>NC_082640.1:74766770-75391770 GCF_028023285.1 Balaenoptera ricei
AGCACTGGTATTATTTTTAAAGTGTCCCACGTGATTCTCTTGCAGCTATGATTGACAACTACTGGGCCACATGGTTAAAGGTAAGAAACTGTGAACAATAATTTTGGATAATCCTATAATACTGACTTTTTTTCTTGATATAACTTAACTTGATGAGGAGGAATTAGGATAATAGCCATTCTTGGTGTGTATCTATACTAAGAAACTAGTGAGTATTTGTGTTAAATCAAAACTTAGGGTAAAGAATTACTTTCTTGGAAGAAAATGATCCAAATGAGAAAATAGTGTTTGCTCTGTGTGTGTGTGTGTGTGTGTGATTCTCAGAGTGTGGTTTCTCAGTTTAGTTTGCCCGCTGCACCCCCTCTTCTAACTGTATGGGAGTTGTCAGTTTTGGGGAGATGGACTGTGGAGGCGGGGACCTCAGGGGGCTCTCAGCAAGCCTGATGCCCGCCCGAGTGGTCTATGAGAAGGAAGGCACGGGTCAGAGGCTGACAGACGGTCTTTCTGCCACATGGACGGCAGGCAGATGGCTCTGACAGTTTGGACAAGGCCACCACTTTTGGGCTACTAAGGCGGAGCTCTGAAAAGATGCTTGAAGAAGCTGCCGATAACAACCCTCTCTCTTGCCCTGAGCAGCCATTGAGCCTGAAGACTCACACGAGGTAGGGAGGGGGAAGAGAAGCAAGAAAATGAGGAAGAGTGAGAGACTATGGCTTGCTTGCTCCACGAAGGTGGCCCTTCCACTCCCTGCCCCTTTCCTGCTGCGGAGCGTGTGGGAGAGACCTTGGAGACAGTACGGGGAGAGGTTAAGCGCACGACCATCATCATCATGCACAGCTGCCTAAGTAGTTCCAGCTCTGCATAGCCTTCAAAGTGTACCAACATCTTTTCATTCCTGTTTGCTCTTAATGCTTGAATCTAACTCAAAGCATTGTCTTGTGGGGCCACATTTGTACCATTCTCAGCGTAACGCCTGGCCTCCAATAAGAACTCCTAGCAAGTGGGCTATGACTTAACATAGCCCAAGGTTTAAAAGGAAGTAAAAACCAAATCATGACTGCCTTATTAACACATCCAACCGTTTTCCTTCTGCTGTGTGACAGCAGTCTTCTCTTTTCCTACCGTATGCTCTTATTTTCATTGACCAGTAGGGTCCCTTTCTACTGAAAGCAAGGAGCCGTTGTGTCATGGGAAGGGAGAGGCATGAAGAGGTGAGAGACTAATCCCACATTTACCTCTAATTAGTAATTACCTTTACTAATCCCATGAGGCCCAGGCACATTACTTAACCCTCTACGACAATTGTTTGCATGGGCAGGATTTCTTTGTTTCCAGTTATCTCCACAAGGGCCCAGAGGAAGATCTTTATGACTCTCCCACTTTGCCAGGAGACATTTGGGAATGGCCGCTGCAGTGAGCACGCCCGTCCTTTTTTCCCCACGCACTGCATTTTGCAAGGCCTCTTGGCACAGAACTACAGCAGACATTTAATTAACATAAAACACTGTATAACACCATCAAGAAAGGAGCTAGATTGGGAAGCTGGCAATTCCCCAACCCCATGCAGCCAAGTTCTCAGACTCAGGTCTGTCCTTCAACTTGCTCATGGTGGTTGAAGATGCAGGAGGTCTCTCCTATCCCAGAGCTATCTCCTCTGAAGCTCCTCCACCAGCATTTTCTGGTGTAGACTCCTGGGGTAGAAGCTGGGGGCACTGCTGCACCCCCTTCTCCCATCTGTCTTTTGGGACTCACCATCTCCTTTGCAGCCACTGGGTCACCCCAGCTACAGGCTGAGCAACTTCTGAAAACTGCAAGTCTGATTCAGGACACTTGTGGCCTTTAGAGTCTCATGATCTTTCCTTGCTTACATCCATGTGTCTTCTTCAAAGCCCACTCCAAGTCCCCACTCTCCAGCTGTCACCCTTGTTGTGACTAGAGCCTGACGTCCCCTTGGAGGCCTTCATGTCACACCTAATTTGCATGTCATGCCTTGTTCTCCAGTTAATTGGATCATCCCCATTTTAACTCATATTACGTGGAAAAAAGGAATGTGTTTGATTTCTTGGCAAAATGTAACTGAGCACTTGCGGTGTATCCAGCAACTAAAAACCTAAGGCTGAATAAGGTGTGGTCCTTATCGCTGAAAGGACCTGTGGTCTGATGAGACGTCTCACACATATACCTCACTTTAATGCAATGTAAGAACACTCTGGAAGCAGAGACAATGGATTGACCACTCTGCTAGGCAGGAGGGGCATGTAGAATCAGAGGACAGCAAAGGATTCTGAAAGCAGCAGTTTTAGCCGAGCTTCTCTCATGGCCCCACCCAGCCTTCTTCCTTGTTTCAGATGCAGGTCTCAGGGTTCACAGATGCGTGGAGTTGAATGATTTTGGGGTGCCGAGAAGGGCTTTCATAGGATCGCCCTCTGTGGCCGGGCCTAGATCTGAGATGACAGCATTTGAGATTTGTTTTAATTGTCATCATTTAGGGAGCAAGCCCATTAAGCCTAGAAGATGTCATTTTGGATTAATTTAGGATTCCTACTTTTCTTCTTTTGTTCCTCTTTGGTCATTCTTTACTCCTTCTAGGAACATCTGACAAACTCTGATTGAAAGGTAGAGGTGTACATAGAGATACTTAGGGTTAGACCTACACATGGGCAGATTTCCTTTTCTCCTTAATTTATCCAAGAGGATTGCCTGATTTTCCAAAAGTTACTTTATTAGAAAACCAGTGACTGAGATGGGGGTGGGAGTGGTGGATAAGGGGAGGAAACATAGCAGATGGAAGCACAAAGCCAAAATCAGAAATAGTATCATTTACTAATGCCATTTGCAGCAACATGGATGGACCTAGAGATTATCATACTAAGTGAAGTCAGTCAGACAGAAAAAGACAAATATCGTATGATAGCACTTATATGCGGGATCTAAAATATGATACAAATGAGCTTATTTACAAAGCAGAAACAGACTCACAGATACAGAAAACAAACTTATGGTTACCAAAGGGGAAAGTGGTGGGGGGAGGGATAAATTAGGAGTTTGGGAGTAGCAGATATAAACTACTATAAATAAACAACAAAGTCCTACTTTATAGCACAGGGAACTATATTCAATATCTTGTAATAAACTATGATGGAAAAGAATATGAAAAAGTATATATATATATATATATATGAATCACTTTGCTGTACAGCAGAAACTAATACAACATTGTAAATGAACTATACTTCAATTAAGAAAAAACAAACAAAAAAACAAATAGAAAGGACTGAAATTCATGGGTCTAATAAGCATTTTAGTTTGGAAATAAATATGAATGTGCTAAAAAAAAAAGAAAAAAGAAATGGTAGCATTTACAAAGACATTATGATGTAGAAGGGAAATTATGATTTTGAGTATTAGGGAACCTGGGCTCAGGTCCTCATATAACTATTCACTGGCTTGCAGTTTTCTCTGAGCTTTACTTTCCTCCCGTGCACTGTCTACCTTTCAGGTTTGTTTTGCAGATCCCATTCTATACTGTTATATGAATGTCCATAGTTTGGTTAGATAAGCCCAGCTTATTTCACACAGATCCTATTCCAGTGTGATCCATGGACCAACAGCATTGGCCTTACCAGGTGCTTGTGAGAAATGCAGACTTTTGGGCCCCACCCCAGACCTCATAATAAATTGGAATCTGTATTTTAACAAGATCCTAAGTGATTCATTTTGAAAAGTCCTCATCAAGACCACTAGTTCTCAAATGTGGTTGCACATTAAAATCACTGAGGGAATGTTAAAAAATACGGGGCGTCAAAATTCCTTTCCCAGAAATCCTCACGTAATTACTATGGGGGTCGGCCTGGGCATCAAGGTTTCTAAAAGCTCCCCAAGGTGATTTCCACATGAAACAAATTTTGAGAATCATGGCTCTGAACCAGTGCTTCTCAAACCATCTCTTATGGTTTGAGACCATTTTGCTTATAAATTTCCAATCCATCTGGTTGTAAAATTTAAAAGTGTCACATGCCTTGAATATAGCAGCAAAGTCAAATTGGTATAAAAGTAGATAAATTCCTACTTTCAATTTGTTCCTTCACTTATCACAAACCTGTAACAGAGAGTTCTTGGGCCAACAGTGGTGTCTGGGCCACACTTGGACTGAGATACACTGCAGTCCAGGCCACACTTCACCCCAGTTAGGACAACAGCCTCACCCATCCCCTCCGTATTGACTCCCTTCTTCTAGGTCAGAGGTTGGAGTATATTCTTTATTTTATTGACCATGCAGTTATATGGCACCTATCTTGTACCAGGTACTGTTGTAAGTGTTTTACATGTTTTCACTAATATTAGTATTAAACTTATTTATCATTTTCCTCTTTACTTTTGTGGGAGCAGAAACATGGCATTGGAAGATTAAGTAGCTTGCCCAAAGTCACAGAGTTGGTAGATAGCAGAGGCAGGATTTTGAACCCAGGTTGTCTGGCTCTTTATCACTATGCTGCTTCACCCACAGGTGCTTGTGAGAGAAAGGACTAGTCTCCCACATACACCACATCTCATCTGTCATCTGTCCTGTCCCCTTGACCCCTAAATGTCTCTGAGTCCCATCCCTACACCTCCATCTCTTCATCCTCTTCCCACTCACTGCCTCTGTCCAGGCTCTTGTCATCTCTCTCCTGCACTGTTGCAGTAATCTCGTCTCTCCCTTCTAATGTATCCTCTGAACCTTCTTCATCAGGGTGATCTTTTTCAAATGCAAAGCTGAGCAGGTTCTAAATCGTTTAATGGATCTAAATCAGTCAAGTTCATCTTCCTACGGTCTGCACAGCAGCCACTTTGCGATGGAGCACTGCCTGTCTAGCCTCTTTCTTGTCCCTTCCTCTCCTCTCGCTCCAGCCATGCAGAACCAACCACACTGGTCATGGACTTTGCCTCAGCCACTCATGGTGTCAGGTCTTTTGTGCATTTGGTTTCCTGGATGGAGGTCCTCTGTCTGAGACTAACTCACCCTTCAAGGTGTAGCTCAAGTATTGCTTCTCCAGGAAGTCTTTCCTGAACACCCTACCAGCACCACACCACTCCTGGTGGCTTGTCATTCCCTCTTCATGCTTCCCCCATAGCATTTGTGACACTCTGTCCTGGTTCCTGGTTTCTGTGCCAGCATCCCTTTTGACTATGACCTCCTCAACTCTGTGTCTTTAAAGCTAGTACAAGTTCAGGATCATAGCAAGTACTCACAATTTATTTGGAATGAATGAGTGAGTAAATGAATGCAAGCAGAACCGCTGTACCTCTTTAGAGACACAGGGACTGCCCTTCTTGCTCCTTTTCTCCCTTTCCTACTCCACTCCCTTGCACTCCCACCACCCTCTGCCTTTGAACAGGAAAGCTCTGTGTCCTCATTTTAGCCTTGCCAAAGCTCCTCAGACTGTCAGCTTAGGGAGTCTGCCCCTTCCTCCTGAGAGCCTCAGCTGTTGGGCAGCCAGCAACAAAGAGTGGTCTAGCTTCCTCTTATCGCTTCCCTGCTCTGTGTGCCCTGGAGAGAATACTAAATGTGTACACAAAATAGATGCTAAAATATTCATGAATATATTTGGAAGATTTTTTTGCTTAAGCCCCCTTTGTCTGAAAATAGAATAGAAGAGACAAATAGACAAACGTGACACACAAAAGTGTGGAGAGAAATATACAATAAGCAGTTAGATGCAACTGATCACTTTGCACTAGGTTATCTAAAGACCAGTCTTAAAACATGCCTGAACATCAAAGGAGAGACATCCCTCTACTGTCGGAAGAGATTGCTTTTTAATGAATGTCTTCTTTCTGTCTTCAGGACCATGAGTCACAAGGTTGTTCTGCCTTTCTCCCCACCTCTTTAACATCTGTCCATTATCCCTTGAGGCGATCAGGCTTTAGTGAACATGGAGAATTGGGTCAATCTGGATGGCTTTGCCTCAGCTTGCTTGGTGTTGTGCATGGGTGGATCGTGGCGAGCCCCCAGGGCAGGCAGCTGGGTGGTGATCGTGGCTGGTGCTATCAGGTAGCCTTAGACAGAAGCAGGAATGGGCAACCTCACTTGAGTAAGAGAGAGGGGACTCTCTGTCCTTCTAAGCCTCCTGCTTGTGTTCTCCATATGACTGGTTTCCACAGAGAAACCCAGTTCCTTCATTAAGACCGTCCCAATCAGCCTTGCCCACAGGCATGTCTCACACTTCTAACATCCTGTAATGTTAATCACCTTTTCCATTTCCATTCATTTCCTTCCCTCCTTCCTTCCTTCCTCCCTCCCCCCTTCCTTCCTTCTTTCTTTCTTTACCTTCCTCCCTTCCTTCATTTTTTCCTTCCTTCCTCTGCCTGTCTTTTCTTCCCCCTGTGAATAATGATTTTCCTATCGCTGCCAAACCTGGAACAGTAGATATGCAGTAAGAGCTATTTCACCATTTATTAAAGGGTATGGAAGTTATGCTTCAATGAGGAGACCATTGCCCACTGAGATACAGCTCTTTTCATGGAGCTAATATGTGTAAAAATATACTTGTGTAAAAAGATGACCATGCTAACGTAAAGCTCGGGCTTTGGGAAATGGACTGATGTCAGACCTGAGACCAAGTGGCCAGGGTATGAGGGCAAGGCCACACACTGGGAATGGGGACAAGGGTGGGGTTTTTCCCGAAGAGTGGACTTTTTCCACTATGTCTCATCCTGGAAGGACAGTCCCAGGGCAGGAAATGAGAACTTGAGAGACAGGACTTAGGCTGACCTGAAGAGAAGACAACAAATGTCCACCTTCCTTAATGCAGAGCTTGGCTCAGCCCAGATTCTAAGGCCTAGAGCAGTTTCTGCAATGGTGGGTGAGCTGCCCTTGGCCTGGGGAGGCAAGCAGCTGACCCCATGAGAGGTTCCAACAGCTGTGATATTGCTCTATGTTCAGTACATCCATTTTTCTTGTCTTTTGTTCAGCTCTCACTGGAAGTTACCATTAGTTGTTGTGGTGTGTGGAAAGCTAGGGAGAGACCAGTGTCCATGTCTGGGGGTGTGGAGTGTGGGGACACAGGGTCCTCTCCCTGAAACAGGACTGGGTGTGGAAGCAGCTCCATCACCCTCAGCCAGAGCCTCGTCTCAGCAGAGCCATGGGAGGCCAGTTAGTGGGTGGTGAGGTGGCATGACCAGGGAGTCCAGATAAAGAATTTAGGTGTTCATATCCTGAGCAATGAGCAGCCTGGGCAAACTCCCTGATACAGATGAGGGCCTCTGAGGAGGCGAACTTCCAATGCAACATCATCAGGGTCTGTGCCGCCATCATTTGTGGCCAACGTAGATTTGACCTTGAATAACAATGGCTCCAATTTGAAGGAAGACAGGGGCTGATAGGCTGAATAGACACAGGATCTTTAAGTTAGGCAGAGCAGGGTTGGGATTTCAGACCCACTCCCTTTACTTAACATTCCACTACCTTAATAATGGTTTGCACAAGTTACAAAGTGTCTCTGAGAACCAGTGCATTATCAGTAACATAGGGATTAGTAACAAGTAAGAAGTCTGGTTAGCATTAACAAAAATAAAAGCAAAATAACTACAGTGCCTTATGTGTACTGTTAGATGATCTAATGATCGTGATTGTTAGTTTCTTTTCCCTTCTATCCAAAATGGCAGCTGAAGGACACTTGTCCCAGTGACAAGCATATCCAGTCATACTACTTTTCATAGTGTTTGTACAAACTTCACAAGCCTCAGTAGAAGGGGTACAAGTAGCTGTTGCTAACCCCTGAAATCAGTGTGAGAGATGGACTTTCTCTGCCATTTTGCCTGCAAATCACACCATTTAAGCAAGTGCTTAGCTCTCATGCTAATTGCTGAACCTATTTCTAAGCCTACCAAGCGATGCAGGCAATGGGTATGGAAGGTCTCCTACTTCAAAGGTCTAGAGGCTGAGGATACTGAGAATAGCCCCTGAACTCTGTAGCCTAGTGACAAAGACAGAATTTCAATTTTATGTGGTATATGCTATGGCAGAAGTATGGATAGTGTCTTATGGAGGTTATGGCAGAAGTATAGATAATGTTTTCTGGAAGCAGCAGCAGCAGAGAGGGGAGTGGGATAGCCAGAATGCTTCCTGAAGAAGACAGCACCTGAGTTGAGTCTTAAAGGAAAAAAAGAGAGTTGAGCAAATGAAGAAGGGGTATGGCATTATGTAGGTAAGAAACCACAATGAATAGGGAAACAGGGATGGAAGAGCTGAGTATGTACAGAAGAATAATATTTCTGGAGAATAAGGTTCAAAGGATGAGATGAGGGGAAGTGAGTGTTGGGTGTTAAAAAAGGAGCCAGGTCATAGAAAGTCTTAAGTTCAACGTTACGGAGCTAGTACTTTCATCCATAGGCAGTGGTAACCATCAAAGGATGTTTACCAAGGAAGGAGCATGGCCAGAATGAAGTCTTAAATCTGAAGAGCAACGTGTGGACTTGAAGGGAAATGACTGGGAAACAAGTTAGGAGGAAGCTGCTGCTGTGGGGATGGGGGTATAAAGGAGGGGGCTGGTCTGACAACTCTTCAGGAGCTAAAACGGGCTGCATGACTGACAGAAGGCCACAGGAGCAAGTCTGGAAAACAGAGGAGACACAAGAAGGCCCCAGAGGTCCTGCCTGCCTCGAGTCAGTACAAGTCCACTGTAAGGAGAAAACAAGGCACAAGGACAAACCTTACTTTTCAAATTTGATAAAGGTGGCCCTTGAGCTTGGGACACCTGAACTAAAGACAATAGCCCTCCTCACATGGAAGGAAATTCTTCTTGCTACATAAGACAAAGGAAAATAAGAAGTGGCACCTTTTAAAAATAAATTGACCTCTGTGGTCAATAATCTGTAAGATTATGGGCTGTATGATCACAGAGTACCCAATACCTTCTATTTACTTTAAAGGTAATTTTCATCTTAATTTTTTTTTTCGAGACGTAAGCTCCACAAACACTTATAGGCATGATATTATTTTATAGCCAAAAAATGAGTGAAAGAAAAAGGGAAGAAAAAGGGGAGGAAATTGAACCTGAGTCTGTTGTAGAATGAGGATACTACTACTCACTTTCCCAACCATGGCCACCCCTCTTCTAGACCCTGCTTTCCCAGCTGGGGTGGAAAGCTGGCAAGCTGATTGGTCATAGTGCAGAACACTCACTGGGCCACATTTTACCAGCAAGCATGGTGCACTGTGCCCGGAAAGGCAAAGCCCTCTGCTCTCCTCCTGCTCTGCTCTTGCCCCTCCTTCTTCCCTGCACCTGAGCTGTTAAGGTGAGACCACCCCCCCAGAGCTCTTGTCTCCCTCTTTCTTTTCTCTGTTTCCATATGGTGCAGTGGATGAGTAAACCCACTCTGGCTGTCTCTCTCCCTCTTCACAACCTCACTTTGTCCATTCTGGATTTTAAAAGTTTTTTATTATGCATTATATCAAATTTACCACTTATGAGTGAAAATTAAGACTTTATGTAGTTTTTATATGTTGTAATATTTCTTCAAATAAATCTCTCCTACAAATAAAAAAAAGTCACAGTGCAGCACACTGACCTCCTCCTTGTTGAGATTTGGGGTGTGGGCATAGAGACGGGGAGAGTGGTGGTTGCTTGTCCACGTTAGTCTCAAGTCTAAGCCACATGCTGCAGTGAGGTTTTGTATCAGCGTTTTAGTTTGGGGGCTGGACTCTTGCACAGCTATTAATAAAGTGGCACCTTTGTTCCCATTGTGTTATTGTCCCTTGTGCGTATAACACTCTCAGGGGAGAGGGCTGGGGGTGGAGGGAATGGGAAAGAGTGGTTATCGGGACAGGATATCACTCTTCTTGGGTCTGGGTCTCTCTCTGGTCAAAATCTCAATGTTGTGGGCAAACACAAACATCAATTTCTGATGATTATAAAAAGGAAAACTGTCCCAGCAAGGATGAACACCACTGTGGAAATCTGATCTAGACTTGAGGTTTGGGGATCCAACTTTCCTTTGAGATCTGAGGCCGTGGCCCTTTCTGATGTTTACAATTATCTATCATTCTCCCTTTGGCCTATGAAGTCCCAGATTATATGCTGCCAATCCCATGTTCTGACTTTGAAACCATTTTACTCAAAGAAATTAGGTAGGGGGACTAAATGTGATGGCCAATCTTAACTATTTTATTAGGCCCTGAGCTTAATAAAGGTTATGATCTACACAAATCCTTTGAGGAAGGAGAGCAGTAAACAGTATATGCATAAAAAGGGGCAGAAGCAAGTCCATGTATTGAGTGCCCATTATGTGCTAGGCACGGTGCTGTTACTTTACCTGCATCATTTCCTTTATTAAGAATTATTGGGCATGTGCTTTGCACTTCACAAGGCACCATGCTGATGTCAAGTACACCTATTATAGTAGAGGGGAAAGCATGGATTCTGGTGGAGAAGACTCAGCTTTACATCCCAACTCTGTACCAGCAAGTGATGTGACCCTGAGCCACTACCTCATCTTTCTGGATATCTCCATCTTCATATGTGAAAACTAAATAGGGAAGGACTGTATCTATCATGCCTGGGATAATATCTGCAAAAGAACTTTATAAACTAGAAACACAGTGAAGCATTTTGAACAGAGATTGTTAATTAGAGGTCCTTTGTATGTGTGTGGTTGCGGGCTGGACTTGCCCTGTGAACTGGCGTCTGGTGAAGAGGCACATGGGGAGAGACCACGCAGAATCATGCTGTCTGCAGGGTCCTCAGATGGTTCCTATCAGTGTTTTCAGCTGTAAATGAGCGCTCTGGCCTTGTAAGTTCTGGATTTTGCTAAGTCATTTAGGAGTTACATGCCTGCCAAGGAGGTGCCAGAGGAGCATAACTTGCTGTGCTGCTCTTGTGAGTGTGAACTACACTTCTCAGGTACTGGCAGGACTATTATAATATTTGGTGTGATGTTGCCTTCTGTTATCACCACCTTACCCTCTCCTCTTTTCCCAAGCTGTGAGAATGGGAGAGGTGCTATGTGGTTCATATGACTGGGCTGTATTTGAGGGTTTGAAGAAAAGATAGATACATGCATTGTATCTTAATAAGTTGCCCTTCATGATGTTAGGGTCCTTTATACAGAGTTTGGTGGTAGTGGACCACCCACAGTTTACCAGAAACTGGAATATGTATTTGTTTGGGATTTTTTTCCCATCTGAAGACAGTATTGTATCTTTTGTCTTCAATAGATATTCAACAAATGTTGAATAAATTTTTCTTAGATTTAATCAGTTCACCACTCAAAGAACTACCCAAATGCTTAAGGAATCGAACCCACTGTTGTAAAAATTCACCAGTACGTATTGGCAATGCCTAGTGTGGTGGCTAACGTCAACAGAAGGCCTCAAACCAGTGGTTCTCATCTCTGTCAACACGGTAGACTCACCTGGGGAGCTTTGGGGAAAATCACAATGCCTTGGCTTCTTCCCAGAGATTCTGGTTCAATTGGTCTGGGGAGGGCTCTAAAAATTTATATCTTTAGTAATCCACTGATACCGAAGGCTTGGTTTTACTTTGAATAGAGGGTTTCAACATTGACTATGCATTAGAATCACCTGGGAAACTGGGAAAAGTGCTGATGCCTGGGTCCCACTCTCAGGGGTTCTGATTGTGACCTGGGTAACAGGATTTTTTTTAAAGCTCCCTACTTATTTCTAATGGAGCCAAGGTTGAGAACCGATGACTTAGAGGGAGCTAGAAACAGCTTTTCTTACAAAAGTACAACTCATAATTAACACAGCCAAACTTAAATAAGAAGATATATAGGGCTACTCCTATTCTGGTCACTGTTTAATGTTCGTTGAAGTACATTTTATTTAAAAAAATTTTTAAATCAAATATCTCATCCTTTTGCATAAATCCTAGCCCTGAGTATAATCTTAGACTTGAATAAATTGCTTCTTTCTTAACTTAAATCTTGGTTCAGACTCTCGCTGAGATGACTCATGATTTTTTGGCCAGTTTGTTGTCAAAAGTCTGTGGAAATTTATTCTCAACCTTCTGCCCCCTTTTTCTTGCCTCAACCATAAAGAGCCGCTGCCCCCTTTCCATATGGATTTATAGAACTCTGAAGGCTCCATTTACTCTGCCATTTTGAGAATCAGTGAGGAAAATCAGCTGCTCCTCTGACTCCCCAGGACCCCCTCTCTCCACACAGCTAGAACAGATGGTTCCCAGCCATACACATTTTGGTTTCAGCTTTTAAGTTCAACCCGAAATCCTGCCTGGATTTTGCCAGGGATGCAATGACTATATAGATCACTTTGGAAGAGAATTAATATCTTTGCTATATTAAGTGTTCTCATCTATGAAGACCATATACTTCTTTAATTTAAATATCCTTTAAAGTCATTCAATAAAGTTTTATAATCTCTGAAAGATCTTATACATATTTCATGATATATATTCCTAAGTTCTTAAGGCATTAACTATATCTTTTAAAAATTTATTTGTTGCTAGTATATGATTTCTGTATATTGATTTTTTAACCTGGCAATCTTACTATACTCTTATTAATTCAAATAATTTATCTGTATATCCTTTTGGAGTTTCTAAATATAGAATCACATAATCTGGAACAGAAAAGACAGTTTTATTTCTTCTTCATCAAAAACTATGCTATTTCTTTTTTTAAATAAATGTAGTTATTTATTTATATTTTTATCTTTTTGGCTGCGTTGGGTCTTCATTGGTGCACGGGCTTTCTCTAGTTGTGGCGAGCGGGAGCTACTCTTCGTTGCAGTGCACGGGCTTCCCACTGTGGTGGCTTCTCTTGTTGTGGAGCATGGGCTCTAGGCGTGTGGGCTTCAGTAGTTGTGGCACGTGGGCTCAGTAGTTGTGGCTTGCAGGCTCTAGAATGCAGGCTCAGCAGTTGTGGCGCACGGGCTTAGTTGCTCCGAGGCATGTGGGATCTTCCCGGACCAGGGCTCGAACCCATGTCCCCTGCATGGGCAGGTGGATTCTTAACCACTGTGCCACCAGGGAAGTCCCTGCTAATAACTTTTTAAAGTTACAAATGAATTTTTAGTTGTATCAAGGGTTGACACTTTCTCTATCAAGATGAGTATTTTTTCCCTGTAATGTGTTAATATGGTGATTAAATTAATTTAATTTGTTTTCCTAATGTAAATCAGTCTTGTATTTCTGGAATAAATCCTACTTGGTCATGATATATTCTAGTTTTCATGAGTTTCTTGATGTGGTTGCTTAATTTTC
The DNA here is from genome assembly GCF_028023285.1 of Balaenoptera ricei. Classification (NCBI taxonomy): domain Eukaryota; kingdom Metazoa; phylum Chordata; class Mammalia; order Artiodactyla; family Balaenopteridae; genus Balaenoptera; species Balaenoptera ricei. The sequence continues at coordinate 74,779,994 of NC_082640.1, forward strand.
TTCAGGACTTTTGCATCAATGTTTATGAATGAGATTCTCTGCAATTTTCTTGAATTGTCCTTGTCAATCTGGGTAGAAAGGTTATGGTAGTCTTATACAATAAAAGATGGGGATCACTCCCTCTTTTTCTGTTCTTTGGAAGAGATCATATAAAATTGAAATGATCTTTTCCTTAAATATTTTTAGAACTTGCAGGTGAAGAAACTGGGCCTAAAATTTTCTTTGTGGGAAAATTTTTGACTGTTGCTTTACTTTTATTTATGGCTATGTAACTATTCAGGTCTTCTTATTCTTGAGTCAGTTTTAGTGTTATATTTTTCTAGGAATTTGTTGATTTTATCCAAATTATTCATAATATTTGTTTATCTATTTGACATCTACAGCAATTATTGTGTTCTTCATTTCATTTCAGATAATGATTGTTTGTAACCTCTCTTTCATTATAATTTTGCTCAATCTCACCTGTTTTAAAGTTTTTCAAACTATCATCTTTTTAAAGAATAAACTGACTTCGTTGGTTTTCTCTGTTGCGTGGTCTCTCTCAGTTTTATTCATTTCTATTCTTGTCTTTACTATTTCTTTCCTTCTACTATATCTGCATACTGTCAATACTTTGAAATTTGTTGAGAATGGCTTTATGGCTCAATATAGAGTAAACTGTTCATATTCTATCTACCTTTAAAGAATGTACAGTATGGAGTTGCTGGGTGTTGTGTTCTTTATTTGTCAATTAAACCAAGTCTGTTAATCATGTTGTTCAAATCTTCTGTATTTTTACTGGGTTGTTGTTGTTGTTGCTTTTGCTATCAGTTACTCCTATAATGATTGTGGAGTTTTCTCTTTCTCCTGGTAGTTCTTAAATTTTTGCTTTATATAGGCACTCTGAATTTCAAATCATTATATCTCCCTGGTTAATACAACCTTTTATCTTTATGAAACTTAATCTTTATCTTTAGCGTTATTTTCTTTTGACTTTAGGTCCATTTGGTCTGATGTTAATGTAGCTACACTAGCTGTCTTTTGATTAGAATTTGCCTAATATGTCATTTTCCATTCTTTTACTTTTAAATTATTCTATAGTTATATGTTGTAGATGTGTATCTTATAAATAGTATATGGTTAGCTTTTTAAAATCCATTCTAATATTTTTGTCTTTTATTTGAAACATGTATCCATTTATATTTAATGAAATTGCCAATATATTTATATTTACCCTCATATTTTGTGATTTCTTTTTGACCCTCCCTTATGACCTTCTTTTTCTTTTAATTATTTTTATCTTATTCAAGTTTTCCCCACTACTACTTTGGAATTTATGTTCTATGTTCCTGTTCTTTAGGGACTACCTGGGAGATTACAGTAGGTCTATGTAATGTATCAGAGGCTAAGGTTAATATCTTTATATTCCCCCAGGACAAGAAGTTTAGAAGAGTTAAACTCCATATCTACCCACTACCCAACTTATATGCTATTGCTGTGGTGTGTTCTAATTCAGTCTTAAAAAAAAAAAAAAAAAAAAAACCCTTGGTAAATGTATTAGTTAGGTAATGTTAGAGGTTATAACAAGTAAATCCTGGAATCTTGGTGGTTGTACTGTGAAAGCTCATTTCATACTCATGTTCCAGTCCACTGGGGGATATTTCTTGTTGGGCTACCTTCCATGTGATCATTCAAGGATTCAGGCTACTTCCAACCTGTGGCTCCACCCTCCTTTTTGTCTTTCATTCACTCTCCATTAAGCCAGCAAATGGGAGACAGTATAACCATTTCTTTACCACTTTACACCAGAAGTAACCCTTATTACTTTTGCTCAAATGCTAATGACCAAAATGCAGTCACATGCCCATATCTAATTGCACTTAACACAGGTTCCTCATGAGAAAATAGAGAGAACAGTTGTAACTACCTTACAGCATTTTGTGAACATGAATCTCAGTGTATGGTTGAATATTATTAAGTGCTCACCATGTGCCAGGTACTGTACTAAGTGTATAGTTTTTATCATCTGGTATAATCCTTACAGTAACTTGTAATGTAGGAGCTAGCTCATTTCCATCATCAGACAAAGTAACCAAAGCTTCAGGTGAAGTTGACTGTCTCATCTGGAAAGTAGCCTGTAGCAACTTCTCTCCCTGCCAATCTTTTCATGACAGAAGAATCCTTCAAGGCTAAGTAACTCTGGGAAGCCTCTTCTGACTCCTCCCATGCCTACTTATTTTCTTCTCCTATTTTCACATCTAAAGCATACTGTTTGCACTTATATGAGCCACCTTGCATGTTTCTCTATTTGTTCCATGTGAGTTAATGTTGTTTTCTCAACTAAATTGTTACTTCTTTGATGGCATGTAACGTCTTACACTTAATTTATCATCCCCAAGCTGAAAGCTCAGAACACTGCACACTGAAATGTCCTAATGCCTATTGTTGATAATGCCTGAGGCTCTTTGTTTTTTTAATTCTTCACAATTCTTAACACAGTGCTAAGCAATTAAAGCATACTCCATAAATTGTGTTGATTGATGGATAAGTATATCTTTATATGCAGGATCTGCATAATGTCAAGGTGGCCACAAATAGAATGGACTGGACTGCACATTGACTTAATTATATGATTTTTGGATTTTAATTCCCTGGGCTTTACCTTTCTAATTTATAAAATCAGGTGTCTGAACTCAATATCATAGGTCTCTTTTACTTCTAAAATTCTATAATTTTGTGGAGTTTGGGGATAATAAATATATTAAGTTCTTACATGATTAATTCATTTAATCCTTGAAACAAACCTGTTGGTAAGTAACCATTATCCCAGTTTTATAGATGAAGAATCTGGGGCTCAGAGAAGCTGAATAACTTGTATAAGGTCACACAGTTACTAATTGGAAGAATTGGGATTCATGCCTGGGTCCCATAGAAACCAGAGCACGCATTCTCCCTCCTTTACCACTCAGCCTCCTAAAAATCTCTGCCTTAACAGTAATGGAAGTTTTTTTTAATCAGATTTCCTTTAACTGCTTTTCCTCGAAATGGACTGTCTCAAGCCTAACCATGTCAGAGAAAATCCTAAGGCTATTAGATCAGAAATCAGTCGCTGGCAGCTCCTCCTTGCAAGGTGCGTGTTTGGCTCACTTTAATTTGTCATTCATTAAGCCTGGAAGAACGGAAAGAGAGACATCTTTGACTTTGCAGGAGCCAGAAGAACAAAGTTTTTACCCAAACTCGACGTAAACACTTGGGTTTCGTTTGGGTTTGAGATTCTGGCAAAGGTTCAAAGCTTTCCATTTTCTGTGAAGCCATTGCCCATTCCTGTCAGGAGATCAGTAAATTTTGAAAGAGATTCCAGAGCTGATGGGTGAGTCACAGACGTCCGGACTCCATAGAGCCTTGCTTGCGCAAATGAAATGACCAGATAAGATCCTGCGGCTTCTTTCTGTTGCATGGACGTTTGCCATCAAACGCGACATAGAACTGGGTTGTTAATGCCAATGGATAAGAGGACAGAATATTGTAAAAGGGACACTTAGAGGAGTGTCCAGAGGATCTCCCGAGACTTTGGTTTGACTTTGCTTTATGATACTATCAAGTGCTACAGAAATATCAAGGGTATGTCAGGCACAGCTCAGGGTAGTGGGTAAAGATGTGCAATTTGGAACAGGGAACAAGCTGGCCTGGGATTGAATTCTAGTTCTGCCATCTACCCATGAACTTGACCAAGTTACCTAACCTCTCTAAGCTTCAGTTTTCTCATCTATAAAGTAGGGATAATATCAGTAGGATGGACTATTGTGAAAGCAAAATGAAATAACATATATGAAGAAGTTAGCAGAATTCCCAGAACACGGTAAATACTCTGTAAGTTGTAGGATTTTTTTTTGAACATTGAAGTACCATGTTTTTAAAGCCTTGGTCCTCTTTATCTTTTCAGCTGAGGGGACTGAGGCCCAGACAAGTGAAATAAACAGGTCCTTCGTTTCACAAGTGATGCAGAGGAAGAGGGGAACTTATGTTTCTCGACACATAAAATATCTCTCCCCTATTTCTTGACTGAACTAGCTGGAGAACCCTTCCAGCTTCCTTTCTTCATCTGGCCCAGGATGAACAGAAAGCAGGAGGATGAGAAGAGCAGGACAGCCCTGAGTGTCTTTGAGCTATTGGAGGTCTCTGTCAGGCTGGGCCAGGTCACACTAGGTGCTTGTTATACTTTATGGAACTTCAAGTTATGACTTAATACTTGATTGTTTTGTTTTGTTTATTTTGGCATTTCTGATCTCTTAGACAACCAGGCTGTAAAAAGTTTCTGAGGGAACTTTGGGAGAGAGAAAACCTCCTTCTGGTTTGTCCCTGGCCTTTAGCAGTCTGGCTAGGATTTCAGTAGCTGACATTTTCAACTTGGGGCAGACCTGAGAGGCAAGTTGATTTTGTGCTGGGAGAAATTGCCTTCGGTTGTCAAAACTTCACAGAAAACTGGAAACTATCTTAAAGTTTCACTGAAGTATCAGGGGAAATACCATTGAAATCCAAATTCTAGAAAACAACAACAAAAAATAATAATGAAGAGATTTCACATGTTGGATTTATTTTCATACTATCTCATTATAGCGTGGCGTATCAATGGAGTAAAATGTTCCTGGCTAAAAGGACTAGCTCTTTGCCATCAGGTTTGATTGCAAAAAAAGGGGCACCATTGATTGCCATAAAGCAATTCTGTCTTCCTGTGAATGACCTCTCAGGCCAATATCCCCTTTACTTGAATTCAGTGTCGGGGCTGCCAGATAACTTCAAGAAAAGGACCACGATCTTTATAAAAATCTATCAAAGTGTTTTTCCCATGAACTACAAGAAATAGTGATGATGTACATTACAACTTGTGTTTTAGATTAGATCTATATGGTTTTATTAGTTGTTATATCTGTGTGTACATCAAATATATCCATTGCGTGTGTTATATCTGTGTGTGTATGTGTATTACTACAATGGTCACTGCAGATGGATTAATTATTCATTCAGTAAATAAGTATTGAGGCCTTACTATATGCCAGGCACTTTTCTATTCAGTCTGTTGCTTTCTTTGTTTTATAGATAATCATGTCCCTAAAACTTCTTCCACACTATCAATTGACAGGAATTGAGAGAGCATATTTAACTTATTTTAAGCAACTTTGGTAGAAGTAGTCTCCACTGAAAGCTCATGTTTCCATTTATCAAGATATATTCCTTAAAACAATAAGAATATTATGTCCAAAGCACATGCTTCCTCATAAGGAGAAATCAAAGGGGACTATTTGTCCAAGGTAACAACAACCGGATTTCTACTGATTAGCTAAAATTAAGGTATTCAGGTCATGGTACTGTAATTTTTTCAAAAGGAAATCACTTATTCACATATCTAAGGCTCCTCTGCTTTTAAGGGAACTTGATATACAAATGAACTGGTAAATAATTCTTCTGTAATGGAACTATAACTTATTTACTGAAATATGTATCAGCTGTTAAAAGAAGAATTTTGCGCATAGCACAGGGAGATCAGCTCAGTGCTTTGTGACCACCTAGAGGGGTGGGATAGGGAGGGTAGGAGGGAGACGCAAGAGGGAGGAGATATGGGGATATATGTATACATATAGCTGATTCACTTTGTTATACAGCAGAAACTAACACACCACTGTAAAGCAATTACACTCCAATAAAGATGTTAAAAAAAAAAAAGAAGAATTTCTGTGCTCAATTAGATTTTAAAGCTTTTTTAAAAACAAAACTGTCAAACATTCTTTACCTTAAAAGAACACTGTGGGATAAAAGATAAATAATTGCTAGATAAAAGATTCTGGTTTATCACATTATATGCTTTAAATATATGTATTAATAGTAATTAATATTTATAGAGCACTTGTTATATGCCAGGCACTGGTGCTGAGTTCCTTGGATTCCTTACTTCCTTTAATCCTTATAATATCACAATGAAATAGATGCTATTCTTATTCCTTTTTAGTGGCTGAAGAAAGTTAGGGATAGAGAATGTAGGTAACTTGTCCGCAGTTATGTAGCTGGTCAAGTCATAAAGCCAGCAGTCTGTGTCCAGAGCCTGCCCTCTCCAGAAGCAGCAGAATGGAGCAGAGGAACATGGGCCTTGGAGACAGAGAACATCTCAGGTTAGAATTCTGACTTCACCACTTACAGGCTGTGTGACCTTGGGCCACACTATATATTCAGCACTGCTATGTTGCAGACTGCTTGGCTGGTAGACAACACTATATTGACTAGGAATCATGCCAACTGAGTCACTGTGTGGTGCTGCATACAAGATACCTGTATTAACTCATCAATAAGTTAATACAGTACAGAGATGCACTGGTAAATATGTAACCACAAGCCCTCCAGGGAAAAGAGCACCCTGATTGATGGTTGGGGTTTGCCAATTTCTGTGGTGTAAATACTCCCTTATGGCTGATTTCAGGGTGAGAAAACTGAATGCTGAGTTGGAAAGAGATGCACACAATCAAGTCCTCCAAGCTGACACAAGCAGCCTCCAGCACACCACTGAGGGAGATTCATTCTCATACACAACACCAGGTAAGCATCTGGGTACATGGTTCAGGTTTTGAGAGTGAGTGAGAACATCTGGACATCAGGCAAATCACAGTACGATCATGACACGGTTTACTTAAATGCCTGCAAGGAGGTTGATTACAGCATTGCTATAGCAAAAAACTTGGACAAAACTCAAAGACAAGAAGTAGGGGATTCGGAGATACTACAGTGCAATGCTGAAGTACTCAAAACATTCACCAGAGTGAATTTGGATCAATGAATGAAATTATATTTCTATTGCAATTGAGGCACATACTGTCACAGATACATTCAACAGGTGGACTATTGTTTTGGGTAGGCATGTAGACTAGGAATAGAAAGAAACAGCATTTTAGAGGTAGGAGGAATAGCATAATGCCAAACCAATGCCAAAGAAAGATTTAGTGTTTACTGTAAAATAAGGCAACTTGTCCTATTAGCAATACAAAAATGTTGTATGGCAATTAATAATGTTAGTTACACAGTAATGAAGTGGGACTAAATGAATATTGCAAAGCTCTTAGCATAGTGTCTGGTACATAGTAAGTGTTCAACATATGTTGGCCATAATTATTATTCTGATTAATTACAGTGTCCCATATGATAGAATAATGGTCACTAGACTTTTACAGAAGATGTATTGACATGAAAAGATATTCACAATTTATTTTAAAATGAAAGAAGTTTTATCTTATTTCTGGAAAATATATATAAATATAGTGTTTTTTGATAATAGGGAAAATATCTGAAATATCATAAGTGGTTCTTTATGGATGGCATGATATTGCGTCATTTTAATTTCTTTGTTGTGTTTGTGAAGATATCCAAGTATTTCTACAATGAATTTGCCTTGTTTTCATTATTACAATAAATTATTTAAATTAAAAAACAAAACACACCTATACAATTATTTATCTCCTTGTTTCTTTGGAAGAAAAATCAGTACTTGCTTTGTGGTTCAACACTGGACAATCCAGCAAATCTTTTCCTTGTTAGTTTTGTTGAATAGTAGATTGGTTAATACCTAGACAGAGGGCTTGGATAATATTTTGAGTCCTATACTACCCCATGAACTTGCATGGCTGAAAAACAGAGCAAGCCCAGAGAATGGGAAATGTAGCTGGAAAAAGTTTAAAAAATGTAAAAAAATCACCTCAGGTCCTTTGTCTATTTTTTATTTTAAACTAGGTCTTCATCTTTAAAGTAGATTTTATTTTATTTTATTTTTTTAACATCTTTATTGGAGTATAATTGCTTTACAATGGTGTGTTTCTGCTTTATAACAAAGTGAATCAGCTATACATATACATATATCCCCATATCTCTTCCCTCTTGCATCTCCCTCCCTCCCACCCTCCCTATCCCACCCCTATAGGTGGTCACAAAGCACCAAGCTGATCTCCCTGTGCTATGCGGCTGCTTCCCACTAGCTATCTATTTTACATTTGGTGGTGTATATGTGTCCATACCACTCTCTCACTTTGTCCCAGCTTACCCTTCCCCCTCCCCATGTCCTCAGGTCCATTCTCTAGTAGGTCCGCATCTTTATTCCCATCTTGCCCCTAGGTTCTTCATGACCATTTTTTTTTTTTAAGATTCCATATATATGTGTTAGCATACGGTATTTGTTTTTCTCTTTCTGACTTACTTCACTCTGTATGACAGTCTTCAGATCCATCCACGTCTCAACAAATGACCCAATTTCGTTCCTTTTTATGGCTGAGTAATATTCCATTGTATATACTTACCACATCTTCTTTATCCATTCTTCTGTCGATGGACATTTAGGTTGCTTCCATGACCTGGCTATTGTAAATAGCGCTGCAGTGAACGTTGGGGTGCATGTGTCTTTTTGAATTATGGTTTTCTCAGGGTATATGCCCAGTAGTGGGATTGCTGGGTCGTATGGTAGTTCTATTTTTCGTTTTTTAAGGAACCTCCGTACTGTTCTCCATAGTAGCTGTATCAATTTACATTCCCACCAACAGTGCAAGAGGGTTTCCTTTTCTCCACACCTCTCCAGCATTTCTTGTTTGTAGATTTTTTGATGATGGCCATTCTGACTGGTGTGGAATGATATCTCATTGTAGTTTTGATTTTCATTTCTCTAATGATTAATGATGTTGAGCAGTGTTTCATGTGTTTGTTGGCAATCTGTATATCTTCTTTGGAGAAATGTCTATTTAGGTCTTCTGCCCATTTTTGGATTGGGTTGTTTGGTGTTTTGATATTGAGCTGCTGGTAACTTTTGGAGATTAATCCTTTGTCAGTTGCTTCATTTGCAAATATTTTCTCTCATTCTGAGGGTTGTCTTTTCGTCTTGTTTAAGGTTTCCTTTGCTGTGCAAAAGTTTTTAAATTTCATTAGGCCCCATTTCTTTATTTTTGTTTTAATTTCCATTTCTCTAGGAGGTGGGTCAAAAAGGATCTTGCTGTGATTTATGTCAGAGAGTGTTCTGCCTATGTTTTCCTCTAAGAGTTTGATAGTGTCTGGCCTTACATTTAGGTCTTTAATCCATTTTGAGTTTATTTTTGTGTGTGGTGTTAGGGAGTGTTCTAATTTCATTCTTTTACATGTAGCTGTCGAATTTTCCCAGTACCACTTATGGAAGAGGCTTTCTTTTCTCCATTGTATATTCTTGCCTCCTTTATCAAAGATAATGTGACCATATGTGTGTGGGTTTATCTCTGGGCTTTCTATCCTGTTCCATTGATCTGTATTTCTGTTTGTGTGCCAGTACCATACTGTCTTGATTACTGTAGGTTTGTAGTATAGTCTGAAGTCAGGGAGCCTGATTCCTCCAGCTCCATTTTTTCTTTCTCAGTATTGCTTTGGCTATTTGGGGTCTTTTGTGAAAAAGTCAAATACAAATTGTGAAATTTTTTGTTCTAGTTCTGTGAAAAATGCTGGTGGTAGTTTGATAGGGATTGCATTGAATCTGTAGATTGTTTTGGGTAGTATAGTCATTTTCACAATGTTGATTCTTCCAATCCAAGAACATGGTATATATCTCTCCATCTATTTGTATCATCTTTAATTTCTTTCATCAGTGTCTTATAGTTTTCTGCATACAGGTCTTTTGTCTCCTTAGGTAGGTTTATTCCTAGGTATTTTATTTTTTTTGTTGCAGTGGTAAATGGGAGTGTTTCCTTAATTTCACTTTCAGATTTTTCATCATTAGTGTATAGGAATGCAAGAGATTTCTGTGCATTAAAGTAGATTTTAGACTACATATCCAGTGTGTCAATCTCTGTCTTTCAGTTGGAGTATTTAGAGCATTTACATTTAATAAAAGTATTAGTATGTTTAAGTTTAAATTTATCATCTTTCTATTTCTTTCCTATTTGTCCCATTTGTTAGTGTTCCTTTCTTTTTTCCTACCTTCTTTTGGACTGAGTTGTTTAACAGTTCCATTTTGTGTCCACTGATGACTAATTAGCTATACATGTCTTTTTCTGTTTTTTATTTATTGGTTGCTCTAAGGTTTACAATGTGCATTTTTATTTATATATGCATATCACAGTCTACTGTATACTTTATTGTAGCAGGAATCATAAGTCCCATATCCTTTTTAGAGCTTAGGTAGTAAGTAAGTTGATTAGAATTAATGAGTGAGACATGACAAACAAAAATACAGTTAATGAATCTTTATGTGAGATAGAGTATAGACCTACTTTTCATTGTAGGAGTATCTGAGTAGATTTTATTTTAAGACTTTTCATCCTTTTGTTTTAGAGTTCTAGAGAAGCAGCTCAATGTAATAGAAAGGGAATGTGCTTTGGAATCAGGCCATCTAAGGTTAAATACTCTGGACCACCACTTTCTGTTATGTGACTTTAGACAGATTACTTAAAATGTGTGAACCTCTTCTGTAAAAAGGGGGTAATAATATCTATTCTTCCGGAACTTTATGAGGATTAAATGGCATCATATGTGTAAATGCTTTAGTGGTAGAGAGCACATGCTTAGTAAGTGATAGTAGTTTTCAGTTAGGAAGATGTGTTCATCTTCATTCAGTAATTTTTAAATGGCTTTTTTTGGTCAAATTTATATTGGAGTCGAAATGAATTTTTATTTCTCTTAAGATCCCCCCACACCCCCCAAAAAGTCAGGCTTCAAATCCTGGCTCTGACACTCTACTACTTGAAGCCAGGTAAATCGCAAAATTTCAAGTCTTTGCTTCCTCCTCCATGAAATGGAGATAGTTTTGTCATAATTTTTTCAAAAAGTGATTGTGAGAATGAGTAGAACTCTCTTTTTAAAATGGCTGTACCAACAGTATATCTTTATCCAAATGTAAGGTACTATTAAGACTTTGATGATGATGATAATGATGATAAATACTGGAGTTTGTTACCATGTTCTTACCCAAACATGAATAATCCAGACATGGATTGTGCCCCCAGTGATCTCACCATCTAGTTGGAGGGAGATGGATGAAAATTTGAGATCATATCTAGCAATAATGGGTAGCATGTCATTACCACATAAGGGGCATAAGCAGAAAATGCTAAACTATTGCAGAGAAGGGAGAAGTTTGTGGACTCAAAGTCTTCCATCTTGGTGAAGGGATGTATGACCAGGTTCATAAAGATGGGTAAGAGTCATGTGAGTAAAGCAGAGAGAGGAAGGGGAGGCCAGGTGGAGCAGGACTGCAGCAAAGTGTTGGGGTGAGCAATGTGGAGGCTGATGTGCTTCTCCCAGAACATAGGATCCACCAGTGCAGCTGGGGTATGGTCTTGTAGTGGGAGACAGGGCCAGACAGGTACACCAAGGCCTTGCATCCTCAGTGAGGAATCTAAACATTTTTCTGTAAGCTAAATGTTTTGGGAATGGAGTAGGATAGAAAGGGATTGGCACTATATGAGGAAAGGGGTGTTAAACTTAATCAGACCCCGTATTTGTTGTTTCCATTAAGGTTAACATCTAGTCAAGAGCATCATTCCATTAAACTAACATCTTGCAACCTACAAACATGTTTTGATAAATACAGTAATTTTTCAGGAATATGGCAAAACGTTTTTATATAACCCTATTTATCTGGAGTAGTCAACTAGTTTTAAACTAAATATGTATATTTTATATAATAAGAGGATGTTATGCAGAAAACAGTACGTCTCTAAACAATTTTTGTTCCACTTCGTTGGAAACATTACGTAAGCACCACACACTCTTTCAAAATTGAATATGGAACCTGAGTTAGAAGACACTTTTCTTTCAAGGCTGCATTCCCATAAACTACCAACCGTGGAAATGGATTATTCTAGAACAGGGTTTGGTCTCCGATTTAAGAGACAATCCACAGGCTTTCACTTTGGCTCTTTCCAATCTGTGGCTTCTTTGTCCTGTTCTTTATTGACGAGTTTCCTCCTCATAAGGGAAAATGTGGGTAGCAAAGTTTTGCAGGTGAAGTAAAAGTTATTTTTAGCCTTTTTATAAGCTCCTGGGGAAAATTGCATTTCATTTACCATATGTCATAATGGCTCTAGATAGAATGGAAGACTATTGGACCTGAGGAACGTGAAGATTCAGGCCAGTAATATAAATGTTGTCAATCCAAAAACACTCAAGGACAGTACTCGCTAGAATAATTATTTTACTTAAGCTATGGCTAGTTCAGTTAACTTGGCAGGCTTGAATTGAGTTGAAATTCATTTCGGTTTTAAAAAACACTCAGGCAGGCTGATGGAGTTAACTAGTTATTTGACTAAATTGACTCCCAGTGTGAAGTAACTAGTCAATTTAATCAAAATGTTCCAACTGACTCTGCGTGCAGAGGTAAATGCAGACAGTTGAACGTGCTCTCCTGGCTATTCTTTATTAAATGAAATAACAAATGTAAAGAGTTTTATAAAATGTAATATGAATAGCAGATGATATAAAATGGGCCAGAAAGCAAGCAGTTTCTGCCCTGGGATTAGCACTCAGCAATCTCACTCCCAGAGTTTCGATCCTCTAAATATATTCGCCAGATTACTGCTTAAACTCACAATCCACCTTGGGTCTTCCTGACTATATCCGCTAGGATATTTCTGGTCATTCTCTGTAGAGCCAAAATGTTTTGAGGATCTACTCTGTTCTATACATGCCTTTATGCATACAAAGATTACATTTTCCACTTAAGAGGAAAAAACAGAAAATTAGATCATTTGTAACATGCTCTAACAATGGACTAAAATATTTTCTGCCTGGGATGTATCACTGCCAATTGTTTTGTGTCACAGGAAGAAAGGAAAGAGGGAGGGAGGGAAGGAAGGAAGAAGGAAGGAAAAAGAAAAGAAAGTCACCGCATATTAGAGAAAAAATATTAAGTGGAATCGGCATCATATAAAATGAGTAGTAAATTGAACCAAATTAAAGCATAGAATCAACCCCCTTCTAACCCTAAGAATCTCTGGGTCTCAAAAACAAAATCATCTCTTAGCATCCTCCTTCCTCCCTCTTTTGTAACATTTTATTAAGATGCCGTGGTGCTTCTTTTTAAAGAAAAGGACAGATTTTTAAAGATGCAGGATATATTCAGTAGCATGCAGGACTCTAGAAATAGGGGTTTTGAATGCTAAGCCTGAATGTTACTATCTTGTGGGAAATGGGTTCAGTAGATGAGTCCTCCTTACTGTGGAGAAAGAGGAAAGTTGAACAGTTTGAAGACTTCTTAGCAGTGAGACTTGACTCTGAAGAGCCTTTGAGGTGAGTGAAATGAATCAGAAACATATGGATTACATTTCGCTTCAAGTGCCTCAGGGCTCAGAGTGTTTGGCTAAGTACATTTTAGGTTTTTCCCAGTACAGAATTAAAAAAAATACGATTGCCTGAAGCAGTTTCCCAAGCCCAACTTGTACTAGGATTCAGTTCAAGGAATGTCTTGCCCCACTTCTATTAGAAATGCAAATGAGCCCCAAGCATTGGATTTTTCAGAATGCTCTCAGGGAATACATGGCTGATCTGTAGGAGGCAGCTGTATAGATGGCATCATTATGAGAAGAGAAACAGAGAAGAAAGAGAAAGAGAGAGAGAGAGAGAAAATACCCTTTCTTCAACTATCCAGATGATGAGTTATCAAATTCAACTACTAGGATCTTCTCCCTTTGTGCTAAAGCATTATTTGTGTCCTTTCTAATTGTCTCTTACCCTGAGCAAAGGGAATTCACAATGGTGCGTGAACCTCTGAGTGTGAGTGAGGTCCTTAGGTTGTCTCCAGTGAAGGTCACTAGAAAAGACTGGTCCAGAGGATCATACCAGAAACCTGTCAGATCCTCCAAAAAAGGAGAGACTAGTACTATTGCTAAAATGAATACAGGATACATATTTCTTCCCTAATACAAGGGTATTGGTGGTATTGGGACTAGATTTCAGTTGATTAACCTAGGACTCAAATAATAAAGATGATAATAATGTCAGATATTTACTTAATATGAATAATCTGATTTTGATAAATTTTAAGACCTCATCCCTAGACATTCTGATTTCAGTTTCTGGAATAGGGCATGGATATTTAGTGTCCAAGACAGAAGATGTGCACCAGGAAATGCATTTCAGGACTGTTGGGAGTAGCATTCTTTTTGTAATTAAAAAATAAACAGCCTGAATGTTCCTAAGCAGCAAAATGGAAAAATAAACTGTACTATTTTGTATTATGTCATACAATGGAATTTCTCTACAGCAGTACAATGGACTGTGGACACAAGTTATGAACACATAAATATGGCAGCATCTTAGAAACACATGGAGTGGACACTCCCACTGGAACAACCACTCCTCTTGCCTCTGGAGACCAGATGTAGCTGTCATTGCTGCCACCTCCCATCATCAAGACAGATGTTTGCTGTCCTTGGGGTGAGGGTATCTGATTGGCAAGCCTGGCCCCTGCTTTCAAGGCAGCCTGGTAAAGCAAATCTCTCTGACTTTAAAATTCTCTAGTGGTAGGTAGAGTAAGGTCTAGATTGTGAGGTAGGAAATTTCCAAAATAGAGGAAGGAAGATTGATGTTGGGAAGCTGAAAAGAATACCAACCGTTATTGTAAACTCCACGAGAAAGGCATGAGATATGAGAAGCAGGAGTGAGTCAGGAAACCAGTGAACCCATTATTAAGTCTAAATAAGCTGTAGTTGATGCTTTAAAAATACTAGTAACACACTAGAATTTAACTCCTAGATAGTATCTTATGGGAGATGAAGAAGAGATGGGGAATTAAACACATCATAAATCTTTTGTCCAGTTTTGGAGAATAATATAGATAATGAGTAACTCTAGGGATTGATAGAAAAATATGTCTAAATATTACATTTAAAAGTGTAAGGATGAGGGGAGAGAAGTGAATAGCTGGAGCACAGAGGAGTTTTAGGGCAGTGCTCTGTATAATACCAAAATGATGGAGACGTCATTATATGCCCAAACCCATAGAATGTACAGTGCCAAGAGTGAGCCATAATGTAAACTATGGACTTTGGATGTCACATCATAATCATGTGACATTAAACCCAGATATCATTGGATCTTTTAACCTTCTGAAAGTTCCTTGAGTATTGTTAAAGTAGAAATAAACTCTGGCTTCTAAAAAAAATGTGACAGTGTAGGTTCATCATTTATAACAAACGTACCACTCTGGTTGGGGGTGTTGATAATGGGGGAGGCTCTGCACGTGTGGGGTCACGGGGTATATGGCAAATCTCTCTACCTTTCCTTCAATTTTGCACTGAACTTTAAACTGTTCTAAAAAAATAGAGTCTTAAAAAATTGTAAGGATAATTTCTTGGGGTAATCATTAGAATGGGCCACAAGAACGGCTTCAGAGGTGCTGGTAATGTTGTACTCTGATTACATCAGTGTGTGAAAATATATCAAGCTGTATGCTTGTGATATATTTTACTTCAATAAAGGTTTTTATATTTTATGAAAGAGCAATATGGGTACATGGTAAAAACACACACACACACTTTTTTTGAAAGTATAGAAAGACATAGAGTAAATAATGTCTTCCTATACCTCAGACCCACAGCGTTCTATGTCCCCTACCTAGAGGCAATGCTGTAATAACTTCTTCTAAATCCTTCCCGAGATATTTTAAGATTGTGTGGATTCATGTTTGTGTGTATGGGTGTACTTATGAGATATATATGTATATATACACATATATTTATGTACATATTTATTTATGTATATTTCCCCCTCTTTTATATTATCAGTGTACTATTATATTCTACGTGGTGTTCTCCATCTTGCCGATTGGGTTGATTTGCCTCCTCCTTTTCAAGGGCTGCACAGAAGTCATGGATTCTATTGTATGGTTATACCATTATTTATCCAGTCTGTGCCTACTCAAAGCAATACAGCAGAGAATATCTGTATAAATATGTCATTGAAGACATGTATGACTGTATTATATATCAGTTACACATATATGTATGAATATATGTATATAAACATATGAAATTGCTAGATCAAATGGTAGATGCCTTTCTAATTTTGATCTCACCAAATTGCTCCCTGAAAATGTTGCACCCTTTATATTTCACCCTTTATATTTCACAAAGTGTTATCAGAGTTTTTCAACATGCCCAATCTGATAAATGAAAAGCACCACTTGTTAATTTTAATTCACCTTTATTCAACTAGCTAATTTAATAGTAGTTAGATAGAACTTCTCTCATGTGTTTAATAGCCATTTGTATTTAGTTTTTTGTATATTCTTGTTTTGCTCATTTTTATAGTGAGTTGCCATTTCTTTATTAATTTTTATTGTGGTAAAATATGCATAACATAAAATTTACAATTTAAACTATTTTTTTAAGTATACAATTCAGTGGCCTTAAGTACTTTCACAGTTATGCAGCCATCAGCACCATCCAGCTCGGGAACTCATCATTCCCAACTAAAACTGTACCCACTAAACAGTAACTCCTCATTTCCTTATTAATTTGAGTCCTTTATATATTAAGATAATTCATGATTTATCATTTAAATCCCCTTAATAATCATCTGAAGTAGGCAGTTGCTTGTATGAGTCATTCCAATCAGACTTTTACCCTTGGCATTCAACTAAATCTGCTCTTACCAAGGTTGTCAATGACCTCCATATTGATAAATCCAGTCATCACTTTCATTTCTCATCTTGCCCTATCAGCAGAATTTGACACAATTGATCACTTCTTCTAGTAAAACTTTTCACAGTTGGATTCCAAGGTGCCACAATCTCATGGTTTCTCTTTTATCTCATTTGCTTTTCCATCTCAGTCTCCTTTGTCAGCTCTTCTCCAAGTTTTCTAATCTTTGGAGAGGCCCAAGTCTCAGTACTTACATTACTTCTCTTCTTCGTCTATACTCACTCCTTTGGTGATCTCTTCCAGTCTTGCAGCTTAATAGCATCTATATGCTAATGACTACCACATTTATAACCCCAGCCCAGATCTCTACCCCGAACTCCACACTTGTATATTTAATTGCCTCCTCAATGTTTTTATACAAATATTTAATAAATATGTCAAAACTAGCAGGTTTGAAATTGAATTTGTAGATTATAGCTTCTGATAATAGTACATCAACTTGGTTGGACTATCCTTCCAATAAATAGCAGTTTAAAACTGTGGGCAAAATATTTTAAAAACACATTAGAAAGCACTACAGAGCAAAAAAAATATAGAAAGAAGTTGTAGGGAAACAGCCCCATGAAAAAATAGGAATTGTATGTGGTATATATACATTTTTGTGGCTATTTGCCTGAGGGCACTCCCTGATCCACATGAGGCAAGGCTAGAGAAAGTCACAGACTTGCTGAATTGAGGTGTCAGAGGACAGAGTTTTGGGCTGGCAGAATGACTTGAAAATTAAAGTTGGGAGAAATACCAGAAAGAAGGGGCTGAAGAGGGGTCAAACCCCCAAAATACGAATATAACTCTTACGACTATTGAGTAATCATTGAATCATGCATGTCATGGGACTATTCCAGGGGCCCTGCAAAAAGAGCATATGAAGGCTAAACGAACTGAGAAGAAATCTCAGCTGCTTCCCACTACAGGAAAGACAGTTTGGGTTTGAGTCAATGCCCTTCACAGGGAGATAATGGAATTCAGAGTGTCTACAACTTACTACACACTGTCCAGCATTCAGTAAAAAAAAAAAAAAAAGAAATACACACACACACGCACACACACACACTGGACAGATGAAGAAACAGGGAATGGAGATCCAGACCAGAAAAAAAAAGCAATCAATAGAAATGACCCAGAGATTTTTCAGATGTTGGAATTAGTAAATAAGAACTTTAAAGCTGACATTATATATATTTCAAGGAAATAAAGTTGTATTCATAATGAATAAATATGAGAAATCTGGCAGAGTAATTAAAACACTAAAAGAATACAATAATTGAAATTAAAATTCTATAAGGTGAATTTAAAAGCATATTGCAGATGGTAGAAAAAGAGTGAATTTGATGACGTATCAATAGAAGTTAACCAGTTTAAAAAAGAGAAAAAAAGTACTTAAGCAATTTGCTTCATCAACCTATGAGACTATATCAAGCAGTGTAATATATGTGTAACTGGAATCCCCAAAAGGAAGCAGAATGGTGCAGAAAAAAACATTTGAAGAAATAATGGCAGAAATTTTCCAAAATTTGATGGAAAAACACTAAAATTTCAGATCCAATAAGCTTAGTAACAATGGAAATTAGAGAATATTTTGAATTAAATGATAATAAAATTACAATATGTGAAATGTGTGAGGTGCAGTTAGAACAGTGATTAGGGAGTAATCTGTAGCTATAAATGCTTATTTTTTTAAAGTTTTAAAATTAATGATCTGAGTTTTCACTTTAGTGAGCTAGAAAATTAAGAGCAAATTAAACCCAATATAGTAGAATGAAATTTGTAAGTGGAGGAATTTAAAGTCAATTGTGTTTCTACATACTAGCAACAAATTAATATTATTCATTTATAATGCCTACCAAAAATAACAGATTTAGGAATAATTTTTGTGTGAAAGACTCATATCCTGAAGATTGCAGACCATTACTGAGAGAAATTATTGAAGACTTAAACAAATAGAGAGATATATCATGTTCATGAATTAGAGAACTTAATATTGCAAAACTATCCATTCTCCTCAAATTGATCTATAGATTCAACACAATCCCAATCATAATCCCACCACAATTCCTTATAAGAATTTAGAAGCTAATCTTAAATTTTATATGGAAATACAAAGTACCTAGATAAACTGAAGAAAAGGAAGAATGAAGTTTAAGGACTTGCACTCTCTGACCTCAAGACTTTTTATAAATCTATAGTAGTCAAGGCAATGTGACATAAGGTGTAGAAAGACAAATAGATCTATAAGGACAAAAAAAAGGACCTTAACCATTACTTCATATCAAACTCAAAGATCCATTTGAGAAGAATCATGAAATATAAAATCTAAAACTATAAAATCTTAGAAGAAATTATAAGAGAGTATCTGTGTTACCTAGGGTTAGTCAAAGATTTCTTAGAAAAACAAGAAAAACAATTACCATAAAACAACAACAACAGAAAAGATAAATTAGACCTCATCAAACCTAAAAACATTTGTTCATCATTAAGAATATTAAGGAAATTAATAAATACACCACAGATTGAGGGGAAATGTTTGTAAAAATATATCTGGAAAAAGGTATTCTACAATCAAAAGGCAAGCAAACTGATAAAATATTGATATAAAGACTCGAATAGACATTTGACTAAAGAAAATACAGGAATGGTCAAGAAGCACATGAAAAAGTGATAACATCACATTCATTAAGAAAATACAAATTAGGTCCACTATGAGGTATGCATTGCCTACCTTTAAATTGGTGAAGGTTAAAGAGACTGTTATGCTTGTCGATGGGAGTATAAAATGATATAACCACTTATTTTTTAAAGGTCTGATAATTTCTTTAAACATCTGTGACCCTAATTCCACCTCTACCTCTAGTATTTACCCAAGAAATAAAAGCACATATTCACAGAGACTTGTATAAGAATGTTCACAGCATCTTCATTTATAATATCTCCAAACTAGAATCAGCCCAAGTATTCATCAACAGAATGATGATATACAAAGAAACACTAAGGGGCAATAAAATGCGGTATATTCATATATTTATGCCATGGAATACTATTTAGCAATAGAATGGAACGAATGAGTGAATGGTGCAACAACATGGATGAATGAAAGTAGACTTACACAAAAGTGTAGTGCTGCCTGGATCTCACAGATACCATGCTGAGCAAAAGAAGCCAGACAAAAAAGAGACACAAATGGTTCCATTCATATAGGCAAAGTAACTCTATTCTGAAAAATAAAAAAATAAAAATTGGAGCAGTGGTTGCCTCTGGTAACTGAGAGGGACAAGGGGGAACTTTACTGGATGATGGAAATATCTCATGTCTTGACGAGGGTTTAGTTTACACAGGTATATTTTTTTTGCCAAATCTCATCAAATTGTGTAGTTTAGATTTATGCATGTGAATATATGTAAATTTTAGATTAAGAAAAAATGTAAACTAATATTCAACTCAAATTAATAGGTTTTCTTTTCACTACCTTCTGTGTATTCCAAGCTTACACAAATGAGCAAATATGTTGAGGATAAGGAAGTTAGCTTTCTCACTGTTGGGGAAGGGGGTTACAATCAGGGGAGGGAAAAGGTAAGAATGTACCCTGTGCTTCTGGATTGGAACTGGAGATATCAGTATGAAATCATGACTCTTAAGGCAGGTATATAGATAAATAGACGGATAGATGAAAGAAGGAGAGTGAGAAATATTTATATATAACACAGGTATGTATATATATATGTGTATATATATATATATATATGAATGATATATACATCTGTATGTCATAGATATTGACACATATTACCCAGCTCTATTTGCTGAGAGGGTACAGGAGCAATTACACAGCAGTATTACACAGCAGTAGGAATAAACATACCTAGTGCCCAGATCTTAGTTTCTGCTCAAATATCTTTCTTTCATACACCCATCCTTCAAGTATGTTCTTAAATGTCTTCTAAGCTGCTCTATCCTATGTAAAATTGCAACTTTTCATCCAGTCTACTCTTCTCATCCAACATCCTTGGTTTTTGTGCACAGTGCTTTTTGTATCAATTTCTAACATGCTAATTAATTAATTATATATATTTTCTCTCCTCCTGCTAGGGAGTGAACTCCTGGAGGACAGGGATTTTTGGTTCATTGCTGATTATCTAGCACCTAGAACAGGGTCTGGCACATACTAGGTACTCAGTAGGTGTTTGTTGAATAAATGAATGTCTGACCACGTTACCGGAAACAAGGTTTAAATTCATGGCCAGTAAGTAACAGAGGTGGGATATAACACATTTTATATTAACTGCAGGATTCATTACACAAAATGCCTTTATCATGTGAAAGATCTGTAATATGAAACCAAATGTGACTCTGCATCGTAAGCACTATATCCCCTGTGGCACTGAAGGTAAACTTTCTTGCTTCCTAGTTCAGCCCAGGCTAAGGTTAGGCCAGTTCAGAGAGTAAACTCAAGAGATATACTTAAAATCCTTTTGTTCTGAATGCTCATTTAGGTCACTGAAGATAGACCAGGCCTTTGAGGTAGATATGGTGGCACCTGCCCAATGAGTTCACCTTGGGGGCATGGTTTCTCAGCCCCAGGACTTGCTGGGGCTGCAGGTCCTGTGTATCCTCTTTCTTTATCCTCACACGCTCACCAACAACCTGGTAAAAGGGTGTTCATGTGAACTCCTAAGAAATTTGTCCACGTAAGGGAAAAAAGGGAGTGAAAGGAAGAAAGATGTCACATCTAGAGATCCAGAAGAAACAAAAATTAACATCAAAAGAAACAGCTACTTGTTTGGCAACTGATGACTGTTTTTCTAGAAAAAAAATATATTTTCTCTAATATTAGTTTCTAAAAGGGTAACTGCAGAAGAAAGAAACAGCTAGATTTCTCCTTAGCAGAAGCACAAAACTATAGACAACAACAAGCAGCTAAAGCAACAAAAGAGGAAAAGCTCTGTCTGGACATTTTGGCTTAAAACAATTGGAATTTGGAAGAGGAAAAAGAATGTGACAGTTTAGGTATCACTCAAGTCTGTTCAATTGCAAATATGGACCTAGAGGTCCAGTAGTTCCTTTAGATTCCCCAGTCCATTAGGTTCTGAAGGGGCTGCTAATTATACAATATATTCCTTTGGTTGTAGGTAAACATATGACCTTTACCTGGCTGATCTTAATACCAAGAACCCTTGGCCATGGTGTTTGGCTTAGGAATGATCTCATGCCCTAATGGGCAGGATCTTTCTGTAGATTTCATGTAGAGACTAAGCGAGATAAATCCTCATTTTCTCCTGAGTTTCCCAACCTGGGATGGCATAAACCTGACTTTGTTGGTGGCCATGCTCCCCGCTTCTTGTCAATGGAGAAAGCCTGTGGGCAGCAAAAACAAATGAAGCCAAAACCAGGTATGAACAGAGAGAGAAAGAATGAGAGAAGCCAGGTTCACTGTCTGAATTCCTGGGAGCCTTCGAGACTAATCCTGCCCCTGGACTTCCTAGCTGTTTGGGTTTTTTCTAGCTACTTGCAGTAAAGAGAGTCCTGACCAACAGACCCACCCTTCAAAATGCCATTTGTCTATTTGTCAAGTGATTCTTTACACTGTTATCTAAGCACTATAAAGAGGAAGAAACTGCCATGAACCCAGTCTTCTGAGAGCTGAAAACAAAAAACATGCAATAATAGCTGTTGAGATTCTAAGAATTCCCCCATTGCAGTTTAGTAAACCTCAGGGTAGTTTTTTCATTGAGCCATGCTTAGCCATTGGTTGAACTCAGGTGGGCTCAGGAACCAGTCCCATTGGATCTCAGCAGCATAGATAAGTAGGAGGAGGAAATTGTGAGGAGACCAAGTCCAGGGGAACTTATGTAATTATAGGGATGACTCTGAGAAGAGCAGTCAGGAGACCGGCTAAGAGTGCTAGATTTAGGCCAGCCTCACAATCAAAGGAGATCCAACATGAGAGTGAGACAAAAGGGTAGAAGTGGATGAATCTGTGAGTCACAAGAGGTAGCAGAATTACAGTTCTAGGTGACTGATCCATGGGAGGAGTGGTATCCAGACTGTGGCTGGAAGTATGGGAGGTGGTACCAAGTTATACTGGCCAGAGTCCAGCAGAATTCCAGCCTAACAGGTTACAGTTCTTTGGAGATCTGGTTTGCCTTTTCTGTGTGGGCAAGACACCCATCAGCCACATATTCAAGGTCCATGTGAGAACCCAGAGTTCAGAATTCACAGTGAGCTCTGAGTCTTCACCCAAAACAGTCTGGAGAGGGTGAATCAGACGATGAGTGTAAGCTACAGTCCTAGAAAGGTCCAGGGACAAGCCAGAAACCAGAGTTCAACACTCACATCCAAGGGCTTGTGGGGAATCCAGAACTGGAAATGAAAGACCAGAAAAAAGTGGTTCAAGGCTGAAGAACCAAAGGAACAGACTAGGAGACAGGAGAGATGATGAGAACAAAGTGAATGCTTCTAAGAAAATTTCACAAAGGACGTTGCAGTGCTCCCAACTTGTTTTTATTAATGGGCTATTAAGTGTGATGTGGCAGTTGGTGGACATCAGGGAATAGAGGAAGCAAAGGCAGAGGCCATTGACACACAATGAGCAAACTGTGGGCTCTGGGAAAAGCAGCATTCAGTGGGTATGCAGGTTGTTTGGGCCCTTTCCTGAATACTGTTGGGGTGAGGTAGTGGCACTATTCACTGGACTTATAGTCATGTCCCAAGAATGGCAGGATCCTGTTCTGCCATCTGCCCTGTTCACTCCAATAGAAGAGAGAGGTGTAATGGGTATGAGCAGACTGCCTGGGCTCAAATGCTAGGTTCACTGTTAACTAGCTCTGTGACCTTGAACAAGTTATTTAATCCCTATTCCTTAATTTCCTCATCTGTAAAAAAGGAGAATGTTTTGGTACTACTGCATAGAATTATTATAATAATATCATTAATACACATTAAACACTTAGAACTGTCCCTAACAGATATTAAGCACTCACTTAATGTTAGCAGTAATTACTCTCTCAAGAGAGAAATACATAGGAACAGTTAGGAAATAGGAAGCAAAGGGCCACTTTGCTTTTATCTTGCAAGTATCTAATAAGCCCAGTGCAGAGCACATGATTTGAGTTTAAAGTCTAAGGGATCTTTGCTACTCCCTAAAGCTTAAATCCAAATCTTGGATCTTAACAATGTCTGGCCTGGCTTATTATCAGAAGCTAGAGGAATGACCCCTGTGCTTGGGAATGTTTGAGAAAAGAGTCTACTTATTCACCAGCTGCAGCGAAGAGAGGACAGCAAAATGCGGAATGATGATGCCCCTAGTAAATGTGGCCCAATGAATGCCCCAGGCTGCTCCCCAGTCATATTAGTAGCATATTTCCCTACCTAGGTAGGGGTACTTTGGAAAGGGGGAGTGGGCTGGATACATAGGGAGTAGAGCTGGGTCTCTGTGGAGAGAGCCGTGGCAGGTATGTCCATGTCTATACATGGATATCCAGCCAATTATAATAAAGCTACTTCCAGAATCCACAGGCTGGTGGGTCTGAGCTTGTTTCAAAAAATTCTGCCTCCTGCTTTCAGGATTTGCTTAGGAACTGGCTGGAACAAGAAGCAACTCATCACGTGCATGGCTAAGTGGGTAATACGGCAATTGACTGAAACTTTACCCTTGACCATACTTGTATCATTTCTAATAAAAAGTGTACAAACTTGGGTGATACTTTACATAAAAATGAGTTTATATTGATAACATTTTATTTCCATCTTTTAAAGAAGCTATTTTTTATTACTAGTTGGCTCAGTTAAAGCTGTTTAAGAGGTGTGAACAGTGGTGCCTTTCAGTGCAGGGTCCTGTAATGCTCTTTCAACAACTCCTCCCGAGCCTTCAGCACTGCTGCAGGCTGCTTTCACACTTACAGTTTCTTTTTTTTTCTTTTTTAACATCTTTTTTGGAGTATAATTGCTTTACAATGTTGTGTTAGTTTCTGCTGTATAACAAAGTGAATCAGCTATATGTATACATATATCCCCATACCTCCTACCTCTTGCGTCTCCTTCCCACCCTCCCTAACCCACCCCTCTAGGTGGTCACAAAGCACTGAGCTGATCTCCCCGTGCAATGGCAGCTGCTTCCCACTAGCTATCTGTTTTACATTTAGTAGTGTATATATGTCAATGCTACTCTCTCACTTCGTCCCAGCTTACCCTTCCCCCTCCCCGTGTCCTCAAGTCCATGCTCTATGTCTGCATCTTTATTCCTGTCCTGCCCCTAGGTTCATCAGAACCATTTATTCTTTTTCTTTTTTTTTTTAGATTCCATATATATGTCACACTTACAGTTTCTGATGATACTGAAGGCAGCCCCCCATCCAGAAGTTATATAGAGATATGACATAACCTTGGTGTGCACCCTAATTTGAAATGATGAGAATACACAGAAAGAAATGTGTGAGCAAATATTAAGAATATTGTATACAATTAATATTTATGTACAGCATGAGATGGGGGCATCTACTGGAACGTAGTGGTTGCAGCTGGGGAGGGTTGTTACCTGTGAATCCCAGTTTCTCTTCATTTTTGGCATATTGGATTCTACAGATAACATTTGTGGCAAGCCTCCTATAGTGAAATATTGCTGCTTAACCTATGAGAGCAGAAATTTTGTTTTCCCTTTCTCACTTCTCTCTCACCCTAAAATAGTCTCTTCTGCTTAGGTATAGACAAATTTCAAAGAAACACAGCATTTCTGGTCTGGAAGCAATCTCTTAGCTCATCATTCTTTTTTTTTTGATACATATTTCCCTTCTAGAATCATGTTTCTTTTTCTTAAAATACATCCTTTAGATATTCCTTGAGTGTACATCTGTTGTTGGTAAACTCCAACTTTGTTTGTCTAAAAATGTTTTTGTTTCATTTTCATTTTGGAAAGATCATTTTCCTGGGTATATATGTGTAGATGGTTATTTTTCCTCAGAATTTTGAAAATATTACTTAACTGTATTTGATTTTTGTATTGCCGTAAGGAATGTGATGTGAGTCCAATTGTTATTTCTTTGGAGATAATCTTTTTATTTTAATTTATTTTTTTAATTTATTTATTTTTGGCTGCATTAGGTCTTCATTGCTGTGTGCGGGCTTTCTCTAGTTGTGGCGAGCGGGGGCTACTCTCTTCATTGTGGTGCACGGGCTTCTCATTGTGGTGGCTTCTCTTGCGGAGCACAGGCTGTAGGCGCGCGGGCTTCAGTAGTTGTCGCATGAGGGCTCAGTAGTTGTGGCCCTCAGTTGTGGCAAGCGCAAGCTCAGTAGTTGTGGCGCAAGGGATTAGTTGGTCCGCAGCATGTGGGATCTTCCCAGACCAGGGGTCGAACCTGTGTCCCCTGCATTAGCAGGCAGATTCTTAACCACTGCGCCACCAGGGAAGCCTCCTGGAGATAATCTTTTTTAAAAAACTGTTTTTGAGATTTTATTTATCTTTTTTATCCTATAATTTTATTTGTAGATAGAGATTTCTTTTCTATTTCAGATTTATTGTGCTTTTTGACTCTGAAAATTTGTGATTTTTATCATTTCTGAAAAATTTTCATTATCTTTCAGATATTATTCTTCCCACTTTCTCTGGTCTTTTCTTCTGCAATTTTGATTAGATGTTTTCTAGACTTTCTCTTTCAACTGTCCATATTCTATTACATTTTCATCTTTTCTTCTAAATAGTAAGTGCTTCAGTATGTACTATGCAGTAAGCTATTTCCTTAGAGCTATTTTTCAGTTCACTAATTCTCCCTTTAACTCTGACCATTCTGTTATTCAGTCCATCCACTGATTTTTAATTTTAAGAGTTATGTGATTTTTTTATTCATAGACATAATTTGTTTGGTTTTTCTCAAAATGTGCTTATATTTTTTCTTAATATATTGTTCCTTGATTGTATTTTCAATTTCCTCTCTTATTTCTTAACATGCCAATTGTTTATTCTTTTTCTGGCAACTCCTTCCTGAAGTCCATGGAAGCCTAAATCTCTTTCTTTGTAGTTTTGTCAAATCTTACGCATTTCGATTTGTTTCTCAGAGTTTTGTAAATTTGGTTTCTCAACTCTTATTCATTTCAGTTACACCTGTATGAATTCTGCAATGTCCGCTTTGAGGGTGATTCTTTACAGGAATAATTTGCTTTTGTTTCTGCCTGACACTTTGTCCATGACCACTGTAAGTTAATTTGGGGCTGAGGCTTCCTAAGTCATCTACATAGTATAGTAATCCATGTAAACACAGACCTGTGTTCATAAATTTGAGAATTTTTTCCTCACAAGAGCTTACATCCAGATTAACAAGTTTCTCCTCTTCCCAGAAGGCTAATGTTTTCTACCCACCCTTTCACTGAAGTTAAACTCCTTTTAAAGCTCTTGATTCTGTAAAGGAGTCCTAATTTCAACTCTGTATCTTACATAGCCCCAGGGTTTGTCTCATGTCCTCATATGCAACCATTAAATCACACTGAGTCACAGGGACTAGCAAAGGCCCTGAGAGCAGCCCAAGCTTCAATATCAGTCTATTACTCTTGTTCCCATTCCTTCTTAGTTTTTGGCCCCTAAGGATTTCTCTTACTTTGTTGTAAACTTGGCCAAACCTTTAAACGTCTCTGTTATATTTTATCCCGTGTTTCTAAGTGTTTTGAAACAGGAGAGTTTTTCAAGATATTTATAATAGTTCTTAATAATTCCCTGATATGAGTTGCAAGGTTAACTTAGATCAATCTGTTCTTTATCATAACACAACTCTGATTTCAAATGTTTGTTAAATCAATATGTTTAAATAAATAAAATACAATAAAAGCAGAATTTCTCTGGCTATATAGCTGGGCAAGCTCAGAATTCTGCCTCTTTGGAGTTTTCCTTACTCTTCATGGCAGCATCCAAGATACCTGCTAGGACCTATAGGACTACACAGGTAGTGTAGGACTTCTCTGTTAGACTGAGTCCATGCCACAGAACGGAATGAGTTAAGACAATAAATTGAGGTAGCATATCTCTACTGAGGCATTCGGCTTCCTATTTGTAAATACAAGTGGGGCTTATACCTAAACTTAAGGCTAATGTATTTATATGGTTCTAATAAGTTTAAGTGCAGGGTTACCTTGATTTCTATAGCTATGCTCATGAAAAATTTAATGTAAATCAAATCCTACATTCCCACTTACTTTCATTGTAATATCAGAGCTATGTTACCATGGGAAAATTAGTATGGCCCCAGGACCCAAAATCACCTTAAAGAATGCAGAAAATCTATTATAAGTACATATTAATTGGAAAAAAACCCAATTCTTTATAATAAAATATTATCTCTTAATAAAATATTAAGCACAAAAAATGGAACATTGTAAATTAGATTGTAAATGAGATATGGAAGAAAGAAGCTCCGTTTCATTAACCAAGCACTCCAGGCTTTAAAAAATTATATTTATTATATCCACAAACCCGATCACATGCAAAGACAGCTGAATTAAGCATGTCTTCTCTGATAGTTTCTGGTTCACACTTTTCCCAGGTATGTTAGAACAGTTGAAAATGTAATGGAGTAAAAAGCTGGTCATAGACACAGACAGGTTTAGATATCTGTAACCAAGAACCTCTGTCAGTGTGAAGCTCCCACACTTTCTCTTCTGGTCACAATTGCAGGCAATACCTTTTAGTGGCTGGTTTCAGAAGTCAGAGCCAGAAAGATTTGTGATCGGAAAGGTTGGAAAAGTGGGATTGGGTGGAAAGACCACATAACTTGGAGGTTTGTTTGCTTCCTCAGCAGGACAGCAAGAGCAAAGGGAAAAACATGAAAGTGAGGTAGGAAAGAGGGAAGGGAGACAGAACAAAGAAGAACACAAGACAGGATGCAAAAACCAAAGTGCCTTTACTGGAATGAGCAGAGTCAAATTTAGGAAGGGGCACTTGTATGTGTCGGCTCCTCCAGACTCCCTCACCCAGTGACCAGTATTCTCTATATTTTGTGACATGTCTTGTCCTCCTTACTCAAATAAATTTCTTAAGAGTGGAGCATAAATAATAATTGTTATATTTCTGAAACACTTTGTTTATAATGAGATTCTCTCTTACCTTATCTCACTTATTATTCAAATTAAGGAAGGCATTTGTTAAGATTATCTCCATTTTACCACTGAGGAAATTGAGTCTCAGGAAAGTTAAGAGATTTGCCCAGGATCTCATAGCTAGTAAATGATAAAGCCAGGAGTTGGAACAAAGTACTTTGACCAACCTTCCTGTGTTTGTCCTACCAAACCAGTACCCATGTCCAGCTCACTTCTGTATCATTTATCACATCTTGCATAGGACTTTACACAGAACAGATGTTTATTTATTGAAGGAATAAATGTTTCTGGAGGGAAACAAACTTCCTGTTGAAATGGCTTGTGGGAATCTTTTCAAGTATTCCTGTGAAATTATATCATGTCCAATTTGACTCTCCAATTGTACTTCATCTCTTATGTTATATGTGGTTATCTGTATAGCCATGATTTTCCAAATGTCTCCAGACCTTTCTCCCACATGGGAGGGGCCCATTAGAAGAATACAGCCTCTTTCTGTAATAGCTTACACTTCATGATCTCTTCTTCTGGATGCTGGAGTTGGCTTACACCATTGGGAGTGATGGTTAAACTGCTAGGACTAACATTTGTAAGCCATCCACCAGAGGCCAGGACAGTGCTTGGAGTTTTAGAATCTTCATATCATTTAATCCGCTCAAAATATGATCATGTGAGAAAGAATTATAATCTACAAGACTCCGAGACATTGCCCAGGTTAAGTAATTTTCCCAAGATGATTGTGCTAAGTGAGAAAGTACAGATGCAAACTGAGGGTGACCTCATTCAGCAAACATCTATGTCAAACCTACTCTCTTCTAGTAGGTTAAAATGCTAAGCACTGCCTCCAGGGAGTTTTCATTTAGCTGATGAGACAGATAAGCGAAGAGCTAGAGGATTGCAATGCTGTGTAGCAAGGGCTATGTGAGAACCAAGCCCGATGTGCTGTAGGAAGGGGTTTTGAGGAGTATCAAAAGAAGACTTCATGGATTACCATATGATCCAGCAATCCCATTACTGGGCATATACCCAGAGAAAACCATAATTCAAAAAGACAGATGCACCCCAATGTTCACTGCAGCACTATTTACAATAGCCAGGTCATGGAAGCAACCTAAATGCCCATCAACAGACGAATGGATAAAGAAGATGTGGGACATATATACAATGGAATATTACTCAGCCATAAAAAGGAACGAAATTGGGTCATTTGTAGAGACATGGGTGGATCTGGAGACTGTCATACAGAGTGAAGTAAGTCAGAAAGAGAAAAACAAATATCGTATATTAACGCATATATGTGGAACCTAGAAAAATGGTACAGATGAACCGGTTTGCAGGGCAGAAAATGAGACACAGAAGTAGAGAACAAACGTATGGACACCAAGGGGGGAGAGCGGCGGGGGTGGGGGTGGTGGGATGAATTGGGAGATTGGGATTGACATGTATACACTGATGTGTATAAAATTGATGACTAATAAGAACCTGCTGTATAAAAATTAAATTAAATTAAATTAAAAAATTAAAAAATTAAATTAAAAAAAGAAGATTATCTTGAACTAAGTCTCTGGGGACGTTTGGAAGTTAGTCATATACAAAAAAGAACAAAATACATTAAACGCAGGGGTTATAATATATATAATATACACAAGACAGTATATATGAGAAAGGAAAATGAAATATCACAGGTCCTTGGACATGATAAATATTCCATAGTAGTTTCATAAAGAATGAACAAGAGGGACTTCCCTGGTGGCACAGTGGTTAGGAATCTGCCTGCCAATGCAGGGGACCTGGGTTCCATCCCTGGTCCGGGAAGATCCCACATGCCGCGGAGTAACTAAGCCCGTGCACCACAACTACTGAGCCCGCGAGCCACAACTACTGAAGCCCATGTACCTAAAGCCCATGCTCCACAGCAAGAGAAGCCACCACAGTGAGAAGCCCACGCACAGCAATGAAGAGTAGAGAAAGCCCGCGCACAGCAACGAAGACCCAATGCACCAAAAATAAAAAAATAAATGAATTAATTAAAAAAAAAAAGAATGAACAAGTGAATAGATAGATGGTTGTTCTAGTCAGAGAACTGTCAAGAGAGCCAGAACTTAAGAGGGTGCGTGGTTTAGTGGAGCTAAAGAAGTACGAAAAAAATTGGGCATCAGGCTTAAGAGTTTGAATCTGGTCCTGAAGTTAATAGGAAACCATTGGAAAGTTTTGAGCAGGGGAGTGGTACGAGATTTAAGTTTGGGAAACATCACTCTTACAGCAAGCTATGTATAGGGTATAAGTGAAGAAGGCTCAAACTCTAAGCAGGGAGAAGAATTAGGAAACTCCTGTAATAATAACACAAGAAGATGTTGCAAGAGGCTAGACTAAAGCAGTAATAGTGGAAATGGATGGGATGGGACTAACTTATGAAAAACTTAGGGACAAAGAGTCTATATATAGGTTTGGGGAATGATTGGATTTGAAGATGACCTGGTGGTGGTCTTCTCTTTTAATGAAGTTGAAGATAGTGAGAGTGGCAGATTTGGGGGAGGGGAGTGGATTGTTACACTTGGTGATGAACACATTGAATTTGAGACCCATGTGAAAACATCAGAGGACATCTAGATGAATATATCGGCCTGGAGCTCATGAGAGAAATCTACTCAAATGTTGATTTGGGAGTTATCAACCTATAGGTGGAATTTTAATCAAGAATTAGGATGAGATCACCAGGAGATAGGAATGGAGATCCAAGGATACAGCTTCAAGGAACACTGAATATAAGATACAAGAAGAAGAAGAGCCCAAAATGAGCCTGAGAGGGATAATGCTGAGGAGGAGGAAAACTAGGAAGGAGGGAGGGAAAGGTGGTATGGACACCAAGCCAAAGAGCGGGTAGTTACTCCTCTTAAATGTCAGAGAGAAAACACTTGAAACAAGGACACAAAGTTGTTCTGTGGGTTTCACAACAAGGTGACTCTGGAAAGGAGGACATCGGGTTGGAGGCATAAACCCCAATGCAGAGGGTTGCAGGGCAATGTGAAGAGTAGGCAGCAGCAAACAGTCTTTCAAGAAGCTTGTCTGTGGAGGAAAGAACTGACATAAGACAGTATCAGAAGGAAGATCAGATATATGTGTTATGAATATTTGCTTCCACTCTGAGGCTTATTGGTTTATTAATCATGTCTTTTGATGAGCTGACGTTTTTAATTTAGATAGAGTCCAATTTATCTTTTTTTTGTTCCTTTGTGGTTAGTGTTCTCTATGATCTCTCGATGAAATCCTTACCTAGCCCCAAGGTCATGATGATATTCTCCTATGTTTACTTCTAAAAGTTTTATAGTTTTAACTCTATGTTTAGATTTATGATCCATTGTCAATTAATTTTTGTGTATGGTGTGAGGTAGGAATTGAGGCTCTTTTTTTTCCCAATGAATGTGCAATGGTTCTAGCATCACTTTTGAAAATACTTTCTTTCCTCATTGAATTGCTTTGGTCCCTTGTCAAAATGTATTTGACTACATAAGTGTGGGTTTGTTTCTACCCTCTGTATCCTAGTTCATTAATCTATCTGCTTATCCATTTGTCAATACCCTATTCTCTTGATTAGCATGTCATCTTGGCTCCAATTATTCAATTTTTAACTAAGCAGTTAGTTCAGTTGACTCACCATAATTATAGAGACATTTGCCATTGTTTTATTCTTTCATTTATTTGTTTTTTTTGTTTATTTAATGCATATTTATGTATTGCCAGCCTTGTAACAGACACTGTGGTTGGTACTGGAAAACAGCAATAAATTAATTAAATGTAATTCTTGTCTTAAGGAACTACCATAGTGAGGGAGACACTTAAAAAAACAAATCATTATTATACAATGTACTAAAAGTAATCAGTCAAAAAATATTTATTGAGCACATACATATTGAGCTTGGCAGTGCGGGTTACTGAGCTCATGTCAAATTTCAGCTTTGCAAATGCAAGTGTGAGCTGCTCTTCCTAACCTCATGTCACCCACATATTATCTTTTCCAAGCTACACATTCACTGCTAATTAGTTGGATCCTTCTCTTTTGAACATTTTCCTACCACAATAGTATGAATAGTAATACCTTATATTTGCACAGTGCTTTCAACTTTTCAAAGTGGTTTTACATCCATTATCTTGTTTTTCTCTTTACATTTCTCCTGTAATTTAGGAAGAGCAAATAATGTTATTTTTATTTGACAGAGCCAAGTAGATCACAGAAGTGTTAAGTGATTTGTTCACCGTCACACAGCTAGGTTTACAAACCTTCCCCTTTCCACCACCTCAACTCCCTTTCTGCTTCTTTTCCCATTACTCTCTCTTTTCAGCATCTTACCAGTACATGCTGTACTGGGAAGGCTTCCAGTTTCAGGTACCACTCCTGGGCTCCAAGTTAAGCTGCCACAATGGTTCCTTAGGTTGAAAGACTACAATAGGTTGTCAGTGTTATCTTCAAGTGCTGACGGAGATTTATGAATGAGAATGGAGAAAAGAATCATGATCATTTTCACTATTACAATTGCCTGCAGAAGATTCATAAAATTTCTGACACATTCTTCATCCTTTTTGCCAGGCATCAGCTGTCAAGGGAAGGTCACCCCTTCCCACCCAGCTTTGGAATGAAGTGCTAAATGTGTCAGAAAGCTCATGCCAGGTGCAATCTTCTGCCTTGTAAACAGTTTTCATTGATAATACGTTAAAGTTTGCTTTCTTTTCTTAAGCCTTCATAAAGGTGCTTGAAAACCAGCACTGTCACTGATAAGTGTCTCCCTTATTGTGGGACTTTTATGGATATGGGCTTGTTTAAAAAAATTAAGTTGTATAAGTGGCTGGATATCTTGAGTCTTGTTTGACAATACGTTGACCAGGGTGTCAGGGCAATTGCTTTTACATGAGGAAATCTACACCAGAGTTCTGAATTTTCCTGAGCTCATTCCCTTCTTCCATCCCCTCTCCTTTCCCCCTCCAATAGCTTACAAAAAAAAAAACCCCAAAAAAACCTTACCAAGCCTCTAAAGACATGGAAATGTTAAATGCATATTTTTTAAAAAAGGATTTTTAGGTCAGTTTATTTTTTTCAGTGTTAATGCAGAAAAGGGCCCCATTTTGCATCCCCGCTGGCAGTGTAGACAGAGTGAGGAGTGTGTAATTGGGATCACGGCAAGAAGTATGCTAGGGACTGAGAGAGTTTTGCAAAATTAAACTATCAAGAGGATGGGAGGGGAAAAAAGGAAGAATATTTCTTTGGGCAGAATACGGGATACAGTACATGCCCATTTTTCGACAGAAGATGAAAGGGATGCATTATCCTACCAAATCAGAAAACAAAAAATGCTGGCAAAAACAGAACATGAAATGATCAGTTTAGCTCTAGGTATTATTATTATTATTATTAAATCATATATTATCCAACCAAGCTTCAGGGTAGGAGAGTAAAGTCAAAGTTGGATCGGAATTTTGGACCAAGAGTACGTCTACAGTGCTTTCACACTCTCAATTTCTTAGTCACCCAAACTCATTATCTTGGGCTCCATTGATGGATAAGTCAAGAGAAGCAGAGGTTTACCTAAGGTTACACAGCTGGAGACTGTCCAAGCAAGAAACTAAGTCTTTTTGAGTACTTCCTCCTTTGCCTGATTCTTATCCAGTCTGTTACAGTACCCTGACAGTTTTTCTGCTTTTGTGCTTTCATTTCATCCCTGCTGCCTCCATGCTTACCAAGTCTCTCAGCACTTTACCTCTAAGGTTCTTCATTCTGACCTCCTCCTGTCTTACACGTACTGACCTCTGACCTTCAGAAACATGGCTCTCACCATGTTACACCCAGGCATGCCTGTTCTCCCTGGGCTGCCTTTTTCTCAATGCCTATCAAAATCCCTATAACCCATGTCCTTCTGTATTCATTTCCTAGGACTACCATAACAAATTACCACAAACTGGGTGGTTTGAGACAACAGAAATGTATTGTCTCACAGTTCTGGAGGTTCGAAGTCCAAAATCAAGGTGTCGTGGGGCCACACTCCCCCTGAATCTTTCCTTGACTCTTCCTTTTAGGGCTTTGCCAGCAATCTGTGCCATTCCTTGGCTTGCAGCTGCATAATTCCAATTTCTGCCTTTGTCGTCCCATGGCACTCTCCCTGTGTGTCTCTGTCTTTACCTGGCCATCTTCTTATAAGGACACAAGTCAGGTTGAATTAGGGCCCACCCTTCTCCAGTAGGACCTCATCTTAACTAATTACATCTGCAATGGCTCTGTTTCCAAATAAGGTTAATGACCTTATTTCCACATAAGGTCATATTCTTAGGTATCAGAAGTTAGACCTTCAATGTATCTTTTTTTTTTTTTTTTGGTGTGTGTGTTTGGGGGGGAACTTTTCAACCTGTAACATCTTCTTAAAGTGGCCACATCCAACCTAGCTAGCTTTAAATCCCAAGCCTCCCAGCATGTAACCTCAGTCTGGTTCCACGTGTGCAATACAGACAAGTCAAGTTATAGCACCACCATGAAGGAAAAAAGGCTGAGTCCTGGGGAGAGTGTCTACCTGAGAGGGAAGTTTATTCAAGGCCTCCTAGGGCATAACAGCTGGAAGGTATTGTGGTCAAGGGGAGCATAAAGTTGCTGGAGAGGACGACATACTCTCTCTTGTGTAAGACTCACCATATTCATTCCCACTTCCAGAGCTTGACTTATTCTGTTTCTTTCCACCCCCAGATAATATCCATTCTGCTTAGCCTTCAAAATCCTATCCATTCCAGAAAATCATTTGCACAGTACACATTTTCTTGGAAGCTTCTGGACAACAATCCAATCTTTATTTTTAATTCTCCAGCCCTCATGGGACCTGCAGCTTGCATAGCTCAACTTTGCACCTAGCTATGTACTGCCCATTACTGTTTGCACCAGGTCTGACCATTCATTCTCTGTCCCCCAGAGGGCTAAGGTCTGGGATGAACACTTGGAAAGCTGGGACTCTTTGGGTTAGATCAAGCTTAGGCACCATCTATTTCCTGATTTCTTAAACTATGCTGAGAGGTGCCATGCAGATGAGTTTGGTGAGAGAGGATGTCAGTGGAAGAGCTTCTAAGCCAGCCACCCCTGTTCAATTAGTCATCCTACTTTGATCTATTTTTTTTTTTTTTTTGGAAGAGCTATGTAAGACATTATTTGGATTTGAAAGAGTTCTCCAGCTAAAGAAAAGTTTGAAAACACAAATTTAATTTAGTTTCCTCATTTTACAGGCAGTTTACAGTTTAAACTGAGATGCAGACAGACTGAATGTCTCCTCCACCATGACACAGCTAGTCTGAGAACTAAACACCTTCTTTCTACTAGGAGTATACCTACTTCATCTGGTATAATTCTCTTAACAAACTTGGGGAACAGGTGTTATTATTATTTCTCTTTCAAAATGAACAAAATTTAATACAAAATAAAATTCACATGATTTGCTTGAGCTGTGCCAGTTAGCAGGGGTGGAGTTATATCCTAAAGCACCTGTCCATTCCACTGGACCACACTGTCTCAGAAGAATCAGGAACTCTTGGAGGTAAACCACGAAGATCATTTAGTTGAACCACTTTTATGATGTTTGTGGCAGACCTCTAATCATAAACTCATTAAAGGCTGGTTACCATTATGATGTGTGACACATTAGGGATTCAGTGAAAATTGATTTAAATTATTGTGTCATTTGGTCATATTTTATATATGAAGTTTATATATTCAACTTTGTAATAAAAGTAGTATTCTGTTTCTCTATATCCTTAGTAAGCCTGAGATAGAATAGGTTCTTATTTAATGCATAGTCCTGCTGAAATTGTGCCATAATGAGGTATTTAATCTATTGGTTTCTTCTTTTTCTCATGTATTGTACTAAAAAACTTTAGTTTTCATTCATATTCCCTCTTTTTTGTGCCTCATGATTTCCAAACATGGCTGGCTTCTTCTAAAAGCACCACCATAAGTGGTCTTGGGAAAGTGTTTCAGTTCTTCTGTGGAAGCCCCTTTATAATCCAGAGAAGCTAAATTAGGCCACAATAACCTAAGGGTCTGCAATGGTCCTATTTTTTCTGACCTCAGGCAAGAGACCTTCTCTGGTAACGAATAGGGATACCTAATCTCTCTTTCCCCCTGGACAGCATGATCCTGAACCCAGGATGCTATAGGAAGGTGGCATATAAGAAAGCTGAGGAAAGGATCTTTTAAGTTTCAAGTGGTTATTAAATATTTTACTTTTGCAAGCCTTTAAATTGCCACAGGTGCTGGCTGGTGTCTCTTTGTGTTAGTTATGAGTGATATAAAACTGTCTGGCCAATGAAAATTTAAAGGGATGCTTTCACTCTTGTCTACGCTAGGTGATATTTCTTCTCAGCTCAGTAAGCATACAAGAATTTTTGAATTCTGATGCTGTGCTATGTGCTGCAGTGTTTGAATATAGGGAGAGGTAGAAATTTGTCTCCAAAGTAAGTATCCATTTAGAAAAAGGCAAAGGCTAGCATGAACCCAGCGGTGTTGGATTGGAATTAGAAGTATCAATATGAACTCATGGTTTTGTAACATATATACAAAATG
Source organism: Balaenoptera ricei (assembly GCF_028023285.1). Lineage (NCBI taxonomy): Eukaryota > Metazoa > Chordata > Mammalia > Artiodactyla > Balaenopteridae > Balaenoptera > Balaenoptera ricei. The sequence continues at coordinate 74,817,305 of NC_082640.1, forward strand.
ATAGATAAAAAAATAATTATAGATGTGTGTACACATGGGTTAATAAACATATATGTATTTCCTATCTCTGTCCAGGGAGAGGGCCTAGAGGAAATGGCACTCTAGCAGCCATGATCACACCTAGTACCCAGATATTGGTTTCTAAATACCATTCTCCTGTAAAAGGAACCTGGACTTCTTGGAGAAGTAGTTGATTCCAGGGCTGGGGCAGGGAAAACACAAGATGAGCCTGGAGTATCTGTGGTGCCACAAGGTAAGAAGGATGAGGGCATGCTGAAAAGGCAGGAAGCTCTCAATGGCCAAAGCCAGCACAATTTGAACCACAAAAAATAATGATAGGGCTTCCCTGGTGGCGCAGTGGTTGAGAGTCTGCCTGCCAATGCAGGGGACACAGGTTCTAGCCCTGGTCTGGGAAGATCCCACATGCCGCAGAGCAGCTGGGCCCGTGAGCCACAGTTACTGAGCCTACGCATCTGGAGCCTGTGGTCCGCAACAAGTGAGGCCACGGTGGTGAGAGGCCTGCGCACCGCGATGAAGAGTGGCCCCCACTTGCCACAACTAGAGAAAGCCCTCACACAGAAATGAGGACCCAACACAGCCATAAATAAATAAATTAAATAAATTAAAAAAAATAATAATGATAGTATTGGATTAGAGCCCATACAATAAAGCAAATATTCATGAGTCTATGTTAATATAAATTAAAAATTGAATAAGTAAATACGTGGGGAAGAAGGGACATTTTTTCCTTACAGAAGAAGTCCAATTCATCATTGTAAAAAGAATGTGCCAAATATGAAATCAACGTTAGAACACCATAGTAATAATTGTTTTAGGCAAGATCCACCAATGGATGCTAGAATTAGTGAGAAGAAATAGGATATTTGCATAGTCTAAAAGTATCTCTCCCAAGATTTTTATTCATTCCAAAGGGAAAAATAGTAACTTTACAGTGATGATATCTGCAAGCAGCATTTTTACTAAGTGACTAAGGTCAGCTTTGACATCATGTATCCCCTGGTAGGATGCACTGTGATGTGCTTGCCAAGACAGCAAGACTTGACATATCTTGCCAAAATGTCTGACCTCAATCTAATCATGAGAGCTCATCAGACAAACCCAGATTGCAGGACAGTCTACAAACTAACTGACCAGTACTCTTTAAAAGCATCAAGGTCATGAAAGACAGGGAAAGTTTGAGGAACTGTCACAAGATTGAGTGAGGCTGCGGAGGCATAACAACTAAATGCAACATGGGGTCCTGGGTTGGATTCTGAAACAGAAATAGTCTGTTAGAGGAAATACTGGTGAAATCCACACAAAGTCTGGAGTTAGTTAAAATTACTGTGCCAGTATTAATATCCTAGTTTCAGTCATTGTACAGTAGTTATTTAAGATGTTAACATCATGAAACTGGATGAAGTGTATATGAGAGCTACCTGTACTATTCTTGCAACTGTTCTGAAAATATATAATTATTTCAAAATAAAAAATGTAAATGGTACGTAAGCATCCAGCTAGGACATTTTCTTTCACAGTGAAATTTGATTAATTGCAATTCAACTAACTGGAACCATAAAGTATGGAAATTTTTCTTCTCTTTATCTTCTGTAATTAGCAAAAAACCTAGCAAATAGGCTGTTACCTAGGATTTATTCAGAAATTTCAAGGGAAAGCCTGGAGTTAGTGTAGCTCCAGTATAGTCTATAGTCCTGGATTCTGGGGTGAGCCCCGCCTCACCTCCCTGTCTAGCCTCTTCCTCTCTGGGCAGCCTACTCTGCAGTTTCTAAGCCAGTTTCTGAACCCATCAGGCACTTCCACATCTGTACTTTATCCATGCTCTTTCCTCGACCAGGAACTGCTTTTTCCCTTCATCTATGCACTGGCTTTGGGATCAACCAGAGCTTGGTTCGATTTATGGATAGTCCTGTCAAAAATTTGTTATACAAGTCTAAGTGAGTTACTTAACTCTCTGAACCTTGGTTTCCTCATCAGTAAAACACAGGCACTAATCCTTGTTCTACATGGATTTTAAGGTGTTGAGCTCAGTGGCTGATCCCCATAGACACTCCGTAAAGGGTAGCCCTGCAGTTGGTATTAATGATGCAAGGTTCATCTATGCCATCTTTCCTGCGAACTCCTTAACTGATTAATTTATTTGTGTATCCATTAAACAAAGGTCTACTGCGATCTACCCCGTGCCAGGCACTGTGCTAGACCTTAGAAAGACAGCAGTCAGCAGTGCTGACGGGCCCAGCTTACAAAGGCTAATGCAGGAGGCATGTATCAAACAAGTCCTTCCAAGTGAGAACAGTGCTGGGAGAGGGGAAATGTTGGTTTCTGAAACCTGCTCTAATCTCATTGATAAGAATCAGTTACTCTTTCCTCTGCTTTCAGACAGCAAGGACAGATTCTTGATATTCACCGATTTCCTCTGGTTAAGCAGGAGCAAGGGAAGGTAAAATTAAAATAGATTATTTACGACTATTTAAGAAATGTGGACTTCTCCAGAAAAAGTTCATTTCAATAGCAAGTGCTGCTCTCATTCATCATGTCCTAATTATCTAAAAATTAACTTTAATTCCTTATCAGTACTACTCACTTCATCTATGCATTCAACTGAAATCTCTGAGGGCCCTAGCTTGGGCTGGATACTTTGTTGGACTTCAGCTTCAATGAGCTCCCTGTCCAATGGTTGACGTCAAGGTACATAAATATTGTAATACAGTGTGATGAGTTAAAACCCAAAGGCGGGAGCATTAAATGCTGCCTCGGGGGAGAAGTCAGAGAAAGCCTAACCAAGGAGGTGATATTCATCTGGGTGTAAAGGAAAACAAGACTACTTTCTGTGAAAAGGACCAGGATGTCCTTTATCCTTCTGCAAAATGGTAGAGAATGTACCGCAGAATAAAAAAAAATTCATTAAATAGTCAGTAGTGTGTTCCCAGACCAATAAGTTGTCGTTTTACTTCTGTCCCACTGGATTTTGTAGGCTAGGAGGCAAGGACCAGCTAGGGCTCTGAGAAGGCGCACACTGGATGTTGTTTGCAGACTGTCCTAAGTGCCAAATGTAGGCTAGGCCTCAGTATGTGTGTTCATCAAGTTTGCAGTCGTTCTGGGTGATTCTATTCTTTCTTCAAGTGTTAAGTTTCTTTTGATTAATATCTGCATATGAGTCACTCCCCAAGCTGTATTTTTTCATACTCGTCATATCTCTTTCAGTCATTTCCAAACACCTCCCTGCCTCTCAAATGCTTCTCTGCTGTGGGTGTTTTTGCAGAGAACACGTCCTGCCCAGAAGCCTCAGGCTCCCGTGTGTGCCACCAAATATATCAGCAGTCTATTCAGAATGAGCTTAGAAATTCCTGCCTGGAGGGCACCATCTAACCCCCAGGGATGGTTGCCAGAGGTTCTGTAAACTGTGTTTCTCGGAAGAGTCAGGCAGTGGGATGTGCCAGAAAGGGGTCATATATGCTGCACCTGGAATCTTCTTCAGAGTCTACTTTTTATTTTAATAGTATACAGTGGGGATGCTACAGCTGGGGTTGTAGAAAGAGCTTTAACCTTGGAGTCAGGTGATTTGGATTAAACTCCAGTTCTATCTCTTGTGAGCCACTGTGAGTAAGCATTAACCTCTCTAAATTTCAATATCCTTTTCTGTTAAATGGGCAGAATAAAAATTGATCATGCCCATCTTCTTGTGAAAGTCTGATGAGATAATGAACATGAAAGCTCTGTAAACTGCAAAGCACTGTAGAAATTTGAGCAAGGTATTAATTTCAATGATAACCCTAAATAATTCTGAATATAATGGAATGATTCTTTGATGACATTTTCAGATTTAAAAATTAATCACTGCCATTTTTCTAGACAGCTTATTATGATTATCATACATTATTGGAAGAAAGAATTTATCTGAGCTTTTCTAGATATATAAATTTTTGCTCTGTATGGTTAGTTTGTCATATACTTCAAAACCCCACCAAACTGCAAAATGTTAACAAGAGATGATGCATTTATATCCCTCCTGCCTTTGAAGTTAGAGGAAGAAAAATACTGAGAACGCATATCCTGTGTTAAGAGCTCAGGCTGGGGGGCCAGGCACATGAAGTTTGGATCCCGGCTCATCTGGGTCACAGCTGTTTGACCTGGGCTTCAGCTCCTCATGGGAATAATGACACCTCCTTCATAGGTTAGAGTGGATATTAAATAAAATAATGCATGTGGAAAACTCTTGGTAAACTGTTCAATGCCTCAGATAAATTATAGTTACCATCATTAGGTGAGAGATCTTGTATTCTTTTTTAGATTGACACGGAACAGTCATATCTCTGGGCGGTGAGGTGTGTCTGACAGTGCTCTGTATCATAACACATTAGAACATAATGGAAAAGACCATGAATTACAGTCACACTTCTTGAGTTCAACTCCTCTTACTAGCTCAGTGACCTAGGGCAAGTTATTTAACCTCTCTGTGCCACGGTTTCTCGTTTCTAAAATGGAAATGACAACTCCCTCAACTTCACAGGGGTGTTATGAAGAGAAAATGAGTAAGATAATGAATGAAGACTTGATGTCAAAGGTTAATTCTTTTTATTACTACATATTTTGTGTGCCCAGTATTTCAAAAGAGCCCCTTCTTTCGTGATCAGAGTGAAGACATGCCAAAGGAAACACTTATATACTGTTAATGGACAGCAGCCCCCCTGCCTCAGAAGCTGTTTTCCTTTGGTGGGTTTATTTATTTTATTTATTTTTTACACACACACACACACACACACACACACACACACTGTATTTTATTTTTACAAGAGATAAATAGACTGACACCAAGCATTGTAAATGGATGACCACAACAAAAGCAACAATGATTGCAATTACCAAACACGAAACACACTCATACTATGTCATAATATTGACATTCAGTCCAGTAATCCTCCACTGTAACAGCTCCTTTACTTTGCAGTGAAAATTGATTTGTATATTCTTTGCCTCTGAGTCCTTGTGGGATTTTTTTTTTTTAATAATTCAAACAGAAAGTCACAAAAATTATAATCATCCTGGCGGGTTTATTTATGCTGGTTTTCCATTTGGGAGGGCTTGCTTTTCCCCGTCTCTCCACCTGCGTCATAACTGGCTGCAACATCCAAAGGCAAGATTGGCTTTTCCTTGGAAACCTGCTGTGATAGGACACATACTAAACTAGAAAGGCTTGTTTGTAGTTTGCTCATCATATTTTAGGCACCGCCGTTTGCACGATGGGACACTGGTCTGGGAGTTGCCAGCTTCTGGCTCCAGCTCTGCCACCAACTCACTGTGGCCTTGAGCAAGTCTTTCCAGCTCCCTAGCTCCCAGGGTCCTCCTGTGTGCACTAAAGGAGAGATTCTCTGTTTAAGGAAATGTTCCAATTACCAAAATACTTCCTTTCTGCATTCTTCATGTTTAAATATTATTTTTAATTTCTAAAACAAAGCAAAACAAAAGATGGTGGGCGTAGTTGATAGGTTATTTAGGGATTGTTTCTTTTGATGCCCATTTTGAGGCAGAATTCAAGGTGGCAATTCTCTCTTGCTATACATTTGTGCTTCTTAAACCCCAATTTGAAAGCCACTGCACTAGATAAGAGGCTGGCATGAGTCCCTCAGGGGTGACTGATAACTGAGCCCCACCTCCCCAAGCCCACTGGAAGGAAGGACATTTGGGGCTCCACATTCATTAGGAAAGTCTAGATTTCTGAGTGCATTGCAGAATTATTATTTCCTGGGAACAAAGCGAACAAATACAAAATGTTTAATGAACAGTTATGAGAATAGATTGTTGCTTTCCATTTTCCTTTCTCTTTCCTCCTGGCACCATATCGTTCTTCACCTCCTACTGCAGTGATGTCTCCCCTTTCTCCCCTCTAACTGGAAGCACTTCCTTTGGGGCAGGGGTTATATCTTACTCCTCTCTATGTTCCTAGTGACTAGTACCTGACTCTGCACATTATAAACACTTAATAAACTTAGTTGAATGAATGAATGATGGATGGATGATCACTAAGATCCTTCCACCTTGCACACTCTAATTCCTATACCAAAATATTGACTGATTTACTTTTTCCGTTACATCTGGCATGGTCTCTGGTCTTTGGGGACAGCATTAAAGTATAATTTATTAAATATTGACGCATGTCCTTTCTCTTTCCTTTTATTCCTTCCTTCAGTCTGTAACAGACACTGGGTAGGTATGACTGAACAAGACAGACATAGTCCTGCTGTGGATAGTAGGAAAGCAGAGTGCATGAGGTGGAGGGAAAATGCAAGCTTCCTAAGGTGGAAAACTCTGAAAGTCCAACTGGGATCTTTCTGTCGTCATTCCAGGGGTTAAAGTAAGCTATGTCATGGACTAGTCAAGTGCTTCTCCTGAGACCATCCCTACTTAAATTCATTTCTGCCAATCATAATGTCCTACTTGTGCAAGCTTGCTCGGGTATTACCTCTGTCTCAGTAACGTAATCTTCTACCCTCTCCTCCCCGTGCTGCCATCTTATTTTCATCCTCATAGATCACACTTCCCTCTCTATCTGACTCAACATCATATTAACTCCTCACTGGCCACCTCCCTCATTTCTCTTTTTCTGTTTTTTAGTGTTGATATTTTCTGCTTGTGTAGCTGGCCTTTCCACCACTGGCCCCGTTAGCTAATGGGAGGCAACAGATTTTAGAGAAAGAGCCTGAGCTTTGAAGACATTCAGACTTGAATTTAAAGTCTAGCTTCACTAATTAACAGTTATGTGACCTCGGGTAAGTGTCAATAATTCCAAATGCCCAGAGAGGTCAAATAAAATGAGGAAACTGAGTTTCAGAAAAATGTCTCTTACTGTTTTCATTCAATCTTGATTGGCTATGTGCCTTTTATAATAATAGCACTTAGGATGTATTAAGTGCTTTTATAAATGCCTTGCACATATTCACTCATAAATTCCTCACAGTCTTCCTAAGAGATGAAATAACAATCCTTATTCTCATCTCTGTTCCTACTTTATATAAGAGAACGCAGACACACAGGAAGTTGTGGTATGTGCCCAAGGTTGCAATAGCTCATGAGAGTCAGAAGCCTGATTTAAACAAGGGCATTTCACTCCACACCATGCACTCTGGCGCCTCCCTGTTCCCAATTATACTTCACTTTCTTACCTATAGAATGAGACTAATAATATACATTTCATTTTCATGAGAATTAAATAAGATAATGTATAGAAAATCCCTGATGCTCTCCTGCCATTTAGTAGATGGTAAACAAATGTCGGTTCTAACTCTCTCCTTTATTAAAAAAGAATACAGTCTGTGATTTTACATTTGTCTTCATTTTGTTATGATACACCCACTGTGTTCTACCTATTCTTCATTCCACATAGATATAAAAAATGTGTCATGCTTTTCCTTTTATGAATATTCTCTCTTCTCTGTTCACTCATCATTAAGTCTCCTAGCTGCCATCCCATAGCCTTTATTTAACAAAAAATGATTTGCATCAGTGTAAACATGTATGTAGTTCAAAAAGGCAAGTGGTACTAAAAGATTTATCCTGAAAATATCAGTACCCTGCCTACTCTGCCCCGCATTCAAGTGCTGCTCCTAAGAGGCAACTACTTTCAACTCTCTTAGTCTTTTTCCTAGAGTTTGCTTTTATATTTTTAAATAGTATGTATATGCTCTATATCTTGATTTTTTAATTTTATTGAAGAGTAACATTTTTATTGACATCTTAGGTAAGATGAGGGTTTAACAACTACCACCACCACTCCCAGTCACAAACACAACTGTCCCACACATCCTTGTATTTTAATTACATCACAGTTTTGAAAAACGTAATGTCCAATCTCTATATCATTATGAACACTGAGTTAAACATATGTAGATAGATAGATAGATAATGTGTATATGTCTAACTTATACATCATGTATATATACATATATAATGTGTGTATATAGGTGTGTGTATGTGTATATATATCTCTCTCATAGCTTAACCAAGTAGTATTCTATGATTACATTTAGTTTCTCAATCACCTTTTTGTTTTCCCTGGAATTAATAACTGCCTTTAGCTCTCTGTGTCTCTTCACTAAATCATCTGACACGAGGGAGAGACCAAACTTTTAACAGAAGGAGCATCTACTCTACCTAACCCCTGGCTTCCAGTCCGGCACCTCACCTTTCCCTTCTCTGTGCCTCCTGTTCCCAGGTTTGGAGCTTCTCTGGTCCAGTGTTTTCACAGAAAAGACCTCTGGTTACTTTTGGGGTGGAAAAGCAATAGAGATTTGTCTGCACGAGTTCAGAGAGGGGTGAGGGATCCTTTAAATTAATGGTTCTCAACTGGTGGGAAATTTTGCACCTGAAGGGATATTTGGCAATGTCTGGAGACGTTTTTGGTTGTCACAACTGGAGAAGGGGGTGCTTCTGGCATCTAGTGAGTGGAGGCCAGGGATGCTGCTACACGTCCTATGATGGGAGACAGCCCCCAAACAAAGAATTCTCGTGCTCCAAATGTCAGTAGAGCCAAGGTTGAGAAACTCTGCTTTCGACAGGATTTCCAGCAGTCATCTTGTTTGAAGCCCCTCTGCTGTCTCCAGAGGAACTTGCCATCTCTAATTCCTGAGCTTTTCAAAGGCCCTAAAGAATGAACCAACTGCCTTTTCACTCATACCTCCCTGTGCAGACACTTATGTTCCAATGATCCCTCATCTACAAGTTTTCCACCTTCCAAAATACTTTTTAGCATTTCTGGTCCTCTCTTGTCTCCCATCCCATTTTCCTTGTCCTCATAGGGGCAAACCTGTTTTATTCCTTACCTGTCTTTTCAGTTGAGTTTTGAGAGAGAGCCGAAATAAATGGGTGTGTTCAATCTGTCGTGTTTAACTGGGAGTTTACAGCTTTCCTAAAACTCTTAAAGAACTATTTTCCCACTTTCTTTTTACAGTCCTATGTCATGAACTACAGGTTGTTCCTATGTTTTTTATATTGGGTCGACCAAAAAGTTCATTCGGGTTTTTCCACATCTTATGGAAAAAAACCCGAATGAACTTTTTGGCCAACCCAATACAAAGATTCTGGGAGTGAATTGTCATATAAGGATGGACAAGGGGTATTTTGTCCTCTGTAAATGTGTTTGCGTTATGAATAAAAACAGAAGTCAGAGGGCATGAAACATGAGAAAGCTTAGGCTCAAGTGGTGTAAGGGCTCTGAGTGATCATCTAGACCAGTGTTTTCTACCTTCAATCATATCACTTGACCATTCCAGCCATATCCATTTACCTCTTGTACAAATAATAGTACTCAATAAGCATACTTTTAAAACTTAAAATTCAACTTATTTTCAAAGAGAACGTTGTATTACTGCTATCAGTGGAATAGCAGGATCACTTGCCATAATTAGAAGGTGACCTTAAAATCAAATACCATTGGTGGGAGCGGTGGTGGTGGAGACAGTATTTCAGTTCTAGCCAGATACTGCTGCCTGCCAAAGGCTCCGAGCCTGAGGCCCACTCTTTTTAAAAGGAAAGTCAGTAAGGGATTAGAAGGGTGTTAAAGACATACCAGTACCAAACTGAGGCTTTCTCTATGATGATACAATGTGAGAAAAGACTGAATGAAAGTTGAAAAGGGAATTAATGTTTTTGCTATGTGGTTCAACGTGATCATATGTTCCCAAATCCCAGATCAGCAGCGTTAGGCCTCAGCTCCATTGGGTAGCTCTAGCCTAGTCCAAAGCTGCTCTTTATTCTTCAGATGATGAGTTGAAGGATGAGGGGGAAATACCCTTCACAGCATCCCCAGCTGGGTAACAGCAGTGTGAGTGCCCCATTCCTGGTCTCCAGGCCCTAGTCTGTGCTTTCTCTCCTGTACACATCCAGCGTCCCACCAAAGTACAGGCGCCAATAAGGAAGTGTTGAAAGAACTGAGTAACAAAATGCAAAGTCAAAAGCAGTGAGACCTGTTTCTCTTCCCCCTTTTCCTGTCAAACATGCAGCAATACATAAGGATTGTTAAATTGACGCGCACGTGTCATGGAAGCCTGCTGGGTTCCCTCTTCCTTTGGACCATTTTTCGGTTAAGGATTGTTTTCCTTTTGAAAATATGTTCTAGCTACTTTTCCACAACATTATCCACACTCTACAGAAAGGAAGCTTATTAAAAGTTAAAAAGGAGCACAGAAAATAGCACTTAAGTTGGAGCCGAACAAAAGAATGCATATGGTGGAAAAACTGAGAATCGTGCCTTTATTAATTAACAGTATTACAGGTTCCATTTTCATATACATTTTTAACCCGACAGATTTAGAAATAGATATTGAACAGTCATGATCCTGAAAATATAAATCATATTTTGACTTGGAGTTTCAAAAAAAATAAAGAGAGGAAAGCTTATATCAGGCTAATTAATTCCATTCACCATATCTACAATAGAGATTCTCACAAAGAAACAAAACCAAGGAAACAATGTAATTCCCCCAAATTCCTGGGCTCTTTTATTTCTCCAGTCTTTATTTCTAGATGCATTTCAAAGGCAACTTTCACTTCTACAATTAGGCTAATTTTTGCTAATCAGGATGCCCCGAAATATGGGGTGCTGGGGAGTCTAATAATTATTGAACACCTTTTTGTGTAATGCAAGTGGGTATTTTTTTTAATGAGGTGGAATTCATCCAAAAATGTTACTCCCTACGTATTTTAAACATCTCTTGTTTTATTTGTTAGTGACATCAATCATAATAGATGAAGTGTTGGCATGTTAGTCATGACACGTATGCCTCCCCGGGTCCTTTTTCATCCTAACACATGGAGCCCTCCCTGGCCAGGAAAGCAGAGCTGTGCTGCTCTTTGCACAGAAGTGGCCCCTTACTGAGGAAGGTGGTCATTTGACCTGAGACAGGCCTCTCAGTCAGTGGTCACCACCAGTGACCTGTTTTGAAGGGCTTTATCCAACTGGGCTGAAAATAATGAGCTAATTCAACCAGACTATCTCCTTCCTCAAATTGGCATTCATAATACAGAGCTACAACAGACACACAGCGATGGAAATGCTTTGCAAGAGAAGTCATTTGGGCCATTAGAGAGGAGTGGAGAGATCCATGGGCCTGATTCTGATCAGGTTTCTACTTCCAGGCTAATCTGCTTATATTTTTGTAATTACTCCCCTTTCAGGGTAGTCCAAGGGAATTCTGTTTCCTCACTGACAGAAGTAGGTATTAGCAGGCCCATTTTATAGGTGAGGACACTGAGGCTATGAGGTAGGCTATAAAAATCACTCATATAATTCAAATTCAGGCCTGCCTTTGTCCCAACCCAGTGCTCTATTCACCATGCCTTGCTGCTTCCCCAGATTCACCATCTGAGACCCCTTATCCCAGGATCACACAAGTCCAGAAACATTCACAAGAAGGGAGAAGAGACCTCAGTCAGTCCTATCTTCAAAATGCCTCCTCATCCTTTTCTCTCTCCCTCTCTCTCTCTTTTTTTCTCTAACTCCCTCAGTTCTGACTTGGCCCCCTTATCTTGCACTTGAAACAGGTGCTCTTGAACCTAACTAGACTTTTATTTCCAACTTCTGCCCTCAGCCAAGCCCTCTCCACACATCAGCCAGAGTGATTTTCTCAAAACATCTGTTGATGTTCAAATGATGCTCTGCTTCAAGATGGTGGATTGAGTGAAGCCCCTCACCCACCCCTCTTCATAAATCCCATCAGGCTTGGGAAGCATAGAATGAAGCACACTTTTCCAAGTGTTGAGAACAGGAAGGGGAGAGATATATCCATAGCAGAGATTTTGATAAATTTATGGAGGACTGACTATAAGGGGGATGGAGTCATGTTAACTGATAAACCAGGGAGAAGGGAGACCCAAGTCAGAAAGGCTGCAGGAAGGTGGAGGCTGCTCCCAGAGCAGCTCTGGGACAGGAGGCAGCAGACAGAATTCCTACTGAGGACAGAGGCCTAGAGGGGAAGCAGGTCCTAACAAGTCTGTGTTGAGTGCTCTCTTGGGTCTGATGCTCAACATGTTTCTTCATTTGTAAATATGGTAGGATGACCAAGGACCACCAGACAGCTGAGGCAATCCAATAGCGAGAAGGTGGACATCCACAACCAATCACCCAGGAGGTACAGAGAGAATTCAGGAAGAGAAGCAAGCTTTTAATAAATTCTTATTAGTATCCTCAGAGAGACTTAAGAATGTATTTTCCCTATAAAGCACAAAACAGGCCATTATGGAAAGAAGCAGTCAAAGAACAAGAAAAAATTCATGGAAAGAAAAGATATATATTTGCTTGCCAACAAATTCATTTAAAGAGCTACTAGAAAACATGGAGGAGTTTTTCTAAACATGGAGCAAAAAATACAAATACAGAAAAAGAGGAGGTGAACAAATATGAGACACAGAAAATCAATCAAGAAGGACCAACATCCATCAAAAGAAAGAATGTTTAGAATGCCCAAAGACAAAGCAGAAATAAAGAAAGAAAATATAATCTTGGAAATAAAAATGATATTAATATTAAAAACTCAATAGATGAGGTAAACTTTAGATTGGACACAGTTTAAGGAAAAACTAATGAAAGAGAAAAATGAAAAGTACTAAGCAGATGAAAAAGATGTTCAGCTTCACTAGTTATCAGGGATTTGCAAATTGAAACAGTGGATTCTATTTCACATCTCTTTGGTTGGCAAAATTTTCAAAAAGTCTTAAAATGCTAAGTGTGGATAAAGATGTGAATAGAAATGGGAAATCTCATATACTGCTGAAGAGTACAAATTGGCACCACCCCATAATTAAATATTTAGCAGGATCTAGTAAAGACGAAGATGCATATACCCAACAAACTAGCAATTTCACTACTTAGCATCCTAGAGGGAATTTCACACATGTGCACAAGGAGATATTTATAAGAAGGCCTATTGCAGCATTGTTTGTGATAACAAAAAATTGAAAACAACTTTAATACACATCAACATAAGGGATAAATTTAGATATAGCAATACTGTTGAATACTTTAAAATACCTAAAAAAGAATGAATTATAATTATCCATGTATCAACATGAATAAATTTCAAAAACTCTATTGAAATGTGCAATATATAAATTTGGAAAAAATGTGCAAACCAGTTCTACATATTGTTTAAGACATGTATGTATGTGTAGTAAAACTATAAAATTATGAAAGGGAATGAAAAACACCAAATTCACAATGGCAGTAAACTCTGGGGAGGAAGGGAGGAGAATAGTGTTAGAGAATGTTACCCAGGAAACTTCAGTATCTATAGTTTAAAAAGATATTGTGGGAAATTTCAAACATACACAGAAGTAGAAAAAATAGTAAAACATACCCCCCTGTACCTAACACCCAGCTTCAATAATTATCAAATAATTATCAAACACTTTGCAAATCTTATTTCATCCATTTTCCCTTCACACATATCCACTTATTTTTCTGGAATTTGTAAAGAAAATATCAGACATCATGCTTTTTTTACCCATAAATATTTTAGTAAGCACTTATAGCAAATGAGAACATTTTAAAAACTTAATTACTATACTATTCTCATATTTATCAAAATTATCAATAACTTCTATAGTAAGATGAATAGTGGTCCCCCTAAAGATATCCATAGCTTAATCCCTGGAATATGTGAATATGTTACTTTACATGGTGAAAGGGACTTTCCAGGTGTGTGAAGTTAAGCCTCTAGCAATGGGGAGAGCATCCTCAGTTATCCAGGTTAGTTCAATGTAGTCATAAGGGCAATTAAAAGAGGGAGGCAGAAGTGTCAGAGTAGGTGATATGAGGAGGGAAGCAGAGTGAGCTTTGAAGATTCTGCACTCCTGGCTGTGAAGGTAGAGGAAGGGGATGTGAGCCAAGTAATGCAGGTGGCCTCTTGAAGCTGGAAAAACCAAGGAAACAGATTCTTTCCTAGAGCCTCCAAAAGGGATGCAGACCTACCGAACCCATGATTTTAGCCCAGTGAAAGCCATTTCAGACTTCTAATTTCCAGAGATGTAAGGTAATAAATTTGTGTTGTTTTCAGCCACTAAGTTTGTGATAATTTACTGCAGCAGAAAGAGGAAACTAATGCAATTTCTTAATATCATCTAGTGGACAGTCAATAGTTAAATTTCCCCATTGTCTCAGAAATATCTCATTACAGTATTTGTGCTGGTACATCAATAGAAGAACTAATTTAGGGGACTTCCCTGGTGGCGCAGTGGTTAAGAATCCGCCTGCCAATGCAGGGGACACGAGTTTGAGCCCTGGTCTGGGAAGATCCCACATGCTGCGGAGCACCTGGGCACTTGAGCCGCAATTACTGAGCCTGCGCTCTAGAGCCCGCGAGCCACAACTACTGAGCCCACGTGCCTAGAGCCCGTGCTCCGCAACAAGAAAAGCCACCAGAATAAGAAGCCCACACACCGCAGTAAAGAGTGGTCCCTGCTCGCCGCAACTAGAGAAAGCCCACATGCAGTAGCAAAGACCCGATGCAGCCAAACATAAATAAATAAAATAAATACATTTTAAAAAATAGAAGAACTAATTTAGGAATCAGAGGCCGGCCAGGATTTGTTATCGTGTGACTTTGGGCAATTCATTTGCCCTCAGTGTTGTTTCTGGTTTGTTTTTTAATGTGTGTAATGGGAAGTTTTTAATCAGCATCCCTATCACAGGGACTAAATTACCAAATGTAAACATACTTTAAAAAGTTTAAAATGCTGTGTACTATCAGGTGATTGGCTCATAATCCCAATTAGCCAAATAATATTTATTGAGCAACTATTATGTGCGGGATGCTTCCAAGCAGAGGCAGGACACCCATATGAAAAAACCTGATTCCTGACCACAGGAGGTTTACCGTCTGGTTGTGAAAAGCATCCTAATGTCAGTGGAGGCCGTATGAAATAGTGGGCACCCCAAGACGTGAAAGTCAAACAGACCTATGTCCAAACCCAGTCCTATTCCCAGTTTGGCCACGTACTCTTGGAAAAGTTGCTTAAGCTCTGAGGGCTCTTGTGTCCTTCAGAGAGTTGATAGGGTGATTCAAGGAGTTAAGCCCTGTAAAGCTTTGGGTAGGTGAAAAGTGCTCCAGGAGAGCTGGTTTCCCTTCCAGGTGTTTTAGCAGCAAGGTTAGCATTACTCAGCCTAGATTCATGACTCAGCAGGATGAAACTATCTAAAGGATGTCCAAGCCTGAGGTGTTGGCAGCTCAGAGAAGGTGAGACCATTGTCAGGTGGAAGCCCAGAAAATCAATGGCTTAAAGAAGATTGTAGGATTTGACCCAAGCCTTGCCAGGTGTGGATCATGTGGACAGGGAGAAAGTGGGGAGGAAGCCGTTCCAGCCGGGAGAGGACAGGGATGGGGAGGCAAGCTCACATTAGGAGTCAGACAGCAAGGAGATGGGGTCAATGGCAGAGGAGATTTACAAAGGGCAATAGCAGAAGAAAAGATGGGGATGGAAGCTCACAGCCAGATTACAGGAAGTGCTTTATCAACTCATCCTTCATTTACCAGGTAAGTCGTAGCATCTACAACGTGCCAATCATTATGAACCCTTCTCTTTCCCACTGCTACTGCTTCTTCAAAGAACCTTGAACCCTGATTTGTCTTGCCTTTTGGAATTCTATAGCTTAAAAAATAAATAAACATAGTACAAGCAAAATTCATAAATCCCAGGCAATGGCATCGTGACAGAGAGCAGAGCACATTGAGGCCACTGCCAGAAGCCAATTCCTGCTCTGAACCTTCCATTAATCCCCACAGTTTCCATTTAATTTGGAGGCCTGTACAGAATGTCCCACACAGAATTGCTTGCTGTCTTATTCACCTTCATCTCTGAGTTCCTGTTTGACCCTTACATCAGCATATATTACCCAGCCCCATACCCTTCATGGCTTTTTATTTGAGGGGAGTGACTCCGAGTGAAGCCATTCCTGGGTCATGGGCCCAAAAGAAGCTGAGTGAGCAGACATATGGAAGGGGAGTTGTTTCAGTGTGAAGTGCTTGTTTCTGTCCTCCTTTCTGGCTGTAGGTTAGGAGGCTGGATAGGAAACAGTGCTGTTGGTTAGGGTTGAGAATAGCAAACAGAAACCCCCTGTGTATTTAAGACAGAAAGGCATTTAATATAGGAGAAGGACTTATCAGATCACGGGGAGGGCTGGAGAGAGAGCTCTAGGCTGACCCTGCTCCCAAATAGCTCCCAGAGCACTGCAGAACTGACCCACCAAGGGAGCCACCTTCTGTGCCCCAATCAGGAGGCTGTCCCTGGAGCTGAGGACACTCCAGGGTAACCAAGATGCTGGGATAGAAAGTCACTGCTACAGACACCATCCAATTCTGTAACTGACTCCCAGCTCCACCCCTCACCAGTTTGTATGCTGGGTAACATACATAATTCTCTGAGCCTCCATTTCCTCTTCTGGGAGATGGATGTAAAAATCCAACCCAGATGGTGGTGGTAAATAGGAAAAGGGATAGGGTAGTGGAGGAATCTACCCCCACTGGTCTGAACTCAATGAATTTCCATCCCTTCCTCTTCCTTCTATGGCTGCTGAACGCCTCAGAGAAAAAACACGTCCGTATGGGAGTGAAATTTTAAGTTTCTGGCTACTGACTGAGGGAGGAGCATCTGGGACAATATCAAAGAGCAAGTGAGAGAAGTTTTAACGCTGTGTTAAAAGTCCACAAGAAAGTCGTCAATGTATTCAATTTAGTTTAAAAACAAAACTTTAATTTGCATGCGTTGTGGAGATAAAATCGCCAGGTGGACAATGGCCTTTTCCACTGTCCAGGAGAGAAGGATGGCTTCATATGGACACTGCTTTATCATTCTTTGCCCCTTATCAGCTCCATCCTTTTTCTCAGCTGTAGAGAAGAGCTTCTCCAATGGAGCCCCAAGGAGCCAGCCCTGGGGCTCTGGTTGCCAGCAGTGTACACGTCTCTATTACGATGTCTTCCTGCTCGTTTCTTGCCAGAATGAGTCATGGCCCCATCATAATCTTCATGAGTATCTCTTCAAACACAGTCTCCTCACTCCTGCTGGTGATCAATCTTTTTAATTCTCTTAACATTTCCTGGGAACTTACACAAGGCCAAACACTGGGCTGCCTCTGGAGGAAGTGAAGTAGGATCACTCTCAGACTAGAGAGGGTGGCAGGCATGTTAACAAAAACTATAATTCAGTGTAATGAGTGTATAAAGAGGATCAAGGTTGGGGGTGGTGTAGAGGAGAAGAGCCCTGGCTCTGCCAGGGGAAGTTGGCAGTGCTTTCCAGAAGGGCCTTACCTTCGTCACTCTCTCAGCAGCATCCCACAGTCCACCACTGCATCCTCCCTGGACCCTCCCCGCTTGGTTTAGGGGGACACTGCTTCCCCCTTGCTTACTCCCCCTTCCTTATCAATCTCCTTTGCCATCTCTTCCTCTTCAAATGCAGCTCTAAATGTTGAGCCTACCCAGGGCTTCTACTGAATCCAATTTCTTCTTTCCCTAAAGTTTGTCACCATGTGACTGAATTCATTCCCATGGGTTTAAATGCCCACTTTCTGCTAATAACACCCAACACCTCTTTTCTGAACTCATACATCCAACTGCCCACTTAGCATCTCCCCTTGAAGATCTTAAGAACATCTGGAAATTATGTCCAAAACAGAACTCTTGATCCCATGTCCCCGACCCAGGTTCCTCCATCTCAGTAGTAGTACAATCATCCACCCTGCCCTTTGTCCTCCTAAATGCCACCTTTCATTCCTCCCGTATACAACCCATTAGCTTGCTGGTGTTCAGACTCCAAGCTTTATCTCTAATCTCTAAGTTTAGGCCGTCATTTCCGGCCTTGACTACTGTTAGCCTGCCTCCGCTTCCGTCCCTTCCAATTAATTTGCACAGAGCAATAAACATGATCTCCTAATAATGAGAACTACAGCACATCAATCATCTGCTTAAACCTTCTAATGGCTTCGCATTGCATTTAGGGTAAAATCCCAATTCCTTCCCTTCCATGTAAGGCCCTGTATGATCTGGCCCATATCTACGTCCCTAGACTCATCTCCTGCCATGAAACTAGATGTGTCAGAGAAGTTGCTTCAAACCCAGCTCCGGGAACACAGCAGTGCTGACAGGACCAGGACCAGGACCAGTGAGCCAAAAGAGGCTTGAGGTCAGGATGGGGTGGGGGGACATGGCTACCTGAGCAATCTCAGGTTCCTGACCCCCGGTAGTGGTACCATCAGCACACCCAGATCAGACAGACTCAGTGAACCCCAGAGCAGGATCCCCAGTGACCAAGCAGGCCATGTGTGCTTTCACGGGAGGCCAGAGCAGACCCAAAGGACAGGCACACTGCCTCCTGTGCTCTGGTACCATGGAAGGAGGAGATGGGGGAGTCTGCTTGAAAGTTGAGAAAAGTACAGATAGGAAGTTTAAACTTTGAATTGATTGAACATTTATCAAAAGAGAAACTATTTTAAGTCATAGTCACTTAAGTGGAAATGCTTCTTTTCTTTTTTCTTTTTAACTCCATCACTTGGAATGGAGCTCCAGAACAAGGTGAAGACAATTACAGTAAGTTTTAAAAGTTCTTTATTTTGAACACATCTTATTTGTGACCCATTACAGACATAAATATAACTATAGATGTGGACATAAATTGGAAATAAGTTAACCTAAATGTTAATAATAGTCATTCCTGGGATGTGAGAGCAAATATTTTAACTTTTTAATATTTTTCTCCTTTCCAATTTTTCTGCAATGAGCATATGTGACTCAGAATCAGAATAGCACAGTTACCGTTTTTTTGAGAGTTCAAGCATCTCTTCATCTGTGAAGACATTCCTGATTCCAAAGGCAACACCTAAGAGCTCCTTCCCTGTCCTCCAATAATTATCTGGTTTTCTCACCAGGTTGTGAGCTCTTCAGAACAGGGGCAGTGTCTCGTCATCTATATATTCTCAGTGCCAGCCCAAGACACACAGCCATTGGACATTGAATAAGCATTTCTTAAATAAAAGATTAAGAATCCACCATGAGAGATTCTTCCTTTTGGCTTTAGACATTGCATTTTTAGGATACTTTTGTTCAATTGCTAATGTCTAATAGGGTAATAAACCCTTTGTCAGCAATTAACATTCAATAAAGAATAACCGAACAGGGCTTAGAAAAGCAAGGCAGCAGACCATAAATTGGGCTTGTCAAGGAAGAAGCTGAGGGACTTCCCTGGTGGCGCAGTGGTTAAGAATCTGCCTGCCAATGCAGGGGACATGAGTTCAAGCCCTGGTCTGGGAAGATCCCACATGCCGCAGAGCAACTAAGCCCGTGCGCCACAACTACTGAGCCCGCGCGCCACAATTACTGCAGCCCGCGCGCCTAGAGCCGGTGCTCCACAACAAGGGAAGCCATGGCAATGAGAAGCCCGTGTACCGCAACAAAGCGTAGCCCCCCCTTGCTGCAACTAGAAAAAGCCTGCGCGCAGCAACGAAGACCCAGCGCAGGCCAAAATAAATAAAGAAAAAGAGGAAGCTGAGACAGGGTCAGGGGCCAGTACAGCCCGTGAAATGATGTAACGTGGAGGGAGGCAGGACCAGGGCTGGCGACATGAGTGAGGCACTGACCTTGGGCACAGAATTTCAGAGGGCTCAAAAAACTAAGTGATCAAGATAAATCATATTTCAGTGCAATATTTTTAAAATCAAAATTTATGCAAAAAAATCCACAATAAGCAAAAATCAAAATTGTTCAATAAAATAAGCTCAGTATCACTAATTTTCCTTTTTGCCTCAGGCTACAATGTGGTCAGTACAGTGCTGCTACTGATCTTGTCTTGACTTAAAAGTTTGGTATTTTGTTTGTTTAATTTTTTTAAATAATACATGGAAATATTTATCTTGATGATGGAGTTTTTGCCATCACCTTAAATTTTGCCCCAGGGTGAGTGCCTCCCCTCCTCCTAGTACCAACCCTGGGTGATTGCCAGTTATGTGGGGTGGGGGGGGGGGGGGTGGGGGGGTATTTGAAGTCCACACTCTGGGGCAGGAGAAGGGATCTCTCTCCCCGACCTAACACCAAGTGTCTTAGTCTATTGGAGCTGCCATAACAAAATACCACAGACTGGGGGGCTTAAACAACAGAAACTTATTTCTTGCAATTCTTGAGTCTAGAAGCCTGAGATCCAGGTACCAGCATCGTCAAGTTCTTGGTGAGGGCCCCCTTCCTGTCTCGCAGACAGCCACCTTCTCCCTGTGTCCCTTATGGTGTAGACAGAGGGAGAAAGCACTCTGGTGTATCTTCTTATTAAGATACTAATCCCATCGAGGGGTGCTACCCTCATGACCTCATCGAACCCTAATTATGTTCCAAAGGCCCCATCTCCAAATACCATCCCATTAAGGGCTAGGACTTCAACATATGAATTTTGGAGGAGCATAATCTGTCTGTAACACCAAGGGTGAGCATTGCTTTTGACAACAGTGCCCGAAACAACAGCAGGGATATTAATAATATTAATAATGTCTTAGAGCATGTCCCAGCTTCACTTACACTGTCTCATCTAATCATCATGGGAAGTCTGTGAGGAAGGATGAGCAGGCATGGTTGGCCTGTCTACAGGATGGGGGTACCTGATGAAGGCAAGTGGTATGTGACTAGCAGGGTGTTGTTTGAACTCAGGGCTCCTGGTTCCAAAGCGATGCTCTTTCCACCACTAGAGCGCTCTCTCTCCCTCTCGCTCGACCGGTGAAGGACATTTACTTATCAGGTACTTTAACCTCTGTTATCTCCTTTACGATTCTAACCACTCTGTGAAGTAGGCAGGACAGGGATTCTCATCACTGTTTTACAGTTGAGGACACTGAGTCCAAAAACACATTGCGTTGGCTCAAACCATAGAACACCTAAGTGGGAGAGTCAGGTTTCAACCCAGGTTCTGTGAGCACACCTCCTCCCTAGCAGAGACACCCAGGTCCCCACCCCGTTCCATTGTGAGGGGTGAGGGGGTCCTGCCTGCTTGCTGGGCCTGGGCTGCTGTGATGACAGGAGACCTTGCAAACCTGCTAAGTGAGAGGGTGTCTTCCTGCCAAGGCACCATGGGGCAGCATTTGGCTTCTCGGCATGATGGAATGTGCTGGCATGCTGGCAAGCTGTTCACATCCAGCTTCAGCCTTTTCTGGAGGCCCTCTGATGTTCACAGCCCTCCTGTGGATGATGGCAGTTCCCAGGCTCACAATATGCAGATGGTCCTCAGGACAGGCTGTGGGGAGCCAGGCTCAGGTCCCTCATTTCACCTGCACTGATCAACTGGTAGCATGAGGGGCTTTCAGAGTCTCCCATATACCATGTTTTCCTCAAAACAGGAGATGTGCCCAGAGTCCCTCCAGGAACTGTAAAAATGCTAGCATCTTAAAATTCAAGTATGGTGACAGGAGCAAAATACTGGGGAGAGAAAGTTGATCCCAGCCAAAGACATGTAATCAAAGAGGAGCCAGATGAAATCCCTTGAGGAAGAATTCAAGGGGTGTCTCATACAGAACTCAGCCCTTTGAAACCCAGGGAATCAGTCACTAAAGGCTTTCATCTGCTTAGTGGAGTAATGATGAGTCTTTAGAGAGAAGGATGTCAGGTAAATGCGTTTGTGGCTCCGAATAAAGAATTAATGCACACCAAAAGTTCCAGTGGCCACAATATTAACTATAATATGAATGACTGAGAACAACAATATCAGAGGCTGGCAATGTGTTGGAAGCTGCCAATGGGACGAGCATCCAAGGAAAGTTTTTTGTTTTTTTTTAAATTAATTAATTAATTAATTTATATATATATTTTGGCTGCGTTGGGTCTTCGTTTCTGTGCGAGGGCTTTCCTCTAGTTGCGGCAAGCGGGGGCCACTCTTCATCGCGGTGCGCAGGCCTCTCACTATCGCGGCCTCTCTTGTTGCGGAGCACAAGCTCCAGACACGCAGGCTCAGTAGTTGTGGCTTACGGGCCCAGTTGCCCCGCGGCATGTGGGATCTTCCCAGACCAGGGCTCGAACCCATGTCCCCTGCATTGGCAGGCAGATTCTCAACCACCGCGCCACCAGGGAAGCCCCAAGGAAAGTTTTATCTTCCTTAGAAAGCATCTATCCTGTGAGAGTCTAGAGCAGACCACATTAAATAAGAAAACACCAGTTATTTGCCTTTTCCTCTTCTCCTTTTCATTCCTTCTCTTCCTCTTCTCTTTCCTTCTCCTTTACATGTTTTCCATCTGTGTCATATTCTTTCTCCTTTTTCCTCTTACTTCCTCTTTCTCTTCCTTTGTCTCTCTCTTCCCTCCTCTTTCTAGCTTTCTCTCTCACCAGTTATTCCTTTTTCCACTTCCCCTTTCTCTACCCTTTGCAGCTAGATTTTTTGCTCCTAAGTTCCTTTGGTTATGTGATCTGGGGCCACCTGGAAACTGAGAAGTCCCCCTGGAAATGAAAAGATTATACAAGAGGCTTGTTGGCACAGGAAAGGAGAGCATGTGTATTGCTTTTAAGTTTTCGAAACTGGAATGTTATACAGCCATTAAAAATGATGGCCCTGAAAACGATGAAATGGGTTGAAAACAGCTTATCTGCTACATTGAAATGAAAAATTCAGGATGCAAAATTGTATGTGCAGCATGATTACAATTGTGTTTAAAATCCAGCCTAAATCTATGCAGAGGGAAAGCCTGGAAGGAAATACACCAAAAGGTTGACAGCCATCTTTTTCAAGTAGGGAGACTTTAGGTGATTGTTCTCCATTTTTTACTCCTTTCCAAGTTTTATTTAGTAAGCACACATTGCCTTTCTAGTGACAAAACAAGCAGTAGGATGGTCTTGCCAGGAACCTTGCTATCAGGGCACTACCACTTTGCAGCTTGAGGTCACACCTTGTAATGGGCAGGGCTTGGTGCCAGCTGAGTGAGAAACAGCTACTTATGAAATTTCTTACCAGTCCCCACACAATGCATGGTTCATGGAACCCTACTTGCTTTTCAACTTCGAGACAGGAAATTCATTTTTATTGAGTCCCCCAATGAGGGAGCCGGCATTATATTGGAAGCTTCACATACCTTATCATTGCAGCCCTAAGAGAGAGGGGCTATTATCATCCCCCTTCTACAGAGGCAGAAACTGAGACTTGGTAAATGATTCATTCACCATCACACAGAAACTCAGTCATAAAATAAACTTTAACTCAGTTTGGTCTGAATTCTCCATTACCCCAAGTGATCTCCAAGGAGTTCAAGCTTCTGAAAGAACCAAAGGTGGGGAAAAGCTCCTGAGGATAGTGAGAAATTATAGAAACCAGACAAGTTTGGGTTGGGAAAGGAACTAGCTTATTGTACGGAGGTGAATTCCCTGAGTACTGCATGATATTGGTTATCACTACTGGCTTCTGAGAATGTCTTTTCCCTTGACATCTTAGTTCAAAATGTTTCTATATGGAAGCAAACTATTAACTAGGGACCCTAAGAGTTCCACATTCAGTGCACATTACCATGCACTGCAAAAAGTAGATTTTTAAAATAATTTTTCGGTCTATATCATTAATTATTTTTACTTACTACTAAGACAACTTTATAATATATCATGAGGAAAATAAAGATATAATATGACCATTCAATCACATTAACTGTTCACATTTTTCATTGGTGTCTATAACTTTTTATACCTGTGTGTATGTGTTTATACAGTTGCAATCATACTTTTACACAATTTTTGTCTCCGTTTTGTCCCTAACATTTGATATATGCTTTTCCATTTCCTATACTTTGTTATTATAATTTTCAGTATGTACCTGGTGTTCCTGAAATGAATATGCCACAGTTATCTTAATTCCCTATCATTGGGCATTTTGTTGTTTTAATCATTACAAATAATGCTGTTATAAATATGTTTTATATATCACTTTTTTTTTCATGTGAATTATTACCTTAGGACAAATTCCCAAGACTTAGATTACTGGTACAAAATATGTAAAAATAGTAATGATTCTAAATATGTGCTGCTGAATTATAATCCAAAAAGGATAGACCAATATATAGTACCCAGATCTTAGTAAGTACTTAATAAATGTTTAATGAATACATGAATAAATGTCATCAGCAACATATGTAAATCTTCTTTTGAATATATAAACTGTTTAAGCGAAAGAGACATGTCCTTAATTTATTAAATGCATGTATTCTAGTCACATTGGATGAAACCAGAACTTCTGAGAACCAAATGTTCTTTTCTCATTTATTTTAGTTGTTCTAACCAAAGATTTCCAATAAGGGAAGGTTCTTCAGGAGACTGATTTGGAGACTTTTGCTAGGGAAAGGGTGGAAATGGGCCCCTTCACTGTGACCACTGGGAGCCTGGGTCTGGGTTGGAAGCCCTTGGGATTTCCAGGCTCCCTCAACCCGCCAGGTTTTCCCATGTCCACGTTGGCTTCCCAGGTCTGTGCGTATTTCCCCCATCCCTCAGAATCTCTTGAGTTTAAAGCTCCAGTGTTACCAGTTCTCCTCTCCTGATTCCAGACTTGAGCAGAGTCTTAGACAGTAGATCCACCACAGACAACCCAAATGAAGACACTGGAAATGAAGAAATGCACCAACTAGAACTTAGAATGTAAGCCTCAAAACCAATGTGTAAATTTGAGGGAAGTAAGAGGGAATCTTTCAAGAAAATACTCATTATACTCCCCACAGGACTAGAAAGCCAACAAGAGCACAGAGAAGACACCAGTAATGGTGGAATCGCCCTAAAGGCAGCAGAATCATCAGATACTATCTCATTTGACAGATAATAGGAAAAATAATAACTACAAATGGGAGCTTGCAGGAACAGCAAAAGATAGCACTAAACTTGTAAATATGATAATAGAACCAAAGGTATCCATGGACACCTTTTCATCAGGGTAAAGAATTAGCTATAGAAGCCTATGCATATCCAACCCAAATCCCACAAAATGTACAAACATTTGATATAATGCAAGAGAACAAGAGACCTGGGCAAAAGAATGTGGGGTTACAGCCAATGGACAAAAGAAAACCAGGCCCAACAGGGCCAGTGGTGGAGAATGTAAAACAGGAGGGTGGGGGTGAGTCCAAGCAAAATGAATGGTATTTATGTGAAGAGTGTGTTTCTCAACTGCTGTCCTTAAAGATAGACCATCAGAAGGTGACCGGTCAGAATTGAAACTGAAGGACAAAGACAAGCTCTCCTAAGTGATCATATGCAAAAAATAAGAATTATGTCACACTTCGCCCATCCACATTTGGCCCAGAGCAAAGGCCCTTGGAGGGACATCCACCCAGAGCTAAGAGAAATAAAGCTAGTACACATACAGCTTCTTGCCAAGATTATTGTTCTCCTCGTAAGCACAAAGAGAATGTTCCAAGACCCACCCACAGGATGTGAAATGATTTGTCAACAAAGCTCCACAGATACAACGATCACTTTAGGAAGTAATGTAGATTTAAAGCTCAGCAGAGTACAACATATTTTTTCTTAAAAGATATTTCCTAGTAATTAATATTCATTTTACCAAACTTCGCTGTCTCATGTGTGATGTTCTCTAGCCTAAGTGCTTCTTGCGTTTGATGCTGTGGTTAATACACAATGAAGTGTTGTCCCTTCTTTTTCAACAAGTCTTGTAAGGTCAAAGCTTTGAACTTCATAAGATGAATTTATTTAAAATGATGCATTCTTGCGACTCTAGGAACAGTACTTAACACACTGCTCTGCGAATTTTGCGCGTTTTATAAGTGTTGGTAATGATAAAAAGGCCTGTGTCAAAACTGGGGAAAAATGTTTTCAAAGGGGTTGTATCATCATGCTCACTGAACTTGGATTTTTTTAAATTAATATTTATTTTTATCAAAGTAATACATGCACATAGTTTAAAAGTCAAATAGTTCTAAAAGCCTTATAGCAATTTCTAAGTAATTCCTTTCCCCACCACTTCACACTTTTTCCAATGTCCCTCTGTAGAGGCAACTATTTTGGTTTTTGGGGTGTTTCTTCTGGCATTTAAGCATACACATTTCTAAATAATATACATATATTGCTCTCTTTGGATTAATGAATTTTAAGTATTTTTTTCTGTCTATTATGATAGATGAGGATTTAGCTCCTTCTTTTCTGCTTCTCCTTCCCCATTATATTTGGATAAATCAATATTCAGTTATTTCTTATGCACATGTTTCTAGCTTTGTATTGTAGAGTACTACTCAATATTTGCTTTCTTCCTTGCCCTTTGTCTTTTCTGAAGTGGATTGACGTGTGTGTGTGCGTGTGATTGTGTGCATTTTCATGTTACTAGTCATCTTTGTATATGTTGTTAATTTCCCCCACATTTTCCCAAAGCTTTTCAGTACAATTTTCTACACAGTCAGCCACATCAAGAAATTTTAAATTTTCACTTTTTTCTTGGGTATATCCATCTGGAATACCTTTATCCTCCTCCTATCTCAGCCGAGTGCTGTCTAGACCAGTGGAACAGTGTCATGCTAGAAATTTCCTTTGGTTTTTCTCCTGAGTTGGATTTCCTGCCTTCGAATTTTTCATGATGCTTTAGAAATCTAAAGTTATTCTGATTCTTCTTTTTATGTACCTGTCCATTCTCATTGTCAGCTTGTAGGAACTTTTCTTCGAGCCAAACACCCTGAAATGTCACAAAAGTGTCCATTGATGAGAGCCCAGTTCCTCCCACAGTACCCTCAAGGGACCCTTTTAATCTGGAGATTCATGTCCTTCAATTATAAGAAATATTCTTGAATCATATTATTGATTATTTCCCTTCCTACATTTATTCTGTTCTCTCTAGAACGACTGTTTTTTGAATGTTGAAACAAGTTAGTTGATTCTTTAACTTTTAAAAATCTTTTCAAAAATACTTTCATTGAGACTTTTTCATTTCTGCTATTATGTATTTGATTTCCGTAAGTGTGCCGTGTGTGTGTGTGGGCGGGGGGGGGGGGGGTGTTTGTTCTAACTGTTCCTTTTACACAGCATTCTGTTCTAGTTTTGTGGATGTACTATCTTTTCTTATTTCTGAGGATAATGATGATTGATGATATATTTGTTGTTCTATTCTCCTTGTATAACCTGCCACCTCTGATTTGCATTGTTCTGTTTGTTTTGGCCTCCATCTTCTGTGTTAGAGGCTGTCCTTATGTGTTAGGTGATTCTTCTTTTTTCATGATAATAGGAAATAATGTAGTTGATTAAATTTGAGACCCACAGTAGAATTTTGTGGGCGAGCTCTTTAGGGGAACCTCTCATGTGATTATTTTTTGGTCTCTTCCCTTGGTCTTGTCACATACTCCAGGGAGTACTGTTCCAGCACCCTGCTGGGAGGGCAAAATCTGGCTGCCAGCATTCTAAGCTGAACCACAGAAGAGGGTTGGAAGTTCTCAGCATTGGGTATGTTATTAACCACTCAATGCCGTCCACTACACTTGTCTACTCCATGTCCAAAGACCTTTTTAAAAATCTTATCCAGAGAGTAAAGCTCCAAACTTTTCATGAAATGGGAAACGGATAGTTACCCAGGAATGAGGATTAGAGAAGGGAATCTCCTTCAAAAAAAAGTGCCTTTGACAATCATTTGATTTGATCTTTCCACCTCTTCTCTCCTAGTTCCAGAACTTCTGGTGCTGACAGTTCCTGAGCCTTTTAAAGATTCTACAGTACAACTTTGGTTGATTGTCAGATTTCCTCACTTCATCTTACAGTTTTATCACAGCTGCTAGGTGCATTATCACTCATCTGCCTGCTTTTCCACCTTCAAACATTTGAATTGTTGTTGCCTCTCCTGTTTTCCCTTCCTCTTAGGTTTATATCTTTTAAACCAACTACTTGCTTTGTTTTAGTGTATTTTAGGAGTGAGCTGTATTACCGTAGGTGTTCAGGTATTGCTGTTTTTGATTTGAGCCATATAAAGCTGCCATTTTTTATAGGTTAAAAAATGGTTTGAAACTGGCAACTTCATATGATTCAACCCTATGTATGCCTCTTTTTCCACATCACTTTAAAGTTCTCTCTCTTTTTTTTTTTTTTTAAGTTTGGTAACTTTTTAATTTTTTTTTGGCTGCGCCTCAAGGCTTACGAGATCTTAGTTCCCCGACCAGGGATCAAGCCCATGCCCCAGCAGTGAAAGTGCCGAGTCCTAACCACTGGACCACCAGGGAATTCCCAAGGTTGGTAACTTTTTTCTTTTTTTGAATTTTTGAATTTTATTTATTTTTTATACAGCAGGTTCTTATTAGTCATCCATTTTATAAACATCAGTGTATACATGTCAATCCCAATCTCCCAATTCATCACACCACCACCCCAACCCCCTGCTGCTTTCTCCCCTTGGTGTCCATACATTTGTTCTCTACATCTGTGTCTCAATTTCTGCCCTGCAAACTGGTTCATCTGTACCATTTTTCTAGGTTCCACATATATGCGTTAATATACGATATTTGTTTTTCTCTTTCTGGCTTACTTCACTCTGTATGACAGTCTCTAGATTCATCCACGTCTCTACAAATGGCCCACTCTCGTTCCTTTTTATGGCTGAACGTGGTACATTGTACATATGTACCACATATGGTACATTGTATATATGTACCACATCTTCCTCATCTATTTGTCTTTCAATGGGCATTTAGGTTGCTTCCATGACCTGGCTATTGTAAATAGTGCTGCAATGAACATTGGGGTTACATGTGTCTTTTTGAATTATGGTTTTCTCGTATATATGTTCTTAAGTTGTGCTTCACATGAAAGCATGAGATCACCCTGTAAAATCAACCTGAGTATTTTTGACTGCATGATACCTGCCCACATTTTTACTCCCCGCATTAATTGCTCCTTTTCCCAGCAAAAGGATTTCTGTGTGCCTTGCCAGGGTAAATACACCAAGCTTTGGTGTATTGAAATGAGTAATGGTGTTGACATTAAAGGTGCAATTCTTACCTTCAGTATTTACTCTCTGTATAATATTAGGGATTCCCTGATCCTTAGTGTTTTCCTTAATAAATCCTTCTGTCTTTGGTGTTAGACAGCACTGATTTTACAAATTTATTAGCTGAGTGATCTTGGAGAGTCTTCCTTTCTAAATCAGAGTGATAGCATGATGGGAGGACTAGATGTGACCATGAAAGTAAAGGTTTTAGCATTGGTATCTGGCATGCAATAAAGGTCTCAATGTTAATATTATCATTATCAATTGTTAGCAGTATTAACAGCAATAATACATACACAACAGGTATTAAGTTATAAGGATCGAATACATGTTCATTTCCTCTCTCACCATCACTGCTCTATAGATGTGAGTCAGATAAGACAACATATGGAAAATTTCTATGTAAATCCTATCTATAGTTTGCCATGTATTGCAGACCACTGATCAATATTTTTCTTTGGATTGGTTAACCCAAAGGAAGCTGCAGAATGTTTAAAGTAACTGCTTACTGCACCTGCCTATCAGACAAATGTACTTTCTGTTGCTTTTGTACCTTTCTGAAGTAGCTCCCCAAGCCACTGGGATCCAGACCAGCAGAAGTGACAAGTTAGGTGCAAACCAATCTCTTCTAGACCCAAATGTATTTCATTTTTCAAAACTGAAATTGGTGTCAAAGAATAATCCTTTCCCCTAAAGCTTTTAAGAAATGTAATAATTAAGGAAAGAATAAATGTTAGGCTTTCTTTTCCAAATGTGGTCTTCCCTGCGTATTTTTCAGATGTCAGTAGATGAGACTAACCAAAGCATTGTTGGTCAATGTGGCTCTTAGTTACACTACTGTGAAACCTGTGATCTTGTACAACTTTGTGAGATGTAAGCATATGAAGAACCTGTAGATGGATCAAAGGATGGAAAAAACTTTCCAGGTTATCTTCCCATTGGTTTGAGACTATTTCTATGAGAAAGTCTACAACAAGAGTGTAAGTCTTTTGTCAAACGGATAAAGTAGAGTCCAATAGGAAAAAGTCTTTAAAAGAGCTGTATTGTGATGTATTATTGCTAGTAACTTGTTAGGAAGAAATGTCTTATAGATTAAGAGAATTATTCAAACCATCCAATAGTCTGTTTTTAGAATTACAGAACACCACGGTTATAGAACAATCAAAGTGGAGGAGCAAACTAACTGTTATTGATCACTAATTCTCCTTCTTAGCTCCCTGGGGAAGGAAAAGTGGGGATTATTATCTATTAAATGAATGAGTAAACAGAGGCTCAGGGAGATTAAGTAATCTACTCAAGAACTCCCAGCATTTTATGTCGAAGTGGAACTGGAACCCAGGACTGTTCAGTTCTAAAGTGTTAGCTTTATATTCTCTAACCTGACATATGAGATAACTAAGACTTAAAAAGGGGAAGCGATGCACTTGAGGTTTCCCTGCTAGTTAGTAGTTAAATCAGAACCAGAACTTTGGTTTCTTGACTCTTAGTTCAGTTCACCATCCTCTACTTTATATTGTCTTTTTCACAAGTCACAAGTCACCCCGTAGACTGTCATTGTATAGATAATTTTGCCAAGTTCATAAGTGAGAATGGATTTGTCCTGGTCTCAGGTTCTAACACAAGGTTAGTAGAGAGAATGGAGATGAGTCCTGCCCTGGGAAGAGTTCTTAGATAGCCAGGAGCTTAGTCAGCAGAGATTCTTTGTCGTTTCTTGGCTTGGTCAGATAGTGGCTGTTGAGATTCATCATTTTGTTACTTCTCAGATGTCTGTGAAGTAACTGAGAACTAACAAGGCCCCCTTTCCAACTGTGATATTGAGACATAATCATGAGAACCTACAATGTTTGCTTGACTTTGCGTAGAGAAAGCTCATTTGTCTAAAGGAATAATCCCTTTGAGCATGATGATTCAGGCTGTCATTCTCTAAGTCCACTCTAGTTGTTACAGATTCCACAGGCTTGGCCATGGCAGAAGGACTTTAAATGAAACCTCTGAAAATGTTTTAAGGGACATCTTGATAGCTAATTGCTGTACTTAATGCTAGGGTGTTGGAAATTTTTCTTTTAAGTAATGGGATGTTTTTCATGCAGTGAAAGAATTGCCTTACTAATGAGCTCCATGTTAAAACATACTGAATACCAACTCTATATGTGTATGTATAAATGACAAGAAAAATTATCATCAGGAAAGTTATTATTAACTTTCTAGAATATTCTAAGGGCAAAGAATGAATTACAGAAAATATTCAATAGATCCATGGAGATTGCTAGCAAATAGGAAGAACATGCAATGAAATTAAGCCTGTTTTAATTTTCACTTCAATTTTAACCTTATTTACTGAATTGTTAAAGTGTCAAATATAACATATGTGTTTGTACGTATAATCTGTGTAAAAATTAACTTGAATGCAGGTAGTTTGGTGAATTCTGATCTCATGGTGGAAAGATTTCAGCTTTGAAACCAGAAAGACATAGGTTGAAATTCATGATTTGCCACTTAATGGTTGTGTTATCCTTAGTGACTAGATGTAAGCATTTTGAGCTGTCTATGGAATCAGGGTAATAATGCCTACCCATGATTAAGCATCTAAGAGCCTGGAGCTCTTAGAAGAGTGCCTAACACATTGTACAGATTGTGTTATTGCCTCCAATTCGTCACCCTTTCCTGAATTCACATTGCTTGCTATGTATCTTTACAATGCTCTCCTGCTGTGAGCATGGCATACTCGCTTGCCTCTTGTCTTGGGTGTGGTCCTGTGATATGCTCTGGCCCATAAAATGAGGCAGACTGTGACATGTGACAGTTCCCAGCTGAGGCCTTAGAGGCCTGTGTCTTTCTGCTTTGCTGTTGCTCCTCTTCCATCACTGTGAGAGCATGCTGGACTAATCTGCTAGTTTCAGGAGGAGGATAAGAGACATATGGAGTGGAATTGCCCTAACTAAGCTGCCCAAGCCTAGAGCAGAAGCCCCACCACTCCCCTGCCACAGCCAACCCATATACACATTGAGTAAGTCCAAGCAGAATGAACAGAGCCACTTAGGTAAGCCCAGCCTACATTAGCCAACCCTCAGAAGCATTAGCTATAGTGGTAAATGTTGTACATTTATAAAATCAATTGTTTTAAACCACTGAGTATTGAGGTGGTTTGTTACACAGCAGTCGCTAATTGATATACTCCTAATAGGTACCTAATAAGATCTTTTTCTTTTCTTTTTTTTATAAATTTATTTATTTATTTATTTGTTTTTCACTGGGTTGGGTCTTCGTTGCTGCGTGCAGGCTTTCTCTGGTTGCAGAGAGCGGGGGCTACTCTTTGTTGTGGTGCACAGGCTTCTCATTGCAGTGGCTTCTCTCATTGTGGAGCATGGGCTCTAGGTGCACGGGCTTCAGTAGTTGCAGCACGTGGGCTCAGTGTGGCACGCGGGCCCTAGAGTGTGTGGGCTTCCGTAGTTGTGGCATGTGGGCTCAGTAGTTGTGGCTCACGGGCTCTAGAGCACAGGCTCAGTAGTTGTGGCGCACGGGCTTAGTTGCTCCGCGGCATGTGGGATCTTCCTGGATCAGGGATCGAGCCCATGTTCCCTGTGTTGGCAGGAGGATTCTTAACCACTGGACCACCAGGGAAGTCCAAAATCTTTTTCTAATGAAATCCAGAGTTTAAAAACCACAACACATGAATCTTTCAATGACATACCTGTTTGTACCAATTTGGCCCCCTTAACAAACTCTGTACATGCATAACTGAGGCTACAGACACCCTACAGATTCCTTCCAGAAGCTCAAAGTTTGTCTCCAGTGTCCTCCTTCTCTGTCAAGGTATCCTCAGATTCAATTACTTAGTGCCTGGATTCTTTCTCTTGGCCCAGCTATGCTGACTTTCATCTTGGTCCTTTTAACAGCTTGAGTTTTTATCTTGATTGAGGCTGGACACTCTCACATAATATTCAGCTTTATGCCAGCAGCTCACAGGGCTTGTCCCACCACATCCCCATACTCAGCCCAAGCTCTGAGACATGATTTCTGACTTTCCTTTTGTCTAGGAAGAAAAACTGAGCAAGAATTACCCAGGATGATAATGACTTAAGTAGCACTCTGATTGTAACTTTTGTTGGAATCTCTTGGCTAAACAATTCTAATTGTAGCGTGAGGGCAAAACAAGAAATTTTACAGAGTCCTGTCAAAATCCTCCTCTCAGATAAGTGAGAGCCCAGGACACTGGAATCCTAGAAGCCCATACTGGGCAGAGGGTAAAATGAGACCAATCTTCAGGTTTATAGAGAATAGAAATAAAGAAGGTCCAAGAGACAACAGCAATGAACGAAACTCAAATCAAAAGCCAACTAGACAGTTCAACCAAAATATCAATACAAAGGACTTAGGCCAAGAGGCGTAATCCAGGAGTGAGGTGATAGCTAGGAATCCCAGTCCATGTTAGAGTGAGAAGATTTCCACTAGAGAAGGAAATGGGTCCTGGAGAAGACCCCTGAACTCTACGTAGAGCTCCTGAGAACTCAGCTATGGCCAGGGAAAAAAACTCCCCATGTCACATGACAATTCCAGCTGTACCTTCAGTGAACTAACTATACATCAACTAATCATTACTGTCAGAAGACTTCTAATGGTTCTTGGGCTTTGTATATAATACACATTCAAAATACACATTCACATTTTAACACTCAAAATACACATTCACATTTTAACATTCAAAAAGCGAATCTCACCGAACCACGTTTCTCCCAATTACTCCCAATCATTCCACAGGAGAAGAGAGGAACAGAACAGCTGCCCTTACTCACCATACCCTGGGGACAGCTCAGCTTTCTCAGTTCCCAAGGATTCCATGGGTACAGGGAGATGTCATTGACAGTGGAGAGAACTGCTGTCTATATATGAAGAAAATTGTTCATATCTGCCCACGGGCCGTATGTAGTCATAGAATTTTAACACAGAAGTGTGTGTGGTGGGGGAGAAAGAAAACTAGATGACCAACAAGGGATCAATCTTCCAATAGGTTGAATTAGTAGAGATCTAGGTATGGATGTATTTCAAATGTCTAGTAAATCCTGTAGCCTTCTAAAATACCTTACATCTCTGTCTGACATTGTATCATTAGAGATTCATTTACTGGGTTAAAAGAATACCTTAAATATTTCTCCAAGAGTACTCTATTATAATAAAGTGGTTCTTGGGAGAGGTGAGAATCCACTAGTCATCTAAACTTTAGTGGCAATTAGCTTAATAGAATGAGGTTGGGATAGGCAGGCAGACTTGGTGGAATTTCATGGTGGGTATCATAAGGCCCTAAGCACCTGGCTGTGAAAACGATGGCAGGGTAGGGACCAGGAGACAAAGAGAAGAGTAGACAAAGTGAGAGAACTGAGAAAATTTTCACATGCTCAATAATTAGAATGTTGGAAACAAGTAGGAGAAAGGACAAGCCAGGGTTCTAATGCTAACATCTTTCTCAGTGGACCATCTGGGGGACCACCTAAAATAATGTACATAAAGCATCTAGCACAATGCTCGACACACACTAGGCACCCAATAAATGACAACTATCATTAATTTTATTATAAATAAGTTTTATTTCCCTAAAGAGATGCCTGTGTTCTGAAACAAGTGGCCAGAGACCAGTCTTTGAGGCTCAGATCTGGAATCTCTAAACCTCATTCAAGCCCACTTTTAAATCCTTATTCTACACAGTTTTCCTGCTACCAAGCCTGCTGCCCATCTCCCATTTAAGCCCTTTCTCTCCCCTTCCATTTGGATATACCATCTGATTCTCTGGTCCTTCTTTCTCACCTGTTTTCCTTTCATTTCCTTTGTTCAGTGTTTACACAGACCTAACACGCTTCCTAGAATGAACCACCCTTCAGACTCTCCTCCTATATATGGTTACCCTTATGCAGACCTTTCTAGTCTGTCCTGGATTCACAGGAACAACCTTAATGGGAAGAAACTTGCACTTTTAGAAAAACTGAATGTTAGACCTCGTGCTGCCCTTGGTGGCTGTGTGACCATGAGAAACTAACTTATCATCTCTGAGCCCCAATTTTCTCATCTATAAACCTGAGATAACATTTTCTACCCTGTCTA
Organism: Balaenoptera ricei; assembly: GCF_028023285.1. Taxonomy (NCBI): domain Eukaryota; kingdom Metazoa; phylum Chordata; class Mammalia; order Artiodactyla; family Balaenopteridae; genus Balaenoptera; species Balaenoptera ricei. The sequence continues at coordinate 74,852,357 of NC_082640.1, forward strand.
TTCATTCAGCATTTAATTCATATTTATTGAACAGTGATCCATGTAATAAGTATCCTATAGTGAGTGGAAAATAAACATGGTCCTTCTCTCCACAGACCTTATAGTCCAGGGTGGGGGAAAGCAACTCAGACATTACTAAATAATGTAAATAAATATAAAATAATAAACATGATTTAAAATAAAGTCAACTGTGGCAGGTGCTGTGAAGAAGGGGAGTTGAGGGGCTTCCCTGGTGGCGCAGTGGTTGAGAATCTGCCTGCCGATGCAGGGGACACGAGTTCGAGCCCTGGTCTGGGAAGATCCCACATGCCGCGGAGCAACTAGGCCCGTGAGCCACAACTACTGAGCCTGCGCGTCTGGAGCCTGTGCTCCGCAACAGGAGAGGCCGCGATAGTGAGAGGCCCGCGCACCGCGATGAAGAGTGGCCCCCGCTTGCTGCAACTAGAGGAAGCCCTCGCACAGAAACGAAGACCCAACACAGCCAAAAATAAAAAAAAATTAAAAAAAAAAAGAAGGGTAGTTGAGCATATATTAATAATAGAAGGATTTTACAGAGCAGTGGAATCAGGGAAGATTGAGTTGCCCTGAGGAAGTAAAGCTTGAACTAGGGTTTGAAGAACTGGTATGAGTGAACAGGACAAGAATATGTAGGAGAAAAGCATTCTGGGCAAATAGAACAGCATTTTCAAAGGTCCCATAATTACATGGGATATTGACAAGACTTGATGTTGAATTGTATAAAAAGGTGGAGAAGGTGAAGTTTTGAGAATGTTCTTCCTTTCTAGTGGGTGAATGGCAGTTCCAAGCAATGTATAGCTGTCAAAAACTGAGAAGGGTTGGGACTTCCCTGGTGGTCCAGGGGTTAAGACTCCATGCTCCCAGTGCAGTGGGCCCAGATTCAATCCCTGGTCAGGGAACTAGATCCCACATGCTGCAATGAAGATCGCTCATGCTGCAACTAAAGGAGCCGGCGCAGCCAAATGAAAACAAACAAACAGACAAACAAAAAACTAAGAAGGGCCTAAGATTTTACCCTACTTAGAAGCTAACAAGTTAGTCTCTTACAGTTTTATGGATGCTGGCAGAAGACATGAGACTCCTGGGCTAGAGACAAAGGACTTTCTTACTCATGTCATAGCCAAGTGTGGGTTTAATGTTTACATCAGTTTCCCTTGCCCCAAATCCCACGGGGGTGCCTGAAGTGGCCCAGGTGGATGCTGTGCACACAGCAGGTTCTCACAACTGAGGACCTCCAAGCTTAGGTAACACAAGTCCTTTATAATGAGTGCACACAAACCTGCCATTTGCCCTGGAAGGAGACATAATCTTTATTTTATTGGACAGCAAGCAAATCTGCTCTTTGTTCCAGAGGTTGTCACTCCCTACAGAAACATCCTTAATAAGACAGTCCACAAAAAGGCCATGAGTGCCTCTGCTCTCAAGATGTGCAGAAACATAAGAGTCCTAGAGGGAATTGACATCCTATGGTACTAAACCCTGGAGAAGAATCATCAGATTTTATGGCTGCCATGGAGATTGAGGATGAAACATAACAATGTATGCTAAATTGACTGCAAAACTACAAAAAATTAAGAATTAACCATGTCACCATCTTTTCTTAGTCAAGTCACACTTTGTGTGTGCTTTGCTTGAAGCTTTGCAATCAATAAGAAGGAAAAGAAAACAGGAAGGGAAGTGACATTTGGTAGTAAGAGACTTTTGGGATATTTCTCACATGCCAGGTTGAATGCTAAGGTAGAGTTTCTTATTTTGCTCTCATAAACACATTATAAAATTAATTTTATCCTCATTCTACGTACATGTAAGGAAATTGAGCTTCAGAGAGGTAAAAAAACTTCCTCAAGGCCCCTCTGTAGGTCAGCGGTGAAGCAGCCATTCAATGCCAGGTCTCTTTGACCACTAAACCCATGTTCTTGACCACTGTTTTACATTATGTACCATTTTGCTGCATTTAATCTTCACACAAACTCTATCCTCAACTTTCACAAAAGAAAACTGACACTTAGAGAAGTTGAGTAACTGGCTTGGTTTTACATTCTGTGATATGTAGAGCTCTGATGGGCCACCTTTCTTAAGTCTCACCGATTAAGGTGACAGTAAGCAAAGAGGAGGGGTCATGGCAGTGGCTGTCTGGCCTTGGTCAGTAGGGGTAGAATTATAATAGTCATATGTGAGTCTATGAGAAATGATGCCTTTTCTCATATCCCTTGAAAAATGGGCCAACAGGCCTTATTTGAAAATCTGTTATTAAAAAAAAAAAAGCTCTGTGAACACAACAAGTATCATGAATATGACACTAGCTAAATAAATTATGGAATATCCATGCTCTGAGATACGATGTTAGCCATTAAAAAATAAAGTAGATATATAGGTACTGACATGAAAATAGCTCCAAGATATATTAGTATGTGGGAAAAAAAAGAGCAAGTAACAAAACAATATTTACATTATTTTCTACATTTGTGTAAGAAACAAAACCACAAATATACATGTGACTAGAGGTAGATGAATAGGAAGAGGATAAGAGGATCACTAGTTAACATGCCTGGGAATGTGTGTGTGGGGGAGGGAAGGCCAGCGAGGAGGCTGTGGCCCCCAGGGGGATCTTTACATTTCATTTTATATATTTTTGTACTGTTTGAATCTTTTACAGTGAGATTGCTTTTCTATATCACTTTGGTAATGAAATGTAAAGACGAAAAGAAGAATAACTTCACCACCCCCTTATATTTGTCACGTCCAAGTGTGTTCCACGTGCACAGTTGGCGCCACAGGACACATTTCCATGTATTACCGCCTAGCATTTAAACCCAGGGCTTGAATTTTGCATGTGCCCAAGTACCTTTTAACATTGCCTATGGAAGGATTGTCATTTAAAATATGTTTTGTACTGCTTTTGAAACACATTTAATCTTTTCTCCATTAATCTGCTTTCCCTAAACCTTTCCCTAATTCTTCTCAAGGATTTCCCACCTGCTGTGCAGGATATACAACAGAGTGACTCTAATCATGTTTGGAATTATTTTTATCAATTTAATCCATATTTGGCAGTTATTTCCATTCCCAAGTCTTAGACATTTTAGGAAGTATGCTGATCAACTTCTCAGTGTTACATGACATTGGCAACAGATAAGATAATAAACAGATAATTATCTTCTGAAAAATAATGTTAGCTCTTCACATAGGCTAAGCTTAGCTGAGCTCTATCTACTGAATATGTTTTAGGCCTTCCAGTTGTGAAAATTCTCTACAGCCGAGAATAATACTCTTTGACCAGGTTCTATACAGGCTGCATTTGTTTTGAAGCCCTTTTTATGCAGGCTTACGGGTTTGTTGTTTTTTGCTAGCTTATGGGCTACCTTTTGATGTGTGATCCAGTTTGAGACTTTAAGTAGAGAGGGAAGGTCAAGTGGCTCATCATTTGAAATTCTGCTTCCTTAGATTTGGCCAGGACTCCCTTTTGTCCTTGAAGGAACTGGGGGTCAGTTTCTCCCAGGGTTTTGACCCCCTTGGCTGCAGATGCTGGGTCTGCTGCCTCACTTTGCTTGACAGAAATGGCATGCCCCTCAGTGTCTCTTCATTTACGCAAGACACAGCCTTTGGGAGCATGCGGGAAAAGCAATGAGGCTGGCATCAGAGAGCACAGCCACTGGGCACTGGGTGGGCCCAGGGCTGCCAGGAGACAAGGCAGACATCGTGGAGTGCATTGTTTGACTTTGTTTGTTTGTTTATTATGCTTTTGTCATGAGAAGGAACCATGAAATGACAGCTGGTAGTTCTGATAGAAAGCTCTGTGTTTTGAGCCATAGGGTTTATGTCCAGTTTGACATGCTGTGTGATGTGGACTCTATCTTCATGGTCTTTGTGCACTGTGAATTCCGACCTTTGCAAACTGGAAATTATATCCACTAGCCTTGTTCTAATGCTGTCATAAAACACTAAAAATCCTTTACATCAGTGAAACCTCACCAGAATGAAGTATTTAGTTTCTTTCTATACCCAAAGCTTTATGGGTCCAACACTGGCTCTGCCACTTACCAGCTGTGTGTCTTTGGGCAAGTAATTTAATCTCCCGAAGCCTTGATTTCTTCATGTCTATAAAATGAACTTCCTTCATGAAATTGTTATGAGAATTAAATGGGATAAAAGTAACAACCCCGAATCTACCCCGCCTCTGGACTTCTCGTCGTGCAAAATAATTAATGTCTTTATTGTTTAAAACACGTTACCTGGGGATTCTTCTACTTGGAAACAAGAGCATCCTGACCAATGGGTCACATCTGATTTTGCTGCTTCCAGCCCTTAGGGTTATGCTTAAACAACTATAGCCTGGCCCCTCAGGACTCAGCCCAGGAAATGGCCATCCTGGGGGTCATTTTCCTTCTTCCCCTGCCTTCTGACAATAAACATGTGGTAGCATCTGGAACTAATACTTCGGTTCCTGAATTCTTGCCCTATATGCTATTTAATTGCTTCAAAGAGACAAACCCTTGACTCTTTCCTCTCAGCTATTCTACTTGGAGTCTGAATCGTGTGGCTGAGTGCCTACCCTATGTTTGTTTCATATCTGCCATTTGGCCTCAAATTTCTGTCCCATGGTTTCCTCCACAGCCACTGCTGTGACTTTCCTGGTGAGGATCTCCTGCCAGCCATACTTTATTTCTCTGCCAACAGCACTAAGCCTCATGTTCCAAGCTTCCCAATTTCTCCATAGTTCTTGTACATGAGGAAGACACTGCTAGGGAAAAATTAAATGATATTTCCTTTCCACTTTCTTTTTCCTACATTCTTTTTTTCCCACTTATATAATAATGCAGTAATGTCAATATATATGAAATACTAAGACCTCAATTTTCTTAGAATCTAAGCTGTTTTGTTGAACTTCTTCAAAGCTCCCCATTCTTTCCTCATCAATACCAAATTCAGCTGGGTGTTGTGTGAAATAGCCTGTGTGACCCTGAGTGCATGCTCTGAATCGCTGTAATTGCTTAGAGTAGGACTGAGTTTCTTGATTATTGAATAGATGAATAGATTTTTCTTGCCTAATATAACTACTAGCCCCATGTGATTTTTAAATTTAAATTCAGTATAATTAAATAAAATAAAAAGTTCAGTTTTTAATCACACTAACCACTTTTTAAGTGCTCAGTGGCCACCAGTAGCTAGTGGCTACCATATTGGACAGCACAGATTATAGAACATTTCCATCATCACAGAAAGTTCTATTATACAGTACTGTTCTGGATCATGAAGTATCAAATTTTAAAAAAACTGAGTGTTAATTTTCCAATTATGGAAGGGATATGAGCTTAAATATGGTGATAACTTGTTGACCTTCAGGGTCACATCTCTGCTCCACAGACTAACCGTGTGACCTTCAGCAAATTACTTCCTTGAACTTTAGTTATTCCAGATCTACAAAATGGTGGTAAAATGTATTGCCCACTTCCCTGAGCTGTTGTATATGAAAGTGCTTTGTAATTAAAAAATTCATATTGAACTTGGGGGGGATTGTGGGGGGTGGAGGTACTTAGTAGAAGTGATCACCATGTGTCCTTTGCCAGCTCTTAAAATAGGGGGACAATTTTGGGGCTGACCTTCACAAAGGTGGGGATAGAAATGTAGTATTGGCCACAGCTCCACTAGAAACTGGGATCCGTCACATGCTGTTTTTGACAGATTCATCATATCGTCAACCTTTCCTCTCGACCCAGCTGCACCCAGGAACACACACTGGTTTACTTGACCATGTTTGACAACATTTCATCCAGGGCCACGGCCTTAAGGGACAATTCTTACCCACATTCTTACCAATGAGGATCTGAGTAGCACATAGGGGTCCCTCGTTTCATTCGGTGGCTGTCATTGACCTTTCAAGACCAAATGCCAAGAGTCCATTCTGCTTTTTGATTCAGGTACAGAGGACCACCACTCACCCTGGGCTAATGCCCTGGTATAGCATCACTGAACTGACTCTTAAATAATCTCGTCACAAACAACCTGTAAGCCATTTGTAAAGTCCCACAATTTATGCCATTTTCCCATGGTGGAGGACATTAGAAACTCAGCCCCATTTCATTATCCATTTGAATAACTTTTTCAATTTCGAGCTTGCTGCCTAACCATGGGGGCTGAATTATGACTAGATTCCCACTCTCGCTCTTTCTCTCTCTCCTGCCTAGTGGGAGCACTAAATAGATAAATAAAAATCACTGCAGAATAATTGTAGGTGCTGTGGGCTAGAAGCCAAACTGGGCTGATCTGCAGCCTCTGAGCCTTGTCTGTCTGGGTCTTTTTTTTTTGGCCCTTCATTATAGGGAATTCAATTATAATCTTTCTCCATAAGCACAGTGGAAGTTTGCATACAGCAGCCCTGAGGCATTATTCATCATAATGCATTTTGAGAGTGAAAGAAAAAGAGGAAGATATCTCTGGTTTCCCCTAAAGCTGTATTTTTCATTTGGAGACTTGGTCAAATTTTAGCATTTTTAACCCTCCCCTAAGTCCCTTTCTCCAGCATAAGCTATTTTCAGAGTGTCCTCACAAAAGTGCTAGAGGATGGCTCGAGTACGAAGTCAAGGCTTGTTGGCATTTGCCGGGGAGGGTCCCTCACAAAACGCCGAGCAAACAGAAAGAAATTTAAGCCTGGGAATTTGTCCCTTTCCTTGTAGGATTTTGGGACTGGGGGAAATCTTAGGGAAAGTTTCCACTGAAGAAGAGACAACCAGATCTGTAGGAATCTGCTTTCTCTGGTACTACACCCTGTCCTAGTAATGACAGCTACCACTGAATGCTTCCTACGGGCCTGGCACTATTCTGAGTGCTTAAAAGGTATTAACCCATTTAAAATTCATAGAACTCCTTTGAGGAAGATAGTATAATTATTCTCATTTTGCAGAGGCAAACCTAGAGAGTCTTTTTTTTTTTTTAAACTTAGTCCAGTTCAGAGAACTAGTAAGTGGAAAAGTTGGGATTCAAAATCTAGATAGATCCTCTTCCATTATCCTTTATATATACACAAATAGTTTATATCAAAATAAGGAAGAAATACTCAACATTACTATGGTTCTCATGTCCGCATCTTGTCAGGTAGTTGTAGGTGTTAGTTATAACTATTTTTTCCCACTACTCATTCTATATTGTATTCAACAAGCATGTTGGTTGGTTGTGGTTCCTTTCCTGGTGGAGTGACCCAAACCTTTGTTCCTGAAGGGTCTTGACCATAAGCAGTCCTGCATATATTAAGTTGTTGTAGTTTTTTTATTTAGTTTAATCATAGGTCAGGGGAGTATTAAGGCTCCAGGGAATTTCTTGCATTCCAGACATATTCCTCCTTTACTTCATGGTGTAGTAACAAACCAATTTCCCCCTATAGTCAGGCTCAATCACCCCAGTCAGTAGAATAGCTCCCATTTTTTGCCTGTTGATTCTCTGGTTTGAGGATCCCAAAATGGCCAGGTGGCAGTTTCAACTTCCACTTTCAGAGAACCATTGCTGTGTCCCATGGTGGAAGCGTTCCTCCTTCGGAAAGTATGTCCTGTACCAGATCCCTCACTTGTGGGGACAAGATGCAAAAATGTTTCTAGCGGATGACTAGTGAGAGAAGTCTCAGCCATTTCCACCCCGGTCACAGTCCCATGAGTCCTGTCTATGGGAGAAGCACCACCACATATTGGTTGCTGATTTAGAGCACATACTGCCTCCTGTGGAACATCGTCCCAGCCCTGCAAGGTTTTGCTACCCAGTTGTCACTGTATCTGAGTTTTAAAAGCCATTCCACTATTCTGTCAGGCCAGCACTTTAGGAGGGAGTGGGGGACATGGTAAGACCATGAGCATGGACCCATTCCTATATTTCGTTTGCTGTAGAATGAGTTCCTTGACCAGAAGATAGGCTGTGTAGAATATTATGATGGTGAAGAAGGCATCCACAGGTCAATGGATGGCGGCTGTGGTAGAAATATTGCAGGTAGGGAAGGAAAATCTATATTCAGAGTAAGTGTCTATTCCAATGAGAATATAGCTATGCTCCTTCCATGGTGGAAGTGTTCTAATATAGACAACCAGATAGCTGAATGATACCCCTGGGGAAAGATGCCATACCAAGGGCTCAGCAGGCTGTTGACAGATTGGGCACTCTGTAAGGGCAGAAGCCAGATTGGACTTCATAATTGGAACTCTATGTTACTGAGCCCATGCATAACCCCCGCCATGTCACCAGAACTACATTGTTTGTGAGCCCACTGGGCAAGGATAGAGGAGGCTGAGGAAAGAATCTCACTGATGTTCACAGGACAGGTTAGCTGATCTACCTGATTAAGTTTATGATAATCCACAGTGATTCTTCAAGATGTATGTGTCTTCTGCATTGTTGAGTGGGGAGGTGGTAGGGATCACCATCCCTACATCCTTCAAGTCCTTGATGGTGTCACTAATGTCCATAATCCTTCCAGAAATGTGGTATTGGTTTTGGCTTACTATTTTGGTAGATAGGGTCAGTTTCAGTGCATTCCACTTGGCCATTATTACCATAGTAGCTCTCATTCAGTGGACAAAGGAGTCAATATGGAGATTCTCCCAGTTTGTAGTACTTCTATTCCGATTATGCATTCTAGGCCTAGTTTAATGACTACAGTTTTCACCGTTATTAATGGCCTTTATAAGAACAACCACCACAGTTCTCTTTAAGGAGGCTGGAGCCCCCCTTGCAAATTTCTTGTTCACAACCTTGGTAAAAAGAATGTGTTTATAACTCCTTAGGGGACGTGATGAGGAAGTGAGTGAGCAGGTCTTACCTGATAAACCCACTCTAGCACTCCAGTCTCTCTAAGACTTTAGATAACTTTACAACATACTAAGGAAGTTCTGGCTTCAAAGATATTCTTTAGACCTGTACATGAATGTTCATAGTATCTCTATTCATAGTAGGCCAAAACTGGTAACAACATGAATTTTCATCAACAGATGAATAAACAAATTGTATTATATTAATACAATGAAATATAGAATGAGCTACTGATACATGCAATCATATAGATAAATCTCAAAAACATTTTATTGAGTGTTAAAAGGCAGACACAAAAGAGAAAATATTAGATGATTCCCCGTTTGTATGAAATTTAGAATAGGCAAAACTAATATATTAGTGTTTGCCTAAATCAAAGGAGATGGCGGATTGGCTAGTAAGGAGTACAAGAGAACTTTGGGAGTGATGAAAAGGGCCTGTATCATGAATGAAATGTTGCATTTTTCATCTGTACACTTAAAATGGGTACGTTCATTTTTTTTTTAAATAACTTTATTTATTTACTTATTTATTTTTGGCTGCATTGGGTCTTCCTTGCTGCAGGTGGGCTTTCCTCTAGTTGTGGCGAGCGGGGGCTACTCTTCGTTGCGGTGCGCGGCCTCTCATTGCAGTGGCCTCTCTTGTTGTGGAGCACGGGCTCTAGGCACGCAGGCTTCAGTAGTTGCGGCACGTGGGCTCAGTAGTTGTGGCTCGTGGGCCCTAGAGCGCAGGCTCAGTAGTTGTGGCGCACGGGCTTAGTTGCTCTAAGGCGTGTGGGATCTTCCCGAACCAGGGCTCGAACCCATGACCTCTGCATTGGCAGGTGGATTCTTAACCACTGTGCCACCAGGGAAGCCCAGGTACATTCATTTTTTAACAACTTTATTGGATTCAAAATACCATATCATTCTCCCTTCATAAATTTACAGTTTGATGAGTTTTAGTGAGTTAAACAACTGAGCAACCGTCACCCTAAAAGTTTCCCTCCTGCCCATATGTAGTTCACCCCCACTTATTCCCAGCCCTAAAGAATCACTGATCATATTTTTATCTCTACAGTTTTGCTTTTTCTTGAAATTTCATGTAAATAAAATCATGAAACACATAGTCTTTTGTATCTGACTTCTTTCATTCAGAATAATGTTTTTGAAGTTCATCCGTGTTGTTGCATGTATCAGTAGTACCTGACTTTTTATTGCTGAATAGTATTCTATTATATGAAGAAACCACATTTTGTTTATCTCTTCATTTATTGGTTGATTTTTTTCGATTGTTTCCAGGTTTTGGCTATTACAAATAAGGTGCTATTAGCATTTATGTGTAAGTCTCTGTGTGGACATATGCTTTCATTTCTTGTAGATAGGTAGAAGTGAAATTGGTGAGTCCTATAATAAGTGTACATTGAAATTTTTGAGAAATTGCTGCTTAAAAACTTTTTAAGAGACTTTTAAAGAACCTGCTTTTTAAGAAGCATCATGGTATAGTGGAAAGAATATTGGCATTAGAAGCCAACAAATCTGAACTGACTTCCCATCCCTGCTGTTTAGCAGCTGAATGACCCTGGATAAGTCATTTAATCCCTCTGTTTCCTCATCTGCAAATGAGTGTAAATAATTCTATATTTTATCAGTGTTGCAAGAAATACTTTAGATAATGTTTATAAAGTGCCTAAGTACAAAGATAAGGAACTCAATAAAGGGTAACTAAGAAATGAACCTATTTACAAAACAGAAATAGAGTCACAGATGTCGAAAACAAACTTATGGTTCCCAAGGGGGTAAGGGGGTGGGGAGGGATAAATTGCAAGATTGGAATGGACATATACACACTACTGTACATAAAATAGATAACTAATAAGAACCTACTATATAGCACAGGGAACTTTACTCAATACTCTGTAATGACCTATATGGGAAAAGAATCTTAAAAAGAGTGGATATATGTATATGTATAAATGATGCACTTTGCTGTACAGCAGAAACTAACACAACATTGTAAATCAACTATACTTCAATAAAAGCTAATTTTAAAAAATAGTAAGTAAGGATAATCACAATAGTAGTAGTAGTAGTAATAGTTAATGCCTCAAATACTTTGTTATTTGGGGAATAGAGTTAGCACAAGCAAATAGTCCACTGATCATCCCCAAACCCACAGCCAGATCAAACAACAGGTGTTCGTTATATAAAGTGTTTGCTGGTATTTATTTTCATTCTTCCTTCTTTTCCTGAGCTTCACTTGGCATATGGATCAGTGAACTTCTCCAAATGCAGGCCACTAGATAAAGTTGTTGACAGGAGAGAAACCAGAAGGCAAGAGAGAACAAACCAGAAAAACAACAGTAGTCTTATAACTGTGCCTAATAAAGCCTTCCTGAGCGGCTCAGGATCTCAGAGCTTATCACACAGGAGAAATCGGAATGAAAGAAGCATGTCTCCTTACTTAACCCATTCAGTGTAACAGTTTGTCTCTGTACCTGATGTGGCCAAGGAATAGGTTGTTAAGGGCTCAAGGCACCTGGGGAGGACTACGAGTATTCTCTAGCTTTAAGAAATACACCATCTAGTTAAGAAAAGAGCCTATCACTCAGGAAGGAGTCAGCCGTCTGTCTACACAAGACAGTGCATAGTCAGTTGCTCAGTGATGTGGTCCAGATTCACTGACTGCGGGAGTCTGGCGGGGAAAGATTTGTCTGTATATGGGGGAAATTTTGTCGAACAATGTAAGCTTGAAGTGGACACCAAGTATTTCCTTTTTTAAGATGGATAACTTTAATAAGGCCTCAGAGAAAGAGGAAATATAGGAATAGCGGACAGATATTTGGAGGGTAAAAGGGTAGAAATGGATGTACTATGAAATGATCACTCAATTTCTGGAACATGACACTTTAAGACATGAACTGATACCAATGTGGCCATTAAAACAAAGCTAATGTTCAGTTTAATGTTCATAAATCAAATAATGATGGCTTTTACACTCAATGATTTTGAGGTTAGCTATCCAGGAAATAGTCACCTTGCAAGAGAGAAGGTAGCAAAAGATCCTACAGTTATGTAGGATTTACTACATACTGTACAGTGTGTACATCGTCCTGATTGGTAAGTACAGTGTGTCCTGTGGGAACCTTGAAAAACATAGAAACGTACACATACACAAACATAACAAGGAAACTGATTTGGCCATAATCACACCATCCAGAGATTCTGTTTGTTAGAATGTTATCTTTATCTTTTCAAAAATGTTTACATGTGTGGTTGGAATGATTGTAGTGATGTCGCATATGCGACAAGTCTTACACTGCACATTAAAACTCATTCATCCTCCCCTCAGATGAAGACCAGGTCAATTCAGATAATGAGAAGTCCTCCAGTCACCTTTGGTCACACAGCAGTTTAATTCAGTAATTAATGTCCAGCCCAGAGTAACAAGATAAAGTTCCATCTTTACTTAACGGCAAAGTCCCCACCCCCTCCTCTCCCACCCTCCAGTTTGCCCCGTGTAGGTCCACTGCCTGCTGTGGGAAAGGGGGCTTCTTTCTTCTTTCCTCACCCAGTGCTTCTACTTCTCCTGTGACTTGCCCACTTGGTTTCTGATTCTATGGAGCTGGCATGTGAGAAGGGAGAAGAGAAAAGGATGCAGCAGAATCTGTACTTGACTGATGCTCAGTACTATCTGGTCTTGGCAAGTATTTAGGCTCCTTTTTTCTCTCACAGAGCATTTCTGTGGGTTTTTTGGAGATCCCCTCCCCAACCCTATTGTTGGGAATTTCTCACTTATAATTCCCTGGGTACTAGTGGATGCTTTGTCCTGGCTGATCATTTAAAATGCCTTGCTGAGCCTTTAAGATCTAGCAGTATATCTCCAGTTTGCTTTGCTGAGGTTCCTGTGTCGCTCCAGGTGGCCCCTCTTGGACAGGATCTCAGGCAACTTCTCACCAACTCTCTCTGGCATGTGGCCCTCAAATCTGGCCCACAAGAAACAAACCTTCTACCCATGACGGGAGTGAAATTACTTCCCAAACTGCCGCCCCTAGTCCCCCCTCTGCCAGCTACTGACTCCAGCTTCTCTCTCTCCAGACTTTTCAGGCATGAGTGACACACTCCAGAGTTCTCCACGTTGTCTCGCTGAAATCTCTTCCCTGGACTTAAAAAGGGGAAGAGAGAGATGAGCCTCACAAAACACCAATAACTCTCTTCCTCTCTAAATAACTCCTCTTTGCATCTGTAACTTCAGATTCTGTTTACACTCTTGAGGTGGATGAGAGGTTGAGTTGCAAGACTGTTTTGTGAACACCTTGGGAGATCCTCCATGCCTCTCTCACATCTGTTGTCTTAGGGTCACAGCTTAAACTGAGACTAATCTAGTTTTATGTGTGTATGTTTAAGTGGATATATATAAACAACTTTTGGCTCCCATAAGGCATGGGATTTGGCTGTGGCTGAGATGAGATAGTGGTTCACTCACCATTTCCTCTTCTTCCTAGATATACAGCTATACAATATTTCCCTCTCCCCTTGCACTTATGTATCCTCATGGGAGTGTGACTCAGTTCTAGCCAAAAGAATATGAGTGAGTATGACACGTGCCTCTTCCAGGCCAGGCCTGTAAAAACATCCCATACACGAACCCTCTAGATTTTTCCTTTTCCACTGCTTTGTGCAGTAGAATGCAACCGTCTTGGAAGCCACATGTTAAAAATGATGGCACCACAAGTGGAAAAAGCTTGGGTCCTAAATTTTTACAGGGAAAAAAGCCTCCCACCAATAAGGAACACACACTTATGTTAGACTTTACGAGAATGAGAAAGAATTGCTATTGTAAAAAGCCACTGAGATTTTGCTGTTGCAACTGTGGGCATTACCCTAACTAATATACCTTTTTTATGTTAGGGTATTGGATGTTTCTTCCTGATTTGCAAGATCCTTATATTTATTATTAAATATGTATTATTCACTTTTGTCATAAATTTTGCACACACACACAAAAATCCCAGCTTGCTCTTTGCATTTAAAATTGTCTTTATGTTGAGTGCCTGAAAAAATTAAGTTTTATATAGTGGGATCTGGCAATCAGTATTTTTATGATTTGAGTCTTTTGCCATTATGTTTAGAAAGGTATTCTTGAATGTTGGTAATTATAAATTCAATTGCCAACCTCTCCACTGATATGCTGGTTTTCCCGGCAAGTCTTAATTCCTGGTTTGGAGGCTTCTCATCTAGAGCTACACTAAGATTTTGAAATGGTCACTTGAAACTCACTTTGAAATTCTGAGTGAAAGGTTCTCAGCTAAAGAGGGAAACAGTATGTGCAGCTGGGCCTGGTGAATAAGATTAATCTTAGACCATTAAAGAGAAATGTCTTGTCAGAATTTACATAAGTAAAGTTCAACTTTAGAGTATCACTACTTTGTATCTTCATTCCCATTTCCGGCCAGACACTTAGCACTCCCAAGATAATTCCTGGTTGGGTAGGAATCTTCAAGAACTCTCTCTTTATTCCTGGCCTTTGAGCCATGATTCACGAACCCAAGTTTCATGATGCCACCCTCCACCTTCTCTTGACCTCTATCCTATTTATTTAGATAACTGCAGTGAAAAACAGAATCTGAATTAACATGAGCCCTCACATCTGCATTACTTATTCTACAACCAAAGTGGCAAAGAATGGCAGAATTTGTGCAACTTTGGGGAGGAGACCCTTAAATTCATGCTACCTCAGGCGCTCCCACTTCATTTGTGGGTAGGGGTGACCCTGAGTCAGACAGTGATTAATGTAATTATTCAACATCTGATTTGATCACTTGCCAAAAAAACCCCAGTGTTTTCAATGGTCTGATTTCCAGTATTGACATACTCAGGATTTCCGTGAAATACAAGGTGTTATTTAGGGAAAATGTTACATGTCAAAAGCGTTTGCCTTCCTAGTACTTAACATAGTATCTGACTTATAAGAGCCACTCAACACACATGTGTTGAATGATTGAAAACCTTTGCCATCCTCGGACACAGAGAGTGGCTTGGAGGTGTCATGTACAAGCATACCCGAGAAACAAGAGTAACTGGAGGAAAAAATCATGAGAATTGAGGAGAATGAAAGCTTAGGACATCAAAACAACAACAAGAAGGAATGGCAAGACTAGAGCCAGGGATATGATCAGGTTGCCGTAGGTGCTGGGAGACAAGGGTTGTCCAAGAAAATGACACCAGCTTGAAGAACTGCCATTTGTGAGAAACCAAGAAGGAGTTCCAAGGGAGAGAGAATCTAGGAGAGACAAATATGACAGAGAGCCACTCCCAAAGCCTCATGGGAGAGAAACAGAAAGATCGGTGCCTGCTCTCGTGATATATGAGCTCAGTCACTCCCCAGTGAAGGACTCCCCCTCACACAAAGCAGGACTCTCCGTCACTTTGTGCACCCTTAAATCATCATGTGGGAAGACATTGCTTTCTTTTTATTCAGCCCCTTACTGAAACACTATCCTGAGGGCTTCTAGAGCTGGGGCAGGAAGAGGAAGAATCTGAAATACTGGAAGGGGACTCCAGATATGGAGAAAGTTGACACCATCCCCCCACAAAGTGAAAAACATGACCAGAACACCCGACATAAGAACTGCACCCCTGAACGGGCTAAGATCTACCCTGACACAGTTTCATCTGAAAAAGCAAACCATTTGTATGTATCTAAATGTGTGGCAGGGGACTTCCCTGGTGGTGCAGTGGTTAAGAATCCACCTGCCAATGCAGGGGACACGGGTTCGAGCCTTGGTCTGGGAAGATCCCACATGCCGCGGAGCAACTAAGGCCGTGCGCCACAACTACTGAGCCTGCGCTCTAGAGCCTGTGCTCCGCAACAAGAGAAGCCACCGCAATGAGAAGCCCACGCGTCACAACGAAGAGTAGCCCCCGCTCACCACAAATAGAGAAAGCCTGCGCACAGCAACCAAGACCAAACACAGCCAAAAATAAGTATAAATAAATAAATAAATAAATGTGTGGCAAATATGCTTAGCATTTAGCAAGTCCTCTCCTATTATTTATCATTATCATCTCATGATTTATTAAGTCAGAATAGCATCTCAGATTACTTTAGCAGTGAACAGGAGTGGAAGGATAAGAGGTCTAGGGAAGCTTAACTCCCATAAGAAGCTAAAAGATTAGATGGTTAAGGTCTAGAACAGTGGTTCTCAAAGTATGGTCAGCTGGACCAGAAGCATCAGCACAACCTGTGAACTTGTTAGAAATGCAAATTCTAAGTTTTGGATTTTTTCCTTAGAATAATTTCTCAGAAGAACAGTTACAGTACCAAAATATATAAACACCCTTAAGGTATGTTATATGTATTTCTAAATTGTTTTCTAGAAGGATTATATCAATTTACATTTCTATCAGCAATTAATAAGCATTCTAGTTTGACCACACATTTACCAGAATAGAGTTTCATTATTTTGGTTAGTTTGGGGCAAATATTATAGGACAATTACGGTACAAATAGAGGGGTGATTTAATTCTCATTCTTTTATCTCTTCCTTCCTTGTACTTGAAAGTAGAACATGAGTTGACATTGCCCATTCCCATCATTAAACTAGAACCAGAAACTTGAATTTTCTTATGACATTATTTGCTCAGGAGTCTGAATAGGGCAAGTCTGATTTGAATCACATCTAAGAGTTTAGTTAATTTGGTTCTCAAAAGAATTCTTAATAATAACACCACTTACAAGGTGCTATCAAGGTATGATCCTTGAAGTGTTAAATTGAAGTTTCAATATGAAAAGAAGGAAAAAGTAAGAAAAGATAGAGTAAGCCACATTCAGTCTTTATAATTCCTCATATTTATATTATACCTTTTAACTAAGCACTTTGACATCAATTATTTCATTTGTACCAACACTGTTATTCTAAGTCTTAAGAAGCTAAATAAAACAAAGCTTTCGGAGGTTAAGTGACTTGCCTAAGGTTACAGAGCTGCTTATAGCAGAGATTGACCAAAACCCTAGAATTTCTATTCATTCATCCAACTATCCATCCATTCATTGATTAAGTGAATAAATATATATTGAACATGCTGTATTTCAGTGCTAAGTCCTGAGACTAGAGCACCGAACAAAAAATAGAAGTGGTCCTTGCCCACATAAAGCTTGCTGTTAGACAATAGGAAACAGACAGGGAAGCACTCAATTACATAATACATAATCAACTACATAAATTAAATTGTGGTACATGTTATAGAGGAAGGAACCATGGAGAGAATAATAGAGAGCTATTTTATTTAGATAGAATGATCAGAGAAAGCTCCTCTAAAGAAGTGATGTACAAGCAAAGATCTAAAGGATAACAAGGCTTCAGGCCAGAGCATGGTGTGTGTGTGTGTGGTAAAAGGTGCATTCCAGATAGATCCTGATGTCCAAATACCTGACATGGAAAAGCTTTGGACAAGTTTCAGGAATAGAAAAACACCAGTCCGGCTGGTGCAATCTACAATCTCTGCCTCAAACTGCAGAGCCCACGCTCCCTGGAGCCTGCGCACCACAACTAGAGAAAAGAAAACCCACACGCCACAACTAGAGAGAAGGCCGCGCACCGCAGTGAAAGATCCCACATGCCTCAACGAAGATCCCGCCTGCTGCAACTAAGACCTGATGCAGCCGAAAATAAATAAATAAATCTTTTTAGAAAATTAAATAAATAAATAAATAAATAAAAGGGACCATTGAGTGCCCAGCACAATAAATGGGAAAAGACCTACAACGTGGAACTTTCCATTATGAAATTTAGAACCCAGAGGTAGAAGACCCAGAGATAGACAAGAAGAAAATAACCACATACAAAGTAAAAGGAACCAGCATACCATTGGACTTTTCAACAGCAACACTGAAAATTAGAAGAAAATGAAGCATTGCTTCAAAATTCTGATCGGTCATGATTTTTAACATAGAATTATATTCCTAGCTAAATTTTTAACCAAAAGGATGAAAATACAATATGTATATTTTCATAATTGCAGGAATTAAAGTGAATGTATTCTTTCTTAGAAAGATTGAAGAATGTCCTTCAGCAAAATCAGGTTGTAAACCAAGAAAGAGAAAGTGATGCAGGAAAGATTTTACTTAACACAGAAGAGTGATGAAGGGGAGTCATGAGATGTCAGCTGTGCAGGAAAACAAGGATTGACTGAAGCAGGAGGGCAGAAGGCTATGGAAGTAAAGACTCCAGAGAAAGAAATGGAACTCTTAGATTATCTGATGTGTTTGCTTTTTGGAGAAGATTATAAAAAGCCAAATAATACTGTTAGGAGTCCATTAATTCCGTGCATATGCTTCTTTGATAAAAATGAAAACCAGTTAAAAAAAGGAAAAAAAAAACATAAGCCACTGGATGAGTTTGCTCAGGGAAAGAGAAAAGCAGCTACGACGGAGTCCTGAGAACATTCTGGCTCAGAGGTCAGATAAAGGGAAGAGTGGGTGTCATGGGAATCAGAAGGGAGGGTGTAAAGAAAGGGTAGATGATTGCTGAGACACTGAACAAGCTGAGAATTGAAAGCTGTCCTTTTGATTTAGCATCCTGTAGGTCTTTGGAAACTTTGGCATGCACATTTCCCGGGGAAATCATTGGCAAGTTGGAAGGGGGCAAAAGCCAGAATGAAGTGGGATAAGTTAGTGTGAAGCCAACGTATAGACAACTCTATTTGTCTTAGTCTATGAACTCAAGAAATAGTGGTATATGGAAAGAGATGTGGGGTCAGCAGAGACTTTTTGTTTTGTTTTCAATAGATGCAGGAGATTAAATAGAGCATGTTTGTTTATTGGTGGGCCTGACGCAGTAAGAGAGAGAGGGACTGAAACTGTAGAAAGAGGGAACAACCAAAGTAGGACAGTGTTTGAGGGGATGAGAGCCAGGGTGCACATAGAAAGGATTGGACTTTGATAGGCTGAAGGGCACTTTTTCCATTTTAACCAGAGCAAAGAAGGGGAAAATGGGCCCCAGTGAAGATTGCACGTTTGGTGGAGTAAAGATGGTTTTTCAATTTTATCCATGAAATGAGAAGTCATCAACTGAGAGTAGAGGAAGAAATGTAGGAGGTTTCAGGAGAGAAAAACAAGTTAAAAGTCGTCTTCTCAGGGAATAGGGAAGTAAGTCAGCAAGAGAAAAATACAAGACTTGCTGGGCAGTTTTGAGTGCCCATTTGAAGCTGGAGCTTGTGAATTTAAAGTGATCATATAGCTCCATTGCATTTTTCTATCCACAGTCAGGAGTTCAGGCACAAGTTCAGAGAAGGAGAAGGTGGAGTTTACCCAGTGCTACTGTCTTGTCTGATGAATAAGATGGAGGGAGTGAAGATCAGAGGTTTTCTCAAGGAAAGGTAATAGTGAGGGAATGCTAGAATCTAGACTGATGGCCAGAGGGAATGGGCTAAAGAAAAAATGGGGGGGATCGGTAGGCAGGATAGCTTTTTGCCCCCAGGGTCTTTGCAGTGTCGATGGAAAGTAGGCATCTGAATATCATGACACAATGTAATCGTTTTTGCTGGGATGGTCATTGGAAGAATAGGGTTGCATGCTTGTCGAGAGAACCTGTGGGGCTTTCCTTCAGGCTGGTGTCCATGGCAGAGCTAAAAGTGCCAACTTCTGAGTTCCTGCCATCCTTCTTCAGAGTCCCGAGGGAAAGAATTTATTTAAATGAGGGTTGACCTAAAGTTGATTCCCAGGTCTCTTCTAGCAAGAATACCCTATGTCCTGTAGAAGCCAAGGCCTAGGCTATCAGAAAACTGGTGTTTTAAATCCTGGGGCTGCCACTTAATGGGCTGTAAGGCTTCAGGGAAGCACATAATCTGCCTGACCTTGAGAAATATCCCTGGTTTTTAACATGTTTCTTAAAGATCTGATTTTGAATGAGCAGAATGTATGTGTCCCGCCATAGAAAAGAGAACATCATGCATCATCTTACACATAAGTAATAGGGTTTTATTATGTCAAACGAGGAGTGTCCAACTGGCCTTGCTGAATACTTATTGTGAAGAGGAAGAGCTATGGATCAATTACTCTGAAATCAATTATCTTGGTTGATGTTTCCAGGAATAACTGCGTGGTAAATACTAATCCCATAAGATGTGACCATTTAGTTACTTTTTGCCTGTTCCTCTAACTAGCGTGCTTCCTCCAGCTTCAGGGGTTTTGCACCCAGGATGCTCTTCCCCAGATCCACCCACATTTAGAGCTTCACATTCTGCAGGTTTCATTTGAACACCACCTCCTTTGAAACACCCTCCCTGACCACCTCCTCGCGTACCGTCTCAAGCCCACTACCCTTATTCTCATAGACACAGTCTGTGAGTTTTCTCCTAGCACTTAGCTAGCAACTTTTATAATTATGTATTTATTTGTGTCATTTATCATCATATCCCCTATCTAGTGCCCAACAGATGGAAGACATTAAATTTATATTGAAAGGTTGAAAAACTGGAGAATATTAATACCTTGGGTATGATGACTTTTTGTGTGATTAAGTGGTTATGTGATTGTGGGGTTTCCCACACTGGTCTTCCACCTCTATTTGGGCAGTGATCCTGCGTTGGTTTTTTCTTACTTTTTAAAAAAAATTTTATACAGTTTTAAAGGTTACTTTCCATTTACAATTATTACACAATATTGGCTTTATTCCTCGTGTTGTAGAATAATACATCCTTGAGCCTATCTGACACCCAATAGTTTATACCTCCTCCTCCCCCACACCTATGTCACCCCTCCCCACCACTGGTACCCAGTAGTTCTCTATATCTGTGAGTCTCCTTCTTTTTTGTTATATTCACTGGGTTGTTGTATTTTTTAGATTCCACATATAAGTGATGTCATACTGTATTTGTCTTTCTCTGATCTATTTCACTTAGCATTATGCCCTCCAAGTCCATCCATGTCGCTGCAAATGGCAGAATTGCTTTTTTTTTTATAGCTAGGTAGTATTCCATTGTGTATATGACAACTTAGGTTGTTTCCACATCTTGGCAGTTGTAAATAATGCTGCTATGAGTGATCCTGAGTTTTGTTCCCAAGAGTATGCCTAGTACGTGACAGGTGCCCCCGAAAATGCATTGGCTAAGTAAATAAATTGAGGGATGAATGAATGGATGGATAGACAAATATGTTTCACAAATAATTTTTCTGGAAGTAACATTGCCCAAATATAAGTGTTCTACAGACGTTTTATTGAGATTTTCTTTTAGCCGTGTTATGTGAAGTATTACTTAAGACCACAGTCATTCAACTATGTGGATTCAGAAGAGCACTTTTGGAGAAGAATCCTGTTCCTGCTCAGAGTTTTCGCTAAAATTTACTCACCTCAGAGCAGGGTTGAGACGGCTTTTGTTCAGGTTGTGTTCTTGTTAAGCAGCTGTGCCCAGTTTTCAGTTAACTCATTTGGGTCTCCACTCAACCAAAGCCCCCCTGCTCTTTGAATAATCTCTGACTCACTGCTACTTAGCATCTTCCAAGCTGAGCTTAGGAAAATGGCACTGAGGGATGACAATAGAGAGAAAGGTTCCTTGAAGGATACGTCCATTTCTCCAAGTTGTCCAGATGTAGTTCTGAATTAAACCAGAGCAGCCAAAAGCTAGGTTCTAGACCATATCCCATTTGTCCCAGAAGGACTACATTTCTGAATTATGCTTGGTTTTGATGCATTAGCCTCCACTGGGGATCACTGTAAACATAACCCCATGAAAGCCATCCTAGGGTCTATTGTGAGTAACTGTTGAGAAAGTCGTTCACTGCGGCACACCATATTCCCTGTAGGAAGGGCCACAATAGATATCCTCACATGATCTGAGTGTGAAGAAAGGTTTGCTTTCTTTGAGAATTGTTTATATTTTTAAAATTACATAATCACTGTGAACTGTTCAATGATCAGATTCCCCTTTTCTTGTTGGCTTCTGGAAAGTTGAGAACCAAGAATGGCTCGCCCCTAGCAGGCATGCATTCCTCATGTGCTCATTGAGAGCCTCATTCCTGGCTCTACTTTGCACCCAGATTTTTCTTCTTGTCCCCACATTTAAACTTGTGCTGTCTTGTCCTGTGTGAGATATTCTTGGACATTGCTTCAGATTACTTTATGGATGAAAGTAGAACACGAATAACTGAAAATTCATAATAATCTCTGTCTTGCTGAATTACTGTAAGAATTACCCATAAAACACATATGCAATTTAAAATATCAAAGGTATTCAAGTAATGATTCTGCTGCAGCTACTATTATTGCTGGTGCTGGTGCTGTTATTGCTGTCTACACTCTATGGTCTCACCTTAAATTTCCTTACCTTGCTAATCAAGCATTGCCTGTAGCTTTAAAGAGACCCTGGTTAGATTATTGCGTTAGTTTCCACCCTCCTTTCTCGCACACAGTTACCCTAATGGCACATACTGGATAACAGCTGGAGAGTATTAGGGATGTCAGTCTGGTTTTAATTTCATTAAGAACTACTTGAGACTGCTTCACAGATCTGGCCGCTAACCACTTCGTGAGAGAAGGGAAGGTACTGAGCTTTGAAAAGAGGGCCTGCTCAGAATCCCGTGAATCATTCGGAAGCATTGGTCGTCAGCTAGGACTTTGCCACCCAGAGTGCGCTCAGCAAGCCAGCGGCATTGGCCCTACCTGAGCACTTGTCCGTCAGGCCTCCTCCAGACCTACTGAATCTGTGTCTGCAATTTAACCAGAACCCCAGGTGATTTGTATGCACTTTAATGTTTGAGAAGCACTGAACTAGGACAAACTGTGAGGACAGCAGTCCAGGCACCCTGCATTAGCTGCTGGAGAAGTGCCATGCCGCCAGCCCGCTTGGCAGAATTTCGATGGGATTATGGGAAGCATGTGCACGCTGTGATCTGATGAGTGGTTCAGATCCTAGCTCTACCACTGGTGTGCTGTGTGACCTCAGACAATTGGCTTCACCTTTCAGAACTCGTTTCTTCATCTGTTATATAGAAATAATCACACACATGCCCCTGGGAAGGTTACTATGAGGATGGAATGAAATTGGGTATGTTAGGATGACCCACAAAGACATAAAGTATGACAGTTTCTAAACAATGCCTTATGATGACTGGCTGCAGTCTTTGCCTAAAGGACAATGGGTGTTGTGGGATGTCTCTAGACCACAGGACCTAGAAGGTGGCTATCTATGGACCAGGTGCCAGAGTCACTGCAGGCACTGTCTCTGAGGGTATAGGGCTCTCCAGACTGTGGGTATCTGCCCTTGGGGCTTCTGTCCAAGCAAAGCTTAGCCAGGACCTTCTTGCTTGATTCTACCCTAAGGGGAAACCAACTGGGAAGGAGTAGGCCACCCTAAAGAATAGGAATTATTAGTCGCATTTGATAGGCGAAGAAAGGGGAATTGATTGACTCACAGCTGACATTCACAGACTTGGTGTTTGGACACAGCTTTTTCAACCCTGTGCTCTTTCTATCTACATGATGATTATTGTGGATACATTGACCCCACCATTATAATTGGGATTTAATTAATACCAGTCAAATAGTACCAATCCTAAGGTAAGGTGCCCTCCTCTTTAATACACACCCAGGATACACAGTCCATTCACCAAAATAAGGACTGTCTTGTTTAAACACTTTTGTAAATACAAATGGTGTCTCCTTAATTATAACTCCCTACTATCCCACTGGCCTTGGGGCTCTAAATCGATTTTATGGTTCTGCTCATTGCAATGAGGATTCATCTCACATTGAATGGTCCTTTTCCTTAAGGACAGTGACCAGTGGCTTCCTGGAGTCCACTCTACATGATTAACTTGGTAATATGTCGCCTGCATCTTCCTGGGCTAAAAAGCATCAACATTTCACATCAGGACCTTGATTTACTAACCGTCTGCTCAGAAGTCTGTCATCAACGGGGATGATTTCTTACTCCCTCCAGACTGCACGACTTTGCCAAGGTTCTAGTGAGTCAAGGCCTGACCTTGAAGGCAAAAGGCATACTGTACCTCCCTCTTTAATTGGTTTAATCGTCTGCCTGTAAAGGTAGGCGGCAAGCTTTTCTGGTTTTTCTCGCAAATCTCCTACATGTTGGAGATGTGACTTCAAGACAACCTCGTATGTGTATCTCTGAGGAATTTCTTCTTTATCGAGACTTTATTGTTAGGATCTTTGATATAGCAGTCTTTTAGTTGGAAGGAACAGATTCGCTTCGTGCCTCTGGGAGGGAAAAAGAAGAGATGAAATGAAAAGATACATGTGTATGCTCACCCAGGAAAAGTTGAAGAAGTGGGTAATAGCAAAGTCACAGACTGGGCTTTCTTTGGGGGACAGCTCTTCTTATCTGTCAACTACACTTTCACGAGGACTCCTGCTCTGCTTTTATTTCTGCTGTGTTTAGTTGTGATTTCCTCATAACTTCATCCCACATCCTACATCATGGCTGACAGGTCCTCTACTCCATGGATATTGTTTGACACTCAGGCCTTACTAACTGGCACCAACCTCTCAGTCTCCACATGGCAAAATTCCTTAAAGAGAAATCCGATTGGTCCAGTTTGTTTTGACTGGTCAGGCATTGATTGCCTTCGAGTTGAGTGTCTACCCCAGTCCAGTCTGATCATGGCTCCGTCATCTCCCTCTTTCAGTAGTGACCATGAGTGGGGTAGGTCCTCTGGGAGCCATCATGGGCAGGACATGGACTTGTTAGTCCAGGCACAGCCTTGTCATTCCAGTTCTCTGATCCTCGGTTTAGTCAGGGCAGAACAAGTATGCACAAAGTTACATCAGCTACAAGTAGCACCTGTTAAACTCCCCCATCCCCAGTGACCTCAGGAGCACCCAAACACAGCAAGCAGGGTGAGTGGGAGAACAGACAGCAAACACCCCGTAAGGAAGGATATTGCCCTGGCCAAATCCCTGGGGCACTCCAGGCCCCTCTGTTTAGACCCTCCAGGTCTTGTGTCTTGCTGACTTCCTGCCTCTAGTTAATCCTAACCTCTGACTCCGTAGACACAGCCCCGAAATCTTAGTTCCCTGGTTCTAACCTGTGATTCCTGATCTCTGATGCTTGTCCTCTTATCTAACTTGTTTTCCTTCTCATATCCTCATTTTGAAAATCCAGCTTGAGGATAATAATATACTATAGTGTCTGCCTCAGTTATGGGCATCTAGCACAAGGATAGTTAGTGGAATGACACACATAAAATAAATTGATTCTTTCCTCTAGAAATAATGTGATTGGGCCATTCACTTCATAGACTATCAAGTAGCCATCAACATTGAGAAAAAGCATATATGAAGAAAGATTCTAAAATAGAATGTTAAAAAGAATGTGGAACTGTTCTTACACTATGAACATTCTTATATAAAATAGATACAGGGATTAAGAGAGACGGAAAATTTTGAAAGAGAAAACCTAGGGGTGTTCGCGTTGCACTTTTTCTGAAAATCCTTCAGAGTTTGGGTTGCTATACTGCTTTTCCATGTTGTTTAAAAGGGAGGTGGGGGTGGGATGAGAACGGTGTGAAACTGCAGAACAAGTGATCAGAGGGAGGAGGAAGTGCTTTCTAATTAGCTGCCACCGTTGGATGTGCGAAGTCGGCCTGATGCTCCCTCGCGCTCCCTTGAACACAGCAGAAATGTTTCAAGGTGCTTTGCCAAAAATGATCAGTAAACTTTCTTTCAAGTCTGCTTTGTCAAAGTCATGATTAAACGGTGGAGGATGCCGACCAGAAGTATGGAGGTAGAGTGGGGTCCTAACGGAGTGAAGGGAATAGAGTCTGGGGATCAGATTGAAAGAACAGAAGCATTCTGGTCAGGAAGCACCAACAGCATGAAGCAGAATGGCCTTCCAGGGTGATGTATTTGGAGGTAACTGAGACACCCAGAGAAGATCCGGTCTTGGTTGGTCTTTGGGAGTGCAAGGGACCCACGTCCCAAAGGCCTGTATGTTAACCAAGATTCCAAGGCCCAGGCGACAAAGTGATAGGGGGCACTCAGGATGGGGAGGTCAGCCCTCTGGAGCTAATACTGTCCAGCTACCAGAGTTATGAAAGCAGAATCGCCCAGCCATGTGCAGCACCAGGGATGGTCGCCCCAGGCCTCATTACATCAGCCTCCCTGCACTTCAGCTTTCCAGCAGGGCACCATGGCCTCGTGTGGTCTGGCTGCCCTGCTCTGAGCAGCAGTTAACACAGGGAGAATGTGTTGGTTTGTGTGCTGCATACTAAACTGGTCTCTATCGTGTAAGTGACGTTAGACTTCCCAAATAAGCTGCTCTTCTATTGATGACTGTCATGTATCTGAATCCCAAGGAGCACGTCTGTATCACCATGGACTTCAGGTAGAAGATTCTGGGCCTTGACTGTAACCCTTTTGCAGCTTGACAGGAGATAGACAGTGGCTCTCTGGATGAGGATCTTAGTAAATCTGAGTTCTATTACCCCGTAGATGCCAAAGAAGCAAGGATGAGAAGTAAGGTGATAGGGTAGCCAGAATGTTGAACTAAGAGTCCAGGAACTGTATTCTCTCAGCAGCTCTGAAACTCACGTGTTGTGTACCTCTGGCAAATCATTCAGCCTTTCAGGATCTGAGTTCCTCTTCTATCCTATGGGAATAGAACTATTTCAGATTTGTTTTAAGTTATGTTAATAATTACCGGATTCAGTCCTATTCCTTTAAACCTGTCAGCCCAAGGTTTCCTAGCCAGAACCCAATAATAATGAATCCCTGGGAGTTTCTTATATGAATTACAGTCCATATCCTGAACTGTTTTATCCTGTCCAGCCTTGCTTCCTAGCTGCTCACACCTCAGGTCTTCTTGGCTTCTGCATCTCATTTCTCATCAATGTTGAGATGAGCCTCTTGGGGAAGAAGCCTCTGATTCCAGTCTGCCCCTTCTCCACACACTCTCCTCTTGGACTTGGCATTCTCTGAGACCCTCCCCATGACAGCCTGACTCACTGGACCCTCCCTGGCACCATTTTCACTGCATTTCACCCTGGATCCAACAGTGAGAACTACATAATCATTATTTAGTGCTCTGTGATTTTTTTGAGAGTCCCGCCCTTAATCAGAAAGCATGTTGGTATAAGACAGGAGCTGGGCCTTGCTTCTTTCTCTTTTGCTGTTTAAGAAATATTCTATTTAATACTTCACATAATTGTCCTGACTTGGGGACTGACTATATTTTAAAAACAGAAAATCCTGAACGAACCTGAAAACACTCTGTTGTAAAGTTCATTACATATAAAGTAAGCCCTAAGAGACATGGAAATGTATCCCATAAACAAAAGAAGAATTTTAGGGACAGTTCGTTTGGAAAATGCTGTACCATGCATAAAAGCATATTAACGGCTCTGAGAAATACTGTATTAAAGAAACCTATTTAAATTTGCCTAATCCAGTATTTGCCACATTAATCTGACCAAGAATTCTTTGTTCATGAACATCTATTCGTATATATCACATCATTGGAGCTATGCAGGACATTTAGACAATTAGATTTAGACAATTTAGACAATTTAGATTGAGACAACTTTAATGTTCCCTATCTATCTATTTATCTGTCTATCTATCTATCTATTGCTATCTTTCTCTTTTCTCCTATCATCATCATTGTTGTTATCATTTAATAAACCTCCAGTTGTCTGAAGGTTATAATATTAGCGATCAGAAAAAAGTCTGATGCAGTGCTACACAAATACTGTGTTATACATTGAGAATGGCTTGTGATGATACATTGAATGTGTCGCTTAGAAATAACTTAATAGTTACCTGCAGGCATCAAGTCCTAGATATGTGAAGTGTATTAGACACTCTGGGGAAATAATCAAAGAAAAAAAAAGAGAAGACTTTAAGAGGCTTATAATCAAGTTGGAAGAAATAACTATCATGTTACATACAAAATAATTTGAAAATAACTCTGAAGAAACCTATTAATGCCCAAAAAATAGTAAAATAAAGTCTATAGAGCTATCTAAGAAAATAATGGTCAGAGGAAAATGGAATTGATATCAGAAGTAACTGGAATTGGGTAATCAGAGAGCAATAGAATTCTGGAAAACATTTGGGCAAGGCATAAAGAACTTAGCAGACCTGGGAAAACATTCTAAACTCTCAGAGGAAATTGGCAAGAGTCCATTTTATTTCACAGAATCTGCAAAAGACTCAGGAGTTGATCCAGTCAGTTACCTCAGGAGGCACAGAGTTGGGGTACGGGTGGGGGATATGGAGAGATTAAAATTAAGGATGCTGGGTTGGAAGTCTACGGAGCATTTAGATCTCCAGATCCCCTTCACTGCTCCTAACAGCCCGGGAAATGCCCTTCCTTTACCCCCAATAAAAGGCTATAAAGGATAAAACAGAGTCTCTGGTTTGGGGGAAGTCGGCACTGTTGAGGATGGGAGTACTGTAGCGAAATTGCGGCAATTAGCAAAACATAGACATATTAAATGGCAAGAGCGCCAGTTCCCGCACCCCTGCCCCAGTCGTTTTTTTTTTTTTTTTACATCTTTATTGGCATATAATTGCTTTACAATGTTGTGTTAGTTTCTGCTGTACAACAAAGTGAATCAGCTATATGTATACATATATCCCCATATCCTCTCCCTCTTGAGCCTCCCTCCCACCCTCCCTTCCCCACCCCTCTAGGTCGTCATAAAGCACCGAGCTGATCTCCCTGTGCTATGCAGCAGCTTCCCACTAGCTATCTATTTTACATTTGGTAGTGTATATATGTCCATGACACTTTCTCACTTTGTCCCAGCCTCCCCTTCCCACCCTGTGTCCTCAAGTCTGTTCTCTACGTCTGCATCTTTATTCCTGCTCTGCCACTAGGTTCATCAGTACCATTTTTCTAGATTCCATATATATGCGTTAGCGTACGGTATTTGTTTTTCTCTTTCTGACTGACTTCACTGTGTATGACAGACTCTAGGTCCATCCACCTCACTACAAAAATTCAATTTCGTTCCTTTTTATGGCTGAGTAATATTCCATTGTATATATGTGCCACACCTTCTTTATCCTTTCATCTGTCGATGGACACTTAGGTTGCTTGCATGTCCTGGCTATTGTAAATAGAGCTGCAATGAACACTGTGGTACATGAACTCTTTTTGAATTATGGTTTTCTCAGGGTATATGCCCACTAGTGGGATTGCTGCCACAGTCTTTTGGCAAAACAATGGCAGGGAAGCCAGGCAGGTACGATCCAGACAGACCTCAGAAAGGGTCAGTTCTTGGGGATCTGAACTGCCCAAGAAGGAACACTGAAACAAAAAAGCACAGTGAAACAAAGATGTAAGACATCTAGGGAAAGCCTCTAAAGTGGAAATTGAAGACCAAAATAAACGAAAATAAGCAACTTGAAGGAAACAGAGATGAAATGGGAAGAAATTTGCAAAATATTATCATCAATGTCCTAAGAGATAGATTAGAAGATACTTCAACCATGAAATAAGAACAGTGTACCGGGACTTCCCTGGTGGCACAGTGGTTAAGAATCCGCCCGCCAATGCAGGGGACACAGGTTTGATCCCTGGTCAGGGAGCTGGGATCCCACATGCCGCGGAGCAACTAAGCCCATGCGCCACAACTACTGAGCCTGCACTCTAGAGCCTGCGAGTCACAACTACTGAGCCTGCGTGCTGCAACGACGGAAGCCTGCATGCCTAGAGCCCGTGCTCCATAACAAGAGAAGCCACCACAATGGGAAGCCCGTGCACCGCAACGAAGAGTAGCCCCCACTCGCTGTGACTAGAGAAAGCCTGCGGGCAGTGATGAAGACCCAAAGCAGCCAAAAATAAATAAATTAATTTTAAAAAAGAAAGAATAGTGTACTATAAAAAGAATCATTCAAAGAACAACCACCACCGCCAGCTCTTGGAAATTAAAATTAATTAGAAGAAACAGACCAATTGATAGGAGTTTTCAAAGATTAGTGAAGGAAAATTCCTTGAAAGTTAGGAAAAAACAAAGAGGAGAGAATAAGAAAATTAGACGGCCAGTTCAAGAAGTCCAACATCTAAAAGTTCTAGAAAAGAAGAACAGTAAAAACACATGGAAAGAAACAATCAATAGAATACAAGAAAATTTCCCAGAGATAAAGAACCCAAGTTTCCCATTCAAGAAAGCTAAGTGCCCAGAAAAGTAGATAGCAATAGACCCATACAAAGAAAATCATTCTGAAATTCCAGAACACTCAGCTTGAAGAGAAAACATATAAAGTTCCACGAGGAAGAAAACAGATCACATAGGAACAGCTATGAGGAATCAGAACGACTTAAGAGTTCTCAGAATTAACACTGGAAAGTGTTAAGCAATTGAGCAATACCTTCTTTTGAAATTCTAAAGGACGATTGTTTCCAATCTAGAATTCCATAATAAGCCAAATTATCATTCAAGGAAGAGTATAATAGACATTTTCAGTGATGCAACGTATCAAAATATTTACTCACCCCAAGACAATAGAAAACATGGGATACAGGAAACAGTAGA
Source organism: Balaenoptera ricei (assembly GCF_028023285.1). Classification (NCBI taxonomy): domain Eukaryota; kingdom Metazoa; phylum Chordata; class Mammalia; order Artiodactyla; family Balaenopteridae; genus Balaenoptera; species Balaenoptera ricei. The sequence continues at coordinate 74,882,639 of NC_082640.1, forward strand.
TCCACCAAGAGGGAAGAATCCGCAGGTGAAGGAAGATCCATGGATGACAATGGTCCACTCGGTGTAGAGAGCAGTCAGTCTACTTTGGAGCAGGTCAGAAGTCTCCCATAGGGACTTACTCAGAAGATAAAGCTGATAGAATACTGCATCTGAATGTCCTGAAAAGAGATTTAGACAATTGGTGAGCAGTTTAGTTTGGGATTTGAATTAGTGCTAAAACATAGAAGCTAAGCAAAGAAACAAGTAAAAATATCATCATTATTTAAGCAAAACCAACAAGATGCGGGAAAGGAAAAGCTGTCTCAGTTTTGAATAGCACTTACATAGTCTTTATAATAAAACACTAATGTCATATTTAACCAAAATTACCATATGACTCCATTAATAGGTGGAGAGATGGGAAGAGTACATTGTGTGTAGGAGCAGAGGAAGGAAAGAAAGATAAATCCTCATCCCTTATAGTGAGAAATAAATACTTCTTACTAAAACTGAAAAATCACGAGGTAGCAATGCAAGCATATTTTCCAGAAATCTTGAGGTAAATGTCAAAATGATCAGCTAAAAGTTTTTGCCCCTGGGGAGAGAAAAATGGTAGGTGTGGGGAGAGAAAAATGGTAGGTGTAGGGAGAGGTGCTGGTGAGAGGGAAGCTTTTTTTTTTGGTAGCAAACCTTAGAGAAACCATTTTACTCTTTAAAGTGTGTGCATTTATAACAAACTGTAAGAAAAAAAATGAGGGAAGGCTTTACAACTCATTTTATAAGGTTATAATAGCCTTGATATATATGAAAATGAATTTATAGACCAATCTGTTACAAGCATAGATACAGAAATCTCATATAAAATATTGACACATATAATTTAGCAGCATTTAAAAATAATATGCCAAATCCAAATATATTTAATCCCAGAAATCAAAGAGCAAAAAAGCATTTAAAAATTGAACAATATAACACACTGAGTTAACAAATGAAAGGGGAAAACATGAGACCATTTAAATAGATTTAGAAAAATCATTTGATAAAATGTAGCCTTTATTCAGGAAATAGACTCTTAGCAAACTAAATTGTAGAGACAATTTCTTTCATATGATAATAGGTATCTAAAATCTACATCATACATTATATTTAATGAAAACTTTAGAAGCAGTTCCATTAAATTGAGTAACATAACAAGAATACTCACTATCACCACTTCTAAGATTCTAGCCATTGCTTTAAGAAAAGAAAAAAAAAAGTCATAAGTATTAGAAAAGAGAAATGTCTTTATTTATAGTGATTTTTTAATAGGAAGTCCACCAAAATTTACCAAAAACTTCCATAATTAATAAGAAAACTCAGCATGATATCTGGATATCATTTTACTATTCAAAAGTCAGTATTTTTATATATACCAAAAATAAACTCTCAAAATGAACTGGAAATAAAATTTTCATTCACAATAGCAACAAATCTCTGAGATAATTAGTATGAAATCAACAAATATGTGTATTATAGCTCTGGAGAAAATTTCAAAGCTTTATTGAATCACATAAAAGATTTTCTGATGTAATAGAAATTGTATCATGTCCATCAACTGGGAAACTCAATATCACGTATATGTCAGCTCTCACCCAATTTAATCTATAAATACAAAGAATGTCAGTTAAAATCCCAAGGAAGTTTTTAGAACTTGGCAAGTTGATCCTTAGGTTCATGAGGAAAAGAAAAATGTGTAAAGTAGCCAATACAATTTTGGAAAAAAGAACAAGATTGGGGTTGGTGGTGGTGACTGCCCTATCAGATACCAAGATGCCTTATAACACTATACTAAATGAGATAGTACATTACAGACAAAAAGACAGAAAAATAGACCAATAAAGCAAATAGAGACAAAGTCATCAAAAGTGAAAATTGATATATAACAGAGATGGCATTGCAAATCAGGGACAGAAATGGACTATTAAAACAATAAGAGGGAATTCCCTGGTGGTCCAGTGGTTAGGACTCCAAGCTTTCACTGCCAAGGGCCCAGGTTCAATCCCTGGTTGGGGAACTAAGGTCACACAAGCCGTGAGGCACGGCCAAAAAAAAAAAAAGGAAAAAAAAAAAAACCTAATAGGATGTGGGGACAATTGGCTATCTATACGGAAAAAGATAAAATTGGAAATTTGGAACCCTATCTCATATCATACACAAGTACATTCTAGGTGGATTAAAGAATTGTAGGGGAAAAAGTTTCATAAAGTATTCTTTATGAAAATGTAGAAGAACATGTTATGACTTGGGGTAAGGAAGGATTATATAAACGACACAAAATGTGATTATATAAAAATTTTAAAATTCTGTTCAACAATAGACACAGAAAAATGAAGAAAACAAAGCCCAGGTTGGGGGAAAGTATTTGCCATACACATAACTTACAAAGGATTGATATCCAAAACCAATAAAGAACTCTAGAAATAAAAAGACAAGCAAACTGATGGGGAAAAGGGCAAAAAATAAATAACAGTCCAGAAAAGAGGCACCTCAAATGAAAAATAAACAAATGTAACAACACTTATCCCTACTAACAATCCGAGGAAATGCAAAACAAGACAATCAGAGACCAGTTCATACCAACCAGATTGGCAAACATTAAAAAGCCTGATGACATTAAATGTTAGCAAAATGTGGGGAAATGGAAGCTCTCAAGAACTGCTGATAATAATGCAAATCAATACTGCCTCTTTAGTGGGTGATTTGAAAATATCTAGAAAAGTTGAAAATGTGTGTGCCTTACATGTATTCCAGCTTTTCCACTTTTACTATGTACCCTAGAGAAATGTATACCAAGAGCCATGTATACAAAGAGCCATGCAGAAAAATGTACATCCTAGCATGGTTTGTAATAGCCAAAAACTGAGATATGATCTAAGCTAACAGTGGCTGTTACTGTTTGGATAGAAACTTGAACGCCATGACGTATCTTATGTGGCTGCATTAAATATCTCCAATATAAGCAGCTCAGAAGTTTTACATTCAGCCATTTCAGGCCCAATGTCATGTGAGCTACACACACTCTAAAAACAAAACCTTTCTATTCCATGTTGCAGCTTGGTGCCTGTTATCAAAGGGACAAAGCCATATCATCATTTAGAACAGAGCTCAGACACCTCAGTTGTGACAGGTTCAAAGCTCAATTTTGCCAATTTAAGAGAATACAAATGTAATCTTTTTGGATATGAACAAAGACTGACAACTATGTTGATCAAATATTTATTTGCCAATTGTAAAAATGTCTTTTAATTTTGTGCGTTTGCTCTTAGTGAGAGCCACAGGTTCTACAAGTGTAAATGTGGATGGAATGGATCAATGTAAGCTGATTCCCTGATGATCAGTGGGCTCCTCTGAACAGTCCCTGGTGACACATTCTCCTTTGAACACTTAGTACTTTTGGCAAGAGGCACCACTTGGACCAGGCAGCTGTGCTTTCCAGAGCTCTGAACATCTGTCCAAATTGTGGCACAAAACCTGCCTGTCCCAAATTGACCTCATTACTCATTTATAAACATCCAAATAGATGATAGGGGAAAATCATCCTTGTGCTGCACGAGGGATCGCTCATTATTCTCCCCATCAGCTCCGCTGCTGGCTTGCATTACTGGGGAGACCTGGAGAGCTTTTCAAAGGGCTTAACAAACACCACGTTACCACTTTGGATGCAGCATAGACATAACAAGCCTGGAAGAAAAGAACAGCCTTTGTCCCACCTATTCAGAGATGATTCATATATGTAGTATGAACACATCGTCCAGAGCACTTGTTCTTTGATGCTTATTTCCTGTTTCCTCTTTTAATGAGCAGCCCAGGTTTCCCTGTGTGCTGTGGGCTTTGTGAGCCCCTAAATGGTTTCTAGGGAGCTGCCAGTAGCATTAGCTGGTTTGGTAAAGCATTTGGACTCTTGCCCAGTTTCCACTTCACCTTCAGATGAGGAGGAACCCAGTTGAAAGCCCTGATCAGACTCTGTGCTTCCTGTAGTTTTTCTAAAAGCCCAAGGGCAGCCTGAGAAGGATGAAATGTTTCTGTTCAATTTTCAGATCAAATCCAAGTAACAGGAAATTAGTAATGCTGTTAAGCATGAGCTCCTTTTTTGTGCAAAGGATACTTTATTTTAGAATTAATTTTTATTCCCTTTCAGATAAAGTCAATAGATCTGTTAACAAGTATTAAGCATCTATAGATTACCTAGCACAGGCCATTTACAATAAGTGGTCAAGGGTATGGACAGCCTACATTTGAACCCTGCCTCTCTTATTTCCTAGCTGTGTGGTCTTGGGCAATTAATTGAATTTCTCTAAGCCTCAGTTTCCTCATCTGTAAAATGAAAATAATCCTAGTAGCTGCCTTACAGGGTCGTTGTGAGGATTAAACGAGTTAACACATGCAAAGAGCTGGGAACAGTGTCAAGCGCATGGCAAATATTCAATAAATGTTGGCTACTGTGAAAACCTAGTGCTGTGCTATACATTTGGAGCTAAAAGAAATTATACAGCACTGCTGCTTCCCTCAAAGGTATTTAATTGAAAGAGACAAGTACTATTCATATGAGATAATTAGTGCACAAAGCATTTTCTTTGTCAGCAGCATAGGCTGAGGTAAACTCCTAAGCAGAGTGATGCAGGCTGTTAGGAAAGAGGATTGCATCTGCTCTGCCATTTCCACCACGTGGTGTTTAAAGAGTTAACAGAGCAATGAGATCTGAGAGCAATGAAAACATAAAGCAAGACTCACAGAGGAGACAGAACTTGACCTGGGCCTTGAAGTTTCAGCAAAATACACACAGGTAGAAGAGGGGTCTGGCGAGGCCATTTTAGAAGGAAGAACTACGTGAGAGAAGAAACAGATGGAGTAAATCTGGCATGTGAGGAGATGATGAGGCAACCTTAAAAATGGGATTTGGGCACCTGTCACTCTTTGCAGCACCAGTTCTGAACTGTGCACCTGCAATGACTTTCTTCATTGCTTTTCCACCCAAATACTCCTGTTTCTTTCCATGCTATCTCTTCCCCACTTTATCTTCTTTCCTTTACCCAACAGACCAGATGCTTCCAACTCGTGATTACAATTGAAATCTTCCCCTAGCTGAACAGCCTCTGGACATTCTTGTAAAAATCTCTCCCGCCTCAACATGGTCCCTGGTATCCATTCCCCAGGATGGTGCTCTTGTCAGAGTTGAACGTACAGGAAAAAGACACGTTAGTCATTGATATTCATTTCAGCTGCTTCATGAAGACACTTTTTTTTTTTTACTTTTATGTTTTTTATAAATTTATTTTATTTATTTTTGGCTGTGTTGGGTCTTCGTTGCTGCACGCGGGCTTTCTCTAGTTGCAGTGAGCAGGGGCTACTCTTCGTTGCGGTGCGCGGGCTTCTCATTGCGGTGGCTTCTCTTGTTGCAGAGCACGGGCTGTAGGCACGCAGGCTTCATTAGTTGTGGCTTGCAGGCTCTAGAGCACAGGCTCAGTAGTTGTGGTGCAGCGTGTGGGATCTTCCCTGACCAGGGATCAAACCCATGTTCCTCGCATCACTTTGTAGTGATTTCCAGTACAATTGCAATCTTGAGCCCTGTCACCCTCACCAATAGTAAGGCCTCCAAGTAACAGGGACATTGGACCTGGTCTCCAGCTGAGCAAGGTGGACTATATTCCAAGGACTTGCTCATCCTGGAGCCTGTTCCTTCTAGATTAGTCTATAGCTTCCAAGTTCTAGGGTTGTGCTTTACAGGAAGAGGTGATGGGGAGAGGGAAACTTTCTCAATGGGAAGATTTCCCATCTGAAGCCTAGGCTCTTCTTAATCCTTGACAAAGGAATCTTTTAAACAGTGCTCCTTTCCGCACTGAATTGTCAATATCTGGCCAGAGGCCTTGGAATCAGAACAGAATAATTCTGCACAAATGTATGGCAATAACTTGCTCACTCCTTGGGAATCTGGTGGCCTATGATGTCCTGGTAAGTGACCTAGAGAAGAAACATAGTCAAGGCAACGATAAAAGGGAAGGGACTTTCACCTTTCTATGTTATAAGCCAAAGACTTCTATAGACAAGATGAAGCAAACCACAAACACTGCCTTAAGGCAAATATGCAGGTCAAGTGACCAGACCTTGCACGTAATTCTGAACTGGTCCAAAGACCTCAGAAGTACTAGGTGGAGTCTCCTCCAGTCCACAGACCTTTTGTCAGTATCTTACTACCTGCAGGGACTTGTGCAGTGCCTGGCACATTTGAGTATTTGGTAAGTTACCAAAGCTCGTACGTTAATGGCTTCAGAGCATCTGAACAGAATCAATCAGAAGAGTGAGAGATTGGGGAATCAAGTGGGTTAATGGGGTTACGATTATGTTTGTTTAGTTCATAGGGACATGCACATTTGTGATTTAACAGGTCAGTTTCATCCTTGCAGGAGAAACTCAGTGGTCCATGATGTGGGGAATTTTCATTTTCCTCTGGCCCTGGTTTGAATTGCACGTGCTGATGGGTTAATGTGTGTGATCCCATCAAATGGCTCCTGAGTGAGCCTAGCAGAGTGCTGGAATCTACGTTTGACACAGATATTTGTTCTCTACTCATATCTATGTATGTGTTTATGGGAAAATTGTGTGGACAAGTTGAAAGTTTAAAGTTCCTGAGGGTCTCCTATGATTAAAGTCTTGTCATACTAGAAAAGGAAGGAGGCATCAGATGTAATAAAGGGTCCGATTAGAACTAAAGGACAAAATTTCCTTCCTTTCAACACTAGAACAGGTTTCTTTCCAGAGCAGCTTAATGATTTCAAGGGGGTCCTGGATAGGCAATTTTTCAAGGATTTTGTGGTCAGGGGAACCCATGACATCTGTCTTCGTACCTCCAGTACTCAGCTCAGTGGCTGGCACATGAAAGGTCTGAGTGAAATCATAAAATATTAGAGATATTAATGCTCTAATCCAATCACACCACTAACTCAAGAGGAAAACAAACACCAGAAAGGCTAACTTACACCCTCAATATCTCACACTATGCCAGTACTAGATACAGCCCAGGTCTTTAAATGCCATTTCAGTGCTATTCCTGATAGAGAAACACTTCACATTTATATTCATAAAAATACTCTTGAGGGTTAGATAGGCTCACATATTAAGTGGTTTCTCAAGCTATTTCTAGAACTTCTTGAAAGAAAGGGTTGTTTCAGGACATGGTGAATTGGAACTTTTCCTTTCACCCTTAGCTTCACCATTGTACCACCTTCTCCTCCACGCAGAGACTGACATGAAAGGACATGAAAAAGGCACACAGTAGATTCACTGCCTCCAAAGGGCTAAAACCCCCTTTGAAAGAACTGGGACTTTAAGGACTCACTTGGGGGCAGGGGCTCACTTCCCAGTTCACCCTCATGATTGACAAAGACGCGTGGAGGAGTTTCAACCATGTGTTCAGGAAGCATGGATAGCATCATTTATGCTCCAAGCACTGGGCACTGTGGATGGTGCTGGAAGGATGTAAAGAGAAAACTGATGCTGATGCTGATTAGTCCAGGGGAGAGAGAAGACAACTGCTCCCATACACAGGACATGCACTGAGGGCCAGACGAAGTGCAGGGGAAGCTCCAAAGAGGGAAAGACCCCATCTCCTGGGAGGCAGTCAGAAAAGTCTTCTTGGTCTCTGGAGGATGTGTAAGATTTGCAGATGTGGTTTAAAGACCATTCCAGACACAGGGGAAGGAGTGGGCTAAGGCATAGGGGCCGGAAATCTCTGATCTGTGTGTGAAATACTAAATCATTCTGTCAGAAATGTAAGATTTATGAAGGAAAAACAGTCAAGCAGAGGTCAGTGTTTGGTGCTAAATTATTGGGACTTTGATATAAAGAGCTTAGAGCATTTAGGGAGTCACTAGTGATTGCTAAGTAGAGCAAAGCAACGATTGAGCAGTAGTATCACAGTGTTTCGCTGGCAGTACTGCAAAAATTCGGGTGGTGGGCGCTGTCAATGTTCTGTCAAGTGCCTGGGTCCCTTAAAAGCCTTTTGCTATTTCTCTGTGCCCCCCTTCCCAGCTTCTATATGCTTCACTTCTAACAGCTCACAGCTGAGAGTTTATTCAGAGGACCATCTTTGGGCTACAGGAGGAACTTTGACAAAACCAGCAGAGTGCTGAAAGTGCTGGTGAATTGACATCCCTTGGGGCAGCCCTTAGCCAATGATTGACAGTGTAGAGGTATGAAAGCCCAGCTCCCTTTCCTCCACTTGGCACAAACTCTGAGGTGCAATGTACACTCCAGAGTTCCCTGCGGGATCAGGCGAAGGCTGGACTGTGTGTGAAAGCTCATCTTTGCTTAGATTCTTCCCCTCCCTGTCTTGCTTCCTGTACTTCCTTAGCAGTTTCTCCAAGAAGCACTTCTTGATAAATTACTTGCTTATGAATCCTCATCTCATCTCAGGGTCTGCTTCTAACAGACAGACAGGTTGGAATAGGAGGAGTGGTAAAGTCAGGCCAGTTAGGAAGCTCCTGCGAAACTCTAGGCAAGAGATTGCGGAGACCTGTGCTAGGAAAATGGTCATGTGATAAAGGTCAGGAAGGCAGAGGAGAAATATTCCAGAAACAAATAAACAAGACCCTTAGATACATAGGGGAGGTAGGGGGAAGTAGAAGTCAAATAAGAGCCTATAATTTCAATCCTACATAACAGGATTCTGTTAAAAGAGTTGGAGAAACCTATAAGGAAGAGCATATTTGGGAGAGGAGACTGGTTTAGTTTGGAGAGGCGCCCTTGCAGTACGAGGAGAAGAATTCTGTAAGAATGCTGAACAGCTGACAGAAGGGGTCAGGGATGGAGATCCCATTTGGGCCTTCATCAGCACTGAGCTAGTCACTGAAGCCATGAACTAGGAGAAGCTTCTGGAGAGAGTCTGGGCTTTGTGTCCATCTATGGAAGTCCCCAAAGAGGAAAACATGGCAAAGCTCTTAGCGTTTGGGAAACCAAGTGCAACCCCAGCAGTGGGCATGACAAGGTCTGGGATGGATCTGAGCTGACTTCTGTACCAATGTCTGTTGACAAAAACACTCAGTGAGAACTCTGCCTAGCAAGTGACCTCCACTCCTGCAGCCCCTTCTCTCAGAAATGTGTCTGGGAAGCATTCGGGGGCCTGATGCACACTGGAAAATAAGCCATGACAGTCCCGAGGATGTTGATCAAAAGGCAACATTGTCTGTAAAGAGTTCATTGGGGAATTGTTCGTGAATCTGTTATTTTATTCTAAAGATCTTATCACAGCATATCAAGGCTGGAAGAGACCTGAGAGGTCATTTAGTTCATTTGGCAGATGAAGAAACTGGCAGAAAACAGTTGCGTGGTCAGGCTGGATGGTGACCAGAGAGCTCATGCCTCCTAAGGCCAGTGCTGGTCTCTTTCCTCACCCGACTCCTGTGTTCTCCATCCCTGTCCTGTCCTGCCATTCACATCCTGGTCAGGGGTGGGAGGCCCTCTGCATGGAGTCATGTTTCAAATGAAATGGTTTTATAGCAACTGGAGCATCTTAGTCTGTCATAGGACAATTGTTAAGGATTTACTATGAGGAAGGATGTGAAAATGCAGAAGAATGCTATTCAAATGTAACAATAACGCAGAATGTCTCTACTTTGTGGTGCTGTTCCTATGCGATGATTATAGATATCAATTAGGATCATGAAATTAAGTGAAGCCACCAGACCTCTGCAGGACTAAACACTCTTCTATCCTTTTCATTTACACTGGACTCCAAGCAACCAAATGATATCATTTGTATCTGTTGAAGGGAAATCATGTTTAAACCAAAGCTCCTAGTTAATTAAGTCAAGTGGATGTCTCTGCCATGAAATAATCAAGCACAAACATGTACTGATCAGCAAACATGGGCCACGCATTGTACGAGGTTCTGGAGTTAGAGAAGTACCATCCATGCCCTCAAGAGGTCACAGTCTAGCAGAGGCAAAAACTTGTAAAGAAACGATCAAAATACAGTGAAATAAGTGTATTGATAGAGAATTGTCCAAGGACAGTAATGGAAAAATAGGAGTGCAGGCTCTCACTAGGGAAGGACTTGATTTACAGAGAAGTTGGTGTTTTCCATGGAGCTTGGATGAGTTGGAGGTGAGCCAGGTAGGAAAAGCAGGAGATAAAGGACATAGAGTCAGGAAAGTCAACAACAATACCAAAGGCAAGGAGGTAGGGAGAGCTTTGCTGTTTTCAAGAGTTATATGGGATTTAAGTATCAGGCACCTATTTGAATGGAAGGCTGAGTGGATGTGGATGTCAATGAGTGGCAGCAATGGAGGGCAAGGTTGGAATGAGGAAAGGGCCAAATGATTGAGGGCGTTATAGACCATAATGCTTTGCTGGCTGTATACAGTGGAGGCCAGTGGTTCTCCAGGTGTGGTATCTCCAGGTGTGGCATCCAGCAGCATCACTATTACCTGGGAAATTGGTAGAAATGCAAATTGTCAGGCCCCAGCCCAGCCCTATTGAATCAGGAATTCAGGGGGTAGGACCCAGGAATCTGTGTTTTAACAAGACCTTCAGGTGATTCTGATGGATGCCAAAGTTAGAGAACCACTACTCTAGGCGCTGGGGAGAAAGAAAAAGGTGAAAGATGATTTTATGAAGACAAAGAACCACGTTCATTTATTGGGGCTAAAAAGGAGAAAGAAAGCACTGACTTTTCTCTACAAAAATGCTAGCTCAGTCCTCCAGCAGTGCTCAGCTAGAGCCTTCTGGGGTCCTATCTGGGTCTTTTCAATCGAGTCCTGTCTCATCAGGTAAGTAATCTTGTAGAAACAGCACCTTATTACCCTCCATCAAATGAGCAGTGAGGAAGTACTTTTCATTTGAGTTAGATGACTGAAAAGATTTGTCTGGGGCAATCACAGTAGATGGCAGTGATTTAAGCTAAGTTCAGCTCTGGGAGACAGCTGAGCTATGGGACAACCGGTGTCAAGTTTAGGCTGAGGTGTCAGCAGGCATGTTGAACTGCACTCACACCCGAAATAGCAGGAATTCAGTGCATTCCCCGATCCTCTTTCAAACCAATTTCTATATTGAAAAAAATGGAAGTTTACACCTGACCCCTCATCTGAGGGTGAAGTCAGATAACCTATGACTCAGTTGACTGAAAAAGCAAACAGTCACCCGCCACTATCACCTTCCCCTCAAGACTCTAATGAAAGAAAATGGAAAAATCAGTAGAGAAGCCAAATGATTCATAAAAATCAATTGAAGCAGCATGAGATAAGCAGAAAGCTTAAATTTTAAAAAATGCAGTTAAGGCCATCAGACAATTCCAAATGAAAATAAATATCTTTAAACAAGACTCTGTGTAACCTTGGGTGATTGCATTGGGCACGATTTGACCACAAAATTCATGGTTAAAATCCAGAGGGATCTCCTTGGCCAGGGACACATTATAACAGACCCAAAAGAGGTAAAAGGAGCGATTTGAGCATCAGCACACTGGACAAAGGCTTGGGGAGGATGGACCAACAGGCATGGAAGCTGGGTTGGTGTACACGTTGGAAGCTTCCCCTTTTACCATGACACACACTGCCCACAGCTCCCTACCCCGACAGCTGGAGCTGGTGTGGAAGCCGGCAGAGCACATGGTCAATAGGCAATTACAGTAATCGACTCTTGGAGGAAGTGACACAAGTGTAAATAGCCTACTCCCAGTTGGTCTGTGATTAACGTGACAACTTGGATGTGATTCCCTCCATGGAAGCAAGGACAGCCTAGTCACTTGGAGTAAAAATGGATAAAAGAGTGTCCTCTTCTATCCATCGTGCCCAAACTCTCAGTTAGTATCAGCTGAAGAGGAAATCCAGGATGGAAGGAATAACTGCATATACCTTGAAATAAAAAAAGCATGTGTTGGAAGTACCAAATATTTGCAAAAGACCTCACATATACATTAATGCACTCAATCCTTTATGAAGCAGTTGTTAGCATGGGCCCTATTTTATCCCTTTTTGACAAGGACACAGGCTCAGAGTGGTAAAACAACCTTTTCAAACAAGCTGGGTAGCAAACGTCAGATTTGAGCTCACGAGTTTTCTGAACTTAGATCCTAAACTCCTCCAACCACAGGAAGAATTAAGATAATTAACTGGGGCTGCAGAGGAGGCAAAGTGATGCATGGGTGTGCAATCAAAAGACATTAATGAAAAGCTTATTAGATCCAACCTTAGGCATTAATCATGGCCTCAAAACTCAACACCACCTCAGTCGCTATGGCTGTCGCTCCTTTGGGTACTCAAGAGTGTGGAGACTCTCCAGACCTTGGCTGTTAATGGACCCACAGAGGGAAAAAAGACTTCTACCTGCACCTTGGGATTCAAGAGATAGTAGCAGCAAACTAAGAGAGGTGAAGATTTTAAATGTGGTTTGGAAAATGAGGCTTGGTAGAACAAGTTAGGAGGAGAGCCATGTATGACAACCGTGATGGGAGAGAGTCATACCTCCCCAGTGGAGTGGAGATTGGGAATTCCCAAGGTCTTGTTGTTAATGAAGCTAATTTTAAGTTACAGAGGAAAATGGAGGTGATAATTACAGCCCTTGGAGGATAAGATCAAGTGTATTGGAACCAAGGCTTCGTGTCAGAAATAGGGGAGAAGATGGGAAAGCAAGCTATTCTAAGGGGACAAAATGTCTTGGCAGACAGGAAATCTCATGTTCCTGGTAGAGGCTGAAGCTCTAGAGAAAGGAGCCAGGCATCATCCTGGTTAAGGGGTAAGAAGCCCAGGGTGGGCCACATCTCTGCGGGTGAGGAAGTGTGGGGAGGCCTCGGGCCGTGGGTTCAGCCTGCCTGGGGACCAATGATACCCTGTAATGCCTCTCTGTTTGCACTGACTCTCAGAGCTCCAGCTGACACGTAACTGGTGTCATCAAGGAGGGTGAGGACCACTCCTCACCTGTGAGCTATCAGACCCAGGAGAATTCTTCAAGCTCTCAGAAGCAAGTGCTTTCAGAGCAAGTGCTTTCTCCCCTTAGGAGAAGGGGAGGGAGGCTGTGCCTGAGTCTGAGGAGGCCTCAGTACCATCTATTTATTTTGACTTTTCCATAAACCATCGCCCCCTTGAGAGAACAGTCATATAATAGCTTATAGGGACAGGGAAGACATTCTCTTTGTTGTGAGGCAGCCAGTGAACAAGAGGTGGAAGAGGGGGAGACGCTCTAATAAGCTGCTTGTGATGGGGGCCAAGAGGACAAAAGCAAGCTCAAGTGACAAAAGATGGCCAGGACCTGCCTTCAGGAAGGAGTGTGCTCCGAACTGGAAGCCCTTGGTTTACAAATGCCATGATGAGTTTGGGCATCCGTGTGGGAGGGGAAAGGCTAGGAGAGAGTTAAATTGGCCTGACTCCTCACCCTCGAGAGAAGTTAAAGTTGGGAACGATTGAGAGAAGACATCCAGTGACACTTGGGAGCTCCATGATTCCTGGGTCAGGGATAAAATGACGTGGCCAAGAGGCCAAAGGGGTGTTGGGAGAACAGCAGTGTCCAAAGAGGGAGTTCAAGGTGTGGGTTGAAGGGTGTGATGTAACTTCCTTTTCTCTGTCCTCTACAATATTTGTCAGACTCTAGATGCTTATTGTTACTTTTCCATGAATGAGTTATTATTGGGGGTCAAGGTTGTCTAGGAAATGAGCTGAGTTCTGCCCTTTGCAGGGATCCAGGAGCCAATGCTTAGAGTAACAGCCCTCTGGGTTCTACACGGACCATCTCATTTAACGTTCTCAGCAACTTGGTGGAATAGATATTATTATCACCATGTGAGAGTGAGGAAGCTGAACCTCCAGGAGGTCTGGAAGTTTGCCCAAGATGTTGAGGCAAAATTGCACACAGATCTCGGTGATGGTAAAGCTCCCTTGCTTCGCTTCCGTATGAATTGTTCTCAAATGTGGTCCCCTGCGCCAGCAGGATCGGCCTCACCCTGGAACTCGTTAGAAATGCAAACCCACAGGCCCCGCTCCAGACCTACTGAACCAGACGCTCTGGGGGTGGGGCCCGGCATCTGTGCTTTACTAGGCCTTCCAGAGGATTCTGATGCTCACTCAAGGTTGAGGACCATTGATCTGTACTCTAGTGCCTCTCAGAGAGCCCACCCAGCCCTTCAGGTCTGATGGGTCTGTGACTCACTGCCGGGGACGTGACATGCCCCTTGACAGCTCCAGGTGCCTGAGTGAGCAAAACCTGCAGAGGCACAAAATTCAGTCCCTCGGCTGTACAATGAGATCAACTTCCAATCTCAGAGGGACTGATGGGACCCCACGGGTGGTAAGTGTGTGCAGACGTAATTATAGTTTGAAAGTCAAGGCGACGATGTTAGAAAGACCCTTAATCAGCCTGCTCCAACATCACCCTGCCTCCAGGCCACCTCAGTAGTATCTGTCTTTGGGCAGGACTGTCCACTTTTTGTTTTGCCATGTCTGTAGACTGGGAAAATAGGGGCAGTGCGTCTTTCAGATTTTTATATATAATATATACATATGGCTCTGGGCTGAGCCACAGAGAAGCAGAAAGTGTGGTGGAATGGGAGTAGCTCCTGGCTTTTGAGCTCTAAATTCACGTTTTAACTTCGCAGACAGTTCTCTCTGTGATCTGGGGCAACTCACATAACCTCTTTGTAAAGCAAGGATTATAATAACATCTACTTCTCATAGTTTGTCACAAGAATGAGAGACCCTGCATGAGGCAGTGTTTTGTAAAATGCAACATTTTATGTTGTTGTCATTGTTTAGAGAGTTAGAGTGTCATCTACTTTCCTACCCCAACCTTCAGACTTCACAGGTAGGTGCCTCATTCCTTCAAATTTCCCCTCTCTCTGGAGTCAATGATTGATAACGGGTGTTCATCTGGTAAGTGAATCCTGGTATTCTCTGATCCCTATTGGATAGCACAATGCCCCATGTAGAACATGCCAGGGAGTGCTGGGACAGGCCAGAGGTGGAGGGATGTTTCAGTCCTGGGAGCCTTTTAACCACTTTTCCTGAGGAGACCCATGGTTTTTAGGTCAGACAGGGGCACTTGGAAATCATGGAATCCATTCTTACCATCGCCCACCCCCTTCATTTATAGATGGAGAAACAGAACCCAGAAAGGGGAGTGACCTGCCCAAATGGCCTGTTTCTTTCCTTTTTTAAAAAAATTTTTATTTATTTATTTATTATTATTATTTATTATTATTATTATTTTTTGGCTGTGTTGGGTCTTCGTTTCTGTGCGAGGGCTTTCTCTAGTTGCGGTGACCGGGGGCCACTCTTCATCGCGGTGCGCGGGCCTCTCACTGTCGCGGCCTCTCTTGTTGTGGAGCACAGGCTCCAGACGTGCAGGCTCAGTAGTTGTGGCGCACGGACTTAGTTGCTCCGCGGCATGTGGGATCTTCCCAGACCAGGGCTCAAACCCATGTCCCCTGCATTGGCAGGCAGATTCTCAACCACTGCGCCACCAGGGAAGCCCTAGCCTGTTTCTTTTATTTATTTATTTGTTTGTTTATTTATTTATATTTTGGCTGCACTGGGTCTTAGTTACAGCACACGGGGTCTTTTAGTTGTGGCATACGGACTTCTTAGTTGCGGCATGCATGTGGGATCTAGTTCTCTGACCAGGGATCAAACCCCGGCCCCCTGCATTGGGAGCGCAGAGTCTTACCCACTGGACCACCAGGGAAGTCCCAGCCTGTTTCTTTATAGCCTCCATTCTGAGAGGATGTTTCCCTGGAAGGCGAGAGCACCTGTCCTGGGCAGTGACATGGGGCAAAACCCTCCCCCCAGGTGCCAACACAGGCCATTTCTCTGGTGCATTTGTACGTGACAAAGACCTACTCCTGGCCAGAGATTTTTCTAGTTATAGTATGTAACCAAAGTGCCTGCTAGATTGCGAGTCAACGTGGAAGCTGGGAAAAGAAAAGAAACTTTTGAACGCAGTGCAGTTAGAATGGTACTTATAATCTGTGAAAGATAGCATGGCGATAGAAAGCATGCTAGCCTTGGGAAAATAAAGACTGTGAATTTACATATTCTTCATCATCATCATTATCGCATTAACATTTATTGGGTTCTTACCTAGTGTCAGGTGTGATGCCAGGTTCTTTGTATGGGTTATCTCATTTCATCCTTCAATGGGTCCAGTGGATTAGGTATGAGTATCATCTCCATTTTGAAGATGAGAACACTGAAGCTTAGTTAGGTAGGAGATGCTTAGGTAAGTGATTTGCCTGAGGTCAAGTGAGCTCGCTATTAACCAGTCAGACCCAGAGTTTGAAATCATGCTGCTATCCTTTCTGAAAGGGCCACAGCTTACAAACTGGTGACTTGAGCCAGATTAGTTCACCTCTCTGAAGTCATCTAAAAACATTCCAATGATAGTAATCCAGCCGCCGTCACAGGGTTGTTGTGAGGATCAAAAAAATAAATAAAAATCACTTTGTTAACTTACCACACACAAAACTAATTACTATTATTGCTAGCTTACTTACAAAAAGAATAAAGGACACATTTATTGTAGGGTAATTAAAATGGGAGTAAAGGAACAAGAGTAGTACCAGAAGGCCTAGGGTAAAGTGAGTTACTGCAACTGAGAGATGAACAAAATAGCTTGGAGCGTCCCAAAAATCAAGGCAAAAAAGGGAAACAGTACCTTTCATAGTGCTCACTGGCTTATCAAAGAAGGAATGCCATAATGTCAGGGAAGACCAACCTCTTGCACTACATTCTAAGGATAATTTATCCCCTTATTATTCTATAAAGGATATTAAACGACACAGTAGAGACTGCTTGTGGTGATGACTTTACAAAAATTTCAGGAAAGTTTTTTTGAGTGACCTTACTTATATAAACCGAGGGCTTGATTGTCATTCTAGGAAGGTGTTCCAGTAAGTTAAAATGATACAGCCAATGCATGTATAGTGTTCTGCTACCTCATAGAGAAATAGAATCTGTCTGAAGAAGAGTTTATAATTTGATCTCAGTGACATTAGAAGGATTTTCAGTATAGAGCCTTTTCCTTTGAGGACATGGGTCCAAGATTTCTCTAAAACTATTCCATCTTCTGCCTCCTGATATACAAATAGAGGCCTTCTCCAAGACAATTGTTCTTAGCCTTCTTTAAGAGAGATGTATATGGCAGGGAACTATATTCAATATCCTGTGATAAACCATAGTGGAAAAGAATATGAAAAAGAATAAATGTGTATAACTGGGTCATTTGCTGTACAGCAGAAATTAACAAACATTATAACTCAACTATACTTCAATAAAATGTATAAAAAAGAAAGAGAGAGGTGCATATGGGACCACATGCCGAGGAGAGAGGTCCATCCAGTGAAGGCAGCCCAAACAACCGCAGAGGGAAGTGAGATCAGTGAGGCAGATGAGACCAGGAGGAGGCAGGTGGCCCCCCTGGGCACCCAAGAAGCTGCCAGGTGGAAGAAGGCATAGGCTTGGTTTCCATAGCTGCAAAGACCAGGGTAAAATGAACAAGTGGAAACTCCCCAGAGAGCCATTGATTCTATCACAGCCTCAGGTAGCAGTTATTGTACCTTAGATGCAACTCTTGGGTGACTTTCCTTCTGAGAAGTTAACTTGTATTCAGATTTTCATGGCTATGACATCTCTGGGGGATTGGATGGGAAAAAGGAAGCTAACTTGGAGGAAATAGAAGCATTTTCCTCCCTTTCTTCCTCTACTTTGAGCTTTTGGAAAGCAGCATAGCACAGTGTTGAAGGCATGGGTTCTGCCACTAAATTCCCAGGGTTCAAATCCAGCTGCTGCTGTTTACTGAGAACAATAGTAATACTTGGGGTTGAACTGGTTGTTCAGCCCCCACCTCAGATCCATTTCTATCCTTCTCTGCTGTACTCGGTACCCGAGAGGCTGAAGTTTATGGACTCTATCACCCAGCTCAGGGCCCTCTGAATTCCACTGGAGTTCCGCCAACAGAAAGTGAGAAGAGAAGGGTCAGGGTATTTATTAACTTTCAATACCTTCACTCTGCCCACACTCAGTGAGATCCTAATTGGGGCAGTGGATGCAGTCCTCGACAGCCACAGCTCCTGTGGGGTGGCCACAGCTTTCACCCCTAGATTCTAAATACACTGTTACCCTCCTTGACCTTTCCTGTTGTTGTGATGAGCAGTAATGATTCTCATTGTCTCTCGTCTGTGGGTTCTGTGCCATTCTTAGATGATTCCCCTAATCCAGATGACACATCCACAAGAGTAAATAGCTCTTTTACTTAACTCTCTTCCCTTACACCCTGTGCTTCAGGCCATCTGTTTTCTGGCAGGGACCCTGATTGATACAAGGTTGTAGGGAAGTTAATGTGTTTAGTGCCTGACACATAGTAAGTGCTTGATACATGTTGGCAGTTATTATGAGCAGTAGCAGCCCAGGCCCTCCTGAGCCCCAAGGGAAATACAGAAGTTTTTTCTTATCTCTATTGTCGGAGCCATCCCAGAACAAGAAGCTCTGCCTGGTGAACCATTGGGTTCAATGATGGGAGCAGATTAGCTGAAAAACTAAGAGAGGGAGTTTATCCTGAAGGGAGAAAAAGGATAGCTTAGGGTTGGAAACCTCCTCAGACATGAGCCCTGACAGCAAGTGCTGGGGCCAGAGGATGAGGAGAAGCCCCAGGAATAGTGGGAGGGAGCCCCCAGGAACAGTGACTGGCTAAGAGGAGCCATCCGAGACCCAGGCAGGGAAGGGCTCTCCGGGCAGCTGCCCTTGTATTTTGGGATGGGAGTCTCCCACCATTGGTTCAATGACAGTGTGAATCCTCCCTACCACACCTTAGGTCACATGTAAGGAGACCCTTAATGGGAGAGAGATGAGCTCCAGTATCTGTGATTTGGAAACAGGCTTGGTGCAAGCTGGGGACCCAGGGGAGAGGATACTCCTGTCACTTGTGGAAGAACTTCTAACTGTTGGAGTTGGCCCAAGAGAAACTTTGCATTGGTGGAGATGGTTCCCCACCACTAGAAGGCCCACTATGTTAGAGAAAGGTTGTGTCAGTCGGAGTCCTGGGAGGAAGCAGATGACACAGTCAAAGTGGGTAATCAGTGCAGAGATGAACACAGAGGCTATTTACAAGGCGTGGGCGGGCAGTAGCAGCAAGCCAGTTCAGAGGGGCCCATGACAGCCCGTGGTGCGTGCTCCTTCCCAGCTCTGCCTGCCTTGAGCAACTTCGTGTTGGTAGTTTGACATCTGCCATGATGGAGCATTTACATCAAACACCACAAATCGGGCTTTTGGGTTTTGTTTTTTGTTTTTCATTTTTGTTTTTGGAGAGCTGGTTTACCAGTACATCACCGTAATAAGCATCCCAGGGCTATGAAGAGCTAGAAAGTGTTACCACTTCTGGGCTTGAAAGAACGAGGGGAGGTAGCAAATACCAGAACCTCCAGGCAGAGAGCTGTGAAGGCAAGACCTCTGGACAGAATCTGAGGTCTTTGGTAGAGAGACAGACATAACCCATGGCTACCCCCAAGGGAAGGAGCCAGGGAAATATTTACCAAACTACGCTCTCCTACTGCACGGCTCCCATTGGCCAAACACAATGAGAACCAGAAGGATAGGAAGCCAGTGGCTTGAATTCATGCAGGCCAGTCTCCTGGGTCTGGACGGTGAGCGTTGCAGGACAGATCTGGAGCAAAACAGCAATCGTGCAACCCCCCTGGTAGAGGAAATTCAAGCACTGTGATGAGAGTGGAGATAGGGGCTGGACCTGGGAATTTTGAGCCTCTTGCAACCCAAGAGCCTATGATAACAGGAAGGGTTTTCCCAAGGTCCAAGGGTTCAGGCAGGTGTTGAGATGTTTGAGGTGAAGGGCAGGGTGCCATGGAAGGCAAAGAAGGAACTCCAACTGTGTAGAAACCAATCTGCCTGCCTCAGTCTGGTCCAGCGCAGCATGACAGCATCCACGTCGGAATCTGACTAAGGACCCCCCACTTCAGAAAACACGGCCCTTGAGTCCTTGGAATTCATAATGAATCCTTTTTCTTTGGCTTCTGTTATTTAGCGCATTTCAGACTAGAAGAGAAACATAAACATTTTCATGCCACATCTAATACAATTATAAGGTCATTACACATTTTGTAGTGCAAAACAGCTGTTTCAAAGATTCTTATTAGAATTTAACAGAGTTTTATTTGTTTGGGGCAAAAAAAGCAATCTTTTAAATTATGATTTAATGAGACTGTTAAATGTTCATCACCAAGTGGTTACTTACTAAAGCTGCATGGAGCTTGGCTATTTGAGTTCAGAAGAGGTTTACACACACACACACACATGCACACAGGAACAAATCCGCACATTTTTCTCTAAACCCTCTTTTCTCCCAAATTATGACCCATTCTTTTAAGGACAAACTTTATAAAGCTAAATAGATCTAAACTCCAAATTTCTGTGGCTGAGTGGCTTTTAAGTCAAATTCATGAGTCTTTGTAAAAATACCTTGGCTTCTAAAAATTATCTTTCCAGCACCTTTAAAGAGGGATGTGTTTGCATTGCAATTCACCAAATGATAAAATGTCTGTTACCAGCCCTAATATTTGGGGTTCTATATATATATAGGTTCTTGTGGTTTTTAGAGTATTTCTCACTAGATAGAGAGACTTGACATACAACCTTCTTTTCTGGGGTGAGTGTTGGGGGTAGAGGGAGAGGAAGGATTTTGCCTGATGACCTACCAGTGATCTAATACAGATGTGTCATTTTGTCAGTCTGCAATACTGTGGCAGTTAATCCACCAGCATTTATAATAATTGCTGTATCCTGCAGAAGCTGTACTGTGATACAATGTATCCCTGGAATTCATAAGTAGGTTGTTTAAATGCAAAATAATTATTAAGCACTCATTCTTGGAATTCATCCTGAGATAAGTAGCCCTTAAGAAAATGTCTAATACAAAATGACATTTGGGTTTTAGAATATATAACCTTTTGTATTAATGGTATCCCAAGGTGTTTTACATAGTAATTGGATGGTAGTGTGGTAAGTATTTCACTAAATGAAATGGCTCTTGGGACTGAAGTAGAGGTTTAGCTATTCTTGGATTTCAAGTTGGATTTCATTGACTACGGGGAGGTGAGGGGGAATGCCAGGCTGTTTAAAAGTAGCCCAAGGCCTTCTTGAAACTTCACTAAAAATATCAGCTTCGAAGCAGAAGGGATCTCAGAGGTAAAGAGACCAAGCCCCTCTATGATAGATGAGGGACCTGGATACAAAGGTGAGTTAGTGGCCCACACAGGGCTGGAAACCAGGTCTCCTAACTGAGAGGACTTGAGGCATAATATTCCTTCAGGGTTCACATTTCTCTCTGTCTACTAGGTCCTAGCTAGGTAACTCAGAGCAAGTGAGCAAGTTCCTTAATATTGGTGGGACTCCATTTTGTTATCCACAAAATTAAAATAAGTTAATCTGCCAGAGTCACGGGAGAAATAAAAATTATATATATACAAATTAGTTACACACACACACACACACACACACACACACACACACACAAATTCAGTTCCGAACATTTTCAGTACTGATTTGCATCACTTTTCATATTAATGCTGTTATGTTTTACAATTACAACTTATAATTAGGCAAATATGACTCATCCGACTTTCCATGTCCAAGTCTCAGCACTCCACCCGCACATCAAAAAACAAACCAAAATGCAGTTAGATGCCGACTAGATGCTAAATAGAAAGTTTGTAATTTATTGTCTCATCGAAGATTACATTGTGCAAGTGAATTGATCTCGTGTCAGTCATGGACGTCTTGAGACTAGATGTACATCAGACTTGGAGAAGATGAATGTAGATGCTAACTTGATATGTTTGGTGGGGGAATGCCTTAAATTGCAATGGGTGGGTGTTAAAAAGTACAACCACACAGCAACAGGCTGAGAGAGAGATTGCCGGGCATATTTGAACAGATAATACTCTGAATTTTTTATACATTAGAATATATATTTATATACATGAATATCCTTATAGATTGACCACTGCCACCCAATTTAGATTTATAGAAGTTCATACTGAATCCTTAAAAAAAATTAAGAATAATTACTAATTTACCGAAGGGGTCACAACCAGCGGGTTCTTTGAAATGCCTCATCTCTCTAGTGTGAGTAAAGTATGATTTGACTTGTTTTAAAATCAATTTACGAGTAAAATTTTCAGGAACACATCTGCTAGGTAAAGCAAGTTCTGCCAGTATCCTGCAATGAAAGTGACAGTGATATGTTCAGTTTTTGTAATGGATAAAATTATGTGAGCAGAGAACATAATTATATATTTTAGAAAGCTCCTAGAAATACTTATAAACCTGGATTTTAAAAATCACATTTTAGATTTCTAAATCAGTATATGAAACTGTTCAGCATTTACCTCTTTCTCTGGATTGGCCACCTTTCAGACACCGGTTGGGTCATCCCGCAAATACTATGGAAAACCTACTAACGACTGCACTCTGGAGCCTGTTAGAAAAGCCACAAAGCCTTTGCACGCTGGTGACCTAATTTAATCCTTGGGCAGCTCTATGGACTGGAATATCATTATTCCCATTCTACTGACAAGGAAATTAAGGCCCAGAAAAGTAAAGCCATGGATCCAAGCTCACGAGGCCGGAATTCTGGGCTGGCTTCCTGCCTATTTCTTAAAGCACACCACTGCCCCTTCTCCCACTGCCCTGGTTCAGAGCAGCACCATCTCTCACCCCAAGTAGCACAGCACCTCTTCTTCCGGTCTCTGCCTCCAGCTTTGTTCCAGTTCATACATCACAATTCTGACCTTTCTGCTCTCTGCCCCAAACCCTAAGTGGCTTCTTATTACCCACAGATAAAGTCCAAACTCTGTAACATGAATTCCAGACTCTCCGCCATCTGTTCCCCATATATGTCTCTACCCTTATTTTCACTCCTCCCTGCTTTGCATGTTTCATTCCCAGCCACGCAGTCTGACTGTAGGTCTCTGCAAACACTACATATGTCACCTTACTGCTTGCTTCTGTGTCTCTTCTCCCAGAAATGCCTTCCTCTCCTCTTCGTCTGGCTCACTCCTGCTTCGCCTGGGTATCGCCTCCAAGGACCCTTCTCTGCCCTCCCCCCATCTCCCTCGGTGGGCTTTGCTGAGCCTCCCCAGGGTTTTCATAATCCTCTGTTATGGCCCTTGATGCATTATTCCATGGGCATGTTATTGACTGGATGTGTCCCTCGACATCAGAGACTCTGGGATCATCTTCTTCTCCCCAGAGCCTCACTCAGGGCCTGGTCCACATTAGGTGCTCAGTAAATATTTGTTGGATGGATAAGTGCATGCATGAATGAGTAATGAAATATAGGCCAGGGCTCTTAAATGTAAGTGCAATGTAAGTCTAGCTCTCTTTTCAATATGCCAAAGCTCTAAGTAACAAAACACAGCGAGCACTACCACCCACACCCCGCCTCATACTTAAGAAACTCACAGACCCAGCAGGCATGGGACATTCAGACCCAGAACTAGAGAGAAATGGCAGCAAGGGGTGCTGCATCAGGGGCTCATGGATTCCTTGTAGCACCTTACCCTCGGGGAGCTGTAGGGAAGAACCCTTCCTTGCCGCTCCCTAGCTTCTAGTGGTTCCCAGCAGTCCTTGGGGCTTCCTGGTTCGTGGCTGTGTCACTCCAATCTCTGCTTCCGTTATCGCATGGTCTTCCATCTGCAAAGACCTTCTATCTAAATAAGGTCAAATAATATTTCACATTCTGAGGTTTCAGTGGATATGAATTTTGCAGAGACATCATTCAACTCATAGAAGAGGTGTCTCTCAGTTCTTTCTACAGATGGTTCCATTTACAAAGTGGTTACCAAGACCCTTCTTTATCCCCTGCCCAAGCCCCGGTTGGAATGTCTGCAGAACTTAGCTGGACTGGATGTCTTTCCCTTGAACCCCCAGTATCCCATAACTGGGATTCCAATAACCCATACCAGACTTTCTTTTTTTAAAAAAATTAATTAATTAATTTATTTATTGGCTGCATTGGGTCTTAGTTGCGGCACACGGGATCATCGTTGAGGCACGCAGGATCCTTCGCTGAAGCGTGCGGGCTCCTCATTGTGTCACACGGGGCTCTCTCCAGTTGTGGCGTGTGAGTTTTCTCTTCTCTAGTTGTGGCGCGCAGGCTTCAGGGCACATGGGCTCTGTAGTTGTGGCGCGCGGGTTCCAGAGCATGTGGACTCTGTAGTTTGGGGCATGCAAGCTCTCTACTTGAGGCGCGTGAGCTCAGCAGTTGTGGCGTGTTGGCCCAGCTGCCCCACGGCATGTGGGATCCCAGCTCCCCCACGGCATGTGGGATCCCAGCTCCCCGACCAGGGATAGAACCCATGTCCAATGGGAAGGTGGATTCTTTACCACTGGACCACCAGGGAAGTCCCTACCAGACTTTCGTGATATCAGCCCCTCTTTTTTCTGGATTCCAGCCCTCTTCCTATCCCTTCCTTCTGTTTGGATGATACTCTGAACTACAGTGGCCTCACTCAGGACTTTTGTCTAATGGTACTTTGTATCCTCCTCCTGTTCCCCTCACAGACTGGCCCCCATATTCAGAGCAACCACAGACATATCTCCACGGATGTGCTCCCAAGCCCTGCCCTAGCTCCCCACCCTGACACTTGACCTTGCCTAGGCTGCAGCTCTGATGCATTCCAGTCCTGGCATTCTCCAGGCTGGCTTACCTCACCTCTCACAAAACCCTGATTCTAACAAAGTAATATATTTTCCCTGAAGTAATTTTTCCCTTCCTGAAATCCCCTATGACTGTTGCAGATCTCATTTATAAACTGAAATAGTCCAGATAACAAGTTCCAAGTGTACTAACACTTTAGCATCATAACCTGTTAGGAGGGAAAAGATTCTTGGTCGTCTTCCTCTCTTTTAAGATGTTTTCTGTTGGTCAATCTGCATGCTTCCCTCTAGGGCCCCTCTTTAAAATACTTATAGAGGCAAAGGCAGAGGATTCAGCTATATTTGTACAATCGTTGCTGGCGTTATACAGGAGACAGATGTGGATTTCATCTTTCATTAGCACAGTACCTATAGTCTTTTAAAGCAGACCTGCTTATGAATGTGAGGTATGAAATACATCTGAATGTACTCTTCACCTAAAAAAAAAACCAAAAAAACCCAGCAAGTTTCACACCAGAAACTTCTTCCTGTATCAGGCAATGGGGTGAGATGAGGCTCTGACAAAAATGGTAGGTATTACATAACAGTCCCGTCTTCTTACAGACGCGTGCGCAGCTTTAAAATAGAAACGGCAAAGTGGTGCATTGTCTGCAGAAGCAAACTATTTGAGGGAGGTTAGCAACATTCCCATTGCCCACAGTATGGAAGTGACAAATAAGAAGGGGATGAAAAAGATCCCTATTGGGCATCTCGGAGTGATATCAGAGAAAGGATGCTGGTTAGACATCATTTAGGAGAGTTTCAGTGGTCAAAGGAAGAGTTTCCATCACCTTGAGGGGTCAGCTCTCCTTGAGTCAGGAGAATCTGTCCCTGTGTCCAGAAGCCACTTTGTAAATTGTACTGTCTATAGAAAGGATGTACAGGGTGGAATAGTGTCTCCTAAAAATTCATGTCCACCTGGAACCTCAGAATGTGATCTTATTTGGAAACAGGGTCTTTGCAGATGTAATTAGTTAAGATGAGGTCATACTGGATTGGAGTAGGTCCTAAATCCAATCAGTGGCTGGTGTCCTTATAAGAAGAAGGCCATGTGAAGACACACAGGGAAGACCAGGAGATGACAGAGATTGGAGTGATGCAGCTACAAACTAAGGAACTCCAAGGATTTCTGGGAGCCACCAGAAATTAGGAAGCGGCAAGTAAGGATTCTCCTGTTTTAAACCATCAATTTGTGGCAATTTGTTACTGCAGCCCTGGGAAACTAATCTACCACCCAACCCATTTTCACAACTAGGTAAGAATAAGCTCTCTTGCTACTGCCCCCCACGAGGATGCTGCCCCAAGTCACACAAATGCCCTCTCTGTTCACCTATCTGCCTTGCTCATTCCCGCCCCCAGGCGCCGGTTCACGCTCTGGCATTGCCCTGTCTCCTTACCCACCAAGTCTAGTTCTTTCAAGACCTTGCTCAAGCCCTCAGCCCTCGCTCAAGGCCTCAGCCCTCATCAGGCTCAAACTAACTATTTTAGGGTGTCCTTCTGCTTCTCTGTGAATTGTTTAGACCAATGATTTGGGCCCACTGCTGTCAGTTTTGACCCCTCTCCAAATTCCAACCTCCTGCCATTCCTCCAGACACCCCCTGCTCCCCCAGCCTTGGGAAGGCTCTGCACTCACAAGAGACACTCACTGAATTTGTACTGAATTTGTGTCACATGTCTAGTGGGTCAGCGGCCCAACAGAAAATTTTATAGCATGTCATATAGTCCTCTGGGGCTTGCTGCAGTGCTGGAATGCAGATCCAAACACGCTGTACACCTAAAGTGGGTTTAGAAGGTGGTTTGGCATTGTGGGAAAGAGACGTCACCTTGGAGACCCAAGGTGGAGATCCAAAGCCTTTGCTACTTATTAAGTATTGTAAACAAATTAGAGGTGCCAGAAGGCAAATGACTTCCTCCCCCATTGGCACTTCTTAGTTTGGGGCCCATCTTTGAGCTTATGTCCCCTGTTAGACTGTTGGTTCCATCCAAGTGCACTGCCTTTGTGGGCAAGGAGAGGGTTAGGTGTGCTGCTGAGGCTCAAATTCAGGAATTTTCAGTGGGAGCATAGCAGAAGGGAACACACCACTGGGCATGGAACCCACGAAGCTAATCAGGAGAGATGTTCTCTGCCCGCCATGGGGTGCCCTGTCCCTTGCGTCTCAGATCCAGTTCCTCACAGGCCCTGCTGTAGCCTACAGTCAGACCCTGCTCCCCACCATCAGCTGCTGCTGCCAAGAGACAGGAAGGGGTGGGCAGGAAGTCAGCAGCCTGCCTGCTCCCTCTAAACAGCCTGTCATGCCCCTGGGCCCCTGCTCAGGGCACCCACCACTCCCAGGGGTGGCGCACCCTTAGCATTAGTCCCAACTTTCATCAGAGAACTCACAAAACAGTCTTCCGTCTAAATCCTGCTGCTTCCTTTGAGATATTTTTCATCGTTCCTTCTAGGCCATTGTTAGTTTCCAGTGTTGCTGTGATTTTTTTGGGGGGGGGGGGTGGGGAGTGGGGATGGTTTTCTTTCACTTCTAGGGCTTTAAAGCAGGAAGGGAAGGCCATCGTGTGTGCTCAATCTACCAAGTGATCAGGAAGCCCCAGGCAAATTATTTAACTTCTCTAGGCTTTGTTATTTTAATCTATAAAATTAGAAAAATGATAGTAGCTATCTCATAAATACGGATTCAATGAGATAATGCACGAAAATGCACAGTACAATGGCCACACACAGAAGGGGCATAGATATTACAAATGCATAACCTTTGATGAATCACCTGACTTCTCTGAGCCTCAGGTTCCTCATCTGTAAAATGGGGTCATAATAATGACTTTGTATCTGACACCAGTCAATGTTGTGGTCTTTCTACTTTTCTCCTGAAAAACCTGCGTTCCAGCCACAGGGACCCATTTGATGTTCCTCACACAGTTCATTGTTTCTGGCTACTGAATTATCCTTTTTGCCTCTGATATTCACACTGTGCCTGTACTTTCCTGCCTAGGGAAACACTACTCATTGCCGAGGTTACTGAAATCTCACGTGCTCTGGTAAACCTTCTCCTTCCTTCAGTCATTCATCAAGAATCAGTCACTGAGCACCACACGAGGCTAGGAGCTGAGAATTCAGCAGTGAACAGAGTAGACAAGACCCTAGCTCTCACAGAGATATATTTTTAAAAATAGGCTTTATTTTTTAGAGCAGTTTTAGGTTTACAGGAAAATTGAGAGAAAGGTACAGAGATTTCCCATATACCCCCTGTCCCTACACATATGTAGCCTCTTCCATTTTCAATATCCCCCACCAGAGTGGTACGTTTGCTACAATTGATGAACTATATTAACACCTCATTATCACCCAAAGTCTATAGTTTACATTAGGGTTCACTCTTGGTGTTGTACATTCTATAGGTTTTGACAAGTGTATAATGACATGTATCTATTATGGCATCATAAAGGGTAGTTTCACTGCCCTAAAAATCCTCTGTGGTCCACCTATTCATCCCTTCTTCCCACTAACCCTTGGCCACCACGGATCTTTTTAACATCTCCATAGTATTGCCTTTTCCAGAATGTCATTTGGCTGAAATCACACAGTATGTAGCCTTTTCAGATAGGCTTCTTTCACTTAGTAATATGCATTTAAGTTTCCTCCAAGTCTTTTTGTTACTTGATAGCTCATTTCTTTTTACCTTGGAATAATATTCCATTGTCTATATATACCACAGTTTATTTATCCATTCACCAGCTGAAGGACATCTTGGTTGCTTCCAGGTTTTGATGATTATGAATAAAGCTGCTATAAACATCCATCTGTGTGCAGGTTTTTGTGTGGACATAAGTTTTCAACTCCTTTGGGTAAACACCAAAGACCACAATTGCTAGAATGTATGGTAAGAGTATTTTTGGTTTTGTAAAAAATGGCCAAACTGTCCTCCAAAATGGCTGTACCGTTCTGCATGGTGCACCATCAGTGAATGAGAGTTCCTGTTGCTCCACATCCTTGTCAGCATTTGGTGTTGTCAGTGCCCTGGATTTTGGCCATTCTAATAGGCAGGTATTGGTATTCCATTATTGTTTTAATTGGCATTTCTCTAATGATGTATCGTCTTTTCACGGCAGCTAATATTTTAGGGCTGGCAATTCATTCTCTCCTCTACAGAGCACAGAGTTCTCCAGACGCTCCATGCATCCCTTTATCAGTGTTTTCTCCTGCAGGCTGGCCGACTTTGGAGCAGGCCTGTCAACTTTCATTTTCTTATTCCCCAGAGCACTTGGCACAGGGTGGGTGCTCAATAATTGTATGTAAGGTGCCAGCATGTTGAATGATTGGTTGAAAATTTGATCAGCATGCTGGTTTAGAGGATTCATGGCAGTGGGCAAGAGTAAAAAGATGTGCAGCAGCATTTGTGAAATAATAAGCAACAGGCATGTATGCCAGTGCCTGGATCAAGTGCTGCTCTCAAAAGCTGCGAGTTGACTTCTGGCCAGAGCCCTCTTGGAAGTTTCCTTATTCTGCAAGTGCAGCTCTTTTCCTTTGCTTGACAGGGGAATGTATTGAGCGCTCCCAGATGGGCCGTTCCCCAAACAGGACCCACTGGGGCCCAAATGAATCAAGTTGAAGGAGGGTGAGCAGAGTTAGTAGCGAGAGAAAGTCTTAGCTGCAAGGTCAAGCCTCATCTGAAAACAGGCACAACGGAAGACAGGCAGTTTTTCTCATATCATTGTACAAGGAAAAGGGATATTTCCTTCCTTTGCTGGTGAATACCTTCTCACTATATGACTAAGTAATACTATCATGATTGATTCCATCTCCCACCTGAGATGAGATCCCAGGAGAATTCTGGCAAAATCCTGGAACCCAGTGTTGGAAGACCCAGTCCCAGCCCTACCACCACTCTAGACAACTCAGATGACCTCAGACTCCTGACCTCTCTGTGCCTCAGTTTCCAGATCAAATAAAATGGACATGGTGAAAACTTCCCCCTGGGTGTGTAGTCATGAAGAAGTATGGCAGTTAACTTGAAATGCTTTGAAAAACTGTAAAGCACTCTATAAACGCAAAGCATTAATATTTCCCTCTTAGAAGCAAGTTCTTAAAGTGACCCCTTGCCTACTCGGCATCCTTTTCTCTTCTCTGTCTCTGCTGCAGGAAGCAGCACCTGAAAAACAGGGAGAAAAGAGCAGAGAATGCAGACTTGAGGGAACTGATGGCCTCTACGAAAGGAAAGGAGCAGAGAAGCTAGAAAATGAAGGAGCCAGTAGTTCAGAACAAGGACGCCAAGGAATACCTGACCTTGTTAGAGTGTTTTGCCTCATGCAAAGCACATTCCCCACACTGTTTTTTTTTCTCACAAGAGCTGGTTGAGTCTATCTAGGTCAGATAGATATTCTGTTCCATTTGAGTGACAAACTGAGGCCTAAAGAGGATAAGTGACTTGTGTGAAGTTCATGGAAGTTCAGAGTGGAGCGGGAACTACAAGAAAAATCTCCTAAATCCCAGCCTGGAGCTTTTTCCAATACAGCCCACCATGCTGCAGTATTAGGCAAGAGAGAGTGCACCTTGGTCCTATGGTCCCTCAACTGAGAAGGATCCTGGGAGACAGTGTTAGCTTCTGTAATCTTAATAAACCACTTTGAGATCATGATGAAACTCTGTTAAACCCAGCTTCCAGGAAAATGCATACACCTCGCTCCAATTTTAACACACAAGTTCAAGGGCTTGCTTGAAGCCAATTTACAGCTCTGGAGTTGAGTCCCTCTTCTAGGGTGTACTTAGAGACGTGTTCTAAGCAAAGAGGTGAAACGTTACTGACTGCTTAGGGGATAACTGACAGGTAAGGGAGTCATTTTGTTTTCTTCTACTTAGAATACCTCAACTAACATATACATTTCAAAAAGGAACTGATTTTGAAAGCAGGAAAATAAAAAATAGACTTTGATCCAAGCAGCCTGTCCCAAGGACTGCCAAAACGTGAGTTACACATCCAATATTTAAAAGACTTCAAAGTAGACCCAAAAGGTTATTAATTTTAGAAATTGCCACTGTTACTACTATTATTGCTTTTTGAAATTATGACTTTTTCTGCAATTTTTGTCACTCTTTCTCTCTTAAACCTAAAATTTTAGCTAAGTAATGCTAGATAGGGAAGTTAAATGTAAAATACTGAATTTTCAAAACTCTTTGCTCACGAAGGCCTCAGCTGGTAGTTTATAAAAGGTCAACAGCTACTAATAAGAATAGTTGTCTCCTGCTTGTAAATTGAAATCGTGACAAGTTTAGAATGAATTTTGGTTGTGTTTTTTTTCTCCTACAGCCCAGTGTTAATTCTCATAGCCGTTCCTTTAAGCCTTGAGTCCAAATATTTCTATACCATTTTTTATGTACAATCTAAATGTAAATTTATTAAAAAAAAAAAAAGCACTGAGGAAACTCTTGGTTCAGTGGTGTCTGAGCTTCATAATCCAAGATGTGTTTGGTTCATTTAACGTGAGATCTGTTTCCTGAGTAGAAATTCTTTTAAACCTGGGTATTTAAAAAATCTTGCCCAAAGTTAGGTCATCCACTTTCATGGCTAATGTGAAGCCCCTTCAGACTCTTTCCAGGGTTTCAGTCCTTTACCTGAAAATTGGAGGTGTCCCTGGAATGCTTTACTTAAAATATCTGAAGCTGACATCTCTTTTCCCCGTGAAACTTATTCCTCAACTTCCAATTCCTACTGAAGTCACCATATTTGCTCAGGTATGCAGGTGATAAGCCCCTAAGATACTTTGGATGCTCCCATCCCTGTACCCCACCCATCCCTGTTCATTCCAGCCAGTTGCCAGGTCCTAAGTTGTCCATCCTCACAGCATCTCTCAACTGCCCATCACCTTCATTCTCACAGGTGCTCTCTAAGCTGCTACCTGGACTGATGTTACTGATTTTCCCACATCTAATATCGATGCGCTCTTTCTTAATGCTATATTTTTGAACAAAGCCCAAAACTAAACAAACAAACAAAACAGCTCTAATCAAGTCATTCCTGTGCTCAAAACCTTCAAAAAGCATTCTTATATCCAAATTATTAAGCATGGCATTCAAAGCTCTCCAGGGCCTGGTTCCCACCTATATTTCTAGGCTTTTCTTCCTTCTCCCAGTTACACACTCTAGACTCCAGTCATATTTCCCTGTTTTCTACTCCCAAGCTTCTTTCTGCTCCACTCTTTACTCCATTAGAGGAAGAGTGTGGGAGCTTCACTGCTTAGTTTTTCAAGTTCAGCCCATTACAAGCTGTTACGCTGGGCAAGGCACACAACCTCTCTCTGCGTCTTGTTTGTAACAGGGGGATAATAACACAGATGCTGTAAGGATGACTTGATTTAAGTATGTAAAACCCTTAGCAGAGTGCCCCCCACACAGGAAGATAGAAATAATCGTCAACTACTGTTATTATTCGCCCCCGATTTATTTTTATCCTAATTCCTGTCATTTTTCAATGCCAAACACACGTCATCAATCTCTTGAAGCCTTCTGTCATCCTCAAAGGATAATCTTTCTCCTATGAACTGTCCCACACCATTTTCTAACTCACATTTACTTGTATCCACACATTACCTCTGCCACCAAATTGTAAATTCCTTTTAGAAGCGGGATTTATTCATTCAGTTAATAGCACTTGAGGGCCTGCTATGTGCTGGGCTCTGTGTTAAGCACAAGATCAACATCTCATTCCTCTTTCTGTGTTTGCCAGCATCTAGCTCCATAAGACATAGCTGGCACTTAAAAAATATTTCTGTCATAAATGGATGGTTATGCCCATTCAATTAATGATTTGGTAAGAACATAAATGATCTCTTTTCCCCCAAATTGTGAGAGTGTGTAAGCCCCAATACAGTGAAATTAGTAACCTATTTTAAGACAAAACTTTAAAATCCTGTAATCTTAAGAGATGCTACCTTTTTTAATATTTTAAAAATGAATCATTTCATTTAAAAAAATTCCTAGTTTTTTTTAGAACTTAAAAACATGCACAGGTTTACGGAATATTACTCAGCAATAAAAAGGAATGAACTAATAATACATGCAACAAGTTGGATGGATCTTGAGGGCGTTATGCTAAGTGAAAAAGCCAAATCTCAAAAGGTAACATTCTATATGATTCCAGTTATATAACATTCTCAAAAATGATGAAATTATTATTTTCTTAAAGATTTGATATTTGTATAGATTATACTTCATTTAAAGTTATTTTAAAATATTGGCTATATTCCCAGTGCCATACAATGGATCCTTGTAGCTTGTTTATTTTATACATAGCAGTTTGTATCTCTTAATCCTCTACCCCATCTTGCCCCTCCCTCTTTCCCTCTTCCCATTGGTAACAACTAGTTTGTTCTCTGTATCTGTGAGTTGATTCTTTTTTGTTATATTCATTTATTTGTTTTATTGTTTAGATTCCATATATAAGTGATAGCATAAAGTATTTGTCTTTCTCTGACTTATTTCACTAAGCATAATACCCTCTAGGTCCATCTGTGTTGTTGCAAATGGCAGAATTTCATCCTTTTTTATGGCTTATATTCCATTGTGTGTATATATTTACACACACATATACACAACATCTTCTTTATCCATTCATCTATTGATGGACACTTAGGTTGCTTCCATATCTTGACTATTGTGAATAATGCTGCTGTGAACATTGGGGTGCATGTATCTTTTCAAATTAGTGTTTTCATTTTCTTTGGATACATACCCAGGAGTGGAATTGCTGGATTATATGGTAGCTCTATTTTTAGTTTTTTTGAGGAACCTCCATACTGTTTTCCATAGTGGCTGCACTGATTTTACATTCCCACCAACAGTGTACAAGGGTTCCCTTTTCTCCACATCCTTGCCAACATTTGTTACTTGCAGACTTTTTGACATTAGCCATTCTGACAGGTGTGAGGTGCTATCTCATTGTGGTTTTGATTTGCATTTCTCTGATGATTAGTGATGTTGAGCATCTTCTCATGTGCCTGTTGACCATTTGTATATCTTCTTTGGGAAAATGCCAAAATTATTGAGATGGAGAACATATTAGTGATTGTCAGGGGTTGAAACAGTGAGGGGAAGGGGGTGGGTGTGACTTGAAAAGGTAGCACAAGGGAGATATTTGTGGTGATGTTCTGTATCTTGATTGGGGTGATGAGTACAAGCATTTACACATGTGATAAAATGACAGAGCTATACATACACACTGCAGCAATATCAGTTTCCTGGTTTCAGTATTGTGCTCTAGTTACATAAAGTGTGACCATTGGGGGAAACTGGGTGATGGGTACACTGTACCTTATCTATACAGTCTTTGCAACTTGCTGTGAATCTGTAATTATTTCAAAATTGAAAGTTAAAAAACTGTCCAGGTTTAAATAAGGAAGTTGTCTGGGCTCTTCTGAGAAATTAAAAGGAATCACCAAGTTTCCTAGGGACCCGTGGGGCTGGGACCTCATTGGAAGCATAAGCAACTTCATGGGAGACTCTCCTGTTGGTCCTGATGTCATTGCTCATCAGAGTTACTCCTGTCATCACATTACTCCTCTTTATACCTGTCACTACTTTCTTTTGGTGCACATCTGCCTGCTGTATGCATTCTTTTGATCCCTTCACTTTCAACCTTCGTTATGTTTTAGGTATGTTTCTCATAAAGAGCATTTTTATTTGTTCTCAATGCAGTTTGAGACTCTGTGCCTGCAAAGATGTGTTTCATTCATCTGTGTAATGTATCAGTTAGCATTTAAGTGGAGAAACAGAACAAGTAAGAGATGTATATTAGGAAATTTATTGCAAGGAATCAGGTCAAACAATTATTGAGGCTGGTTTGGCAAGGCTGAAATTGTAGAGCAGGCTGTCAGAAAGGGCAGGCTGGAACTTTCAGGCGTAGACTGAAGCTGCTATCCACAGACTTGAATTTCCTCTTCTTCAGGGAAGCCTTGGCTCTGCTTTTAAGACGTTTCAGCTGATTAAATCAGACCCTCACAGATTGTCTAGGATAATCTCCTTTACTTAAAGTCAACTGATTATGGACTTCAGTCACATCTACAAAGTACCTTCACAGCATCCTCTAGATTAGTGTTTGAGTAACTGGGGACCATAGCCTAGTCCAGTTGGTAAATAAAATAGACCCTCATAAATAGTATATTGTTATCATTAACATATTTGGATTAATTCCTACTGTCTTACATGGATTTTCTCTTTTACTAGGTTTTTTAGTTGTTGCTGCTGTTCCTCTCCTCTCCTTCCTCCCCCTCCTTCTTTCTTAATTCCCTGCCTTTTGTTGAACTGTGAGTTTCTCAGTTACCTTTTAGCTATTTTCTAGTTTGCAAGTTATAATTTTTATTCTTTATGTGATTGCCTTTAAATTTTTTAAGATCCATATCTGACTGTGTTTTTCTAACCAAGTCTAAAAGTAATCGTCTTTATTCACCCAAACAACGAGGAAAATAGAGTATTCTAATTATTTCTGAACTACTCCACACTTAAGAAAATAAGTCATGTTTTATAAGGCCTTATTTTTAAAATCATATTAATTGTTATTTTTTTCACTGCCCAGTGTCATTTTTATTTATGAACATGCTTACTAATATTTTTCTCATCATCACCACTTAGATTCTATTTCTCCCTTCTAGATTCTATTTCCCTCATCAGAAAGTTCTTTCAGTAAGTGATAAGCTCTTTGTATTTCTTAAAATATCTTTATTTCATCCTCATTCTTGAGTGATAATTTAGTTAAGTGTAAGATTCTGAATTGGCTGTTATATTTTTCCCTTGATACTGTGAAGGCATTATTCTTTTTTCTTCCAGATTACCTTCTGACTGAGGAGAAGTCCAACATCAATTTGATTGTTTTTCCTCATAGATTTCCTGTCTTATCTCTTCTGGTGGTTTTTAAATTGTTTTCTTTATATTTGATGTACTACAGTTTCTCTGTCTGTCCGTGTGTCTGTCTCTCTTTCTCTCTGTTTCTCCTACACCCCACCTCAGTTTTCTTCCATTTGGGAGTTGGTGTGTGACTTTTCAATCTGAAAACTCATGTCTTACTACAAAATTCACCAACATATTTGCATGTTACTACTCCTTTCCTTCCTCTCCCCTTCTGGGACTCTTTTAGACACATAATGGAGTTTCTTATTCTATTCTTCATCTCTTTCATTGCCTCTTTCTTTTATTATTATTATTTTAATGTTTATTTATTTGGTTGCGCCGGGTCTTAATTGCAGCAGGTGGGCTCCTTAGTTGCATCTCACAGGCTCCTTGGTTGTGGCATGCGAACTCTTAGCTGCAGCATGCATGCAGGATCTAGTTCCCCGGCCAGGGATCAAACCCGGGACCCCTGCATTGGGAGCATGGAGTCTTAACCACTGCGCCACCAGGGAAGTCCCTCTCATTGCCTCTTTCTTATCATACATCTTTGAAGTCTCTAAGTTGGATTCTTAAATTCATCTTCCAATTTATTAATTTTTGCTTTGGTCTACTTTGACATGTTCTGTTGAATTTTACAACTATGACAGCAATATTTTTCATTTCTAGAATATACGCTTATTTTCAAGTCTGCTTACTCTGTTTTCATAGTAAATTCTTCTAGCATGATGAGTTCAGTTGACTGATTTATCTCTTTGATCATTCTTTTATTTTTTATTTTTTTAAATTTTTTATATATATGTCTTTATTGGAGTATAATTGCTTTACAATGCTGTGTTAGTTTCTGCTGTATAACAAAGTGAATCAACTATATGTATACATATATCCCCGTATCCCCTCCCTCTTGAGCCTCCCTCCCACCCTCCCTATCCCACCTCTCTAGGTCGTCACAAAGCATCAAGCTGATCTCCCTGTGATCATTTTTTAACATAATTATTTTGAAGTCCTTTGGAAACTGCTCTATTTTCTTTAGTATCTCAACTGAAAATTCTCTCATTTGTTGTGTCTGTTGCGTCTCTCTTATGAGAGTGGGTTTCCTGATGTGCTTCATATTTTTTACTGTTAGATTCTTCTCAACAGTTGTCTTCCACAGTAGTTTCTCAGTAGTGCCCTAGATTGTGGAGGTGATCTCATCCAACAGTTAAGCATTTGCTTCTAACAGTGCCCTCCAGATTTATCAAGTATGGAACACTTAAAAATTGTTTTATAATAAAATATTTCAGGCATACAAAAACGTATAAAGAACAGTATAATGGGTACCTGTATAACCTTTTTCAGCTTAAGAAATAAAATATTACACATACTT
Source organism: Balaenoptera ricei (assembly GCF_028023285.1). NCBI lineage: Eukaryota > Metazoa > Chordata > Mammalia > Artiodactyla > Balaenopteridae > Balaenoptera > Balaenoptera ricei. Next base: position 74,919,573 of record NC_082640.1, read on the forward strand.
TTGAGGCCTCCATATATCACCTTTCAATTGCAATTTCTTCCCCTCCTACCTCCAGAGATAAACACTATGCTGAATTTGGTGGGTTTTGGTCCCTTACACATCCATATATTCCTCCAAATAATACGTGTGATTGCTTTATATATTCTTTAACTTTATAAAATGGTATCACACAGTATCATTTTGCTTTCATTTTCAATTAAAATTTTTATTTTGTCATTTTAATAATACATAAATCTCTAGTTTATTTAGTTACAGTTCTATATTATATTCCATGGCATGGATGTACTATAATTTAATTATTCATTCTACTGTTTATACATATTTAGCTTTTTCCTAAATTTTGCAGTTACCAGAAATGCTGCTGTCAACTGTCCTGTACATGCCAACTTGTACACACATGCAAGAATTTTTCCAGAGAAAATCCCTAGGAAAATAATTGTTGGATAATAGGGAATCTATTGTCCACTTAATAGATTTTGTCCAACTGCTCCCCAAAGCTACACATAATTTACTTTTCCACCACTTATAAATATCATTTCATCTGGCTCTTCATCTTCACTGATTCCTAAAATTATCAGCATGTTAATATTTCCCACTCTTGTGGGTTTAAAATCATATCCCTTTGTGATTTTTTCTTGTGTTTTATATCTCTAGTCTGCAGTAAGAGGAGACTTTTACACTTGTACATTTGCCATTTGAGTTTCTCCCTCTTATTCCAGTTCTTTCAAATTCTTTTTCTTCTTGATTTTGGGATGCTTTAGAATTAGCAGGATGCAAATTCCCAGTAGTAATCATTGAAAATGTCTCCTCCCAGTCTCACTTATCTTTCACTTTTCTAATGGTGACTTTTGGTTTATAGAAGTTTTCATCTTAATATAGTCAAAGCTCTCTATCTATCAGGTTAACATTTGTGCTTATTTGCCTGGTTAAAAAATCTTTCCACACTTTGAGTCATAAAAATATTTTCCTACTTTTTGTTTAATTTTAAAGTTTTGCTATGTAAATTTAGCATTTAAACCCACCTGGAATTTATTTCAAGTATGGTGTAAGATAAGCTTTGCTTTTATTTTGGTATATGAGTAATTAATTGTGCCAGTAACTTTGATTAAATTTTCTTTTTTCTAACCACTCTACAGTTCAACCACTATCATAGATCAACTTTGCATTCATGTACAGGTCGGCTTCTTGCCTTTTATTCTCTTCCATTGACTTATCTGTCTTCTCTGTGCCAATTCCACACCATTTTATTTATTATAGCTTTATAAAAACTTTGATATTTGATAGAGTAAGCCCCATTTAGCCTTCTTCTTCTTCAAAGTTGCCTTAGCTATTTGTGGCACATTGCTTTTCCATATAAATTTTAGGGCCAGCTTACCAAATTCTGTCAAAGAACTGTCCATTTTTATTGCAATCACATTGAAATATTAGTGTACATTGTGCATTTTACACTAATCCTACTATTTAATTATGTATATTAGTGTAAATTATGATATTGAGTCTTATAAATTCTTGATACTCAAGTGTGGTTTGTAGACCAGCAGCATAGGCATCACCTAGGAACTTGTTAGAAATGCAGAATCTCAAGTTTTGTTTTACTGACTTATCTTAAAATTCATTAATCCTTTCTTCTACTATTTCTTATCCACTACTAAACCAATCTATTAAATTCTTTTTATTAGTTATTATCCTTTTATGTCTAAACTTTTTGTTTAATTCCTTTTTTACAGATTCTGCGATGCATTCTCTAATGAAATGCTCTATTTTTCCCTCGATTTTCTTGATCATACAATCATACTGTGATCACTTGCGGGACTATTTCTATTGTTATATTTTTAACTTTGGTCATTTGATCCCCTTTCTAGCTTTCTGTGGTAATTTCCATTGAATGCTGGACATTGTATCTAACAGTAAAAAATGTAAAGGCTCTGGATAATGTTATCTTTGTATATGGAGGATTTAATTTTTTTCTGGCAGGTGCACAGAGTACAGGCAGATTACTTTGATGAGCTGAGACTGGGCTTCAGGCTTTGCTGGAGACAAGGGACTCTATTTTCAATTTGCTTTTGCTCCTAGGGCCCAGCTGTCAGTCCTAGAGCAGTCAGTCCTCAACGGAGTCAGTCCTCAATGGAAAGCCGGGCGTGTTGACCAGGGCCTCTCCACTTCTGTAGGTTCCAGCTCCAACCTCTTTCTCTCCAACCAAAGCCTCTACTCAAGCTCTTCAGCCTCACAGAAGCTGCTTTCCACTTGGATTCTTGGCACCTTGCCCAGTGCACATGCAGCTTAGGAGCTGAAAAACAGCTCTAAAGAAAATTACCTGTAGAATTTTTAAGCTGACTTCTTTGCAGTTCCCACTTCTGTGAGATCTGGACTTCTCAAGTCCTGGCCACCTGGATCATCCAAAGTCTCCAGCTCAGTGAGACCATCACAAACCTCAAGCTGCTTCTTTCTACTTTTCCTTGTTCCACAAATCAGCAAATCCCCTTAGGGGAACAAATAGAGGCTAATGTGATGTTGCCCTCAGTGGGCTTATCTTCTCTTTAAGACCTTGAACTCTCACATCTTATCTACCTTGGTTGATCTCTGATGACTTCAAACAGTTCTTCTTACACTGAGTAAAACAGTTTTTACCCAGTATAATTATCCTTGAATGGTTATTGTTGGTAGTAGGGTTAGTGTTATACAATTTTTCCATCATAGACAAAAATAGAAGTCACTTTTTTTTTCCATGAAAAGAGTATATTCTTTTATTGTTTTTGTTCATACATGTTGTTTCAACTTTCAATAGTAAAATTCAATAAATTTGATTCCTTAATTATAAAAACTTGCTTTACACATTATTTACATGTTGCCAAAGTCTACAGCCATACAAAACATCACAAGGATTTGACTCTATGCATGGTACCATCACAAAAACTATGTATAACTAAGTAGTCACTTTATACATAGTTTTATTTCAATCTATTTCCTAATTTTTTTGAGTAAGTGGTTTTCAATTCTTTTTCTTTTTTTCTAATAGGAGAATGTGAGGTGTGATGTTCTTGTATATATACCATTGTAACTATACCCCACAAGTTTGTATATATCCATTAGTATTTGGTTCTAAATATTTTTAATTGTCTACTCTGATTTATTCCTTGACCTATGAGTTATTTAGAAGTGGAGTTTTAACTTCCCAAATATTTGGGATTGTTTAGTTTTCTTTTTCTTACTCATTTCTAAGTCATTTGCACTTTGTTCAGAATTGTGATCTGCACGATATCATTTCTTTGGTATTTATTGGGACTTGCTTTGTGGCCTTGCTTTGCGAGACATGATTCTTGGTCAGTTTTCACAGAAAATCTATAAATGTTTGAAAAGAATGTGTATTCTCAAAAATTGTTGGGTATAAGGTTCTATTTGTACCCATTCTGTCGAGCATGATGATTGTGTTGTTCAAATAGTCTATATTCTTACTAATTTCTAGAGTTGTCATTATAGTGAGTTATATATTAAAACTTCCTGCTGAGATTGTGGATAATTCTATTTTTCCATGTAATTATGTCAATTTTCGCTTCTCTGTATTTTTGATATTCCAATTTAGAATTGTTATAGCTTTCTGGTGAATTACATTTTTATCATTATGTAGACAGTGCTTTCATCTCTAATAGTGCTTTGGGTCTTAAAATCTCTTCTATTTTTATAAAGCTTTCTAGCTTTTATTTGGATAGTATTTTCAATAGATAGATAGATAATGTATTTGTGTTTACATTTATTTATTCTTTTATTCTTTTATTTTCAAACTTTTGGTTCAGATGTAAGTACTCAATTCTTATTTTTTAAACTAACCTGCAATATGTTTAACCACTGAGTTTAGATCATTTATAGTTATAACTCATACATTTGGATATATTTACACTGTATTATTATATGTTTCTTTTTTAATTTTCCTATCTTTTTGTCTCTTCCCTGGTTTTTCTTTTATAATTGGTCAGGGTTTTGGAGGGGATTTTTCTCCCCCATTTTTCACCTCTGCTGGTTGGGAAATTATATGTTCTTTATTCTTCTAGTGATTCCCTTAAAATTTTAGCAATGTAACATTTTCAGTATGGTTTCTGGGAAGAGACATCCACAAACAACTTTAAGCCTAAGCCCCTGTGCTTCCCAGGTAATAGGAATTTGGCCCACATGAACATAAGGCACATAGCACCTAGCATGGGATTCCAGTTTCTTTCTTAGGCAAATGTTTTACCCTCCACAGCCCAGGATGAGTTGTGTGCCACCGGCCACTTCTTGGGCTATGGATCTGAGTTGTTCAGCACAGTAGCCAGTTGTCCAGTACCAGCTGCCTACGGTCCGGACTCCTTCCTAGTCAGGACTTCCCTGCCCTGTGGCATCTAGCAGTTCCTGGCAGCTCCGTGGCCTCCCTATTGTCAACTTCTTGTTGCTTTTGTTTTGGGTGTCCTTCTCATTTTTGGTATCTTGATATTTTCACGTCTTGCTTTCATACTTAGTTACATTTCTAAGTTTTTTCACATTCTATCCATAATTTCTCATGTTTGGAGAGAGAGAGTGGCATCCACAGTTAGCTCAATATACCCATCTAAATTCACTCTATAAAGCCAGAAAACTTGCAAAATTTAGAAAATTATCTCTTCTAGTTTGGAAGATCCTTACATCTAAATCCCCTCACCATTAAAGAGTGTTTCTACTACAGTATAAGGGATTGATAGTGTAATATATCAAAAAATTCAGTTAGTAGGTAGACAGAGGACTTCATTCTGTGTCAGGAAATTCATGTGAGTTCTGGTTCCATTGTTAACTTTGTGACTGAGTAAGTTATTGAGTCTCTCTCTGAGATAAACTTTTGCCCTCATATAATGCGGCTAGTAGATGCTTCCACCTACCTCCTATTTCAAAGAATCCCCTTGAATATTAAATGGAAGATTAAAAGATTAAATTATGTAAGTGAAAGTTCTTAAATTTTTTAGAAGTATCTATCAACAGGTAATTAGTACTATTATTGTCATTATCAATGGCTAGTTATATACCATAGAGGAGAAGAGTTGAAACTCCTGGAGCATAATAAGTACATTTCAACTAACCTACAGCTTCAAGCATAATGCCCTGAACAGAACAGATGCTTAGAAATTATGGATGGGGGACTTTCCTGGTGGTGCAGTGGATAAGAATCCGCCTGCCAATGCAGGGGACACGGGTCTGAGCCCCGGGCTGGGAAGATCCCACATGCCGCAGAGCAACTAGGCCCATGCACCCAACTACTGAGCCTGCGCTCTGGAGTCTGTGAGAGTCACAAATACTGAGCCCGCGTGCCACAACTACTGAAGCCCCGCGCCTAGAGCCTGTGCTCCGCAACAAGCGAACACCGCAATGAGAAGCCTGCGCACCCCAACAAGGAGTAGCCCTCACTCGCCGCAACTAGAGAAAGCCCGCACGCAGCAACGAAGACCCAACGCAGCCAAAAATAAATAAAATTAAATCTTAAAAAAAAAAAAAGAAATTATGGATGGATCAATGTACAGCAGAGAATCCATAGCAAAACTTATAGACTAGTTTTTTTATTTGTGTTTGAAAGTTAATACGTTCGAGGTATTAGGTCAGGAAATATTGTCAGTGTATTGCTCTCTAGAGTAGAATTCAAGCAAATCCAAACGTACTTTCAGTTATTGGTAGACACGTAAGCTTTTAATAATGGGTAAAAAAAAATCTTTCTCAGAATGATTGTCCTTGATAGCTGAAGTGTAGTAAGGCTTTAAAAAATACATTAACTAATTGCTTGTTTTCTCTGATGTTTGCTATTAATGGTTTTTAATTGTAACATATGAATTTTAATTCATTTGCCCCCAGAAACCAGAAAAAAATGAAAGTAAACATGGTGACTGCTGCCAACCCCAGGGGTTAGTGAGGTACACTTCACGTTTCCCCTATTTGGATGATATAAGTTGAATTCTCTGCACGAGACCTTCAGACAAGTTCTTTACGATAGAAACCCAAAGCGAGAAAGTTGATTGCAGTAGCTACCCTGGGCAGAGTCTTTCTGAAAGAGCTATTGCCCAGCATTGTTAAAAATGTACTTGTGGAATCTCAATGTGGTTTGTGGTCCCAGAGGGATATTGTAGGCACAAGCTTTGCCAGCAGGACAAGGGGGCAATCTTAAGATCTCTCCTTTATATTTATAGATCTGACCAAAATGTGGGAAACCATCAGGGAAGCTGAGGCTCTAGCCATAATTAGTCTGTGTTCACCAGTGCCCGTAAGTTACTTCCTGATGGGAATGTCAGAATCCTCATTACCTGGGGAGTGAAGGAGGGTTGTCACCTCCTACCTTAAATCCACTTGTTTAAACTCCACCCTGGTGAACCCAACCAATGCTCTTTTCAGTCCAGCAAGCTTTCCCTTCTTCTAGTCGTCCTCTGCCTTGGTATTAAAACACCATCAATTTCATACCAATCTCCTACTCAGGAGTAAGCAATGCCTCCCCATTGGTTACTCTCTAAACTCATTCTGCATTCAAAGCCATCCAGTATGTTTTCTGGCTTGGTTCTGATTCTGGTTCCTCTCTCCTGCATTTACTGCCACTGCAGACCCTTGCTCTGACGACCCACTCTATGTCGGGCTTCTATGTGTTCTATTCATTCCTTCTTGTGTTCCTGGAGCTCCTCTAGCAAAAGCCCTCAGCTTTTGAAGGGCTCCACTTGGAACAGTGTGGGATGAAGGACATCCTTTAGCCATGCAGGTGAGCCAAACCAATCTAGTAGAATCACCTGCGCGGGGGGTCTTGCTGTCAGCTGTCCCTCACATTCTGCCTTCTGCATCTCTTTCAAAACTAATCCAAATCTCACCTTTCTCAGCCATCTCAATGCATTCTCTTTTTCCTCTCAGTGATTTTAAATCTTAGAGATTTAAGATAAAACAGATAAACGATAAAAACTTCCATATTGGGAATCAATATTTCCCAAACCTGAAAAATATATCAACTCTTCCAGTGGGGGAAAATAGTCTCTCATATCCTTACTGTTAACTTAAATTAGTGTTATGATGATATGTAAAATATACAACCATAAAATGAGGTACAAATCCTTTATAATTTTATATTATATAAAAAGTTATAAATTACGTAAAACAAAACTTCACAACCAAAAACAAGTTCACAGCATGTCACAGACAGTGTTCTTTTGCTGCATTAATTATGACAGAGGATGTCATTTTGCTGAAACTAAACCAGCAACAAAAATGTGGTTCTGAGTGCCACAGTGCAAGTTCTTCTGGGTTCAATCAATAATCTGCCACTTCTTAGCTGTGTCACCTTGGGCAGATAACTTCTCTGAGCCTCAGCGTCCTCATGTGTAAAATGGGTCAGTGGCTGTATCATACAGTTATTATGAGATCAAATACGTCTGGAAAGTATTTAACCATAGGACGTTTGTGGAGTTTTCTGCATAGTGTCTGATACATCATAGGTGTTCAGAAGTTGGTAACTTTTACTATCATTATTAGACTTATACCACTGTTCTCATTTTATAATTTTAAAATACTGAGTCTTAGTCAATTAAGTAACTGTCCTTAGGTAATGGAAGATTCTTTAGGTTAAAATGCTCTGGTAAGAGCCTACAGTACAGAGAAGAAACATTACAAATTTAGGCTTTCTTATGGTTATAGATTGACTCCATTCGGAGAATAATCCAAACACCACAGAGCATAATGTTAGCGTTACAGGAATATTTCATTTCATTAATTTATTTATTTATTCCCAACCTTGTTCCCAAAAGCATTTGAGGCACCTTGCATATGTGTAATGCAAAAACATGATAAAATAAACTGAAGAGGAAAGCAAAATAAAGAGAAAATAGAGACTCTAGTAAGAAAGTCAAGGTTAATATCAGTTAGGCATACTCTACATTTCAATAAAGTCACTAAAGGTAATGCAAAAATTTCCAACTTTTCAAGGAACTGAAATATAAGGGATTTTCCTCCTATGAGTCATCAAATAGGAATACTGTTTGAAGGAGTGACCTTGATTTCAACAATGTTGTTGCTTGAACCCAATTGTGAGTTTTATGCAAACGTAACTGCCTTGTTCCCCAATGCAAGTGAGTAGCATAATGTCAAAGATATAGTCAGTAAGAGCCTACTTTTACAGTAGGGTGGCCCAGCCTGGTCTGCTGATGTGGAGGGACTGCCACCCTTCATGAGACCTCCAGGGACAGTATTTCTTTCAACTGGGCTTTTGGTAAATACTGAATAACATATTTTTTGGTTGATAAAGATAATAAAAGCATCTGCATCTTGAGTGACTCCTATGGTCAAATCCTCAAATGCTTTGTATTATCTCTGATACACTAAGGACTACCGTTTATGTGATGCTTTCTATGTGGCAGGTATAGAACCTATAAATAGTGACTATAAATAGTTACTGCATTTTATCCTATAACCTATTTTACCATGAGAAACCAAGGCTCAAAGAGGTTATTTAACATGTCCAGGGTCGTAGAGCTAATAAGTAACAAAGCTGGGATTCCAACCCAGGCTCATCTGACCACAAAGCCATCCCATGGCTACAGATAATCAGCTCTTCTCAGAACTGCGGGGGGAAGACAGAAGGGCAGGACCAGGCAGTTCAGTCTTGCTTTTGTATATATGTCTGGTGGTTTTTATTATAGTAATGATTACAAACATTTATTGAGCCTATTATGCACCAGACACTGTGCTGAGCACTTTAATATCAATATGTCATTATAATTTAGTATTACCCTGTAAGCTAGGTCCTGATATTATTATCCCTATTTTATAGGTGAAGAAATTGTGGATTAGAAAGATTATGTAACTTACTCAGAGTCTTGGAGGTAATGGTGCCAGAATTTAAACCCTGGTCTAACTGTTTTTGGAGCTGGTCTTACTATGTTGCATTACTGCTAGGAAGTGTACAGAGGGCAGAGGGAAGGTACTATCATTATAGATCTTCGTATCTCCTGAGTCATATGGCCGTGCAACTGTGGGTACTCAGAAACTATTCATTGAACTGCCGGGAACATTATCAGTCGTGGGTTGCGTGTTGATGGCTATCTACTAAGGATCCATATAGAAGGAGGTAAAAGGCTATGTATGCAATGATGGCAGATGACAGATGATGGATGGATGGATAGAAAGATAGATTGATTGATAGATGATTGATAGATACATAGATATAGGTAGATGGTAGATATATATATATATAGAGAGAGAGAGAGAGATAGATAGGTAGGTAGATTGATAGAGGTAGACGGTAGATATAGATAATGAGAGAGAGAGAGATTGATAGATAGATTTTCCAGTACATCTCGACTCAGATACCCACTCCTCAGGTGTGTCATCTTCAAAACAGTTGACCATCATAATCATTGGTCAGTTTACCAAAATAGCACTCTCTTGTGGTAAGGCTACATGATACAGGTTTTATGTCAGCAATTTTGAATAGGGAACTTGTTCTTTTCCTGGCACAATCCAGGTTTTCATATTTTTAAACAATGAAGTCATATGGTGAAACATTACATTTGGTGCTCATTTTATCAGAAAATTAGTCCCAATTCTCCACTTCTTAGTAAGTGTAGCCTGGCCAAGTTGTCCTCAAACATCCTCTCCCACACCTGAATGCCAGCCAAGCTCCAGGGCAGAAGGTAACAGATTTCCAGAATGAAACCTTTCAGCACCGGCAGCCAATCACGTGGGAGTGAAGGAGGCTCTCTCCTACAACTGAAACCACAAGGGAGTTAGAACAGGAGGCAAGATAATTACCTACCTGGCCAACAGCCAGGGGAGCAGCCCGGCCTCTTGTGAAAATGCCATGGGAAATGTAATGACCACATGTGGTAAGGAGGACCTCGCTTTCCTACCTGATCTGATAAGCAAGGTCAAGGCAGGACACTGATCCCAGGGACAGAAGGGACCGGTATTTATTATTTATCCAACACTAGGCAACAGGCAGGTTCTGCACGATGCAGGGATTGGTCTCAGCACCTATTTTAGGGCTTAACATTTTTCTCTGGGGACCTAAGTTTCTTGAGTTTAGTGTTTCCCATTTCCTTAAGCTGAGCCCTGATGTCCAGGGGTCTCTAGTGACCTGCATGGGAGTGGGGGTCAAGGCTTCACAGATATTGGAAGTTCACCCTGTCTCCTCACTCATGAATTCACCTCGGCTTCTCTTCCTCTGTCCTCTCCATCTCCCTGTTGCTCATCCATCAGGACTGAGCTTAAATGTCTCTTCTCTGGTCCCCCAAGAGTGGACAGGGGAATCCCTTGGGGGATGCATAGCGCGTTGTAACATCTGCCACGGCGCGCACCTCACTGAACTTTGAACTCCTGTTTCTCTCACTAGACTGTGAGTTTCTTGCCATCAGGGACTGTTCAGTATTTTATTCAAAGGCGGTAACCAATACCATCTGTTCTTGTGTAACACGTGGTCCCTGTGATGCAAATGAGCTCATACACAAGTTGCAAAGAGGGGTATGGTGTCTGCGTAATGTGGAAGTCTCATTGGTTTGTAGGCAGTTCGTTCTAACACTTTCCTCTTGTTCCATCAAACAGCAGCCAGTGCAAACTAACATACTGACTCTAGCGAGCCACGAAAGGACACGGTCCTGAACCCAAAGCCCATTCACCTCAGTGTGTACAATCCCCATTTGTCCCCTCAGAGATGCTGTAGGTTTCCTGCCTGGATCCTTCCAGCCTACCTGCTTCTACCAGGGTCACTTCCAGATTTCAGGACCTGTCAGTCACTTTCTGGCTCTCCCTCACTGAGGGTATTCTCTGCCCTCCGGGAGGGAGCGCTTGGCTTGTGTATAAGGCAAGAAGTGCCAAGGAATTAGTGCCCCAGGAGTGATCTGCAACCTGCCAGGGTCCCACTTGGGGTTGAGTCCCAGTTACCCGCAGTGGTAGCTCCTCATTAATGGCACTTAATAAAGGGAAGAGATTTTCCTCCCTTCCCTCTTTCACTACTCTACTCCCTCATTGTGCTTCCTGAGATCACCTCCCAGTAAACTCCCTGCACCAAAATCCTGATCTCGAGGTACATTTTGGGGGAAAGCTACACTAACCCACCTCGCTCTTCCTCTTGACTGCATCTTCATGTGGTACTGCGAGTGCCTGTAGCAGGGCCCTCCATAGCCTTGCCCTTGGCCCTGGCCCTGCCTCCGTAACCCAGCAGCTTCCAACTCCCTTACCCCTCACACCCACTTCTACCAAGTAACATCACCTTTTGAAAACTACTTGTTTAATAAATATTTACTCTAGTTTTTGTCTTTTAGAAATTTAACATGTCTTTTTTAACTATGCTTTATCTTCTTAGAACACCTATTTGTTGTTACTTGTGTTAATTAATGCTCGGGTTCCAAAATTGCCTAGGTTTTGAGTGGTCTATCCTAACCTTATTTTACCTCCAAGTCCTGCTTTTTTTTTTTTTTTTTTTTACAGAATATGAGGTTTTTTAGGAATATGTATATTGTGTTACAGCATAGCCACCTGTGTTTAGCAAGGTGCCTGGCATTCATAAGTTGATCAGTAAATGTTCAGTGAATAAATAAATAGATGACTGGCTGCATGAGTGTTCTAGTTGTCCCACCTAACTTTGGAGAAGCTGCAGTTTTCCATGTGACAGAACCTTCCATTTAAAACTAAGACACCAATTCATATGTCCATCAGAATTTTCAGCAATGTTTTCATTACGATGATTACCTATCTTATTGGATTTCATTATGTATCATTAAGGTATTGGAAGAAATTTTTAAATGCTTAAAGGAGAATATTCTAATGAAAAGGCCCTCTCAGAATTTGAATGTGTATAATTCATTATGTCTAGCTACATATTTATTTCTACAGAAGCACCACGACCTGTAAATTGGGTGGCAGCTATTTTGCTGTCTGCATGTAGGTTGTTTTTATTCCTGCTGTTTCTAAGTTTTAAAAACATTTTTCACTGACAACGTGCTATTATAAAGACTACAGTCAGTTTATACAATTTAGATAAATATATTTCAGCCAACAAGATTAAAATGATCCACTTAACTCCATAGAACAGTCAATTAATCAGCATGTATGGAATTGATTAAACATATTTTACTTGGAAGGGACTATGCTATGAATCATGGGAAGATACACAAAAGTCTCAAATGATCATAATTTAGGTTTTTCATGGTTGGACTTCAAATATCCTGCCCTCTTTTCCCCAGGAGTACATGAGCCCCATTTTGGGGTTTGAATTAGGTGGTGCCCGTAATAATCAATATCCTCCATCTTCAAGGGGCTTTTATTTACATGGGAAGATAGACAAGCGTGGGAAGGAAAATAAATTGAGACAACAGTGCAAGTAGCACAGATCTATTTCCTCCCAAAATATGTTCCCCATGTGTCCTAAGGGTTCTTTGGGAGATGGGCGAGGAGCTGAGTGTGGAGGGTCTCGGACATCTCAGAACTCCACTTCTTTTTTCAAATTGGGCTCATGCATAATGTTTATTATATTTTTAAAAAGATTCCACTGCTGGGGGAAATGTTGAGATTCACAGGCAGAATCAATAAGGACAAAGAATTGGGAGGAAGGGTTGGAGCTGGGGGTTCCTGTGAGCTCTGGTTGTGTAGGAAAGCCTTTTGAGGGAGAACAAGGAGAAAGGGTCTTAGGTGGGCCTTGAAGAAGGGGTGAAATTTAAGATAAATGAAAAGAAGGGAAAATGTTAGGTCAGTAATGAGGCCCATCAATATATATACACACAAGGATATATAATTGCAACGAACAACTTAGTGCTGCCCTCTCCCAAAATACCAAACCAAAACAAACAAAAAAACCTGCCACCTGAAATATCTAGATATCCAAGGCTGAGTGTGCTTAACCTGAATTTTCCGTGTTTCCAAAAATTTTTTAAAAATTCACTTTGCTTACAATCACCACTTTAGGCAGTGGGCATAAAACATACTTTGGGGGGGGTCAGATGTTCCTGGGATAGAATTCTGCCTTTGAAACTTACAAGCACTCAACCTCTTAAGATATTAGTTTCCTCATTTGTAAAATGTAGAAATACCACCTAACGGGTGCTGTAATTATACACTCTACAGAGGGTGTAACACACTGCACACTACATACTAATGTTTCATGTACTTTTTGAACATGAGTGAAAATAATTTAGTATGTTGTAACTAAGTTTTATGTCTATAAATTTTTCATTACTCATCACCTGCTAAATAAGAGTAATATGGGCCCTCACGCTTCCTATATTTGAGAGGGGAAGAAAAATATCTCTGCAAAAAAATAAAGTGCAAGATAGCATTAAGGCTGTGTGTAGCAGAGGATCAAACAAGTGACTGATGTTCCATGCGGAGACCACCACACTATTTTGGGTGTCTGTGCATTTGCACGTGCCATTTCTTTAATGTACCCCCTACCCTTTTCCACCTAGACCAGAGCTTCTCAGATGTTAATGCGTTACCAGGAATCTAGTTAAAATGCAGATTCTGATTCCCTAGGTCTGAGGCAGTGCCTAGGATCCTGCATTTCCAACAGTTCCCAGGTAATACCATGTTGCTGGTCTACAGACCACACTTTGAATAACTAGGACCTAAGACTAATTTTCAGTCTTTAAAACCCTGCCCTTGGGTAAGACCTCCCTTGAGGAAGCCTTTCTACCTTGACATTGTCTCAGTCATGGTGAAATGCTAAGCAATTAAAGCTTCAAGACAAGTCCTGTACCACTAGGATTGCCAGCTAAAATCCAAGGTTCTCAGTTAAATTTGAATTTCAGATAAATAATCCCCCAAATTTAGTATATTGCATGGGACATACTTATGCTAAAAAAGTATTTGTTGTTTATCTGAAATTCAGATATACCTTGGTGTCCTTTATTTTTATTTGCTAAATCTAGCAACCCTATCTACCTCCTACTGCTCCCACCTACTCCCAGCGCCTGCAATCACGTTGCTGCTCCTCAAAGTCTTAAACAGACATCCCAGAGCAGGCACAGTCTTTTGTCCACGCCAACATGGTAACTTGGGGGCACTTCTGATTTTTCACTTAGTGCACAAGATGAGCTCATTGTTCACTGGACATCTGTCTTCCTGTGAGCTCCGTGAGAGTAAGGACAGCAGCAAAGAAGGCCTAACACAGCCCAAAATAAATAAATAATTAAATTAAAAAAATATACATATGTGTGTGTGTTGATTAATCCAATCAAGGATTATCTGTCGACATATTAGAACCAAGTGTAGGCAGGGGAATAAAGGAGGAGCCCCTGCTTATCTCTAGAACTGTCTCCATCTTTCAGCCAAATGGAGCACTGACAAGGTGTTGCCATGTGACAACTCTGATATTCACGGAGGCTGACATAGGGCCTGTTGCCTCGAAAACCACACGAAGTCATGGAAGACCCATCACAAGAAGCAATTTCAATTCATTATTCAACATTTACTCAAGCTTAGGTTCATTTGGTATATGTAATCGCTAGCAAGCCACGTTTCTTTTATGAAAACCGAGAATCCAAACACAGAGTAATTACTCTATGGAGGAAAAAACCACCATCGGTCAAATAGTGCCACTCTAAATATTGACACTGTATACTTTCTGCTCTGGGTTAACCATGTGGATCCCACTGGCCTCCCTCTGTCATGCTGTCTCTGCATACAGAGAAGGAAGGTATTAGGTATAGGAGAATGATAGGGGGAAGGTTGAAAGTCTGAGCAGCAGCCCAGGAGGCAGAAATGAAATGGTCAGTGTGGTAAGAGGGAAAAAGGAAGAGCTGTACATCACATTTACAAGTTACAATGACCATCACCACCATAGTACCCTGTGGTTATCAACCCCCATGCTAAGTGCTTTATACATGTTAGCTTATTTGGTACTCAAAAAAAGTCTTCTGGAAAGTTGTGCAATACCCATTTTACCCCACCATCCCTGAGGTCTACCCAAGCAGACCATGCACACCTACTGTGGATAGAGCAGAGGTCTTTTGATTCCAGGAAATCAACTTTCAACATCCCCTTGCTTGGATACCTCTATCATCCCACCTCCCAAAGTGAATTTCTGTTAACATTTGCTTTGTATTTTTTCCCCTCATAACAATTTACGTTGAGCATCTTTTCATGTCAAGAATGTTTCCGTGAGAACTCTAGACCTCCGGCTGAGCTCAGGGTGGAAGTACAGGATGCCTTGTCCCCAAGGCAGGAGTGCCTTTCAGATTGTAGAGAGGCAATGACTTTGGGTGAAAACAGTCACAGGTCTTCAAAACCAATCAGTTCTGCTTTTTTTGTTTTGAGAGGTCAGACCCCAAGTGGACATCACAGTGGAAAGAGAATCCCAGTACATTTATCATTCCAAGGAAAAACTTAGCAATCACATGCTTCAGTCTCCTTATTATTCCAGTGTAGAAACAGGCTCAGAGATGTGAAAAGCATGCCCAAGCCCACATAACCAGTTAACCTTCAACCTAATCTGTGCCTGTGCTCCACCAGTCTGCTACCTGGCTTCTGTCATGAAGCCAGTGCTAACTGGAGTGCCAAGCTAATCTGAGTCTCAAAACTACCCTGAGCAAGAACCTAAAACTATGAATATTCAGCACCCTCTTTCATACAGATGTGAAAGTTCACCCAGCAAACTTACAGCTTCAGTACTGTTTGCTCATTACTGAACAGAGGCTCCCTCTTTCCCCTCAATACCGAGTTTCCAGGATATCAGCAACAATGCTTCTCCAGTCTAGAAAGATGTAGACGCCCCCATTTCCAGGTGTGTGGGGCTGTTGAAATGTGTGGCATTGATAAGTGAAATGTCTTCCTAGTATTTTCTTCCAGTAGTGGAAACGCTTACTTAGAAGCCATGCATGATTATTATTTAATTAAGAAGATAAGGGTAATGAAATCAAATTTAAGGACATCTAAAATCTCATCACCCAGAGATAAGTACTGTCAATATTTTGTCTATCTTCCTAGGTATTTTTCTATGGATGTATGTGTGTATGTGTGTTTCTCTGTATTTAAATATATTTCTCTTACAAAAAGAAGATGGTATTATACTTACTGCTTAATCATTTTTCAATTAACAATAATAGCAAATTTCTCCTCATGTCAATAAATGCATTTCTTAACCTGTTTTGATAGATGGAGAGCATTTTATTGTTATGTATTCATTTAGCAAATATTTACTGAGCGCTTACTTTGCCCCACATACTGTGCTTGGTACCAAGGATACAGAGTTGAATAAGACAGTCAGCATCCCAGCCTTCATGGAGTTGCATCACTACACAATATAACCAGTTTGCTTCCCAGCACCATTTGGGGTTCTGAAGTTTGAACTTCTAGGCCTGTGTAGCTGGGGCAATAGCTGGCACTCAGTATGTTGAGATAGCATCCTGCGGACACAGTTACCAAAGGCCAGGAGGTCTTTAGAATTGGTTTCCAGAGAAGTGACTTTCTCACATCTCTCTTCTTCTCACCTTCTGACTCTGTTTTTACTATAGGGCCTGATACATATTTAGTACCCAATAAATTCTTGTAGAACTTAGTGAACGCATGTTATTGTTATGTGATATATGAATGTGCTCTCTGCTTTTAAAATGTGCATTTTAAAATAATTTACTCCCCCGCAATGTAATGTTAGCAAGCAAAGAACACTGTACAGAAGTTACCTTGCTGTTCTTTTTTTTTTTATATAAATTTATTAATTTTATTTATTTATTTTTGTCTGCATTGCGTCTTCATTGCTGCACACAGGCTTTCTCTAGTTGCGGTGAGTGGGGGCCACCTTTTGTTGCAGTGCACGTGCTTCTCATTGTGGTGGCTTCTCTTGTTGCAGAGCATGGGCTCTAGGTGCACAGGCTTCAGTAGTTGTGGCATGCGGGCTCAGTAGTTGTGGCTTGTGGGCTCGGTAGTTGTGGCTCTTGGGCTCAGTTGGTCCGCGGCATGTGGGATCTTCCCAGACCAGGGATCAAACCCGTGTCCCCTGCATTGGCAGGTGAATTCTTAACCACAACGCCACCAGGGAAGTCCCACCTTGCTGTTCTTTATACTATATACTAGTATTTAATACTGTACTATTATTAGTCTATTCTACACTATACTATGCTATGCTGTAATTAGTACCTTATGAATAGCTTGTCACATAATTGCTATACTTTTGTCCTAGCAATGAGTCCACAAAAAAACAAAAATGCTTTTTCATTCACTACCCTAGGTGATAAGAATAGCATTAGCCCCTTTTAAATGTGGGGAAGTGAAACCCAGAAACATTAGGTAACCCACTGAATATCCTAAACTAGTAGCTGTTGGAGCCTGAGCCAGAATACAAGCTATTGCTTTGCTTGTTAGTTTAGCTACAGAGCATCAGTAACAAAGCAAGTAAGTTCAAGTAAAAGCAAAGCAAACATGCTAAATTGGAGGAATGGATAACAGAGTCAAGATGGCAGTGTGGGAAGACACTGCTTTAGCGTCTCCCCACAATTAGGGTGCCTGCTGGCCTCTGTTGGGGACCCTGACACCCAAGGAGACGGGAGGAACCCCCAAGTGAACTGGTAGGATGTTGGGGTACTGAGGGGGGAGGAGAAGTGGAGGCCAGACAGGATCGGCGCCCCTGAGGCTGGGGAGATCAGGAGAGGCAGGTGGGCGGGGCCTTCCGGGAGGAGCGAGAGAGGAGCGGAGGGCGATCGCACTGCCCACTCGGGCACGGGGAGCCTGCTGAGCTCACTCCCAGGCTGGTGCCCTGCCCTCCAGGGCCCACCCTCCCCCGGCCACATTGGTCCGGGGGCATAGGAAGGAGGTCGAGGGGAGAACAGGAGAGGCAGGTGGGAGGGGCCCTCTGGACTGGAGGAGCAGGAGAGGAACGGAGGGCGTTTGCCTCACCCACTAGAGCCCAGGAAGCCTGCAGGACTCTCAGGTGAGGTCCCCTGCCCTCTGAGACCAGGGGTGGGGGGCTGTTCAGTTGAGCCTAAGCCCCACCCCCCACAGCCCCAAGGGCCTTTTCCAGCCCTGTAGGTCCTAAGCATAGGCCCCACCCAGTGCCCAAACCTCACCCTTGCTTAGGCCCCGCCCTCCACAGCCGAGGCCTTTTCCCCTTATTTTTTTCTTCTTCTTTTTTTTTTCTTTTCCCTCCTCCTCTTTTTTACTATTGTACTGTTGTACCTTCTGGTTGTTGATTCATCTATATTTTTATTTTTATATTCTTTCTAACATATCTGTTAGTTTCCTGGTCTAATTTTATTTTTTACTTTGTTATGGTTCTCTCTCTCTCTCTTTTTTTTTTTTTTTTTCTGCCACCCCATGTGGCTTGTGGGACCTTGGTTCACGACCCAGGGGTTGAGCCAAAGTTCCTGTGGTGAGAGCTCAGAGTCCGAGCCACCGGACTAACAGAGAACCTCAGACCCCAGGGAATATTCGTCAGAGTGAGGTCTCACGGAGGTCCTCATCTCAGCACCAACACCCAGCTCTACCCAACAGCCTACAAACTCCAGTGTTGGAAGCCTCAGGCCAAACAACCACTAAGACAGGAACACAATCCCACTCTTAAAAAAAAAAAAAAAAGAGATGGCAAAAAAATATGTCACAGATGAAGAAGCAAGGTAAAAACCTACAAGACCAAACAAATGAGGAGGAAAGAGGCAATCTACCTGAAAAAGACTTCATAGTAATGATAGTAAAGATGATCCAGAATCTCAGAAATAGAATGGAGGCACGTATTGAGAAAA
Source organism: Balaenoptera ricei (assembly GCF_028023285.1). Taxonomy (NCBI): domain Eukaryota; kingdom Metazoa; phylum Chordata; class Mammalia; order Artiodactyla; family Balaenopteridae; genus Balaenoptera; species Balaenoptera ricei. The sequence continues at coordinate 74,938,253 of NC_082640.1, forward strand.
TACAAGAAATGTTTAACAAAGATCTAAAAGAACTGAAGAACAAACAGAGAGGAACAACACAATAACTGAAATGAAAAATACACTAGAAGGAATCAATAACAGAATAACGGAGACAGAAGAACGAATAAGTGAGATGGAAGACAAAATGGTGGAAATAACTGCTGAGGAGCAGAATAAAGATAAAAGAATGAAAAGAATTGAAGACAATCTCAGAGACCACTGGACAACACTAAATGCACGAACATTCAAACTATAGTGGTCCCAGAAGAAGAAGAGAAAAAGATAGGGTCTGAGAAAATATTTGAAGAGATTATAGTTGAAAACTTCCCTAACATGGGAAAGGAAATAGTCACCCAAGTCCAGGAAGCACAGAGAGTTCCATACAGGATAAACCCTGGGAAAAACACACCAAGACACATACTAATCAAACTAACAAAAATTAAATTCAAAGAAAAAATATTAAAAGCAGCAAGGGAAAAACAAAAAATAATATACAAAGGAATCCCCATAAGGTTATCAGCTGATTTTTCAGCAGAAACTCTGCAGGCCAGAAGGAAGTGGCAGGATATACTTAAAGTGATGAAAGAGAAAAACCTACAACCAAGATTACTCTACCCAGCAAGCATCTCATTCAGATTTGATGGAGAAATCAAAAGCTTTTCAAACAAGTAAAAGCTAAGAGAATTCAGCAACACCAAACCAGCTTTACAACAAATGCTAAAGAAATTTCTCTGGGTGGGAAACACAAGAGAAGAAAAAGACCCACAAAAACAAACCCAAAACAATTAAGAAAATGGTAATAGGAACACATATTGATAATAACCTTGAATGTAAATGGATTAAATGCCCTGACCAAAAGACACAGACTGGCTGAATGGATACAAAAACAAGACCCATATATATGCTGTCTACAAGAGACCCACGTCAGAGCTAGGGACACATACAGACTGAAAGGGAGGGGATGGAAAAAGATATTCCATGCAAATGAAAATCAAAAGAAAGCTGGAGTAGCAATACTCATCAGATAAAATAAACATTAAAATAACGACTGTTACAAGAGATAAAGAGGGACACTACATAATGATCAAAGGATCAATCCAAGAAGAAGATATAACAATTGTAAATGTTTATGTACCCAACATAGGAGCACCTCAATACATAAGGCAAATGCTAACAACCATGAAAGGAGAAATCGACAGCAACACAATAATAGTAGGGGTCTTTAACACCCCAATTACACCAATGGACAGATCATCCAAACAGAAAATAAATAAGGAAACACAAGCTTTAAATGACACAATAGATCAGATAGATTTAATTGATATTTATAGAACATTCCATTCAAAAGTGGCAGAATACACTTTCTTCTCAAGTGCACATGGAACATTCTCCAGGACAGATCACATCTTGGGTCACAAATCAAGCCTCGGAATATTTAAGAAAACTGAAATTGTATCAAGCATCTTTTCTGACCACAACACTGAGATTGGAAATCAGTCACAGGAAAAAAACTGTAAAAAACACAAATACATGGAGGCTAAACAGTATGCTACTAAATAACCAAGAGATCACTGAATAAATCAAAGAAGAAATAAAAAAATACATAGAAACAAATGACAATGAAAACATGACAACCCAAAACCTATGGGATGCAGCAAAAGCAGTTCTAAGAGGGAAGTTTATAGCAGTTCAATCTCACCTCAAGAAACAAGAAAAATCTCAAATAAACAATCTAAATACACTTAAAACAACTAGAGAAAGAAGAACAAAGAAAACCCGAAGTCAGCAGAAGGAAAGAAATCATAACGATCAGAGCAGAAATAAATGAAATAGAAATGAAGTAAACAATAGCAAAGATCAATAAAACTAAAAGCTGATTCTTTGAGATGATAAACAAAATTGATAAACCCTTAGCCAGACTCATCAAGAAAAAAAGGGAGAGGATGCAAATCAATAAAATTAGAAATGAAAAAGGAGAAATCGCAACTGACATCGAAGAAATACAAAGGATTATGAGACAACGACAAACAACTGTATGCCAATAAAATAGACAACCACAAGAAGAAATGGACAAACTCTTTGAAAGGTACAATTTTCCAAGACTGAACCAGGAAGAATTAGAAAATATAAGCAGACCTATCACAAGTAATGAAATTGAAACCATAATTAAAAATCTTCCAACAAACAAAAGTCCAGGACCAGATGGCTTCACAGGCAAATTCTATCAAACACTGAGAGAAGACCTAACACTGATCCTTCTCAAACTCTTCCAAAAAATTGCAGAGGGAGAAACACTCCCAAATTCATTCTACAAAGCCACCATCACCCTGATACCAAAAAAAAAGAAAAAGATATCATAAAAAAAGAAAACTATAGAACAATATCACTGATGAACATAGATGCAAAAATCCTGAACAAAATACTAGCAAACAAAATCCAACAGTGCATTAAAAGGATCATACACCATGATCAAGTGGGATTTATCCCAGGGATGCAAGGATTCTTCAATATATGCAAATCAATCAATGTGATACACCACATTAACAAATTAAGGAACAAAAACTGTATGATCATCTCAATAGATGCAGAAAAAGCTTTTGACAAAATTCAACACCCATTTATGATAAAAACTCTCCAGAAAATGGGCATAGAGGGAACCTACCTTAACATAATAAAGTCCATATATGACAAACCCACAGCAAGCATCATACTCAATGGTGAAAAACTGAAAGCATTTCCTCTAAGATCAGGAACAAGACAAGGATGTCCACTCTGACTACTCTTATTCAACATAGTTTTGGAAGTCCTATCCATGGCAATCAGAGAAGAAAAAGAAATCAAAGGAATCCAAATTGGAAAAGAAGAAGTAAAACTGTCACTGTTTGCAGATGACATGATACTATACATAGAAAATCCTAAAGATGCCACCAGAAAACTACTAGAACTAATCAATGAATTTGGTAAGGTTGCAGGATACAAAATTAATGCACAGAAATCTCTGACATTCCTATACACCAACAATGAAAAATCAGAAAGAGAAATTAAGGAAGCACTCCCATTTACCATTGCAACAAAAAGAATAAAATACATAGAAATAAACCTGCCTAAGTAGGTGAAAGACTTGTACTCAGAAAACTTTAAAGCACTGCTGAAAGAAATCAAAGATGACATAAACAGAGAAATATACCATGTTCTTGGATTGGAAGAATCAATATTGTGAAAATGACTATACTACCCAAAGCAATCTACAGATTCAGTGCAATCCCTATCAAACTACCAATGGCATTCTTCACAGAATTAGAACAAAAAATTTTACAATTCGTATGGAAACACAAAAGACCCCAAAGAGCCAAAGCAATCTTGAGAAAGAAAAATGGAGCTAGAGGAATCAGGCTCCCTGACTTCAAGCTATACTACAAAGCTACAGTAATCAAGACAGTATGGTGCTGGCACAAAAGCAGAAATATAGATCAATGGAACAGGATAGAAAGCCCAGAGATAAACCCATGCACATCTGGTCGCCTAATTTACAACAAAGGAGGCAAGAACATACAGTGGAGAAAAGATAGCCGCTTCAATAAGTGGTGCTGGGAAAACTGGACAGCTACATGTAAAAGAATGAAATTAGAACATTACCTAACACCATACACAAAAATAAACTCCAAATGCATTAAAGACCTAAATGTAAGACCAGACACTCTAAAAGTCTTAGAGGAAAATATAGGAAAAACACTCTTTGACATAAACCACAGCAAGATCATTTCTGATCCACCTCCTAGAGTAACGGAAATAAAAACAAAAGTAAACAAATAGGACTTAATTAAACTTAAAAGCTTTTGCACAGCAAAGGAAACCATAAACAAGCCAAAAAGACAATCCTCAGAATGGGAGAAAATATTTGCAAATGAAACAACAGACAAAAGATTAATCTCCAAAATTTACAAACAGCTTATGGAGCTCAATATCAAAAGAACAAACAATCCAACTAAAAAACGGTCGGGAGACCTAAATAGACATTTCACCAAGGAAGACATACAGATGGCCAAGAGGCACATGAAAAGATGCTCAACATCACTAATTATTAGAGAAATGCAAATCAAAACTACAATGAGGTATCACCTGACATTGGTCAGAATGGCCATTATCAAAAAATCTAGAAACAGTAAATGCTGGGAAGGGTGTGGTGAAAAGGGAACCCTCCTGCACTGTTGGTGGGAATGTAAATTGATACAACCACTATGGAAAACAGTATGGACGTTCCTTAAAAAACTAAAAATAGAACTGCCATATGACCCAGCAATCCCACTACTGGGCATATACCCTGAGAAAACCATAATTCAAAAAAGAGTCATGTACCACAATGTTCATTGCAGCACTATTTACAATAGCCAGGACATGGAAGCAACCTAAGTGTCCATTCACAGATGAATGGATAAAGAAGATGTGGCACATATATACAATGGAATATTACTCAGCCATAAAAGAAACGAAATTGAGTTACTTGTAGTGAGGTGGATGGACCTAGAGTCTGTCATACAGAGTGAAGTAAGTCAGAAAGAGAAAAACAAATTCTGTACGCTAACGCATATATATGGAATCTAAAAAAAAAAAAAGAAAAATGGTACTGATGAACCAGTGGCAGGGCAGGAATAAAGATGTAGACATAGACAATGGACTTGAGGACACGGGGTGGGAGGGGGTAGCTGGGGCTAAGTGAGAGTAGCATTGACATATATACACTACCGAATGTAAAATAGTTAGCTAGTGGGAAGCAGCAGCGTAGCACAGAGAGATCAGCTCTGTGCTTTGTGATGACCTAGAGAGGTGGGATAAGGAGGATGGGAGGGAGGCTCAAGAGGGAGGGGTTTTGGGGACATATGTATGCATATGGCTGATTCACTTTGGTGTACAACAGAAACTAACACAGTATTGTGAAGCAATTATACGCCAATAAAGATCTATTAAAAATAAATAAATAAAGTGGAGGAATGGGTGACAGCAGAACCTCCTCAGTCTATGTTGCAGCAGAAAGAGTAAGAGTTTTAGAATCCCAGGGAAGTGGGTTCAGATCCCAGCTCCACCATTTACCAGCTCTGATACCATAACAAATTCCTCAATTTCTGGGACTCAGTTTTGTCATCTTTACGTAGGAACTTGCAGAGGCATGATGAGGATTAAAGATAATGTATACAGAAGTGTCTTACATGGGACCTGCACATCATAATGCTCGATATGAAGATGCTATTGTTGAGAGCATCATCATATTATTACTATTGCTATTATTACTATTATTATTAACTTCTGTGAGAGGGAGGATATTCCCTTCTCCAATCCTTTATTAGAATATTCAGAAGCTGAAGAAGTTTGGAACTGCTCATCTGCCATGGGGCTCTGTTTACATCTTGAATTACTCAAATGAAATGTAAAAACAGCTTCACTGCATCGTAAAGTGCTCATTACTTTAATTCAAACAGCACAGAGTTCCCCTCAAAATAAATGACTCTGTCCATCTGTTTATTTCCCTATGCTAAACTGGTTTCCTGCTTTTCTTGGGCTGGTGAGAAACACTTCAAAGACAGCTGATGTAAACTAAGTAGGGAAGTCTCCAGCCCACATCACTGGGCCCTGGAGGGCCTCAGACAGCCTGGGTGGAAAGGCAGTAGTACAATATCCAGCCTGTGTATGTTGTGATGTCCACAGTCCATAGGCATTGTCACTCAGAGGTCCACTTTAGGGAAGGATTTTTGGGATGCCACTTTTGCCATTTTTTAAAAAATTTATTTATTTTTTGTTATTATTTTTGGCTGTGTTGGGTCTTCGTTTCTGTGGAGGACTTTCTCTAGTTGCGGCGAGCAGGGGCCACTCTTCATTGTGGTGCGCGGGCCTCTCACTATCGCGGCCTCTCTTGTTTTGGAGCACAAGCTCCAGACGCGCAGGCTCAGTAGTTGTGGCTCACGGGCCTAGTTGCTCCGCGGCATGTGGGATCTTCCCAGACCAGGGCTCGAACCCGTGTCCCGTGCATTGGCAGGCAGCTTCTCAACCACTGCGCCACCAGGGAAGCCCCTCTTTTGCCATTTTTGACATCAATTTCATTTTGTATGATCAAATATAATTTTATCTTTGTAGTCCTTTAGATCATGACTATCATAGGACACAATTTCAATCAAAATCTTGATGATAACACATAAATGATTCTGTGTAAAGGCCAGAAAAATAAATTGTATGAAATTGATACCTAATTTATTAAATGTGTTTGTCAGTATCTTATTACTCTTCTAAGCCTTGAAAACTCATCAAAAGATCCCTCAGGTATATGCAATTATTAAACTAAGTTATCTTCAATAATTTTCTTATTTTTAGTCATACAAAAACCATAAATTTTCACATATTTTTAAGTTCCGTCATTATTTGTCAAAACATAATTGATTAAACTGTCTTTTAAACATTTGATGCCTTTAAGTGTTTAGACTTGTTATATGTGGGCCTCCATTTGTATTCTTGCTGCAGGCCTAGCAAATGTTAGGGACAGGCCTATTCCTGGAGCATGGTGACTACAGTGATTATATGAATCGACATGTCTGATGGTGCTAGTGTTGGATTGATCAGGAAGACTAAGAGACTTTGACAGAGTTATGATCTGTCAAAAATCTTCTTTTATGATTTTTACATAGAATTGACCCTTCTAATCTTTTTTAAAAATTGAAGTATAGTTGATTAACAATATTCTATTAGTTTCGGGTGTACAACATAGTGATTCAAAATTTTTATAGATTATACTCCATGTAAAGTTATTATAGAATATTGGCTATATTCCCTGTACTGTATAATATATCCTTGTAGCTTATTTATTTTATACATAGTAATTTGTACCTCTTAATCCTCTCCCCCTTCCCTCTCCCCACTGGTAACCACTAGCTTGTTCTCTATTTGTGTGAGTCTGTTTCTGTTTTGTTATATTCACTAGTTTGTCTTATTTTTTAGATTCCACATATAAGTGATAACATACAGTATTTGTCTTTCTCTGTCTGACTTATGTCACTAAGCATTATGCCCTCCAGGTCCATCCATGTTTTTGTAAATGGCAGAATTTTATTCTTTTTAATGAATGAGCAGTATTCTGTTGTATGTGTACACCACATCTTCTTTATCCATTCACCTGTTGATGGACACATAGGTTGCTTCCATATATTGGCTATCGTAAATAATGCTGCTATAAACCTTGGGGTGCATGTATCTTTTTGAATTAGTGTTTTCATTTTCTTTGGATACGTACCCAGGAGTGGAGTTTCTGGATCATGTGGTAGTTCTATTTTTTGTTTTTTGAGGAACCTCCATACTGTATTTCACAGTGCGTGCACCAATTTACATTCCCACCAACAGTGTACAAGGGTTTCCTTTTCTCCACATCCTCGCCAACATTTGTTATTTGTGGTCTTTTTGATGATAGCCATTCTGGCAGGTGTGAGGTAATATCTCACTTGGTTTTGACTTGCTTTTCTCTCATGATTAGCAGTGTTGAGCATCTTTTCATGTGCCTGTTAGCCATCTGTATGTCTTCTTTGGGAAAATGTCTCTTCAGGTCTTCTGCCCATTTTTAAATCAGGCTGTTTGTTTTTGTGATATTGAGTTGTATGAGCTATTTACATATTTTGTGGTCATATCATTTGCAAATATTTTCTCCCATTCAGTAGGTTGTCTTTTCATTTTGCTGATGGTTTCCTTTGCTGTGCAAAAGTTTTTAAGTTTAATTCAAACAATAGAATTTAAATTTAATAAAATCATGGAAAAGATCAATGAAACTAAGAGCTGATTCTTTGAAAAGATAAACAAAATTGATAAAACTTTAGCCAGACTCATCAAAAAAAGAGAGAGACAGCCCAAATCAATAAAATCAGAAATGAAAAAGAAGTTACAATTGACACCACAGAAATACAAAGAATCATAAGAAATTACTATAAGCCACTATATACCAATAAAATGGACAACCTAGAAGAAATGACCAAATTCCTAGGAATGTATGATCTCCCAAGACTGAATGAGGAAGAAATAAAAAATGTGAATGACCAGTTACCAGTAACGAAATTGAATCAGTAATGGAAAAAAAAAATTCCAACAAACAAAAATCCAGGACCAGATGGTTTCACAGGTAAATTCTACCAAACATTTAGGGAGAGTTACCTATTGTCTCAAGCTATTCCAAAAAATTGCAGACGAAGGAATGCTTCCAAACTCATTCTATGAGACCAGCAACACCATGATACCAAAACCAGACAAAGATATCACACAAAAAAAGAAAATTATAAGCAAATATCACTGATGAACAAAGATGCAAAAATCCTCAAAAAAAAATCAGCAAATCAAATCCAGCAATACATTAGAAGGATTTTACACCATGATCAAATGGGGTTTATCCCGGGGATGCAAGGATGGTTCAATATCTGCAAATCAATCAGTGTGATATACCACATTAACAAACTGAAGAATAAAAATCATATGATTATCTCAGTGGATGCAGAAAAAGCTTTTGACAAAATTCCACATCTCTTTATGATAGAAAGCTCTGGGCATAGAGGGAACATACTTCAATACAATGAAGGCCATACATGATAAGCCCAGAGCTAACATCATACTCAACAGGAAAAGCTTAAAGCATTTCCTTTGTGATCAGGAACAAGACAATGATGCCCTCTCTCACCACTTTTATTCAACATAGTATTTTAATTCCTAGCCACAGCAATCAGAGAAGAAAAAGAAATAAAGGGAATCCAAATTGGAAAGAAAGAAGTGAAACTGTCACTGTTTGCAGATGACATGACAGTATACATAGAAAATCCTAAAACGCCACCAAAAAACTACTAGAGCTTATCAATTAATTCAGTAAAGGTGTTGGCTGCAAAATTAATATACAGAAATCTGTTGCATTTCTATACACTAACAATGAACTATCAGAAACAGAAACTAAGTAAATAATCCTGTTTCCAATTACATCATAAAGAATAAAATACCTAGGAGTAAATCTAGGGAGGTAAAAAACCTCTATTCAGAATACTATGATTCTGATGAACAAAACTGAAGATGACACAAACAGATGGAAAGATATACTGTGTTCATGGATTGGAAGAATTAATATTGTTAAAAAGACCATACTACACAAGACAATCTACATATTCAGTGCAATCCCTATCAAAATACCAATGGCATTTTTCACAGAACTAAAACAAATAATTTTAAAATTTCTGTAGAAATACAAAAGACCCTGAATAGCAACAACAATCTTGAGAAAGAAGAACAGAGCTGGAGGTATCATGCTACCTGACTTCAGACTATTCTACAAAACTACCATAGTCAAAACAGTATGGTACTGGCAAAAAAACAAAAACAAAACAAAACAAAAACAGACACCTAGATCAATGGAACAGAATGGGGAGCCCAGAAATAAGCCCACACACTTAAGGTCAATTAATCTATGACAAAGAAGGCAAAAACATACAATGGGGAAAGACAGCCCCTTCAATAAGTGGTGCTGGACAGCTACACATAAAAGAATGAAATTAGAACATTTTCTCACATCATATACAAAAGTAAACTTAAAATGGATTAAAGATGTAAATGTAAGACTAGAAACCATAAAACTCCTAGAAGAAAACATAGGCAGGACACTCTGTGACTTGCAGCAGTATATTTTTGGGTCTGTCACCAAATGCAAAGGAAACAAAAGCATAAATAAGTGACCCTTCTATTCTTGATTATAAATCTCAATCAAATGTGCAGGGTTCTCAAACTGCTAAATTCTTAAGCACTACAAAGCTCCTTTTGATTTTCAGGCAACCTTAAATTCAGTTTCATCCTGGATAATTCCTAAATAGTTAATAGCATGCAGATTTTCCTGTTTAAATTAGGAAAAGAATTACCTAAAATCTTACCATTTCCACAAATCACTTGTTTTTATTTTTCTGTATGCCACCTTAGTCCATATCATTTGCATTACTAAGAAGAGTAGTATATTTTAATTTCTGACCTATTTAGAATTTTATATCCTATTTTTTTCTGCTTAACATTGTAGTATAAGTATTTTTTCTATGTTGTTACAGAATCATCACAAATAACTACAGAAATTTTTATCATTTTGGTAGACTGTATTTTATGTAATCATTTTCCTATTGTAGGTTTTAGTTGTTTCCAATTCTTTCCTATTAATAAATGTTGCAATATATTATTCTCTCTTTCTCTGACTGATCTTATTTGTGGGATTTCTTAGCAGAACTAGTAGTAATGATAGTAGTAGAAGAAGAAGCATTCTACAATCCATTATGGAGAGCCCTTGGGAAAATTATGTTTCAGAATTCAGAATCATTCAGATTTTAGAAAGGTCATATGGTGAGTATACTATATATCATATAAAACTCCCAGTAGTGTCTGAAAGCAACACCCCATAATCAATCCCATTGATATTTCAATAGTGAGATGTATGAGTATTCACTCTATATAGTAGAAATAAAGACTATAAATAGCCTCTCATCAGTTTAGCTCAAGGTTTTTTTTATCAGATGAGTTGAGATCAGGTCAGTTATTGCTGCCAGATGAGTTAGAAACCTTTTCAGAGATGTTTGGAATTGAAAATAAGAGATTGGAGGATCATATAAACTGTAATTAACACTAGCTACCATGAATTTGGAATTTATTATTAAGGCCAAGTACTATATGAAGCTCTTTTAAGCAGCATAGATTTGGATTTTTAATTTATATGAAAATTTGAAAACCTTTTTCTTTAATAAGCAAGAAAAGTCTATTCATATTTATTTACATTAATGTAATCTTTGGTCTCAGTGCTTTCATATCATCTTTTAATTATTGGATGTATTATGTTGTATTTACTAAGTGTCTTTCTCTGTTTGAGGTACCTCTTTGCTTTTTCAAAACTTTTATTGTAGTATTTAAGTAGGTCTCTATTTTTATTTTAATGGCTACATTCATATTAATACTTTTTATAGTATTCTTAATTCCCTCTTTACTTACTTAACCTCTTCCTCAATTATAATAGTATTAGTTAACTCTCATCTATTATATAAGTCGATGATCTTACTTTAAGTTCACTCTTTTTTTTCCCTTCTCTCACTTTTTAGTTTCATTCTTTCTATTCTATTAGAACATCTGATGATATTATTCTTTTTTAAAATTAATTTTTATTAGAGTATAGTTGCTTTACAATGTTGTGTTAGTTTCTACTGTACAGCAAAATGAATCAGCTATACATATACCTATATCCCCTGTTTTTTGGATTTCCTTTCCATTTAGGTCACCACAGTGCTTTAAGTAGAGTTCCCTGTGCTATACAGTATGTTCTCATTAGTTATCTATTTTATAAATAGTATCAATAGTGTATATATGTCAGTCCCAATCTCCCAATTCCTCCCACCCCCCATTCCCCCTTGTTATCCATACATTTGTTCTCTATGTCTGTGTCTCTATTTCTGCTTTGCAAATAGGATCATCTATACCATTTTTTCTAGATTCCACATATATGCATTAATATGCGGTATTTGTTTTTCTCTTTCTGACTTACTTCACTCTGTATGACACTCTCTGGGTCCATCGATAACATATTATTCTTCAACCCACAATGCCACTCTCATTCTAGTCTTAGATCTTTAGCTAAATATATGAAATATTCATCATCAGTCCTTCTGCAAAGTTTTGTCATTTATCCTTTGGTTGAATGATACGCATCCTCCAAAGTAGAGACCGGTAAACGTTTTCTGTAAATTAGGGACAGAGAGTAAATAGTATTTTAGGCTTTGCAAGCTATATGGTCTTGATCATAGTTACTCAACTCTGCCATTGTATCACAAAAGCAACCATACACAATATGTAGACAAATGGGTGTGGCTGTCCCCAATAAAACTTTATTTAAAAAAAATTTTTGACCTGTGAGCTATAGCTTTTACCCCTGCTCTAAATCCACAGGAATGGAATGTATGTCCAGTATTCTCTGAGTTCTAGCACATTCAAAACTATTTTCATGTGGCCTTGATAGTTGAAGGAGAGTATAGCTGGATATAATAGCCTTGGTTTGCACTTTCTTCCTCAAGCTTACTGAAAATGCTGGTCCTCTGTTGCCTTGCCTTGTAGGTAGTTTTGTGAAATATGATGCCATTCTGATCCTCTTGCCTTTGTATTCGATTTTATCTTTTTCCCTGGAGGTCTTAAAGAGTTTTCTTTTTCTTTAAAGATTTCTTTCTAATCGTTTTACCAGGATATTTTAAAGATATCTAAATCATTTTCCACAGTACCCAGTGAGCCCTGATTCAGGTCTTCTTTTATTTATGAAATGCTTTTTTTTTAGATTTTAGTATTAAATATTACACCTGATTTATTGTTTCAGGTTTCTTCTTCAGACCACAATTATATTTATGCTCAATCTCCTTTGCCTGACTTCCATTTCAACCACTTTCTCTCTAACCTGTTTTACTTTTTTCTTAATCTTGCTTTCATTCTCTTGGTTATTTACCTATTTACTGCTCTTTATTAAGTTTTTATTTCTGATATAATTTTGTCTTTTTCACCCATTTTGTTCCTGAGTTCCATCAGCTCATGTTTAATCTTCTTTTTTCTGTCCATTTGGGTTCTTAATTTTTATATTTCTGATTCAAGGTGTCCCCCCCACCCCAGTCTTGATTGAAGATATTTAATTCCATTTAGAATGCTGTGTTAAAGTTTTCTTCAGATTTATGGTTCACTGGGGTGGGGGGGATTTTTCAGCAGCAGAAGAGTTTTATTCACATCATTTGACTTTTTGCAGTAACTTTGTATAGATATGGTATGCTTTTTTATTAGTTCTGTCCCTTGCATGGATAGATTTCCTAGTTAGAGAACAACTTTCTCTGTCAGCTCTGTCTTCTTTGGGGAAGGTTCTTTCAATGGTGATTTTGTTGGTGAGCAGAGGAGGGGAAAGAATTTCACATTTAGTTTCCCTTCATTTCTTAAGAATCCTTAATTTTTCTCTTATTTCCTTCTTTTTCATCACTGCATCATTACCTCGGGATACTACCTTCTTTATATTTATCCCCTTCTCCTCCAGAAGCACCATTTCTTCAAAGCTGACACTTCTGGTTCTGCACACTCTTGAGTTTATGTTTTGGGGGGAAGGAGGAAAAAAAAGATTTATAATCAGGTGTTTACCATTGTTCTGCAAAACTGGAAGTCCCACCTGTTCATTATGACACTTTTGAAAGTATGTCTTTTTTTATTTTTTATGGATCCAACAAGGAAGCCTGGTATGCTTTTTAAAGATACAATTGCACATCTCCTGGGTTCATAGTTACATCATGGAGACTGTCTTAAATATTCATTCCCAAGGATAGGAAACACCTACTAGTCAACCCTGTTTTCCTTTACATAAAAGTTCCTGGCGTGATTGAACATAAATTCTTTCATAATGTAATGAGGTATTATACAACAGAGTTATTGTTTGCTTTCATTATTCAGTTATAATTCATTATTGTGTCTAATTTACTAGCCTTATAAGGACTTGTCAGCTTTTGGTACTTGAATACATTGTGCAAGTCATAAAATCTCAGAATGTTATCCTGAGCATCCTTCCTCAGCCCAGGAAGGGCACACAATCTGATGGGGTTGCCCCAGGGTTCATAGGCTCCGAATTTCTCTCCTCCTGCCCTTCGCCAAGAAGTAATGGTATTAATGGTTAAAGTTCTTAATTTTTTATATTAATGATAGTAAGTATTCCTGTTATAAATATATTATCAGGAGAAGAGGCACATTCAGTTATTACCATCAATTAACAGTTCAATGCTCAAGCATATCCCTGAGAAAATGAGAGTTAGGACCAGTAAGGCTGTTAAGGAGAGGCATTGAAGGGGCTAAAAACAATAGCAAAAACAAAACAGCAAAAGTAATAGTAGCAGCAACAGCAGTAGTATTGACTACCATGATACTGTACTAATCACAGAATTCCATCCGTTTGACCATCCTATGATTTTTAGTATAGTATAATTATTCCTATTTTACATATAAGGAAACAGAACTGTAAAGAAGCTAAGTCACTTTTCCAAGATACAAAAGAAATGCAGACTTGATGAACACAAATTATCTCATTTAATCCTATAATAGTGTTATGAAGAATTTAGTGTTATTTTTACTATTTTTCAGATAAGAAAATGAAAACTCAGGTAACAAAGTGTCCAACTTGAGAAACTTTAGAATTAGTTAAAAACAAAAATAACACACAGGCAAGTTAAAAAAGAAAAAAATTTAAATCACTCATATTTTTACCCTCTTGTGATGACTGCTGTCAATGTTTGGCTGTATTCCCTTTCAGTAAACACACATATGCACACATGGGATCCTACTAAATGAACTGTTTGTAAACTGTTTTAATAACTATATGAAAATTCCTCATGTGCATGTATTGTTCCTAAAATTTTCTATTGTTGATCACTTAGGTTGTTTCTTTTTTATTTGTTTGTTTGTTAGTTTATAAGTAATGCTGTGATGAATATCATAGAGGGAAATTTTTTTGCACATGCCTAATTACTTCCTCTGGGCTTAACCCTAAAAGTTCATTTCATATTTAAAAAGTATTGTATCTTTAAAAGATTTAATACTTAAATCACATTTCTAATAATCTAAAATGTTCCAGATCAGAATGATGCCACTTTATGTCACAGTTTTGAATTTCACTCAATATGTTGAGATGTGTGATCACAAAACTCTCTACATACTTGCACATTCATACTCCAAATGCATAACAGTGCCTAATAATATACTTCCACTGAAATAATTTTAAAAGCCCTATCACTGAAAAAGTAGACAAACATTTATGTAGATCAGAAACACCTAAGGCAAGTTGCATCTGAAACCTTGATCTTCTATTCTGCTTCCAGAATAGAAGCAGAAAAAGGCAGCCAGGTTTCATTCCAGGAGAAAGGAATCAAACACAGCTATTCATGGTGACAGATCATATTTAGACTCACTTTGTGAAAAAGGTTCTAGGGTAGGGCTGTCTCAGTGAACTGAGGTTGAAAAGGTTTAAACTCTTACGTGGGTCTGCTGAATGGCTGAGTAATTAAAGATCTAGTCCCATGGGACAAGAATTTAGGGGTTCCAAATATGAAACCTGTTTCTGGACAAGGGACTCTACACTGAGGGCCTCTATGAAGGCAACCAGGAAAAAAAAAAAAAATCCAATAGAGAAGACTGAGATCAGAGAGAAAAACATAACGAAACTTTCACACAAATGAACTTGCATGCAAAATGTCAAAGCTAATGTGGAAAACTGAGGTGCAAAAGATACCTCATCAACCAAAATAATTTGACTTTGAGGAAATGCATAAAAAAAGGATTCTGAAAGCAATTTCAAAATAAATATGTTTAAGGTCTATAAAGAGATTAAGGAAGCAATGACAATTATAAATATAGTAAAGAAGTTACAGAGGACTATTAAAGCAACCAAATAGAAACCCTAGAAATGAAAAATATAGCCATGGAAAGTAAGAACTCACAAGACAGAATAAACACCACACTGACCAACACAGTTGAAAAGAGAATTGTTGATTGGAAAGATAATTCTGAGGAATTTATCCAGACTGTAGAATGGAGAGATAAAGAAAAGAAAAAAAATATGAAAGAGAATTTAGGAATTACAGATAATAGAATAAGAAACTGTAATATATATTAGAAGTTCAAGAAACAAAGGACAGAACTGCAGAAAGCAGTGTTGAAGAGATGTTAGCTGAAATTTTGCAGAATTAAACAAAGATTTCAATTATCAGAGAGACAAAATGAACACTGAATTGCACACAGGAAAAATAAAAATGTGAGTGAAACTAATGAACCCTAAGTTTTCTATTATGTAGTATTATGGAGCATTTCTATTATTACAAGGTTACATGCTTTATTTTATAATTTTGGTCACTATTATCGGTTTTGTTCCTCTTGAAACAATTATAAAGTACACATGACTAAATAATGGAAAAAATACCTTGTGATACAATACAATGAACTAAATGACATGAATTCTTCCATACTAAACATGAAGGACTTCAGTATAGAGCTCAGTTTCTCCAATATCTGCCCACTAAGTACCACTTAAAGGCTATTCTTTAAGTCCACATAAAGGCGATTCTTTTTTATTTATTTATTTATTTATTTATTTATTTATTTATTTATTTATTTATTTATTTATTTTTGGCTGTGTTGGATCTTTGTTTCTGTGTGAGGGCTTTCTCCAGTTGCGGCGAGCGGGGGCCACTCTTCATCGCGGTGCACAGGCCTCTCACTGTCATGGCCTCTCCCGTTGCGGAGCATAGGCTCCAGACGCGCAGGCTCAGTAGTTGTGGCTCACGGACTTAGTTGCTCCGCGGCATGTGGGATCTTCCCAGACCAGGGCTCGAACCCGTGTCCCCTGCATTGGCAGGCAGATTCTCAACCACTGCACCACCAGGGAAGCCCAAGGCTATTCTTTATGTCTACATAAAGACAACTAATTTTAGGTTAATTTTTAAAAGATTTATCATAATTTTTATAATAAAATATTAACATTTTCAAACTAAAACATTAATGGTATTTTTATGTTAGTCCCTTTTATGTCAAGTGTGTATTGTTTACAATCTATCACCAACTTATCTGTACCAGGCCTACTATGAACTTCCCCAGATCTACCCAATCCCACTTACAGTGGCTATTTGCCTTACCTCCTGACCAAAGTTGCTTTAGCCATAGTTCACTCCATTCTCAAGATTATAAAGCCTAGGTGCTGCCACCAAATGCATGCTTAAGTAGCCCCTGTGTATGTTGTCAACTGATAAGGAGAGGACGCCACACCTGTGTACTTGTTGGAGTGGACCCATGGAGACTTCGGCTAAAGGAGAGTTGCCACCTTTTAAATGGACCTCAAACACTGGAGGAGGAAAGGCAAAAGGGAACCAGGAGATAAATTTGTCAACCTTTCTCCCACTTCCATCCCTCTTTACCTTCCCCTGCCCAGGGTTGTTCTGAAACATGTATGTTTCATATGGCCTCAAGGATGATACCTCTCTAAGAATGAACAACTGAGCTGTATTATGGCATTTGGCCACCTCAGTAATGCACTCCCCTGTATTTGATCTCTCCCCTTCCCTTAATTAATTCCCCTTTCCCTCACTCTTAATTCCCTGGAATTGTATCTCCCAATGAAGTGTTAACAGATTATCTTTTGCCTTAGGCTCTGCTTTCTAGAGAACCTGGGCCAAGACTGTATTAATATCTGAGAGATAACTTGAGCCATAGGCCATGTTCTGTATCCAGTCAATTTCTCTTTTTGCTCTTTCTATTCACTATATTAGAAAATCCAAATTTACAGTCACAGGTTGTCAGGAATGGCAGCAAGTTTTTGGTGATTCTGACAAATGGCTCTGGATTGAATATGGACATAGAAATTATGAAGAGATTTCCCACTGAAAACTACTTTCATCATTCAGTCAGATGCTAAATCAATTAGCATATCACATTCAAAAGCCAGAAGGTTGATTTCAACTTGAGAGATGGCAGCAAATGGATTCCCAATTTTGCTCTCATTGCATTTGATTTTGGAAAGTATGTCTGCATGTCCTTATGGTTCACATTATCTGATGAGTGTAGAAAATCAAGTGATGGAAAATGTCAAATTCTTAGTGGTAATGTTATTTGCACCACACTCTGGTCTTTGTAAGACATCCTAACTTTTATCCTTGACATTAAAAAGCATCTTTTAAAACCTGAAATAATAGGTTTATCTTATTCAAAAGGCTTAAATTATTGCTAAGAAATACCACCTGATAAAACACCTGAATTCATAGAAATGGTCTTTATGAGAATTATGAGAATCATTATTTTATTTACTTTTATTAGACACATTTTAATATGTTATTATGAAAGTTTTTCAAACATACAGAAAAGTTGAAAGAATTGTACTGTGACCACTCATATATTACCTAGACTCTACGGTTAACATTTTACCTTATTTGCTTTATCATATATGTGTCTCTCTATCCATACTTCTATTCATACCTTAATTCATCTCATTTCTGATACATTTCAAAGTAAATTGCAGCATGAACATTATTAACTGGAGTTCAGTTTCTTTTATAGTTCCTTGTAAAAATAAAATTCATTGTATACAATGAATGTATAAATCTTCAGTATACTGTTCTGTGAGTTTTGACAAATCTAAGCACCTATGTTATACAAACCTCTATTGATATGTAGAAAAGCTGTCACTCCAGGAAGTTCCTCGTGCCTCTTCCTAGACAGTTTCCACCTCTATCCAGAGACAATCACATTCTGATTTTTTTCACTATAGATTAATTTTGCCTGTTCTAGAGCTTCATATAAGTGGAATCATAGAGTCTACACTATGAACTGTTTTTTCTAAGAACTTTTTCACTGAGCATAATGTTTTAAAGATTCATCCAAGCCATTGGGTATACCCGTAGTCTATTATTTTCTATTACTGTGCTCTATTACATTGTACAAATACATCACAGTTTATTTAACCATTCTCCTGTTGATGGACATCTGAGTCATTTCCAGTTTGAGAATATTATGAATAAGCACCTATGAACATTCTTGTATAAATCTTTTTGTAGATATATGTTTTAGTTTTTCTTAGGTAAATACCTAGGAGTAGAATTTCTGGGATCTAAGGTCAGTGTATATTTACTTTGATAAGAAACTACCAGACCATTTTCCCAAAATGATTAAAGCACTTTTTACAGGCCACCAACAGTACGTGAGGGTCTCTGTTGCTTCACAGCCTTGCCAACATTTGGTGGTGTCAGTCTTTTTAGTTTTAGCCATGTTAACTAGTTTATAGTGGTAGTATCTCATTACGGCTTTAATTTGCGTTTTCCTGATGATGTTAGCACATTTCCATGTGCTCATAACCATTTGTATATCTTCCTATGTAGAATATTTGTTCAAATATTTTTGTGAATTTGTTTATTATTGGCTTGTGGAAGTTCTTTATACATCCTGAATACCAATTTTCTGCCAGACACATATATTTTTGTGAATGTTTTATCCTAGTCTATGTCTTGTCTTTTTATTTTCTTAATTGTGTCAATTGATGAACAGAAGTTTTTATTGCAATGAAGTCTAATATATCATTTTTTCTTTTATGGTTATTGTGTTCTGTGACTTGTCTAAGAAAATTTTGCCTACCCCCAAGTCACAAAAAAATATTATTTTATATTTTCTACTATAAGTTTTAAAGTTTTAGCTTTTACATTAAGCTTATTATCTATCTTGAATTAATTTATGTGTATTATGTAAGGGAATGGTAGAGATTAATTTTTTTTTTTCTGAATGGACATCCAGTTTTTCCTTCATTTATTGAAAAGACTTTGCTTTCTCTACTGGATTACTTCTTTACTTTTGTAAAAAATCAGTTGAACCTCTATAGAACACTCTACTCAACAACAGCAAAGTACACATCTTTCTCCAGTGTACATGGAACATTTTCTAGAGTAGACCATATGTTAGACCACAAAACTAGCCTCAACAAATTTTAAAATGTTGAAATCATACAAAGCTATATCCTCAGATCACAATGGAATGAAATTATAAATCAATTTAAAATGGAAATTTGGAGTATTCAAAAATATGTGGAAATTAAACAACAGAGTTCTGAATAACCAATGGGTTAGAGGGAAGAAACTACAAGAAAAATTAGAAAATGCTTTGAGATAAATCAAAACAGAAACATAGCATTTCAAAACTTATGAGATACACTGAAAGTAGTGCTCCGTCAGAAATTTATAGCTACAAATGCCTATGTTAAAATAAGAGAAATCTCAATTCAATAATCTGACTTTCCACATAAAGGAACTAGAAAAGAACAGCAAACTAAACCCAAAGCAAGAAAAAGAAATGAAATAATAGATATTAGAGTGGAGATAAACAAAATAGAGACTAGAAAAACAATTCAGGAAATCAGTAAGCCAAAAGTTGGTTCTTTGATAAGATCAACAAAATTGGCAAACCTTTAGGTAGGCTGAACAAGAAAGAAAGAAATTACTAAAATCAGAAATGAAAGAGGGGCTCTTACTACTGAATTTATAGAAATAAAAGGATTCAAAAAATTACTATGAATAATTATATGTCAACAAATTATATGGCAACAAAGTAGATAAATGTAATGGACAAATTTCTAGAAATACACAAACTGCCAAAACTCATTCAAGCAGAAATAGAAAACCTGAATAGGCCAATAACAAGTAAAAGGATTGACTTAGTAATCAAAAAATTTCCAACATAGAAAAGTTATGACCAGATGATTTCACTGGTGAATTCAACCAAACATTTAAAGAAGAACTGACAGCAATCCTTGTCAAACTCTTCTAAAAAATAGAATAGAAGAGAATACTTCCTAACTTATTCTATGATGCCAGTACTATCCTAATACCAAAGGCAGACAAACAAAACATATGAAAGGAAAACTAAAGACCATTATCCCCTGTGAATATAGATGGAAAAATTCTCAACAAAATACCAGCAAACTGAATTCAGCAGCATATTAAAAGGATTATACACCATGACCATGTGGGATTTATCTCAGGAATGCAAGGTTGGTTCAACATACAAAATTGAATCATTGTAATACGTATTAAGAAATTAAGGAAAAAAATGATCATCTCAATAGATTCAGAAAAAGTATTTGGGAAAATCCAACTCCCTTTCAAGATAAAAACACTAACAAACTTGGAATATAAGGGAACTTCCTCAACCTAATGAAAGGTATTTATGAAAAACCCACAGCTAACATCATATTTAATAATGAAAGACTTGGGGCTTCCCTGGTGGCGCAGTGGTTGAGAATCTGCCTGCCAATGCAGGGGACATGGGTTCGAGCCCTGGTCTGGGAAGATCCCACATGCCGCGGAGCGACTAGGCCCGTGAGCCACAATTGCTGAGCCTGTGCGTCTGGAGCCTGTGCTCCGCAACAAGAGAGGCCACGACAGTGAGAGGCCTGCGCACCACGATGAAGAGTGGCCCCCACTTGCCGCAACTAGAGAAAGCCCTCGCACAGAAACGAAGACCCAACACAGCCATAAATAAATAAATAAATAAATAATTAATTTTAAAAAAAAAATAATGAAAGACTTAAAGATTTCCCTCTAATACCATAAGCTAGTCAAGAATGTCAGCTCTTAACACTTCTATTCAAAATTATACCGGAAGTTCTAACCAAGGAAATTAGGCAAGAAAAATATAGAAAAGGCATACCTATTAGAAAGGAAGAAGTAAAAACAATCCCTATTTGCAGATGGCATGGTCTTATATATAGAAAATGACAAGGAATCCAGAAAAAATATATTAACACTAATAAGTTAAGCAAAGTTACAGGATACAAGATCCATGTAGAAAATCAGTTGTGTTTCCATATACTAGCAGTAAACAATTAAAAAATGAAGTCAAGGAAACAATTCAATTTATAATGCCATCAAAAAGAATAACCTACTTAGGAATAAGTTTAACCCCTACACTGAAGACTATAAAATATTACTGAAAGAAGTTATAGAAGGCCTAAATAAAGGAACAATATCCTGTATTCATGAATTGGAAGGCATAATATTTTTAAGATGGAAATACTCCTCAAATTGACCTACAAATTCAATGTAAACCCTATCAAAATTCCAACTGCATTTTTTGCATAAATGGGCGGGCTGATTTTAAAATTCATACGGAATGTAAGGAACACCAAATAGCCAAAATTATCTTGAAAAAGATTAGCAGACTCATTGGAGGATTCATACTTCCTGATTTAAAAATTTACTTTAAAGATACAGTAATAAAGACGGTGTACTGGGACTTCCCTGGTGGTGCAGTGGTTAAGAATCTACCTGCCTACACAGGGGACATAGGTTCGATCCCTGATCCGGGAAGATCCCACATGCAGTGGGGCAACTAAGCCTGTGTGCCACAACTACTGAGCCTGCGCTCTAGAGCCCACAAGCCACAACCACTGAGCCCGCACGCTGCAACTACTGAAGCCTGCCCACTCTAGGGCCTGTGTGCCGCAACTACTGAACCTGCATGCCACAACTAATGAAGCCCGTGCACCTAGAGCCTGTGCTCCCTAACAAGAGAAGCCACCGGAATGAGAAGCCCGCACACCACAACAAAGAGTGGCCCCCACTCACTGCAACTAGAGAAAGCCTGTGCACAGCAACAAAAAAAGACCCAAAGACCCAATGCAGCCAAAAAAAAAAAAAAAAAAAGGACAGTGTACTATTAGAAGGATAGATTTATAGACCAAAGGAATAGAAGTGAGAGTCCAAAAATAAACCCAGACATCTGTGGCCAATTGATTTTTGACAAGGGTGCCAAGATCATACAGTGGAAGAAAAAATATACTTTTCAACAAATGGTATTCAGGCAACTGAATATCCACGTGCAAAGGATGAATTTGGACCCCAACCTCACACAATATGTAAAAATTATCTCAAAATATCAACAACCAAAACTACAAAATGCTCAAAATAAAATGTGGATGTAACTCTTCATAATATTAACTTAGGCAATGATTTCTTAGGTATGATACTAACAGCACAAACAACCAAAATAAAAATGGATAAGTTGGACTTCATCAAAATTTAAAACTTTGTGCATCAAAGGTCACTATCAAGAAAAAAACGACAACCTACAGGATAGGAGAAAATATTTGCAAATCATGTATCTGTTAAGGGTCTAATATCCAGAATATAAAAAGAATACTTACAACTCAGCAATAAAAAGAGAAACAACACAGTTAAAAAATGGTCTAAGAATTTGAATGGACATTTCTTCAAAGGAGGTATACAAATGGCCAATAGGCACATGAAAATATTCTCAACATCATTAGCCATTATGGAAATGCATATCAAAGCTATAATGAGATACCACTTCATGCCCACTAGAATGGCTGTAATCATAGTAATGTTTTTAATGGAAAAATAAGAAGTATCAGCAAGAATTTGTTGAAACTGGAACTTTCATACACTGCTGCTGGAAATAGAAAATAGTATAGCTACTGGGAAAACTATTTGGTAGTTTCTCAGAGAGTTAAACTTCGAGTTTCCATATGATGCAAGAGTTCCTCTCCTTAGTTATATATGCAAGAGAATTGAAAATATATGTTCATATTAAAACAAATGTTTATAGCACTATTATTCATAATGGCCAAACAATAGGAAAAAACCCTAATGTCTATCACTGGATGAAAGGATTAATGAAACGTGGTATATCTGTATACTGGAATATTATCAGCCATAAAAAAGGAATGAGGTACTAATATGAACCTGGAGAATATTACACTAATTGTACAACGTGGATGAACCTGGAGGATATTACACTAATTGAAAGAAGCCAGACACTATAAAGTCCACATATCATAGGATTACATTTATATGAAATATGCAGAATAGGCAACTCCACAGAGACAGAAACTAGATTAGTGGTTTCCAGGGAATAAGGGAGAAGGGAACAAGGAGTGACTGCTAACAGGTACAGGTTTTGTTTTGGAACGATGGAAATGCTCTGGAATTAGGTAATGGTGATTGTTGCACAACATTGCAAATCTACTTTAAAAACCCATGCAATTTAAAATTGTGTACTTTAAAATAATGAATTTTATGTCATGAATTTTATCTCAATACAAAAACATGTTTTGAAAAAAAAATCAGTTGATGACATAAGTGTGGGTCTATTTCTGGGCTTTCTAATCTGTTCCATTGATCTATTTGTTCCTTATACCAGCACCACCCTGTCTTGATTATTGTAGCTTTATTGTAAGCTTCCAGGTCAGAGTAAGTTTTCTAACCTTACTCTTCTTTTTCAAGATGGCATTGGATAGGTTGTATAACCCTTGCTTTTAAAAACTCAGGTGCATGCCTTTCCCTTTCACAGCAAGCATACATCAGCGTAGGAGAACATTCTTGTACCTACTGCCCATTTCTCTGCACAGCAAATTGAAAAAACAATGTGCTTGGTGGCTCTGATTTGCTTATATTCACAGAGGTCAATATTTCCTTCAGTATTTAATCAAGATCAAAAGGAGCATTGTTTACTCCCAATTGCCTTTTTTGAATAAATCAGTTTGTGGACTGGTGTTCAGGGAAAACATTTTTGTGTGTCTGTGGTAATACATCTTGTTGCATACATGCCTGGTGTTCCATCAGTATTTTTTACAATGTACCTTTTCCAGTTTAATCTTAGTTCAGAAAATGCCATTACCTAAACGCCTGTACATGAATTTTTTTTTTTTTTAAGATTTATTTTATTGATTGATTGATTGCTATGTTGGGTCTTCGTTTCTGTGCTAGGGCTTTCTCTAGTTACGGCAAGCAGGGGCCACTCGTCATCGCGGTGCGCGGGCCTCTCACTATCGCGGCCTCTCTTGTTGCGGAGCACAGGCTCCAGACGCGCAGGCTCAGTAGTTGTGGCTCACGGGCCTAGTTGCTCCGCGGCATGTGGGATCTTCCCAGATCAGGGCTCGAACCCGTGTCCCCTGCATTGGCAGGCAGATTCTCAACCACTGCGCCACCAGGGAAGCCCCATGAATTTTTTAATGATTCACAAACAAAAGCTTATCAAGCACTTCTTCCTCATACGTATACCATAATATGTCAGGACCTGATTTGTATGCTACATATTGCTGTTTCTTTTCCAATTGTGAGAGAATAATTGTTCTTTTACATTGTATGCCACAGTTGTTTTGCCATGTCCATCTTTTTCCTTTGATAAAGGAATTTTACCAATAGCTTGTTCTTTCTAAGTATAATATTTGTTATATTGGGGATTACTTTATAAGCTTTTCTTTCAGGAGTGACACTTGCTCCTTGTTATGCTATAAAGAATGTGACTTTGAAGGATGCTTCTGTAATTTTGGATTCTTCTTTGCCTTTAGTAACAATGTACATCAGTTCTGTGTTTATTTTGTGTTTATTTTGGAAAGATTATTTTGTGTTTACTATGGAAAATCTAAATGTATTTACTAGAGAAGTCAGTGTGTGTAGACAGATTTTTTATGTGGCAGTTTCATACCACTATGTGACAATTTCATATCAGAAAAAACATTCAGAATTGAAAGTGAGTGGCTGGCTGGCTCAATAAAATCTAATTTTCAGATTCATCATGATTCTTTCTATTATCTTTTTCCTTTTTTGAATGTGTGTGAAAAATCATCACACTTGTAACTACATGTTGTCCCAGAACACAGATGCACAGCTTCTGTTTGCACTGGGGCTGTTCACTCTTCATGTTTCAGACATTATTTTGAATTGTGTTTGTTATTTTATCACCACTCGTGTGCTTCAGTCAGTGACTGCTGAATTAGTGATCATTTCAATTTATTGGAACTATAATAATAGAGTAACAGTAATAAATGCATATTTCACAAACAAAAATGATAACATACAAGAGACATAAAAAATGTTTTAGCCAATATTAACTCTACCAATTACCTGAAATTAGCCAAGACAGAGTAACTAATATAATTCTAGTAGTGCATAACCAACATTTAAGAATATAGTGATTCAGAGTATAACTCAATTTCTAGAAAATCTTAATTAAGCTCATATTTCAAATGTATATAAACAGAATTTTTAAAAACCTTTTCCTCTGAAACCACAAAAGACCTGGAGAACATTTGATAGATTACCAGAGACCACCAAGATGCCCAAGACCCACCTGAAAAATACTGGTTTATAGACTTACTTCTCTATTGAGACACATAACCAGAATGTTTAAACGTGGCCAACTACCAAGCCTGTCTTCTTGAACTGCTTCACTAAGTTGTTACCCAACTTTGCTAACAGTCTGTTCCCCATGCTTGTTGAACAAGCTATAGTTCTTAAGCACCTCCCAGGCCACTGAGCTTCATATTGCCAAATTCCCATCCAGAAAGTGTCTATCAACTTATATTTCCCACCAGCTGTGTGTGAGAAAGTCTGTCTCCCCAACTCTTCACCAACTCTGGGTAAAGAGAAGTTGCATTTCATATGATGCTTGTATTCTTAAGATAGCACTTAATACAGAAAATCAGATACAGTCCAAATGACTCTTGAAGGTCCCTTACATTGTCCATGAAGTATAGAGAGATAGGGCCAACATCTCTTGTCTCAAGTGCAAGCAGGTTCATTGAGTGGGATGTGAGCCAAATAACCCCAATAGTTTTCATTGTGATTTTTCTCTCCCTTTATCTTTTTATTTGTTTTTGACTGTATTATAATTGTTTTGTGCATTGCCTTTGTCATGTTTGAATTTGGAGCATTCATCTTTTTCTTATGTTAAGGATGTGATTACGTTTTATTATGTGTATAGTTTGAATATGTTTCCTAATATGCCATCTCTGTGCATGGAATGGCATGTGTGTGTTTGTATGTATGTGTGTGTATGTTCTGTTTATGGCCCTCCCCACTACTAAATTAAGTATGTAACATCCTAAATTTAATTGTAGAATACTTCCATTTTTCATATTTGAATTTTTAATCTTTATGAAATTCCTTTTTATATCTACAGCATGAGGTAAGCATCAAAGTTTGTTTTTCCTCAAGAGCTTAAACTACTATCTCCTGGAGGGACATCCTTAAAAGTTCTCTGATATTTTTATATTTTCCTGTTCTGTTTTTTATATAAGACTTAATAATCTGAAAGATAGGAAAAAATCAAGACATATTTTTCTTGTAACATACTTGTGCCCAGGGCTTTTCCTTCCTCTTGGAGAATGGTGCTACTTCGATGCTTTGGTTATAAATAAGACAGTGGAGAAAAGACAGAAAGCAAGCTCTTTAAGCCTGTGGCAAAAGCTGTTATTTATCCCTCAAAATCAGTTCTTGCCTTCCTCCTTAGTAACAGAACTCCCAATTCTTAGCTAAGTACCTGACCAGCCAGCATGACTATATAATTACTAACTTCCTGAAAGCTGGGAAGTATCTGATTTTTATGAAATGCCTTTAAAGGTAGGAGGCATGACCTTTCTTACCTCTGCTTCTTTATTGCTGGCTAGGATGTGGCATGATGGCCGGAGCTAAAGCAAAAATGTTGGACTCTGTGGAATCATGTTAAAGAGCCCAGAGCAGTGAGACAGAAGTAGCCTGGGTCCCTGAATTTGTTGAGCTGGCATTTTAGTCCTGGACTGCCTGCTCCTTCTCTTTTTTTACCCAAGAAACAAAATTAACTCCTAGCTAGGGTAAAACATTGTTGTTTTGGATTAGATTTCTGTTATATGTAGCTGAACTTAATCCTGAATGATATAGAAACACAGAGAGGGCTATGTGTTATGCAGCATTATAGTCACAGGACTTGACACTGGACCTAGAACATAGTAAATGCTCAACAAATGTTTGTAGGAGGCACATATTTCCATTTATAGGCAAGATAGTAGTGATTCTGAGAATTTCAGGAAGGTTGATATATATACATTTCGCATCTCATCTTTCATATTTGGGCCTATGACTTTGAAACTTTAAAGAAAACATTATATCCTCTCAGCCATATTTTCCTAATAGTCATCTTTCACAGGCAACTCTTTAAGAGACCCTCTTTTGTTTGACTTTTATTTTTTAATTTTTTTAATATAAATTTATTTTTATTTTTGGCTGCCTTGGGTCTTTGTTGCTGCGCGCGGGCTCTTCTCTAGTTGTGGCGAGTGGGGGCTACTCTTCGTTGCGGTGCGCGGGCTTCTCGTTGGGTGGCTTCTCTTGTTGCAGAGCACGGGCTCTAGGCATGCGGGCTTCAGTAGTTGTGGCACTCGGGCTCAGTAGTTGTGGCTCACGGCTCTAGAGCGCAGGCTCAGTAGTTGTGGCACACGGGCTCAGTCGCTCCACGGCACATGGGATCCTCCCTGAGCAGGGCTCAAACCCGTGTCCCCTGCATTGGCAGGCAGATTTCTAACCACTGCGTCACCAGGGAAGACCTAACTTTTATTTCTTAAGAATGGGCAAATCCAGGAGTACTTGCCACCATTTTGATACATTTTCCCTTGGAGCGTACTATGAATGGGGGATGGTGAGTTATCTAGAATAGAGCCCAACTAAGCTCTGGCACTGTGGTGACAGCTCTCTGCAAGGTTTATGCGCCTATTCGATTGTAGTTACATCCTTCTGCATTCCCTGGGGGCCCATCTTTATGGAGAAATAGGCAGTTGTCCAAGGATGTTGGAAGTGAACATTCCTTGCTAATTATTTAATTTTCGTCTGGCACAAACTAAAGCTCTCAAGTTTAGCGGGACCTGTAAGTCAATTACCTTCCTTTGCTACCAAAGAGGCTACCACTTAGAACTAAAAACAAACACAGAGCTCTATTCTTGCCCTTGTCCTCCGCCTCAGCCAATGAAACTGCTGTTTTCTTTCACCTGCTGTTCATGGAATAATGAGAGCGAGCATCTCCAGCTTTCTGTTGTAGATTTGAGGCATCAGTAAAAACGGAGGGTAGACAAAAATACTGGCATCTCATACTCCATTTTCTTGCACGTGCTCAGATCTTCCTTTATTTAATCTACAATTTATCAAGTACCAGCTTGGCATGTAACACCCAGAACAGCCCAGGGAGAAAGATGTCAGGAAAGTAGGGCTTAGAGAGGTGAAGCTACTCACCCAGGGCCACACAGCTAACAAGTGGCAAAGCAAGGGTTTGCGCCCAGCTCTGCCCTGGTTCTGATGTAGGCCCCAGACCATGGTTATGTTACCTTTACTGTTAAGAAAGTTTTTACCTTCCTTCTTTTCTTAACGAACTCTTTTTCACCTTTCAAAACACAGCACAGGTGTTGCTTTCTCAGGATGTGGTCCCTAATGCCAGGACTGTGAGGCTCTCTCTGTGCTCCTGCAATGATCTGCATCTTTATTCCAATAAAATGTTTATTTTGAGCACTGCATTTACTATGTGTCATAAATGTTTTGCATGGATTACCTACTTCAGTTCTCACAAGGCTTCTTGGGGAGGTTACTATGATTGTGGACAATCGCTGAAGATGAAACTTGAATAAATAGAACCAGGGGTGCAAATTCAGGTCTTTTTGATTCTGGAGCCTGTGCACTTAACCATTGTGGTGTACTGTACTACAACGAATTAATTTATTCATTTGAAGATGTCCCTCATGGACTCTACGTTCCTTAAGACCAGGGACAGTTTGTATTCACTCTGTACTCTCAGTAGGTAGTACAGGATGACACAGAACAAGCACTAACTCATCTGATTTAAATCTCCCTCCCTCTCTGTCAGCCCTTGAATGGATTACCGCTGTAGGCAGTAGGAATGTTCATTTGTGGGAATGGACATAGTTCCCCCAAAAGTGCACATCCCATCAAAAATAGAGAACTGTGGATTCATCTTCCTGTGGCATACACATACTTACAACTTGGCTGAACTTTTCTCCAGGTACTTCCAGATATGTGATGAAAAATAGCTTTCAAGGAAGTTCCCACACAGGAATGTCCCCTATAGTCTGGTCATCATTAGCTGATTCACCAAATATTTCCCAGGCTCCCTTCTGGGAACGTGTTGGGATTTCCCTTCCCTGCCGCCTTGAGTAAGGCGAGCCTGTGTGACTTGCTTTGGACCATGTAGTGTGGACAGGGTGCCAAATGTTACCTCCGGGCGAAAGCTTGAAGAACCCTCATGTGATTTCCCACTGGTCCAGTGACCAGCAGTATTTGAAATAGGACTACGAAGAGCAGATCCCCACCTCTGACCTGCAGTGAACATTAGGGTGAGCAAGACACAATCGTTGGTCGTTATAAGCTATTAAGACTGGGCAGTTGATTGCATCCACCATATAACAGTCTATCCTGACTGTGGCACTCTTGAAAGTCTCCAATGGACTGATTCTTGGCATTTTAATTTTGCATTGAGGAATTAGAAGGAGAGTCATTAAGCTGAGGCTTAACCCCAAAAGCTTTAGACCTACTGGAAGTTTAATGACAGTCATCAAGCTGCAGAAAGTTCTGATTCAGAGTGTGCTGCCGATCGAGTGTCCTCCATCTCCACAGGAGGCTGGGAAGGTTGAAATGAGCCCAAGCTGAAGGGGTTTAAGTTAGATGAACAGAAATATTCTGAAGGTCAATGGGTGGACTAATGTTCTGGAATCTCCTTCCTGATTCTCTTTTGAAATCAACAAAGATGTCAACCTTGCCTGAGACTGGGTGGTGAGAGTGTGCCGGGAGGGTGGGTGAAACTGCTGCTCTTGAGGAGTGCCTTCTGGCTTTATGATTTCATATCTTCTATCTTGGCTGGTTAGAAGATTCATTTATACATTTAACCAGATTTTTCCCAGGGTGTAAATTCCCCCCAGAGATAAATTAAACACTTTTAGGGATACAGTCAGTCTGTGAGGCCACTAGGGTACCATTCAGTGCTTTGCAGCAGCCATTTACCACACGGTAACCTGGTGACTTGGGGAGTGAGTGCGCATCTATAACAGGGCTTCCTTTGCATCTAGAGATGCACTCTCAGAATCCTCCCTGCAATGCATGGACAGCCTAGGGTGGAAAATGGGAAGAGCAAGGCCCCCTAGCTGCTCTTCTATTCCCATCACACTCTCACGCTGGGCTGCTGTGTCAGTGGAAGATAAGCCAAGGTGAATTAGTGAAGGAGGGGACTCAACTCCTGAGTATGTGCCATTTCCCTTTGGTTAGAGACACCTCTTCCCTGGGGATCATCCCTCCCTGAGGGGCCTGCTGTGTTGCCCAGGATCCCAAATGTCAAGGGTTTTTCCTGGACCACAGTCCCAGGAAGATGTCCGTGCTTTTGTCCTACCTTCTCTCTCTTGCCTCATAAACATATAACCCTGTTATTTTTCCTTCTTTGAGGCTATTAAATTCATATAAACATTCATTCAACAAATTACCAACTGCTTAGTATATTCAGGATAAAGTCTTAGTTAATTGCACAGTTTCTGATTTAGATGGATCTGGGTTTAAATTTAGACTCCACTACTTATTGGCCTCCTGCCTCTATGCCTCACTTTACCCATCTGTAAATTAGGGGTAATAAAAGTGCCTCCTTCATGGTGTTACAGTAAGGATTAAATGAATCAATGTTTCTGAAAGGTTTAATAGTGCTGAGCACAGAATAAATATTACTTATTATACTTACTTACCATCTACTGTATGTGCCAGGCACGGAAGTACTAGAGATATAAATATAACAAGAACCTGTTTCTTACACTCAAGACACTCATAGTCTAGAGCTATGATTCTCGAAGTGTGGTCCGGGACCAACAGCAGCAGCATCACCTGGGAACTTGTTAAATAGATGAATTCTCAGACCCCACCCAGACTTACTGAATCAGAAACTCTAGAGCCCAGCAGTCTTTTCAACAAGCCCTCCAGGGGACTCTGACCCTCACTCAGTTTGAGAGCCTCTGCTTTATATTACAGGAATACTAGTATCTTATATCTGCAGAGTGCTTAAACTATAGAAAATATTGCTACATGCTTTTAATACTGGTAACAGTCCTGCAAAGGAGCAATGGTTATTTTTCCTATTTCCAACTGAGGAATGGAAGGTTCTGTAGCAGAAATGGCTGGCTCACTGACAGGACTGCATTTGTGCTTGGGTATCCATCCCTCAGGGAAGGTGACCTTTCAACAATTTAGAATGAATCTCAGTTAGCCTAAGCCAATTCTGGTACTCCCAATCCCTTTTTCAGTGGTTGGTTTAGGAGTGGGTTTGTGACTCAGTCTAGCCAACAGGCATGAATGAAGATATATTGAGGTGTTCCTGGGGCTTGTTTTCTCTCTTTAAAAAAAAGCACAAGGACGAGATGGCCCTCTTCTCCTGCTGGACATGATACCTGGTGCAGCAGCAGTCATACTGTCATCAAGAGGGAGGTAGCATGAGGCCCAAGCCGACATTCAGAGAATGCAAAGTAGGGAGATGGAAAAGCCCTTGTCGATGTCACTGAAGGCAGAATTAGCCAACCCCAGGACCATCCTATCATAGGACCTCTTGTATTATGACACATTTTTATTCTTAAGACATTTTGAGTGAGTTTTCCACAACCCAGTAAAGTCCCACATGGAGAAAGACTGGCCAAGGGTAACAGAGCTAGCCATCTGAACTCATGTTCAGAGGTTTTAAACCTCTGCTCTCTCCATAACATAACTTGCTGAAGGATGGATCCTGATGGATGATGGTTCTGATAGATGGGGCAAAATTAATACAGTAATTCACACACATACCTCATACTGCATTCCACACCACTCCCACCACCCACCCCATCAGCTTGTTTCTTGAGCTGAAATTCTAGACTATCATATCTTTATCTCCAGTACCTAGCAAAATGCCAGGCCCACAATAAATGGTAACTAATATTACTTTTACAATGCCCTAAAAAATGTTTGTCAATGGAGGGAATGACCAAATAAACAAATGAGTGACTATTGAAGGGTGGATGGCATATATGTATACATTTAAGGTACTCCCACTCTGTAAGAGTCAGTTTAATGGTAGTCTTACATGTTTAAACCCAGACAAGCTCTCACTGTAAAAAATGTCAGAGTTCAGTGGAGGAAGTACCGGAGAGGAGGGAGGCTTATTCTTTTGATAGAATCACTGCCCATAAGAGCAAAAGGGGAATTTGTGGTTACTGAGACCATCATTTTAGAAATAAGGAAACTGAGGTCCAGGAGAAGCAGTGACTCACCTGAGGAAACAGAGCTGGTTGGAGCCAAACCCAAACTGAAGCCTGTTTTCTGTCTCCAGAACACAGGGCTTGAACTTCTGGCTCTCAAATGCCTCTCAGCGCCTTCAAAAACCAGGGCCCTTTGCTTTGAGAGGATTCTGCTGACCAAAGTGTGGAGGACTCCTCTGGGGGAAGGACCGGTGGGAGGGAGGCTGCCTCCACTCCCCTGGTCTACCCTCTTCCTCCCCCTCCTCCTCCTCCTCCTCCCCCTCCCCTTCCTGCTCTCCCTCCTTCTCCTTCTTCTTTTCCCCCTCCTTTCCCTTCTTACTCTTGTTTCTCTGTAATCATGTCTTTTTTTTTTTAAGTCTTCCTGTCTTACATAGAATCAGCAGATGTTAGATTTGGAAAGGACCCTACAACTCATCTAGTCTAGCCTCCTTGTTTGATTGATGAGGAAGCGGATGTCTGGGGAGAGGAGAGGAGAGTGATTTGTCCAGGAAATCTGAACAGTTCTAGAGCCTGCATTGGGCAGTGAAGGGCAGGTCTGGTGTCGTCTGAAGTTGGGAAGGGGGGCAGAAGGGGGGCAGGGTTGTCACCCTCAGATCTGCCATCCATGAGTTGTATGATCTTGGTCGTGTTACTTATCTGCTCTCTGTGCTTCAGTTTCCTCAAATATAACAGGGGAACGATAGCTTTAGCTGTTTATTGTGTCATTGGGAAATATGTGTAAAGTGCAGGAAATATGTTTAAAGAACTTGAAGGCTGAGTGCTCAGTAGCTGTTAGTTGTATAATAATATCTAATATCTGCTGATGAGGAGGATGAGACAATGATCAAGAAGAAAGACCTGGAATTTGGACCCAGGTTTCTTAATTCTTGTTTATTTCCACGGATCCATCCATCTGCCCCCTTTTCTTCTTCATTTCCCTAGCTTGAGATTTAAGCTTTAGTTTTGTTTTTCATTTTATTATTGTTTGCATTAGAAAGAAAATGTTGTCATAGAAAGAACATGGGCACTGCAATTAAACAGACCTAGATTGAGAGCCTATATTCACTGAATATTAACTATGGAGCTCTGGTCAAACTCCCTAAGAATCTGGGCTAAGTTTCTTTGTAAAGCAGGGAATCCATCACGCAGTTCCTAGCACTGTGATAACGTAAGTAACACTCCTTGTATGGTTCAAAACATGTTTGACTTTTCCCTGAAGCCACAACCCAGTAAGCATGCAGGTAAAGATTCCAAGTCGTAACTATATCTTCTCTGGGGCACCCCCAAAATTGAAGAGTGGAACTATTTGCCCAAATGGGCCAAGCCCAGAGTAACTCGAATCCAGCCTGATCATTTGGTTAAGGCTGAGGCCAACTGGTGACCTTGTAGAGTCATATGGTTAAGGTGTGGTTGACAATGAACGTAAAATATTGACCCCATTTGGGGCCACACTCATGGGGATCACGTTGTCTCCTATCTTAAAGGCTCTGTCTGTCCTCAAAGATCCCCCTGCTCACAGTAAAACAAATGGTGCTCTCAAGTGACCTTTCTGTCAGCCAAATGAGGACAGCTGCCAGTAAAGTTTGGTTTGCTAAACTTGGGCCCATGAAGCAGCCTGGGGCGGAGGGGGAGGGGTGGTAAGTGGGGAGATGGGGGTCCTGGATCCTCCTTTCACTCGGCCATCAGCTCTGTGAGTGACTTTGGCCAAGTCCGCACTGACCTCTCTAGTTTCCTTGCTGACACTTAAGAAACCTTCCTGTTCGCTGGGTCCACAGTGTTATTTCTCCATTTGATGAACTTCCTCAGCACCAGAACATTCCATCCGTAACATCTTCCATATTGAACATCTGCTTTATTCCATCTCTTGTAACACAGCTCCCTCCAACACTGTGTCTTTTGTAGTGCCAAGAATTCTTTTGGCAATTAAATGGAATTGCAGAGGGGCCTTGGAAATCATCTGGTTCCATCAGATGAGAAAACTGAAACCCAGAGATGTTGAGCAACTTCTCCAAAGCCACACAGCCTTTTGGCAGCTGTTCTGTGGCTCCTGCCTTCAGCCTCCTGCAGTGACACAGTGCTTAGTGCATGATGATGTATCCTTTTTGGTCATATCATCATGGAATAAGTGCAAAGGGTAACAGCTGTGTGGACCCAAGGCTTTATTTTCTTTGTTTTGACAACATGTCCCCAGGAAGAAAATATTTGCGGATCTAACTTTTGGATGTGAAGCAAGTGTCAAACTGAAATGTTATTGACTCTTTAGTGCTTCCTACTCTGATAAATGTATCCAATATGTTCCCAGTGACTCATCTGCAGGGCGGATGTATCTTTTTTTTCTTCTCCTTTGACACTGACATTTTTGTAGTTCTACACAGCGCTCCCCCTCCCCAAATCTGCATATGCATCCACAATTAGCCACAGCACTATGGAATTTCATCCAAAAATTAATAATTTGATTGGTTATTCAAAATCTCAAGCATCTTGACAGCCAGCAATCAATTGAGGGGGAAAATAATATGTAAACTGATGATTTATCTTCTTCTTTTTCCAACAAATGAGCCTGTCTATGAGCCAGACAACATGTTGGGAAATTATGGGAGGATGATTTGCTTGATCACTATATCTAGACGATCCCTGAAAGATATGAAGGGTTTTCTAAAACTCAGGTTGGTCCTTGAAATGTTAGCTTTCTTACTGTAAAAAAAAAAAATCAGAAAGGGGAGTACAACGTAATATTTTTATTTTCACAGTGTCATAAAGAGGTTCAGAAAGATCCCAAACTGAAAACTGTGAAATAAAATTAGTGATGAAATAAATGACATGAGAGCTTTAAGACTAAATATACACTGAGACCCTTAAGTGGCGAAAACTCTGCTGGGAAGAAGCGTGGTTTACAGACGACTAAAGCTGCTGATTTTAATTAGCCCCAGGTATCCCTTTTCCAAAATGTATGGCAGAAAACAACTCCCTTAGAACAGATCTTTATAAGATCAGTTATAAGGTCTTTTATAACTTCCACGTATTTACAGAATTTTGAATGCCAGAAGGCACAAAAAGGAAGAAAGCGAGAGAAAGAAAAAAAAATCTTAGTGTACCTACATACTGAAAATATGAAAAGATATGAAAAGCAAAATAAATACATACATTATCTACACAAGCATCCTATGCCTTGAGACTATAGATCCTAACTTCTAATAAGAGCAGGATTCTATACTCTTATACACAGGTTCTCCAGAAATATAGACATTTAGCAGTTAGCACCCACACCAGTGTTTTCACTTTAACGATAGATAAGTAACAGACTCACCAGCAATTCATTAGAATTCAACCCTAAGAAAATCTCTGATGATACCTTTTTATGAATTTGACCTGAGGCTGCTCACTAGAGGGAACAGAAATTGCATCTGACACAATAATGTGCTTTAATTGTAAAAGGTCTTAAAAGATAGGGAGTTCCCAAAATGAATAGGAGAGGGACCTCCCCAAAGCAGTGGTCAAAATTTTTTGGTTTATTTTATTGATGGCATTTGGTTTAACACCAGTGGTTCGCAGACTGGGCTGTTCGTTAGAGTCACCCATGGAGCTTTTACCACTCCCAGCCTGGGCTGCACCCCAAACCAATTAAACCAGAATCTCTGAGGGTGGGACCCAGGCATCAGTAGTTTTTAAAACTCTCAGGTGACTACAGTGTGCAACCAAGCTTGAGAACCTCTGGTCTACAGATAAGCCATCTCTGATGATTGGATTATTGGCCGCAATTGTTCACTCTCCTGTGGTAAGTAGTGCTACACATTCATACCCTTGCCCTGGCCTCTTGGTGGGCTGAGGGTGTTTCCCCACCCCTTGACTTTGGATTTGGCCATGTGACTTGTTTTGGCCAATGGGCTGTTAGCTCATGTGATGCATGCAAAGGCTTGACCTGTGCTTGGTTGATGGGCTTGCTCTCTTGTGCACTTGCCTTTGGCCATGAACAAAGCAGGCCTCAGTCAACCACTGTCCCAAGAACAATGAGAGATGCACAGAGCAGACCTAAATCTAGTCAGCCAACAGGAGCCAAGCCCAGCTGAACCCTAGCCTGCCTACAGACATAAGAATGAGAAAGAAGTGCTTATTTTTGTAAGCCACTGAGTTTGGGGATGCTTTGTTATGCAGCATTGTTGTGTAAAGTAACTGACGTATGTAAAATTAAAAAAAATCATTTAGTGAGATGGCCAACTACATTTTGGGGCCAACTACATTCCTTTTGGCATGAAAGAGAGGAGCAACTTAGAACTATTTCTAAAGGAAAGTTTGACCCATAATATCTACTATGATGTAGCTTTTTGGAACAGTGCCACCGTCTTTGTCACCCTTCTGATCTGTTAAGCAGAAAATATTTCCTGCTGATTTCTTACTCAGTTTCACACAGGCCCTCCATCTAAACATTTATCTTCACCAGGGCAGAACTGGCATTCTGAATCATCAGTGCCCCAGGCTAGTTTAACAGGTTTTTTTTCTTTTGCCTTCTTTTTTTTTTTTATTTTATTTTAAAATTTAAGCTCTATCCAAGTTTTTGTGGAAAAACGGGAAAAATGCCCTCTCTATGTAACTACCACCAAAATAATGAGCCCGGTATAGACTTAGTTATGGTAAGGTTCCTTACAGGGACGGGGTTGGGGGGTCAGTGGTTGTGCTGGAGATGTAGGCCAAGTTAAGTCCACAGAGGCATGGATCTTTTCTCTCATAATAAGAGCCCTCCTTAGGATTCATAGTTGTTCATATATGTGCATTTATAATTTAGGTAGTCTTGAATTTAGGACAGTGGTCCTCAAACCTGAGTGTGCATCAGAATCACAAGGATGGCTTGTTACAACACAGATTGCTGGACCCCACCCCCAGAGTTTCTGACTCAGTAAGTCTGATGTGAGACCAGAAAAATCTGTATTTTTAAAAAATTTTATATTGGAGTGTAGTTGATTTGCAATGTTGTGTTAGTTTCAGGTGTGCAGCAAAGTGATTCCGTTATACATATACATGTATCTATTCTTTTTCAGATTCTTTTCCCATTTAGGTTATTACAGAATATTGAGTAGAGTCCCCTGTGCTATACAATAGGTCCTTGTCAATTATCTATTTTTTATACATAGTAGTGTGTATATGTTAATCCCAAACTCCTAATTTATCCCTCCCCCCAACCTTTCCCCTTTGGTAACCATAAGTTTGTTTTCTAAGTCTGTGAGTCTGTTTCTGTTTTGTAAATAAGTTCATTTGTATCATTTTTTTAGATTCCACATATAAGTGATATCATATGATATTTGTCTTTCTCTGTCTGACTTATCACTTAGTATGATAATCTCTAGGTCCATCCATACTGCTGCAAATGGCATTATTTCATTCTTTTTTATGGCTGAGTAATATTCCATTGTATATATGTACCACATCTTCTTTATCCATTCATCTGTTGATGGACATTTAGGTTGCTTCCATGTCTTGACTATTGTAAATGGTGCTGCACTGAACATTGGGGTGCATGTATCTTTTCAAATTATGGTTTTCTCCAGATACATGCCCAGGAGTGGGATTGCTGGATCATAAGGTAGCTCTATTTTTAGTTTTTTAAGGAACCTCCATACTGTTCTCCATAATGGTTGTATCAATTTACATTGCCACCAACAGTGTAGGAGGGTTCTTTTTTCTCCACGCCCTCTCCAGCATTTATTGTTTGTAGACTTTTTGATGATGGCCATTCTGACGGTGTGAGGTGATACTTCATTTTAGTTTTGATTTGCATTTCTCTAATAATTAGTGATGTTGAACATCTTTTCATGTGCTTTTCGGTCACCTCAATGTCCTCGTTGGAGAAATGTCTATTTACATCTTCTGCCCATTTTTTGATTGGGTTGTTTGGTTTTTTGATATTGAGCTGCGTGAGCTGTTTGTATATTTTGGAGATTAATCCCTTGTTGGTCAGATCGTTTGCAAGTATTTCCTCCCATTTTGTGGGTTGTCTTTTCGTTTTGTTTATGGTTTCCTTTGCTGTGCAAAAGCTTTTAAGTTTAGAAAATTTGTATTTCTAACAAGTTCCCAGGTGACTCTGATGTTGCTGGTCTTTGGACCACCCTTTGAGAACCACTGACTGGAGTACAAAGTATATATGTTTGAGATGTATTCTCTTTGGGACATTGCCTTGCACAGGGAAGATTCTTACATATTTCCTCAATGGAAAAATGCCTGCATATAACATTAAGAGTTGGTCCACCTGGAGAACAGAAATGGAGTCAGCAGCCTCAGTTCTCTTTGCAAAAAGCTCATCTGTTCCCACAACCACTTCCTAAATGTGTATCTTTAGTCCTGACTCCAGCAAAAACAACTCATGAAAAGCTCCCTTTTCAAGGACGCCTTCCTTGATTTCTCCAACAGGGAACACTGGCTCTTTCTTTCCAATCCTAGCACTTTATGTGAACCTGTCCCATGGCATTTAATACTACATAGCTTAGAGTACAGTCGCTGACGGACTTGTCTTAGACCCTCATAGAAGATGTACAATCTACCTGATTCATCTTAGAATCCCTTATAGCATCTTTCCATAGCGGGTGCAAAATAAAAATTTATAGAATCTAAAACCAATTAGTGAATATCTATGTGAAGGTGGCACAGAAGTTCAAAAGATTAAAACTTGAAATAAAAAGCCTGCACCATCGATTACAATGACCACTAGCTACATGTGGCTATTTAAGTTAATTGACATTAAATAAAATTTAAAATCCACTTCCAAGCTACAGTAATCAGGACAGTGTGGTATTGGTGAAAGAACAGACAAACAGACCAATGGAACATAATAGAGAGCCCAGAAATAGACCCACACGAATACAGTCAACTGATCTTTAACAAAGGAGCAAAGACAATACAATGGAGAAAATGTAGTCTTTTTAATAAATGGTGCTGGAACAATTGGACATTTACATGCAAAAAAATGAACCTAGACACAGACCTTACAACTTTTCATAAATATTAACTCAAAATGAATCATATTCCTAAATGCATAACACAAAACTATAAAACTCTTAGAAGGTAACATAGGAGAAAACCTAGATGACCTTGGACACAGTGATGACTTTTTAGATACAACGTCACAGGCATGATCCTTGAAAGAAAGAATTGATAAGCTGGATTTCATTAAAATTAATCATTTCTGCTCTGTGAAAGACAGTGTCAGGAGAGTGAGAAGACAAGCCATAGACCAGGAGAAAATATTTCCAAAAGACATATCTGATAAAAGAATGGTATCTAAACTAAACAAATAGCTTAAAAATCAATAATAAGAAAACAAACAGCCCACTTAAAAATGGGCAAAAGATCTGAAAAGATACCTCACCAAAGAAGGTACACAGATGGCAAATAAGCATATGAAAAGATGCTCCACATCATATGTCATTAGGGAAATGTAAATTAAAACAACGAGATACCACTACAAGCCTCTTAGAATGGCCAAAATTTAGAACAACAAGAACACCAAATGCTACAGAGGATGTAGAGAAACAGCAACTCCCATTCATTGCTGGTGGGAATGCAAAATGATAACAGAACTTTGGGGGCAGTCTGGTAGTTTCTTACAAAATTCAACGTACTCTTACCATATGACCCAGCACCTGGGCTCCTTGGTATTTACCCAAAGGAACTGAAAACTTATGTCCAAACAAAAACCTGCACATGGATGTTTATAGCAGCTTTATAATTGCCATAACTTGGAAGCAACCAAGATGTCCTTCAGTTGGTGAATGGATAAATAAACTGTGGTATATCCAGACATGGAATATTATTCGGTGCTAAAAAGAAATCAGCTATTAAGCCATGAAATGACATGGAGGAAACTTAAATGCATATTACTAAGTGAAAGAAGCCCATCTGAAAAGGCTACATACTGCGTGACATTCTTGAAAAGGCGAAACTATGGAGACAGTAAAAAGATCAGTGGTGGCTAGGGGTTGGGAGGAGAGAGGGATGAATAGGTGGAGCACAGGATTTTTAGGGCAGTGAAACTACTCTGTAGGATACTATAATGGTGGATACATGTCATTATACATTTGTTAAAACCCATAGAATGTACAACACCAAGAGTGAACCCTAATGTAAACTATGGACTTTGGGTGATAATGATGTGTCAGTGTAGATTCATTGACTGTGACAAATGTACCATCCATTCTAGTGGGGGATGTTATTATGGGGAAGACAGTGAGCGTGTGGAGGCAGGAGGCATATGGAAATCTGTGCACTTCTTGCTTAATTTTGCTGAACCTAAAACTGCTCTAAAAAAATAGAGTCTATTTAAAAGGAAAAAATTCAGTCACATCAACCTTATCTCAAGTGTTCACTAGCCACATATGGCTAGTGGCAATCATACTGGATAACACAAATATGGTTCTATTGGAGAGACTCCTCTAAGAATTTCCAAGTCACTTTCATCTATATTATCAGACCCTCACCAACTCTGCTGTAAGTGGTTAAAAAAAACATGATCAAACCCATTTTATAAATGGAAAGATGGATCTTTAGAGAAGTTAAGTGAATGCTTCATGGCAAAGTGGAGGAGTCTAATCTATAGAATAAC
Source organism: Balaenoptera ricei (assembly GCF_028023285.1). Taxonomy (NCBI): domain Eukaryota; kingdom Metazoa; phylum Chordata; class Mammalia; order Artiodactyla; family Balaenopteridae; genus Balaenoptera; species Balaenoptera ricei. The sequence continues at coordinate 74,979,463 of NC_082640.1, forward strand.
TATGAGACATGAGAGAGTATCTAGAATCTAATAGGTGTTCAATAAATTGCACTCCTTTATTTGTTGATGTATTCACAGCTTCCTTTATTTTTAAACCATACCTGCATTTATCAATGTGTTAGACACAGAGCTCAGCACTGAGGATGCATAGGTGAAGAAGTGAGACACACTCCCTGTCTTCAAGGAGCTTAGAGTCTAGCCTTCTTTCCCCTTGTGTATTCCAAAGTCAGCCAAAGACGTTAGTGAGCCCAATACCAGTGGGCTCATCATGATGGTTCTTTAACAAACACTGACCCAATACATCACCTCACCTCACCCAGGTGAAGCTTAGGTGTTTCAGGTTGGAAACACTGGACTGCGGGACACCTGTTCTTAGGTTCCCTGGCAATTGCATGTTGTCAAATGCCTTTTTTCTTATCAAAGTCGATGGCCTCAGGTCCAGAAGTGAACGAAGGGAACATTAGCTTCCCAGGGCAGAGCCCTTCCTGCTCCATTCCCTGAGGGAGATTCTTAGTTCCTTTTGTGGTGGTCTCTAGGGCAGCTGAAGCCTCATCACTGAATGCCACTTAGTTTTGGTGAGCACATCTTATTTTCTCTGTAAAACACAATAGTTTTGCTTCTCTTTTCCTTAGCACCCAGCTTAATGCCCTGCAAAAAGTAGGCCCGCGATTAAGATTTTGTAAAATGACAAGATGGATGTTAACTCTTGACCCAGTGGTGCCCCCCAGCTGAACCCTAGCAGTTACTCTAGTTAAATCATTAGAATACCTACTATGTACCAGATACATTCCATACCAGCCCTGACCAATAGATGTATAATGTAAAGTACACAGTAATTTTATATTTTCAGTAGCCAGATCTTTAAAAGTTAAAATAGATGAAATTATTTAAATAATATATTTTATTTAACCCAGTATATCCAACCTATTGTCATTTCAACATGCACTCAATATAAAATTATTAATGAGACACTCTACATTTTTTTGTACTGTCTTCAAAATCTAATGTGGATTTTTAACATTTATCACGTATTTCAGTTTGGATTAGCCACATTTCAAGTAGCCAATAGCCACATGCAGCTAGTGGTTACTGCATTGGACAGTACAGTTTTATACAGTATTTTATTAAAGATGCATAACAATAATAGCAAAATTTTGAGTGGCAAGCATTTTAGAAGGCTCATCTTATCTAACCCTCCTAATTACCCTCATCTATAGATGAGGAAACATAGGCGTAGAAATGGTGAGTGACTCATCCTTGACCACACTGCTAGTACGTGGCAGAGTTGGATCTTGAATTCAGGTAATAGGAAGATTCCACATCCTGCCATGGATTAATTGGGTGTCTTGAGCAAGTCACTTTAGTTTCCTCTTCTACAAAATAGGAAGAGGGGTGGAGTGGATCATCCAGAGTGGACATTGCATGCCTTCATCTTCCTTTTTATTTTGAAGCATCTGGCAAGCCTGGATCTCCTGTTCCACCCATGAGGACTTCAGATTTACACCGGTCCTCCTCTGATTTGAACCAAGTGCTGTTCTTAACCTGGACTTTTCTGGTTGGGGCTGCTCTGACCATAAACCTATAAACCTTGCAGCAGGATGGAGAGCCCCTCCCATGCCCAAGAGCGGTGCTGCATGTTCATTTGAGTTTCTTCTATTTTCAGCATATTGTCCAGCTGCAGTTTCTTGATGCTTTTTTGAAAGAAAAGAAACTTCTTGCCTGGGCACTTGGTTTTAATTTTCTGTCTTCTTTGTTCTTAGGTATGTTGTAGAAAGCTCCCCTCTCCCAAGGAAATTCTACTATATATTTCCATAATTTTCCTTCTCTCCCTCTCCAAGAAATGCAAAGAAAATAACTGTCAACATTTTTTTGCATATATAAATTTTAACAGCCCATACGTGTCAACTAATCTTTTATCCAGGAAGGAAAAGCTTATTTCAAGTGATTGAAAGTTGAAACACTTTGGTTTTCATTCTTGTTGTGTAATGGAATCACTGTGTGGACATGCTACCTTATGATTAGATCATCAATTCCATTCCTCAAATCCACTAACTCTAATAAGTTCCTACTGTGTGCAAGGGCAAAGCCCCTGTTTTCTAGGAATGGATCTTCCACCAGCGAGGGTAAGGCAAGTGTTCAACCAACCACAGCACAAGGCAGACCAGATGCCTTAAGAGGGGTGCACAGTACTAAGACAGTGCAAATATTTGGTTTGGGGTAAACCGGGGTGGTTGTACAGAGGAGCTGCCTTTTAGAATGGACCTCTAAAGAAAGGTAGGGATTCAATTAACAGAGAAGGCAGAAAGGGCCTTTCAGAAGAGGCAGAGGCAACTGTGCCTGTATCCTGCACTCCAAGCAGGAAGAGGAGTAGAGAGAAGCACGTGGCCTGGTCTGAGGATTACACATGGATTGCAGGAATTATGTAAGGATGTCAGGCCGTTTAGCAAACTCCTGGCGCCAGTGTCCCGCTCCCAATCTTCCACCCATGGGAGACAGCATTCATCAATCACAGCCCACACCTTTCCAAACAGCCTCAGGAGTTCCTTCATGAGATGACATCAATTTGCCATCCCTGGTGCAGGAGTGCAGGGCTAAGTGAGGTAGAGCCTTGAATACCTTGTTGACTAGTTAGTAGTTAATTGGATAGGCGATAGGGAGCCATTTAAGTCTTGTAAGCAGGGGAGTGACATGGTGGGAAATGAGAACTGTAGTTCAGGATAATGAACTTGGCAATGCTTTCTGAGATGGATTAGAATGGTTATAAGACCAAAGGCCAGTTATTTGGAAGGTTATGGTTTAGACGAGCAGTAATGTCTGGAATTGGAGTGTTAGCTGCAGAAAGGAGGGGCAGATGTCACAGAGGTAGAATTGAAAGCAACTGGCGAGTCTGGCCAGCTGTGGAGAGCGAGGTGCAGGAATGAGAGAGGGGAGTCAAAGCCAATTCTGAGCTTCCCAGTAATGACCTTGGAATAAGAAAAAACTGGAGTCACCATCAAGAGGGGAGCCTGTGATTGAAGAGGAGGTAGGGGAGTTCTGGTGAGTTTGGGGGAGGGCTAGAGGAGTCTACAGAAAATGGTTTTTAGGCTTCTCTCTTCTACAAAGCATAGGTTTTTCTAAGCCATTGTCTGTCTCAGAACTCAGTACTGCAAAGTAAAATAACCATTTTTAAGCAAACACTATTGCCTTTCACAATGAACAGAGTCTAAGGAAGGCTCCCATCCTTCCAAATATTTGGAAAATTGGAAAGCCTTATAATTAGTAATCAGGGAAGGGACATGAGGAAAGGAAAGAAATATAAACCTAATCACTGTGCTTCTCAGGTTTCAAATGCTTCCCCAGTCGAGGTAATTTACACTTTAGTAACAATGATTGACAGTCAAGGAATGTATCTAACTCACTTTTATTTTTCCCTTAGGGAAAGCATGTGAGTTCCCAATTGTTTTAAATTGCAGAAGCAGTAATTGTTTTAGGAAGGCAAGAGAAATGGCTTTTTGGTATCCTCAGGGGAATATGGAGTTTCTCTTAACTAAGGGCACTGGGGCCATTTTCAGGATGGTCTTTCCTGCGTAAACAAATACCAGTTTAGTCAAAGGAAAACAGCAAAGGAACCCATAAAGGCCCAGGGGAATAGATCTCACCCAAAATATTAATAAGTTGCTATTGGTACGTAAAATGAGCCAGAGATATTTTTTAAGCTGCTTGGATCCCAAATAGAATCACTGGTGAAATTTAATATGAAAAGTTTCTTTTCTCTCAAATATTCTAAAATAAATATGGAGCAGTGGATGTATTTTGACACACTTACTGTCCCAGAGGAACTTGTTTATTAAACCGTGCACTTTGATATATTTGTTTACTTAGAAAAGTCAAGTGTGACAAGCTAGGTCAATTGCATCAAGAACGTTATTAACAGATTGACCCATTGTAAATGGTGTGAAGGCTGCTCTGGAAATCTGTGCTTTGATGTATGGGGAAACCGACACATCTGATTTGGGAGGGAGGAGACAATCATGGCATTGTTTGTAGGCGCCAACAGACAGGCAAAAGCCAGGGATCCTTGCAGAGACTGGATTAAGGTATCAGAACTGTTCACATCTCATTTGCATCACTCCGAAGAGTGGACCACAGGTTTTGCTGATTAACACACAGACCATGGCAAATAGCATTGTGTATTTGAAATCAGACCAAGATCAGTAACAGTAACACAAACCATGTGTGAAGTTTGGCATATGGAGGTTCCTCTTAAGCTATTATCTAACTAGGTTTTTTTCCTCTTATTTTTCAAAAGCATTTTTCCAAACCAGGAAGTTAGCAAAAGCAAAATGTTCCCCAATTCCCTCCCCACCCCCTAAATACTCATATTTATGCCACCTTCTGGTATATAACAATATTTTTTGTTGTCAAAATTTGCAAGTCTTCTGAAAGGAAGGTGGGCGTGTGTGTTAAAAGTGTACTGATTTCATCAGTGTCTCGGCAGGCAAGAGGAAATGGTGGATTGAGTATTGAGGCAGGGAATTCAGGCTACTACCACCTGAATATTTTCCACTCATCCAATTTGTATTTTTCCTTCATAGTGGAGTTCGGGATCAAAGTAACACTGATGCAATTCTTCACTACCCTTGGGTTTCATTAAGCACCTACTATGTGATGGGCGTGTTTCAGTGGAAGGGGGGAGAGCAGAATGATGCCTACAATGATGTGACTTATTAAAAGCTGTTAATTACCTGAATTTTATCATCCAGATGTTAACACCTCTCCAGTATATCTTTTATGGATGAGGCTGTACATTTTATAGCAATAGTACCAGTGGGAATTGACAATTAGCAGCCATGCATTAACTAGATGCAGTGTGGCATATTTCATCCAGCTTAGATAGTCCTCGACCAAACAAGCCAAAGTTTTCTTTAGTAGAAATTGCCCTGCCAAGTGGTTTCTGGATCCTTCTCGGAGGAAACAGCAAAGGAGCTGAAAGCGACCTCTTTCAACCATACCAAAAATTGGCTATCCATGGCAATTCTAGACTCACAAATTGTGTTTTAGACACATCTATCAAACCAATACTGGAAACCCACTGGACGTCCCATCGCAAAGTAAGAAGTGCCACGTCTTCCGTCCTCCCATCCTCTGCCTTGCTTGGGGTGTCAGCCCAGGTCTAATTCCTTTTTAGTTTCTCCTCAGTCCTGGTCTGGGCTGGCAGGGAGCTACCTGCGATTCCCCAACGTGGATAACCGGATTTGTTTCTTCCCAGGCTGGCTGCGGATGGGGACAAGTTCTGCTCCCGGGAGTCTCAGAAGTAGGTACAGTATTATTGTCGCCAATCTTAATTTCCGTCCCTGGGCTAGGGGGGCACGTGAGGCTCTCCCCTCCTCCTCCACTCTTTTCCCCACCTCCCAAAATTGGCAGCCAGTCTGTGGCTCTCGGTCTGGGGTCTGGAGGGTGGGGAATGTGGGTGTGGGGACCGGCTGGAGAAGCTCTCGCTAGCGCTGCCTGTGGCCAGACCCGCCTCCCATCCCCTCTCCGGCGCACACACACGTCCACCCAGACACACTTCGCGCGCTCCCTTGCGCTCTCGCTCGCCCGCCCGCCCGCCGCCGCCTGCTCTCTCCTTCTTGCTCTCCCCGGTCTCCTTCTCCTTTTTTTTTTTTTTTTTTTTGGTACCATAGAGTTGCTCCGAAAACAGAAGATAGAGGGAGTCTCGGAGCTCGCCATCTCCAGCGATCTCTACATTGGGAAAAAACATGGAGTCAGCTCCGGCAGCCCCCGACCCCGCCGCCTGCGAGCCGGGCAGCAGCGGCGCGGACGCGGCCGCCGGCTCCAGGGAGACCCCGCTGAACCAGGAATCCGCCCGCAAGAGCGAGCCGCCCGCCCCGGTGCGCAGACAGAGCTATTCCAGCACCAGCAGAGGTAGGAGGCTGCGAGAGGGGCTGAGGAGGGGGCGGCGGGAGCCCCGGCGCGGAGCTGGGGGCGGCCGGGAGCGGGCGCCCGGGGCACGGGGTCGGGGGCCGCGCGCGAGCCTGCGCCGGCGCCCCGAGCTCGGAGCACCCCCTTCCCCTCCCCCCTCCGCCCCCCAGAAATGTTGCAAACTTTTGCAGCCCGTTCTCGGGTTGCGGGAGGAGAGGGGGGCGGGGGAGGCGGCAGGAGGCTTGACAGCCGGCGGGTTCACCCCCTGGCTTTGATTTTTCTGCAAAGAGAGGAGGAAAGCCGCGTTGCCGAAATTAAATACGCTCCCCAAAATACGGAGAACCGGAGAGTGGGGGCCCGGGAAAGAAACTTTTAAAGCGGCAGTGTCCTTTAAACAGGAAAGGAAGGAAAAAAAAAATTCTGTTTATGACCACCCTCTTCCCCCTTCACCTTTTCTCCTCTTGACAGTCTCGGCCCCGGCAGCCCGAGACGTGGTGGGTTTTCGGCCCCCAGCAGAGCTGAGGGGGGCGTTAGGAGTGAGTGACCAGGGCAGCCCCGGGGGTGGAGAGGGGGCGCTCCTGGACTTGGGGGGGCGACGTGGGCACCTTCTCTGGAGCACGGCGGTGGGTTTGGGATTTGGAGATTGGGCTGGAGGAAGCAGGGTGCGGGCGCGCGAGGTGCTCGCCAAGTTGTCTGGAGGGCGCGGCGAGGGGAGATGCGCAAGTTTGCAGACCCGGGGTTCGCAGCCGGACGCCCAGCCTGGCGGGGGGCGTGTGCGCGTCAACTCGCCCGGGGCAGCGGTCCTGTGGGGCGCTCCACGCGCATTCGGAGTGAGCGTCTGCAAAAGCAAACAAGCAGAAAAAGAAAGATCGCCAAGGCACCCAAACTTATTTCTGACCTGGGAAATCCTTCCCTCTCCAAGCGTTTCTGCAAGAACCTGGGAATGGTCAGTGCGAGTTGAATGCTGGTTGGATAGTGCGATCGATGTTCCCCCCTCCCCGGGCGATATTTACACACTTCATTTTGTAGAATGTGTGTGCGTGTGTATGTGTTTGTTTGGGGGGGCTCCATTGCCGCCTCCTTGCTTTTTTTCTAGCTAAAGTGGAGTGTTGGGGAAAGCTCACTCTCTTCCTTCTTTCTTAAAGGTATCGGCACCTGATGTGGGGTTTTTTCTTGGGGATGGGGGATTATTTATTTGAATGTGCCTGGAGTTTGCAAAGAACAGGAGGAAGCTACGGCTTTAATTACTGTTGTTAATAATGTATAAATCATCCCTGTCACTCTAGAGGAAGCAGGCTAGCGCGAGCCGCCCAGGGCTGGGGGGCAGAGAGGATCTCCAGCCCTGGCTTGGGCACTGGCCCAGCGGGCCCCCTCCTCTTGCCACTCGGCTTCTGGCGGCGATTGGGGAGGGCGGGAGAGGCGAGTGCGGGCCCCCGGGAGCCGCTCCCTTCTTCTCGATGTTAGAGTTGGAGGTAGGAATATGGCTGATCATGTGCTAGCTGTTTTACAGTATTCCCCCCCTACACACACACCTTAGCCACACCCCCTGTCCAGGCGCTTTCCCATTCACGGAATTCGAGTACAGTAAAAGCCATCAGGATGACACACGCGAAAAACATTTAATTAAAGGCGATTTCGAAAGAGTGAACACATTGAACTGCGGTTTGAGCGGGAGGGAGGGGGCAGCGAGGGTCAGGAGTACAGGGAGGGGGATCGGGGCTGGGGGCCGGGACCTGCAGCTAGCTCGGGGAGTTTGTGTGTGGCGAGCTTTTGGCTGCACAGAGTATATTTAGACCTGAGACGGTGGATTTGGAATGCGAGCGGGTTATGTAACAGGGTTAATCAGAAACACTGGAGAAAATCCCTTTCATGTGTTTCTGAGCCTTTTTTTTTTTTTTTTGGAAGGGTGGGGGACATAGTATGTAGGAAGCCACAGTAATTTCTGGTTTGTGCTGCCACCCCCCGCCCCCCCCCCCCCCGTCTTAGGCATCCCCCTCCCTTGTGTTATTAGCATCTTCAGGTGTCATTCTTGCCAGAAGGTGTTCTTGCAAGAGATCGGGATGGCAGGCTGCAGAACCGACTAGCAAATCCGTAACTTGCTGTTCTTGCAAATTATATAACGATGGGGCTTTCAGTACCGCCAGCCCCCTAGGCTCAGCAACAAGGGGAGAGGGACAGAGTAGGGGTAGGATGCATCTTGCACAGCTGACCTGCTGACCCACATCCCCTTGCCCCCTAGAGGGCCACCCCCCACTCTCTCTTCTTTGAACCAATCTCTTGTCCATCCTTCCAGAGACTTAATGGGGGGAGGGAGAGGAGGTAAGGCCCAAACACTCAACTCACATCCTGCACGCAGGCACTAGGTTATATAACAGTCTGAATGGAAAAAGGAAGGTCAGAGATGGAGGCATCCTTTAGCTAACACAGCAGTAGTAATAGCTTCCAGAAATTATGTGCATTTGCAGACTTTAACCTCAGATGTACTGTCTGCTCCTGAGGGGTACCAATCTTTGAACGTGAGAGCTAGGGAGAGAAAGAGAGAATGTGTAAGTATGCTTGGTAGATGAGAGTGATTTGAAAATGGGAAATGTTTGGGTTTTCAGATGATGTAATGGAGTTGGCAGAATATGCAAGTCGGCTCCCAGAGTGTAAGCAGCAAGAAAATTGGAGCTGGCATCCAGTATTAATGTTGCATAAATTACAATATCGGAAAGAAATTAACCTACTCACTAGGTGATTACGCCTTTTTAATACTTAAAACATAAAGGCACACAACTCAAAAGGAAAAGCAAACATCGTCACCTTAAAATTAGCATTTTCAGCCTCAAGGAGGGTTGAGTGGAGTCCTTGGCATTGGGTGAAGAAGTGGGATGCTTTCTGATTCGGAAGACGCTTTCCAGAGAGGTAGCTGGGTTAGCGTCCAGGCAGCCAGTGTTTGCAGTCCACAGAGACTGTGGTCAGGATTCTCATGACATTGAGGTGACCTCATGAGACATTACCTAGGTAGACTTGAAGCTGTTGCTGGATTCTGAACTCCTGGGAATCTACCGGTGAATGGGCCATGCACCGTGAGTGCCTGAGCTTCCAAAATCAGATGTGTGACTTTATAATCTGAAGGACGGCCTCCCCTTCTTCTGAAAACTGGGCAGGGAATGTTAGCAGTTTCAGTGGAACTGTTCCGTTTTCTGGGTGTTATTAATGATGGCTGGTGTCATTCAGTTCCATCTTTTCAGCCCAATGAAAGGGAAGAAAGAAAGGCAAGAGGCAACATGGGAAGTAAGAATGAAGCGGAAAAACTACAGCGAATCTTTAATTTAACAAGGCTTTCAGGGACTTCAGGGAGCCATGAGCATTGTAACATAACTGTTGTTAAAAACCCTCTTTCAAGTAAGTCAGAAAGAGAAAAACAAATATCGTATATTGATGCATATATGTGGAATCTAGAAAAATGATACAGATGAACCGGTTTGCAAGGCGGAAATAGAGACACAGATGTAGAGAACAAACGTATGGACACCACGGGGGGTAAGGGGGGGGGTGGGAGGAACTGGGAGATTGGGATTGACATGTATACACTAATATGTATAAAATAGATAACTAATAAGAACCTGCTGTATAAAAAATAAATAAAATAAAATTTAAAAATTCAAAAAACACCCCCCAAAAAACCCTCTTTCAGAATCTCGTTATTCTACGCATGCCAGAGCTTACATATTCTACCTCCCTAAAGTTAACCTCATGGACCTGTGTACCTACCACGCAGCTGGTCTGGAACACCAGTGCTGAAGGTGGAAGGCTTTTAGGCCAGGCTGACCTAAGGGAAAAATCGAAGCCAAAAGATGGGATTAACACTGAAAAGCTCGGTTGGGTTGAGATCGAACCCCCTGGAAGCTCAGCTTAGATTGACTTAAAATCAGTTAAGAAGGCCTGTAGTTTATATGGAGCCCTGAGGACTTCTAGACCCACAGACGTCTTTGCCTTTCAAAGTGCTTTGCCACCATTCCCCTCCCCCGTCTTGGCTGATTCACTTTCTGGTCTGCTTTCTTGCCTGGCAATTTCGAGCACTTTCTAGAGATTGATTCTTGCATCAGCTTTTCTTATGTGGACCTGGCTCTCCCCAGTGAACAAATGATGCCCCGTAGTTTGAAGGAGCTACTGGCTGGGATAAAATTCTTTGCCAGAGGGATGGAATAATTATTTTCTAAACTAAGGGACTTTCATTTTCCAGTAAATTGCTCATAAAAACATTTATAATTATACCCTTTAAAAATGTAATAGAATAATTTTAGAAAATGCATTTGATGATGATTATGATAACCTTTTCTGTTGCTTCCTCCTTCTTTCTTAAAAAGAATTGAATTATATTAATCCAGAAGTCAAATCCTGAGTGGCTAAAAACATTTACAACAGACTCTTCTTTTTATGTTAGTCACCTGCTGGAATTTTCCAAAACCTACCGGCGTTAAGAGGAGCCCTTGGCTTTAGAAAACGTCTCTGTTTCCAAAACTGAAATCTGGAGCCTGCATGGACCAGACCCCTCACCAGGAGACCTTAAGCTTGTGTTTTCCAGGTAGCAGAGGTCCGGGGGGTACAAGCACGAACTGCTGGTTCCACATCAGACTCCTAAGTGGGATGTAGGGAGGTGTAGGAATGTTAATCACAATAGCTGTTGCCTCCGGATGCAAATGTTCTGGGGTCTTTGGTGACAGCTGAATCACTTTTGGAAACAAACTGATCCCTGTCCAAAGCTAACCTTTGGAATGTGAGTGACACAAGCCCAGGGGTTCTTCTCCATGGGCCATACTCTTGTCAGTTCTGAGTTAAGATTCACGTTTTTCTCCCGATTCTCCCATTCTTGCCTTCAGGAAGTTGTGGTGTGATGTTGGAAGGACAGACTGAGTTGGGTGTCACTTTGAATTCCGTTGGTGTGGTGTGGTCCCTAACAGCACGTGCCACTTTTTCTGAGGGTGTCCCCCCCCCCCTGCCCCCCGCATCTTCCTGGTCTGAATGGTGCTTCTAAGCTTATCTATGTATTTCTGTGTCTGTGGAAGCAAAATACTTAACTACATTTCAGGTGTCTGGGGAAAGAGTTTTAATGTGATTGCCCCACGCACAAAATTTTCTACAGAGAACGCCACTCTCCTCAAATGACATATCCTGCTGCTTGCCCTCTTTGTCTTTCACGAGCTAGTGTGCTGGGACTCTGAGGTGGACATCATCCTTCCCCTCCTCAAGGAGATTCCTGACCCATTCATCCCAGACTAGTAATAGGTTCTTCCAGAGCAAGAAGAGTCTGCTTTGAAAGGCCTTGAGGTGCCAGAGTGAGCACCAACCTAGAATGTGCAATACCTTTCTGAAAATGAAGACTGTCTTCCTCACTGAGAATTTCAGAACAGCCTCCTATCTACTTCTTTCTCTGTCTCTCTGAGGTGTTCTCTCTTCCATCGTTTAAAGAAAATGTTTTTTTACGAGGGTGTTTTTTTTTTTGGTATCTCATTCAGAATGGAAAGTGTTGGTTTGAAATGAGCTGTTAAAATGTTCATCCATCTTATTAGGCTGTACATTAAGAAAAATACAATTGAGTATTGTGAATTAACACCTCCCCAAAACTCTACAGGTAGACAGTGTTGGAGCATTGATTAATATACAATAAACCATGATTTTTCTGTAAGAGTACTACCAAGGTGTCACTGATGAATTAGTTTTTCTGGCTAACAGGAGATTGAGCAGAAATATTTTTTGTCTTTTCCTTACTGAATGTGTTTTTAAAGTGTGCTGGTCCCCTTTCCTGCCCTGGAAAGAACATTGAGGATGTAATTGAATCTTTCTTGGAGGTTCGAGGATCTTAGGGTACCACAGGGTCACTGTTCTGAGGATGAATTCTGATTGTACATTATACAACTGTAAATGGAGACAGTATCAGAAATTGGGCTAATCTGTCCTGATCCCTGCTTGGAAATTGTTTTCTGTTTTTGGTTAAATCTTCAACATCAGTATGTTTTGTTACTTGCCTCCTTTGTTCTCTGAGTTGCAAGTTGCAGAATAGAAATTCACATCAGTTAGTTGATTCTGATTAGTTGATATTTTTACTTTAGAGGAAAATTTCGACCTGAGTCTAGACCTTAATTCTTTCTCTAGTGGCGTAGAGGATGTAAAATCATCCTTAAGAATTTAGGAAGGCTATTGTATTTACAGATAAGTTACGTGCTGTATTACCGTAGCATTATGTAACTTCTCCCCTGTGTAGTGGTAGATAGAAATGTCAGCTATTTTTGCCTCTCCTTTAGATGAGTTGAAGGGGTTTCATCAATCCTGAAAGTTAGGAAATTCTAGGGTTAGAAGGAAGACTTACAAGGATGTCAATAAAGAACAGTTAGATTTCTCCAGAGGAGACTCTCTCTCCAAGCTTAGGCCCTTGTTCGCTGGACCAGTGTGGAAAGCATCCCAGGTACTACAATCAGAGGCTGACTTTCTCAAGACCATCCCACCTGATTTAATGGTAGTCTGCGGTTATCTTATGATATCTTTTTTTTTTTTTTTAACGTCTTTATTGGAGTATAATTGCTTTACAATGGTGTGCTAGTTTCTGCTGTATAACAAAGTGAATCAGCTATACATATACATATATCCCCATATCTCCTCGCTCTTGCATCTCCCTCCCACCCTCCCTATCTCACCCCTCTAGGTGGTCACAAAGCACAGAGCTGATCTCCCTGTGCTACACGGCTGCTTCCCACTAGCTATCTGTTTTACATTTGGTAGTGTGTATATGTCCATGCCACTCTCTCCCTTCGTCCCAGCTTACCCTTCCCCCTCCCTGTGTCCTCAACTCTATTCTCTACGTCTGCGTCTTTATTCTTGTCCTGCCCCTAGGTTCTTCAGAACCATTTTTTTTTAGACTCCATATATGTGTGTTAGCATACGGTATGTGTTTTTCTCTTTCTGACTTACTTCACTCTGTATGACAGACTCTAGGTCCATCCACCTCACTACAAATAACTCAACTGAGTTATCTTATGATATCTTTGATATCCTAGTGTTGGAAATTCAGCTTGGGAGTCTTGGTGTTCTTTTGTGACAGCCTTATTATTATTATTATCATCATCATTATTTTACTTTTGGAGTATAGACATAAAGGAGATTGTCTAAAGAAATCCTTAGAAGAGTGGAGTAGGGCATGATGAGGAATAAACGTACCATAGCCCGTGGGTTAGGCAGGCTCCATTTCGGCTCTGGCTTTTACATGCTAATGTGAAAAGGAATTACAGGTAACAATTCCCTTGTGTTGGTGGAAGAACAATCTTTTTTTTCCTAACAGATGTTTATGGCCTCCACTGACACATCATTATTACAAACTGTCTTATCACATTACATGCTGTGGCACTTTGACAATGGCACGGCCCTGTGGTTTTCCAGTGATTGTCTTGTCCACAGAATGTGCCCTTCGTGGCCCTGTCTGCAGGACCCACCACAGTGGAGGGGACAGGTTTTCCCACACCCTGGAAGGTGCTGGAGGCCTCCAGGCTGTCCCAGGTAGTTTCTACACCCTTGCTGCTTTCCCTGGAGCTCAATCAGAGGCTGGAAACGGAGAGGAATAATCAAGGTGTAGAGGATTTACGGTCACTCAGCCTCCAATGATCTCTAACAGTGTGGTTGGGCATTTGAGTTTTGATCATGAACTATCGTAAAGTTTTTTGAAACAATTAGGAAGTTCCTACATCTGTGAACAGACCATAATAGATGAAACTCTTCCTGGGTACCAGGAAGGGTACCACTTGGTACAGGATTCTCACGCCTGTGAAGGAGACAGTGCACTGTTAAAAATACCTAGCTTACTTCGGGGGAGGATTTGGCTGAATACTGATGAAGTTTATGAAATATGAATGTTGTGAAGTTGCTGTACGTAAGTGGTAGGCGTGTGTGAAAGAAGTAAAAAGCAATAAAATGGTGTATAAATGACACTCTGAAACTTGATGGACTTGTATACGTGACAAGAATGGTGACGTTCGGGTCTGTGCCTAATGGGGGAGAGTCAACTGGCTTAAAATCTATATGTCAGACTCTCAATGTGGGACTAAAAATTACAGCGTATAGAGTCATTTGACTTATTTTATAAGCGAAGACTGCTACCAAGGGTAAACAGGCAGGTTGCAAAGAAGAGAGGTGAAACGGAATGGGGGGAAAACAGGAGGGACCAACACTTGAATTTATAATGAGGTATGGTAATCACTGTTTTAAATAATCCAGACTATTAACAGCTGTGCTGCTAGGTAGAGAATTCGTTATAGCCAAACAAAAGGCATCACTATGAATTTTAGGTTGTGTGGGAGAAATCCTCTTGATCCCCAAAGCATAAAGGCATGTGCTGAGAAGCAGAGCTGCACACGTAATTTTTTCTGTCTTATCCTGATTAATTGACAGCCGACTGTATGCCTCTTTCCTGAAGGTGACTTTACAATCTCCAGACACAGACATTTCTCTCAGAAGTGGAGTGAAGGAAGGAGAGCCACATGCTAAAGTGTGTTTCACTGGGTGAAGTATTTGGGGGGAAAGATAAGAGTGGTGAAATAGGGGAAGGGGGTCGTGCATACAGAGATTAAGGATGCTGCCTGTGGGGGGCTGGGGAGCGGGGGCTGTGAGTGAAGGAAGGGAATCTCTAGAGGGAAGGAGATTCCCATGCAAAAGAGGATGCAATTAGCATTGACTCTGAAATGGCTGGGACTGTGCCTTTCTAATTTTAAATTATCTTTAACAAGGACGATGAACAGAGGAAAAGTTGACACTTTGAGAAGTTATGACAAACTTGTTGAGAATGCCAATTGACAAAGGCAGGTAAGGGAATATTTGGAGAAACAGAACAAGAACAGGTCTGAAGGGCAGGCCCGATCTGCTGCCTAGTGTGTTAAGGGAATTGGCGGGCGTGTTTATTGACTCTTCCAATTAGTTTTAAAGAAACCCGAAGAAATGGACAAAGACGGAGAAAAGACAACCCGATATGATTCTGCCCTTCCAGAAGCAAAGAGGCCTATATCATCCCATATGATCGACGCCAGTTATGGGGAAGAGTGATTGCTTAGAAGTTAATGGATTTTCAACAGACAAATCGCAGAAGAAACGGGTACATTTCGCAATTCTCTTCAATAAACTGCATTGCTTTTCATTTTCACTGTACACTTATAAAGCTGGTGGATGGTAAAAAAGGCCACGGTAACAATAGAGCATGTACTCCCAGGAACGTTTGTGTGATAGGGATATTATATCTGGAAGTACAGAGCACCTGCTAGGGTGAACTGCCCATAACTCTCAATTGTGCAGGTAATGAAGCAGGGGGAAAGCAAAGGCAAATGAAATACTTTGATAATCAAAGACGATGCTTCTTCTAGTGATTGTATTAGTTGACTGATGATGAGAAGGATGAAATTGCTGGAGTTGTATTTTACCGTTTCTGGCACTGTGACCCACTTTGGATGAGCACATTGCTACAGAAAGTGCATGAAGCGTGGTGAGCTGCTAAACTTTCTTGAGGCCCCCCAGAAGAATCAGTAGGAGAACTGAATGTACCCCTGAAAGGGCTCTAGAAAATTCAAAAGCTTGCTTTCTCATCTTGAGCTTGGGGGTGTACATTAGATATGTAGGGCTCACTCATGAGGCTGCCATGGGTCATGTTTTATTAGACTAAAGCCTGTTAGAGCCAGAAGAGGCCTTAAGAACCATCTAGCCTACACCCCACCCCCCATTTGGACTGGTACCCACAGAGATCAGAATGTGCCTGAGGTCCCATTCCTAGTAGGTAGCAAGGCTGTGACCAGAACACAGGTCTTCTCCCTCCCTAACAATGTTCCTTCCACTTGTGTGCTATGTCAGGATGCTCAGAAGTTCCAGCAAGTTCTTGTCCACCAGGAGACGCGCCCCCGCCCCGCCCCGAGGCTATTACGTTATGTACGCAGGTTAACCCAGCCTTAGGTGGTAGATATGTATGAAAGTAACTTTGTTTTGGTTGTGCGTCAACAGTAGAACATTATCAGTATTATTATATTTTAATCCCACTGGGCATTTTTATTATTCATTAAAAATCAGCCGGTGAGCTTGTGGCTCTGCCAGTAAAGCCATTCGAAAGAATAGTGAAAATTGTGCCTGTGTCTCCCGCTCTGACTTGGTAGAAAGTAAAATACAGGGCAGAGGGTGGGGCATCCAGTACTTGGAGCCCTTAGGTTTGCTGGAGCTAGAGGCAGCCAGCTCCAGCTGTGCAGGGGGGGAGGGTTATCTCTCAGCAGCTGTCCTCCTTCATCAAGGCAGAGGGTTTAAGGCTGTGTCTTTTCTAGGGATGCTCCTGAGCAAGTCAGTGAATGGAATAGTATGTAGCCAGTAAAAATCATGTTGTAGTGGAAGATGCTTGGGATCTACCACTTAGTGGAAAGTCATGGCTTTCATAGTAGTGTGCACGGAATGGGATCATTTTTATAAAAACTATAGTGTGTGTGTGCGTGTGTGTGTGTGTGTATGTATGTATATATTAACATGGGCCCACGTGTACCTAAATGATGAAATGATAAAGTGGTCGACTCTGGATGATGGGATTATCTATGAGTTTCTCTTTCTCTGTGCCCTTCTGTATTTTCTGAGTTTCCTGCAATATGCATGTATTATTTTTATAACTCGAAAAAATAAATCTTTTTTTTTTTTTTCGAAAGAGATTGTTTGTGTGTTGTGAAACTGAGGCTACTTTGAAGGAACTGATCTGAACTTAGTATGTTACACAGAATTTCTTGATGTTTCAGGATGGGCCAAGTTTACTGGCCCAAAGAGCAGTACCTTTGACAGTGATATTTAGCCAGGAAAACAAGGGTCATTCAGCTTGGATATGAAAACAAGTGTTCTAATATTGGAATTTCTTTTCCCTCTAGTGCAGTGCCTTTCAAGGGTTTATTATGAGAAAAACATAATATATTGTAAGCCAGTGTACACACACACAGTAAACTTTTCACATTAAGTATCCATTACCTGCAATGCACCGTTATTTTTGCTTTATTATTTAAAGACAAAATACAAGTCATGAGCCACCAAATTGGTTTCATGATCTATTTATGGGCTGCTCCTCGAAGTTGAAAACCACTGTCCTGGGCATGAGGTGTAGAAGCAGCCTTTCTGTGGGCTGTGGCCTGGAGGTGGGAGGAGAGGAGGGAGGGAGGGAAAGAGGGAGGGAGGGTTTCCACAGTAACTGATGTCGGACTCCAGGTGTTACTCATTATAGTTTCAAGGAAGAGTTGGGGGAGGGAGAATAAGGTAAATGCTTATTATTTGTAATCATTCGGTGTCTTTATGCCACTTATAGCACATGCTCATTAATATCCTGTTCCGTTTAGACATGCATCTGCCTAGTTTGGCTTAGCATGTAAATTCCGGGATCCCCTTTGCTTGGAGCTGTCATCACTGTGTACAGGCACGAGGGTGGCATTGTTTCAGTCAACAAATATTTACTGAGCACCTTCTCTGTGCTGGGCACTGTGCTAGGCTCTGGGGATAAAGCAGTGGACAAGAGAAGTCAGATCCCTGACTTCCTGCATCCTACATTCTCATGGTGGCATCTCATTGTAGCCCGTTGTCTGGGTCGCCTTTGACCAGACACTCCTGAGGGTTCTTCTCCACATGTGTCTTGAACTTAGCCTCTTTTTACCTCTGTTCCTTGTATGGACCCTGCCCCTGGCCCTTCTCTTCTTCCCCATCCAATCTCCCATCTTATGTTCAGTCTCTTTGCTTCTTGAGATCCTACCACCGTTTTAACTTCAGATAAGACTCATCCCGTCCTTCCTGCAGTTCTCAAGCCCCGTGTCTTTTACAGTGGTCAGTCACATGGGCCTTACTCATTCAGTCAGCATGTGGCCTCTTCCTTCGCCAGGTTCCCTTACACTATCTTCTAGTGTTATTTCCTGGGCAGGAGCCTAGTCCCTGCAAGAAGACGAGCTCCGTGGTTTATTCTTTCACCCCTGCACAGCGCCTTGCAAAAAGTTGGTGCTCATTAACTGTGCAGATCGTCTCTCCCACGTTGCCCTGCAGAGCTGTTTGCTGTCTCAAAAGATTCAGCTCTGCACCTCCCAACTCTGCAAGTGCAGCTTCTAGTTGCTTCTACTTCCAACTGGGCCTTCGGTTTGGACCCAGCCACCCTTGTTTGTCCCACTTCTGTCTCTCTTGGATCCACCAATCCTCCCCTCCGTAGCAGGTTCAGGCCTGCTCCAGTCTTGAGCAACTCAGACCAAGGCTAGACGTGTTGGGAAACAGCATACGTGGCTGGTACAAACAAGCCTGCTGGGAGTGAGGCCCAGGTGTGCCGTGTGCTAGCTGTGTGACCTTAGGTAAGTTCATTCACCACTCAGTCTGTTTCTTATGTCACCTGAAAACCAGGGGTGTTTATGATGCCGGCTTCCCCCGGTACTGGAGAAGCTCACCTGCGAGGATGCCTGTGCAGCAGCTGGCGGGCTGCCCAGCACACGTTCGGTGTCGCCCCGGTGTTGGTGGTGACGGCGGAGCCCACCCAGGAGCAGGGGGCCCTCTGGCCACTTCTCCCCTGTGGCCTCTTCAGCTCTGCAGCTCCCTTTGCTTCCAGCATTCCTCCCTGGTTCTGACTGGTTGCTCTGTGAAATAAGCAAGAGTCCTAGGGCATCTGAGTCTTTCCGTTTAACCACCAGTTCTCTTTCCTGAACTGGATCCTATCCCAGTCCCTCAGCTCCACTGCCACAGGCTAGATCCTGCCAAGTGCAGGCGAATCACTTAAGTTCAACTCCATCAGCCCCTTGTTGGGCTTCCCTGAGGTTACACCCCACACCTTCAACTGAACCAGAGGAGGGCCTCATGTCTGCCTGCTCCCTTCCCCCGCCCTCACTATTCCTGTAGTACCGCTGGCTGCCCCCTCCAGCCATCTAGGCTGGGGGAGTGCCCTCCTTCCCACTCTGCTGGGTGCTCTCTCATGCCTCATTTCTCAGCAACCCATCGTTGCTTGCCCTCCCTCCCCCCTTAGTCACTTTCTCCTCCCTGCCAAAAAAAATTCACAGTGGAGAAGCTTGTCTTCGAGGGTTCCATTCAACTTGCTCCACATTAATGCTCCACTATGGTGACCCACCGCTGAGTCTTTCACTTGTAATGTAATCTAATAATTTACATGCACTTTGCAAGCAATACTCTCAGAGACTCACAACCTGCTTGAGATCACTCTGCTGTTACAGTATTTGAGCTGATGAGAGAGCAGCACGAGAAAGAGTAGTTATTGGTACTACAATGGTATTGGGTAAATCTGGAAAAATAATGTTAGCACAAGGTGAGGGTGTGCCGATGGATTATAATATCCTTCCTTAGAGAATCATTTAAGCTTGCTAAAGGTCTTTGATTGATTTTTGGCTTGTAATTGGACTAGGCTCGGTCAACGTATTGTAGGGATAGAAGCATAGGAAGCTAGAGGAAGTGAGCTAGGCGTGGAATCCCATCTTCCTGGGATGCTGTGAAAATGTTTTCGTTTTGATATACTGTATGACTTTTACAGAATTAATTGGCACTGTGATTAGGTTGTTTTATTTCTTCACTCAAACATGTTGGAAGCCGATCCTAATATGCAGTAGTAATGAAAATAGAGTAATGCTGTAATAATAGTGCCATTGTAAAGTGAATTACACCATTAAACATCTATTATGTCTAACTTGTATTGTGATGGTGTGAGTGATACACACACACGCAGACTTAGAGTAGCTGGTCTTTAAGAAACAGACTCTAGCTGAGAAGCCCCAATCCTATAATATTGAACAGTCAGTGAATGAAAATAAACCGTTGTTCAGTGAAAAAGTGAATTTTTATGTATTTAAATATAAATGTATATATGTATACACACATATATACAAGTACAAACACATAAACACACACAGGCACACAAATATTGTACCAGTCAGGCAGATCAAGAAGAAGATATATGACTAGCATCAAAGTGCTTGCCTGTGTTGCCTTTTTAACAAATTGGCTGGCCCGCCTGGGGACAGGTATCAGTTACGGCAGGCCAAGTCAATAATAGTATCAAGGGTAGGGTTTGAAAACAAGGCTTCGTGTATTTGTTTCAACCTTTTCATGCTTATTATGTCTGGGCACCTCTATTAATTGACATGTCTCAAGTTGGGAAAGAAGCATTAATGGCCCAGGAACTGTGGTCATTTTATTTTGTCATTTGTCTCCCAAGGAAGGACATTGGCCAAACAACTTCTACCACAGCAGAAAGAGAGAGGCATATTTTTACGCCTTAAGTCATAAGCTAACCCTAGAGCAGAAACAGGATCTGAGAAGGCGGCATCAGATGTGGCTGCTCCCAGTGGGGCATGTGAATTAAAAAGTCCCAGAATGAATTACACTTTGCTTTGGTTCCAGTGACTTTATCCCTGAACCTTCAGGAGAATTGGCATCAGTGGGATAGTTTGGCAGTAAATGTGCATGGATTTGCAGCCATTTCCGGGGAGGTCCTGAAGACTTACCTGGTTAATCTCCAGGCTCAATTGCCGCCTCCAAGACCTCCTCTCCATGTTTTCGTGCAGAGGCCATCTGGAAGGGATTTTGTTGGTCGTCTCCACCTCTCACCTGCCCTCACTCCAGGATCTTGCTTCTGCAGCATTGTCAGTCATTACCACCACCTGATAATCTGAAACCCCAGAAAGACCTCGTCCAAAGAGTTGAGATTTTATGTACTTTAGAATATATCTAACTTTCATATATATACAATGCTGGCTCCGATGACCAGAATATCAAAAGCAAATTTTCTTCATAAACAACTGTGCGCTTTCTGTATCTCAGGTCAACAGTGTTGATTTTTTAAACTCCGTGAGCATTTGAGGAAAGAGTACACAGCATCCATGCCTGCCATCTGGATTAAGAATATATTTAGTGGAGAAATTTTATTGCAAACCTCAATGAAAAAATATCAATATCACATTGTGCCCAATAAAACATTATAATGAAAATTACCATGGTGTTTGACAACATCCTGGTATTAATTGGTCTTGTCCATTATTATTTCTTAGTAGCAAACACACTCTGGTTTTATCACTCATTAGTTATAGTCTTTATTGAAGTCACATTTTGCTGCTTCAGCTCTGTTTATCTTCTTATTGGTCTCAGTTCCTGGAGGGCAGCGTTGTAGATTGTCTTGAGTTTTCTGTCCCACATCTCTGCCTCTTACTTTGTCGTTCAGTGAATGCCCTCAGGATGCCAGTGACGGTACAGTTTAGAATCAATATGTGAAAGATGAGCCAGCTGAGGGAAAACTGGGATGAGGCAAGAAAATCTAATATTCTTCGAAAGCTTCAGATGTTTAAAGGTGATGCAATATATTGCCTCCTTTCATTGATACATTAGGTATTAATTGAGCACTTACTATGTGCCACATCCCCTGTTGGTCAGTGGAGGTACAGAGTTAAATTAAGGGAAGAATCGATAGGCAGGAAAGACACATTAACTAGTAAATTTCAAAAAAAAAAATATGGAGCGTGCTATAATAGAGATATTTACAAAATGTATAGTGCACAGAAGAGGGAGGAAACATTTCACGAGGAGTCAGGGAAAGCTCACTGAGTGGGTATCTCTGCCTAATTTTTGGAAAATTGGGGAGTGATTTGCTTAGAGGGCAAAAAGTGAGAGGGCATTCTGGGCCAGGGTTCATGAAGTGCAAGTTCATGGCACATTCAGGTAGGGTGAACGAGGTGGAGCCTGGCCTAAGCATAGACTATGTGGGCAGGACTAGGAGATGAAGCTGGAGAAAGAAGACAGGGACCAGGCTAAGCATTTTGGACCTTTTCCTAGGGCAAAATTTTGAGCAAGTGAAAACTATCTGATTTCTTTTTGGCGAAGTACTTAAGCCTAAGTATGTTGAGGTTGGGGTGGAGGATTGGCGGTGATAAGGAGCCAAGTTAGGAGATCTCTGGGGTGCTTCTGGAGAGCCGTACTGTAGGCTGGGACTGGAATGCTGTGAGGAGGTGGGCTCTGAGGGAGCATTTCCCAGGGGGCGGAATTGGAGGTGCATGGTAGAAGTTCCGACAGGAGTCAGTCCCAGAGTTGGGTGGCATTATTGGCTGGGACGGTTTGGGGTGTGACGTGAAGAGGGGAGACGGCAGGGGTTCCATTTTGGATGGGCTGAGTTGGAGGTGCCGGGGAAGTATCTGGAAATGTAGATCTGGCAGGGAGCGTGTGACAGTGTGGCACCTTTGGGATTAGGAAAACCAGTCTTTTAACCAGGGCCTGGAGCTTAGGAGGGACCGCCGGGCTGGAGATATTACAAAGCAGCATTTATGACAGGGGACTGGCAGGTGAAATTTTTACACAGGACATGTTCCTGGATTTTGAAGTGAAATCAGGAGAAAATAAGCCTAAGGTCCAGGTGGGTGTGGCTAAGAAAGTTAAGAGGATGGATTGGTGCAGCGACGGAGAAAAGTATCTCGGAAAACTGGCTTTGGACCTGGAAATCTTACATTTACTAGAGGCACACACACACACAGAACAAACCAAGAATGTCTTTAAATTCAGAGTGAGGTTTTAATGCACTTTGCTGCTTCGGATTGCATTTGAGTTTTATCTGCTTGGATGGTGGTCTTGTTCCCAACATGTCTAATTGATGATTGTAGAGTTGTTGCCCTTTTTAAAAAAACTTTCTACACAGTCCAGCTTTGATTTATCCTGTCTATAAAGGGAATCTGCCTCACACTTGACAGAACCTCAGGGTTGGGAGAAGTGGAATGCATAGTAGCTGTGGAGAGCCACATTGCCCTGGGAGAAAGGCTTTGTGGGAGAGAAGGTTGAAAGAGGGTCTTGAGAAAGGGTGTGAGATCTTCAAAGGATGGGTCTAGCCGTGGGAAACGGGAAAAAACTTTTTTTTTAAGTCGACCAGGAAGAGACAAAGAAATGCACAAGTGTTTGTTGGTGGGCTGGTGGTGATAATGTTGATAATGATGCTAGTGGGATCGCTATTCTGCATGTTTGCAGCACTTACTGTTTGCAAGGAGCTCTCCAGTATTCAGTAGCCTCTGGAGGCCCTGGAAGGAAGTTGATAATGTCGGAGGCCACAGAGCGACTAAAGAATAAAGAAGTGTTGTGTAATTAGGGAGACCTGTTGACTTGAAACAACTCCAGTGAGTGTGACAGGAGGGGCTTAGCCTGTTGGAAGGGCCCTCTCTTTGCCTTCTGACGTGGTGGCCGAGCTCGTGTTGTTTTCAGTGAACCCTGACTAAACACTTCCCCCGCAGGTACGCCGCTAATATGTCACATGAATTATTTGTGTTATCTCCGTGCTGTGAACTTAGAGGCCTCTCCCTACAGTGCGATACGCAGATTAACACGAAAGCCTGTTTTGTGTGGTATGGGGGAAACCAGGCACATATCAGGGAACAGTTTTGTGTGTGTTTGATCTGACAGTGGGGAGGCCTTGGGACGCCAGTGTCTTCTAAGACCCGAAAGCTGAGCTCCGGCTGGCGTTTTCTTCAAAGAGGTTTAAATTTTATCCGTTGGCACTTCTGAGAAGGGGAAGGAAGGTTTGGAGTGGGTGATTCTGTGATGATTCTTTTCTTGCTGCTGTTTTCTTCTCGGTTTTTTAACTTTGCAGAAAGCCCTTCCAGTTGTACGGTCAGACCCTGTTCAGGACGTTGGTGGCCAAACAGTCCCCTTTTGTTCAGTGAGCGTCCTATTTTTGTTGCTCTTGAAAGGTGCCCTTTAGGACAGCGGAGCCTTTCTTTGGGCTGTTTAGAATCAAGGCCTGAAGAAATCTAAACAGAAATCATTCTCAGCCCAGGCCAAATGTCTCCTTTGCTTAGCGAGGCTAAGCTAACCCACACAAGATGAAATCTAACCAGCTGGTTACCTGAGAACCACCTTGGGGAGTTCTCCAGCCTGACTTCTTGCTTTGGCCACCATCCCAAGAGCCAGGGAAAGCTGAGGGTCACGGCCTTTCTGTGCAGAGATGCAGGAAGAGAGTTCCGGCTCCTAGTGAAGAAGCATAGGTTGGGTTATGTTTTAAAGGGTCCAGTGTTGGCTTGCAGACGGTTGAGGCTCTATAAGGATCCTGAGAGGAAATAGCTTGGAGTAGATATTTATGATCATTAGCTTAGTTGTCTTAGAGTGGTGCAGTTTTTTCCCTTTATCGCTCAAGCTTTCAGTGAGTTCATTTTATTCCGTTTACTTACTTTTTTTTTTTCAAAGAAAGAAGTATCCATAGCTTTAGCCCACCTCACATATTTCTATTATTCCCAGTTCTGCCTTTTTCTTTCACAAATTAGGTAAACTAAGTCATTTGAGAAAATTAGGCCATATATAGGATTTGATAGTTTAGAGGTTGTGCAGTTTGAGGTGGTTTTATTTGCTTCTGTTATAACAGGTATGAGGTTAGGCTCTGTGATTTGTAACAGAATCTTTATTCCTGCCCCAAAGATCCTCTGGTTTAGGGCTCACAGACCTCACTGCACAAGTACTGCCTTCAGTTTTGGAATTTTTCTTTCCACTTTAGGTATCGCATGGGTCAATCAAATGGAATAGGGGAAGAGTTTTGGGCTTTGTTAGAGAAAGACTGGCTAGACAAGTTTGATCCCTCGGGGCAGTTTGGAACCTTCTTGAGCATGAGGTCATTGGTATATTTAAATTCTGAGCTTCCACTCGTACTGGTCAGTGAAGCTCTGTCCCTCCTCATTAACTGTATATTTTCCTCTGTGTTTCCAGAGGAGGAGACACCTGCCTGTCTGGGGAACCCCAGCATCCTGGGAGTGTCCGTCCAGCTGGCCCCTGTGTATACAGAAAACTGAAAAGTGAAGCGGTTTGGAGATGGGCATTGTTTTAAAGCTCAAGTCATATATTTCAGAAAGTTAAGGACTGGTTCTGTGACAGGGAAGTTGAGCTAAATATGCAGTTCTATTTTAATTTTCACTTTATGCCAAGGCGAAAGCATTGGTAGATAGGCTATAAATGTATAAGTAAGTCACTGCAAGAATAGCCCCTTGCAAAATGCAGATTTAGGAAGGCTAAATATTTTCTCACATACTTTAATGCACATGTATAACTAACCTCTGATTGAGTTCCTGAGAAAGGGATGTTGTATAACCACTTAACCTTGTTCACTGTAATGAATTGTACAGCGGTCTGCACAACTGTAATGGAAGTATTTGGTTGTCTTAGCTTAGGCTGCAGTGACAAAATACCATAGACTGGGTGGCTTAAACCACATTTATTTTCTCATGGTTCTGGAGCCTGGGAAGTTCAGACCCAGGTGCTGGCAGATTTGGTTCTTAACGAGGGCCCTCTTCCTGGCTTACGGATGGGCGTCTTTTTACTGTATCCTCACATGATGGAGAGAAGTTCTGGTGTCTCTTCCTCTTCTTATAAGGGCACTATTCCCAGTGGGGACCCCACCCTCATGACCTCATCTAAACCTGTTTACCTCCCAAAGATCTCACCTCCTAATATCATTACAGGGGGCAGCGGTTATGGCTTCAACATATGAATTTGGGAGGGGGCAGGGACACATACATATAGTCTATAATGTTGGTGGACACTTAACGCTTTCTAATAATTTTCAAGGTGGTCGATTTGTCTCCAGAAAGTTGTTTAAAATTCTTAAGTTGCTCATTTGTTTGTTTAAACAGAATCCGATTTTTCTGTGTATGTTTTATCGTAGGCATGGCTGTGTCTCATCATATTCCTGTACTGTTTGAAAGCTACAGTAGTAAAGCCCAAGGTAATTAAGGCTGTGGTATCATTGTTTTAAATTAGTGTGGGTGATATTTTTAATGTAATTCAACGACAAATTCCTTCCTATTCTGCATAATTGGATCACATGTTAATTTTGTGGCAAATAAAGATCTATTTTACATTTCTATTAGAAAGACAAGCCCCTGTGGCTAGGTCTGAATTTGGATGTTTGCTGTTGGTGGTACTGAAGCAGTGAGCCTTTTAGAGTCGATTCAGCTTCTAAAAAAAACGCATCTGTGACTCTTTTGGGTAAGGAAAGAGTTTTCAATCTAAAGGTCATAAACAGGCATAGGTTTCACATAAAAACAAATATTGAGAAGACAAGAAAATGAAATATACAAGCACTAATGCAAGCAGAGAATAACTAATTCATAGGTTATCCAGTATGTTCTATATTCCCCAAAACGTTGACCTTTGACTCAAGCACATCTGTTTGTGAATGGTTATCTGTATGGTTAATGCCTTGGGAGTTTGCATGAAGCAAAATAATAAAGATAAGTTGTGAGTAGTGCACTAAACCAGTAATCAAGAGACCTGGGTTCTCATCCCAGCTTGACCATTAATCATGGAAGTGGCTTTGAGCAACTGGCTTTCACCACCACCACCTCCTCCCACCCTCCCCCGGCCCCCCAGCCCCACCTTCTTCAGGTGAGTCCCAGGTGTAGCTTATGGAGGCACTGAACTACAAGTTCCGCCAGCTCTAACGTTCTGTGACCTCGTGACTAAGACCCAAGTTTTAAATGCAACAATGAATATACATTCCTTATTTTTTTCTCCCTTTTTTAAAAAAAAGAGGCATAATTTACATATCATAAAATTCACCCTTCTGAATATACAAGTTAATGATTTTTAGTAAATTTATACAGTTGTATAACCACCACCACGATCCAGTTGTGGAACACCTTCTGTCACCCCCAAAAGATCCCTCATGCCCATTTGTTGTCACTACACCCTCCTCTGGCCCAGTCTAAGAGTCATTCATCTACTTTCTGTCCCTGGAGATTTGCCTTTTCTGGATGTTTATTTAAATGTAATCATATAATATGTGGTCTTTTGTGTGTCACCTGTTTTACTTAGTATCATGGTTTTGGAGTTCATCTATGTTGTAGCAGGTATTGGTATCTGGGTCCTTTTTATTGCTGAATCCTGTTCCATTGTATGGACATACCGCATTTGCTTTATCCATTCATTAGTTGATAGTTTCCTTTTTCTTCCTTTTTTGTCCTGTGGGGCACTTATTCTCACTGTAGCCTACTCCATATGGGGAAAGAACAGATCTCTCTTAGAGAAATGCTAATTCTTTATCTCATATCTTCTTTAGTAGAAGAGGCCAGAATTTTGTGTTTTAAACCACTTAAAATCTTCCAAGTTAGTGGACTGAGCTGTCTGGGTCATTGAAAATGTGATCAAACAACCATGTAGTAACTATCAGTAAATGGGAAAACACTAGCTGTGGACCCTTCTCCATGATATACAATTAATGTAAATGTGAGGTTTCCCCATAAATGAACTTGACTCAAAAGCTTTCCCAATGACAGCCTGCTTGTTGTTTTACACATTGGGTGATGAAATACTTGGAAGCAAGTGTTAAGGATACTGGCCATTACTCTGACGTAATAATGTTACTTTTCAGCATTTTCCTC
Source organism: Balaenoptera ricei (assembly GCF_028023285.1). Taxonomy (NCBI): domain Eukaryota; kingdom Metazoa; phylum Chordata; class Mammalia; order Artiodactyla; family Balaenopteridae; genus Balaenoptera; species Balaenoptera ricei. Next base: position 75,006,753 of record NC_082640.1, read on the forward strand.
TGAAAGTCATCAGAATTATTATGAGCAACAACAAATCCAGAGAGGGAAATACTTGCAGAGAAATTCATGCTTCATTTTTCAGCTATGAATCACAAAGACCACTGAATATAATTGTGAAGAAAAGGTGGATAGAATGAGAGAAGCTTGAGTTAAGTATTCGGGCCGTTGATTTCTTGAAAGAGATGCCATAGGCTAGACTCTAGGGATTTCGATATTTGGTGTTCTTTTTGCGTTGTGAGTGAAAATGAGATGTGTAGGCCCATTTGGTAGGCTCTTAGCTAATGGAGGGTAGCAATTCAGTACTCTTGATGCTTCTCAAATGGTTCTCCGGTTTGGAGTTTACCTTTTGAAATGTGGCTAATCTGCAGTATGTTTCCATCTTCATCTATTCCCAGGTCCATTCAATTTTCTTGGCTAGTGTGTCATGGAGGATGAAGGAGAAAGACTACTCCCTTTGCCTTTCTCACCTCCATGGGGTCAATATGTTTTGTAGCCATGCTCTAGTCTAAATCTCAGAAACTGGACCCACAAGTAGTGTGTGTGTATGTGTGTGCGTGCATGTGCATGTGTGTATGTGTGTGTATGTACATACATATATATACACACATAGATTCACACACATGTATATTCTTCCAACTGCGTAATACGGCTAGGCCTCTGAAAGCCAGCAGCTTGACTCTGTTTTATTTAGCATGCTAATTATAAACAGCATCAGTAATATCTTTTGGAATTTAGATGTTAGACTGTTTACTATTCCCAGTGGTGGAAGTGATGTTTAGAGCATCACACCCTGCCTCTTGGATCCTGGGAAAGCTTTGCCTTGGTTGAATCCATATGGTCGGTTACTGTAGAGAAAGATAAACCAGGACATTCTTTAGTAAACCTCAGACCCTCCTTTGTGCCGAGCCTGAGCTATGGTAGCTGTGGGCAGAGAAGCCTGCCCAGGGCTGGGTGCTTCCAGGCCTTCCTAAGGATGAACACATTCTTACCCTTCTCTCCCACGGCTTTAAAGAGGGAAAAAATTTCCTCCTCTCACGCAGGAAGGAACCAGTTAGGAGAAAAGTGTCATGTCACTTTGTGGGTGGGGCGAGGGAGGGAAGGCCGGTGGCCTGTCTTATTTGGACCCATGTTACAGTATTATCACAGTTGATCATTACTAGAAGTATTTATGTATGAGTCTCTGCCTGTATCATGAGATCCTTGAGAATAGGGATGCAGTAGAGTTACCTCTGTGTTTTCCAGTGATCCCAACACAGGGCTTTGCATACAGCAGGCACTCAACTATCGTTTTGTGAATAAGTAGATGATGAGTAGATACTTTCCATACAACAAACGATATCTGTGACAATGTTAGCATTCACTGTAGGGCCTGCTACTGTTGCTGGGAGCCAAAGATAGAGAAATAAAGGACCCAGTCCCCGGCTCTCTCCCTCTCCACCTCCCTGCCTCCTCCTCTCTCCTTCCTTCCACAACCATGTATTCAGTTCCTATGCTTACCAGGCCCTGTACTAGGCATTTAGGTTATAGATATGAAATAAAATATTACCCTGTACTAGGCATTTAGGTTACAGATATGAAATAAAATATTATCTGTATCTTTAGTGAGTTTGCAAGAACAGTTACCTTGATATGTGATTTGATAAGAGTTCCTAATAGTTACGAGCTCCTACTTATTGGTCACTTACTCTGCTCCAGGCCCTGGGCACACTGAGCTCAGCTCTTAAAATTCTCTCTACCTCCCTATGAGGCAAGTATTATGATCCCCATCTTGCAGATGAGAAGACTGAGGCCTCTCGCGAGTGGCTTAGTCAGAGCCCAGGACATGGACCTCCCCTACCACAGCTCACGTCCCCTTCCCCTGACTGTGATAAGGGTATCTAGACAGCAGCCCTGGGGCCCCGGGGGCCTTTTTGTCTCTGTTTATGCTCCTCTCCATCTGCAGAGGTGGGAGGTTGCAGTCTCGGCGGGTGGAGCCCCTTGGAGTTGTGCAGGGTTCAGCCAAGTCAGCTGACCACAGCCGCCCCTAGAGATGGTTCTTTACTCTCTCTTGCCCTCTGGCTGTTCCTGTGGCAGCTTCTTCATCATTCCGGTTGCAGGTTTTCCTTTCATTCCTTAGGTATCCTGTTGCCCTTCCCGGGCTGGAGGTGGTCCTGCCAGAGAACTCCTAGAGATTTAACTCTTCCTCACTGCCCTGGCCGACTTCCGGCTGACTAGACAAAGCGAAACCCCGATCTTGCTGGAGAAATTCCTGCATGCAGTCCTGACAAGTAACTTTAACCGACTGTTCAGAGCAACCTGTGATTGCGGCTTGGCAGCTGCATGTGCCGTCGACTGTGCCTGTTAAAGATGCCGAGTTTCCCACGTGCCAGGGCCCGTGAACATATCCTCAGAACCTCCCCCAGCTCCTTCAGCGCTTTGCAGCCCTAACAGGAGCTGCCAGCATAGAAGCTGCTGAACTTGGCATTGGCTGGGGCACGGTTTTATTCAGCCAGACTCTTGTGGGCTTGCCGCCCCTAGTATGGAAGCCATCCGTACAAGAAAAGTCATAATTATTACCATGGACCCTTCTCTGGTTCACTGCTTTCGCAAGAAGAGGGGAAACCCAAACTTCATAAAGTTAGTGAGACTTGCCTGGGCCCACATGTGACACGTTGGTATTTCGAGGCAGGGTTTGGCCCGGTGCAGGGCAAACAACATGAGAACAGCAACGGTGCCGACAGCACACTGAAGTTTTTAGATTGAAAAGCCTGAACAGAATGTTCAGCTGGAGCTGGGGACATATTCCTTTCCTATTTTATCTCTGCCATAAGCCTTGGGGCTGATTGGAAAACACACCCGCCGCAGGATGTGGATAGCCAGGATTTTATGTTTATTTCTTAGACCTGCTCATGCACGGTCTCTCGGTCTCTCTCCTTCCCTCCCTCCTCCACCCTGAGGCCCCTCTCCCCCTGCTTCCCTCTTCTCTTTCTCTCTCTCCCTCCCATCTTCTCTCTCAAGCTCTTTTGGGTGAAATCTGAAAGCTGCTCCTCATGTTACTGGTGAGGAAGTATTCTTTCTCCTTATAGAACAGTGCTAACTTCCCTGACATTGACACTAGGACCCAAGTGATTTTTGCAAATGCAAATCTAATATACCTCTCCCTTGCTTAAAACCCTTCATTGAATTCCTATTGCTCTTAAAATAAAATCCACACCCTTTAACATAGCCTAAATTGGTCCCTGTCTAGCTTTTAAGCCTCATCCTGCACCTGTCTCCTCATCACCCCATCTTCCCCGCACTCACATACATACTCTGTTCTCTAGCCGTACTGAACTTTGGTGCTCAAACATGCAATACTTTTCTCGCCTTCACCTGCTTTCTCTTATACCTGTGTTCTAGCCACTCCACTGATTTGCCTGTCACTCATTCATTCAGTAAGCAATTACAGAGCACCTCCCCGGTGCCAGGTGCTGTTCTGAATCCTAGGGATACAGCAGCACAGACAGTCTTCCCTTGCTCTCACAGATTGAAGTCCTCCCTTGCTAATCCTGTTCATCTGATGGATCTCAGCTTGGATTTGCTTGTTCCTGGAAGCTTTCCCTGACCTCTCTCCTCTGGGTTAGATATATTTCCTTGGCCTTTTAGATCACCTGTATTTCTACTGTCAAAGTATCTGAATCCAGAGTTTTGAGCTCTTTGAGAGCGGGGAAGTTCCTTGACCAGGGTGGCACATAGTAGGTGCTCAGTAAAAACCTGTTGAAGAAGTGAATGAAGGATGCATTTAACATGGAAGGCTCTTAGTGAGAAAAATGTTCTCCCTGCAGTCATTTCAAACAAAATGCATTCTCCACGTTGTCAACAAGTTGGCAGTGGCCTTTGACCAATAGGAGGAACCAATTGTGCAGATGATGTGTTGGCTGTCAGTCAAATTGTTGCTTCTTTATAGGTAATTTGTCTTCCTGGTTGCTTTTAACCTTTTCTCTGTCTTTGCTGTTCTGCAGGGTCGCTATGATATGTTTATGTGTGGATTTATGTGTTCATTCTGCTCAGGATTTGGTGTGCTTATTCATTCTGATAATGCTTTCCTTCTGGAAAATTCTCAGACCTTGTCTCTTTTCTCTCTCTTTCTGAAACTCCTTTTAGATGTATGTGAGATCTCATTTCATCTTCTGTTTCTCTTCTCTTTCATATCTTTTATCTCTGTTTCTCTCTGTTCAACATTCTGGGCAATCTCCTTGCTTTTTTCTTTGAGTTCACTAACCTTCTATGTCTAATTTGCATCTAAACTGCCCATTGAATTTTTTACATGGTTGTTTAATATGCATACAAAGAAATAATCATGGCATTACCTGTGAATACTCTTCTGTAATCGTCACCCAGATCAAGATAGAGGACATTGCCCGTTCCCAAAGTTAAACGTTCTTTCGACTTCCATTGTCATAGATTAGTTTTGCTTGTATTGAGTTTCGTATGAGTGGAAACATACCAAACATATTCTTTTGTGTCACGTTATTTGAGTTTTTAATTTTAAATGACTAATATTTGTCCTTTCTAGATATTTTTTTTCAAATTTGTCTATTTTTTGCCATAGTGTTCTGTCGCTTCATTATTTATCCTCTTTCTTTTTTTTTAACCTCTTTAATAATTTCAGAGTAGCTTATTCTATAGAACCTACCATAATATTCTATTATGTAAAGTTCTTATGGTGCTAATTTTTTTATTTGTATCTGATGTATAACAGATCTTTTCCTTATGTAGTTTTTGATTGTGGATTCATCTTCAATCAGAATTTTTCATCAGGGAGTCTTGTATATATGGAGCTGTAGAAGTGTTCCTATCTTACAGCACAAGGGTAGTATAAGTTCAGAACCTGGATACAGTTGCATATTACATTGGATTAGGATTTCAACTTCTTATAGGAGATTTTTTTTTATTACCCACCTGGAATTCTCAGTAGGTGGCGAGTTTCTTTTTCGCTTCCTTTGGTCAGAGGTAGAGTTTTTGTAGTGTTTCTTTCATGAAGGGGGAAATTTTTTATGGATCTCTGTTTTAGTTGAGATCTCAGTTCTAGCTTTTGGCCTAGCAAGGGTACAAGGTCACGTCTCCCATCACTGTGAGCGTGTTAGGACCCCGACCCCTATGTGCCCTCCCCAGGGTGTGTACATATAGGGATGTGTCCCCCCTGCCCCCAACCCAGGCCATCACTGCATCATGACGTCATTACTTTTCTGGCTCTAACATTTTTGCTTTGTTTCTGGCCTCTGTGTTTCATCCTAAGTTTTGCTTCTGGTAAGCTTGTATAACAGAATACATTATGGAGGCCCACCCAGATCTCCTGAATCCAGATCTTTAGAAGGAGGACGTAAAAACCCTGTGTGTTTAGGAAATGCCCCAGGTGGCTATTAAAATCAGGCAAGTGTGAGACATGTTATATATGGTAATCTCTTAGGTTCTGTTTAGTCTGTGATGTTACGAGGACCTAATGTTTCTTTCTCTGTTTCTGTCCATCCTCCTTTATCTTACCTCTCATATCACATCCCTACAAAAGTGGGCATTGAAATGTCTAATCTGGATATTCAGGCAAAAATGAGTTGGTCTCATTCTATTTTGAGTTACATTAATCTTCCCTGGCCCATGGCTGGAGGAGGCCCTGTGAGACAGTGGTTTACTATTTTCTGTCTCTGTCTCATCAGAAATGTCATGATAACCCAGTGGTGTGCAAACTTCTGAAGAACAATAGAATTACTAAATACTTTAGTTAATTCAGAAATATTTCCTGGAAAAATTTGAGTTAATATGCAGGGTTTGAAGATACTTGTGCGGTTAAGTACCCACAGGACTGAATCTGACTAGAGGCAAATCACCCAATTACTGGCAGGGAATGAAATCATGTTTACAGAGAAACCTTCAGAATCCCACCTGCCCCTGTTTCATCTCTTCACCATTTTTTTTGGCTCGCAGCATGATTGCATTGTTTTGGGGGCCTGATTCCAGATTTATTTCTTAGTGGGTTATTCTACCCACCTCTCTTACCAGCCACCATGGCTACTGTGCGATATAAGAAACCGCCTGTAATTCTTTCCCTTTATTTTGAAGAAGCAGCAGGTTCATGGGTGCGGAAACAAATTCACAGAGACTTTGACATTCACAACATTTAACAGGATTGGTCAACCTGGTCTGACCTTGCTTGGGCACCTGGGTCTGAAAACAATAGCTACCCATCCTTTGGGTTTGTGCCTGGTACCTCCAAGAAATGCCTCAACTTCCAAAACAAAAACCCAAATGTAAATTACGAGGGTGGCATGGAAGATAATAATTGTTATGAAGACTGATTTAGAAAAATCGTTTATTGTGCTGCTCTATCACTGTGAAAAAATACGTAGCTTCTTGCATTTGTTAAAACCAGCCGGCTTCTGCTTTCTGGTCTCAAAACACACTTTGCATTTTTTTTTTGTTTCCCCTGGGACCGTCAATTTAATTCAGGAATGATCTAATTATGAGGAAGTGAATCCAGTCCTCTGGATCATACGTGTTGACTACCGTGGGAGAAGCCCTGGCAGATGGTTAGTTCAGAGTGAATTTACCTTGGGATTGGGGCTTTAGACTGACAGCTTTTTTCACTCAATTATGTGCAACAACTGCCAAAAGGACAGCATTGAATTTGATGCAGATCACGACTGTTGCAGGCGTTGATAAAGTTTAAGCCCATGCCCTGAGTCAGCCAAACTTGTTAGGGTGTTTCAAGGCACCACGTTGTTAACGGAAAGCAAAGCCCAGTGATGTACAGAGGAATATGAGGCCCCTCCTTTAAAATGCAGGTATTTATTTCCTTTTCCAGGTCAGTTGCTTTATTTAGGGCCTCTATTTTGGTGTCCTGTCTGTCAGTGATTCATTAGGTATCTCCTGCAGTTGGCTTTTGCTCTGGGCCCCGCGGATCCTGCAGTGACTCTGTGTTCCCCAAAGTTAATTTATTACTATTTTATTTGGGATACACAATGACCCCACTCTCCATGCCCTGCCTACCCTGGATGGCTCTCTAAACACCTGAGAGGCAGGGTCCCAAAAGGAGAGAGACCTTCCCAGCGGGTGGGGTGCTTCCTTACATTGTCGAGAAGGCCCACATAGCTTTCTAGGCCATTCCTCAGCAAGTCAGCTTAGGCCAGAAACTGTGCAGAGCGATTCTTCTCCCTGACTTCTGCCAGGTGGCGCTCGGCAGTCTCCAGTCCTCACCGCAATGGACAACTTTGACTTCTTTCTGTCTCTTTCCGCTCCCCAAAGAGTCCCCTGACTTAGTGCTGTGTTTCTGTGGTGTCCAAGGTCAGGACCCATTAAGATGTTTTTGAGCAGGGCAATGAGAAACTGCTTCCTGCAAACCACGGTCTTGGAGGTGGGCCCATCAGAGGGGCTCCTTTGCCCATCCCCACCCCCAGTACCAGGCCTTCCTCACCCTCCATCCTTCACCCCAGAGGCGCCCAGGTGCCCAGCAGTGCCACACAGCTGGTTCAGTGTTGTTATTTCTGTTTTACAAGCCTGGGGAATCAGCCTGAAATTCCTCAGTCAGGTATATGCCGTTGTCAGCCCATTATCAGTTTCCTGATTTACTGTGTAAGCAGTTTTGATCATCCCTGTCATATGTGATTACATTCCCCCCCCTTCCCATAACATCTCGGTGTAATTGGTTTGATAAACTCAACCTCAGTCCAGTAGTTTGCTTGGAATATACTTTCACCTTCTATCTGTGTGACTAAGATGGTTTTGAATTGCTCTGCTCAGGGAAAATCAGGCTTCGAGCACCAGGCCCTTAGCTGCGGAAGCAAATCACCTGGGGCAGGCGGCACAGGCCAGGGATAGCTGGGGGCTTCTGTTAAGCTTCAGGACTCGAAATGGAATTTTCCTTTCCTCCCCTGCTTGGTCCAACAGTGGTGTGTGTTTCTGTGCGTGTGTTCTTCAGCATCCAGAGAATATTCATGTTGTACCTGTATCTGGGACCACTGGATAGACCTCTTTTCCATACTTCATCTTCCTTTTTTTTTTTTTTTAAATTATTTTTTATTTTATTTATTTATTTTTGGCTGTGTTGGGTCTTCGTTGCTACGCATGGGCTTTCTTTAGTTGGGGCGAGTGGGGGCTGCTCTTCATTGTGGTGCATGGGCTTCTCGTGGTGGCTTCTCTTGTTGCGGAGCACGGGCTCTAGTCTAGGCGCGGGGGCTTCAGTAGTTGTGGCACGTGGGCTCTGGAGCGCAGGCTCAGTAGTTGTGGCGCATGGGCTTAGTTGCTCCATGGCATGTGGGATCTTCCCGGATCGGGGCTCGAACCTGTGTCCCCTGCATTGGCATTCTTAACCACTGCGCCACCAGGGAAGCCCTATACTTCATCTTTCTTAGAAGTTGGATGTGTTCGGTTTTTTTTTGTTGTTGTTCCAGGAGGAACAATGAGGAAAAGGAGCTTTATTTTTTCCATTTTTTTCTTTTTCTTTTCTCCCCTCCCCACCAGCGGTACTGCTCCTGAGGGCAAAGAAGGAGGAATCAGTATGCTTTGACAATGGGGCATTTTTGGTCAGTTAAGTGTTTTGGTTAATTTTGGGTTAAACTGAAATACAGAAGCTACTTGGAACTCTTTCTTACTAACATTAATTTGTCCTACAATTTAGCACCCAGAAGAGCTCTAAGGCTTCATGGAGAAGGTAGTTGTAGAATTGAGATTAGAAGAATGAATAAGATTTAGAGAAGGACAGATGGTTGGGCAGGTTCTAGAGAAGGGTGTTTCTGCTTCTAGGGGGCCACACCCTCAGCAAAGGCAGGAAAGCTGGAAAGCCAGGGTGGGGAAAGGGACAGGCCTCCTGGTGTGTGGGTGGAGGAAGAGGGAATAAAGCCGAGTCATGGGAATTAGCATAGAAAGTAAGGTTCTTGATTACTTTGGGCTTTGGAGTTTGAATTTAAGTCTGTGGGCACTTGGGAGCCATGGAAGGTTTTTGAGCGAGGGGTGGCATCATCTGAATTATGCTTCCAGCAAAGTAAACATAACAGCTGCATACAGAGTTGTCTTTTCCTTTTAGAGGAAAATATAATGCAGGCCAAAGCTTTAGCAATGCTTGAATAGTAATTATTTTAAAGAACTGTCATTCTAGAATAAACCTTTTTTGGAGAATATTTCCTTCCAGGACACAAACTTTCCTGGGAGTCATCCTTGATAATCTGTGCACAGTCTGGTCTTAGCACATAGAAGCCGGATCCCCCTCATTGGCATCTCCCACCAGCGTGATTCTGCAGAATAGTACTCATTCCCAAATATCCATGATCAGAATGTTTAGCAAATGCAGATGTGGATGTGACAAGGATGAGAATGTGGATCAGTCATCAGCGGTAATTTCCCCTGGTTATTTTCTTAGATCTAAATTTAAAGCAGGATGGGAAGACGTTATGATGGTTTATTTCACACAAACTAGACTTATCTTTTAGAAGAATCTGGCTGTCTGGTCATTCCTGGACTGCTCCTCTTTCTGTTCAAGATTCTGTTATTTTACTCACCATGATTTTTTTTCATGAATGTTAACTTTTAAAGTGTTGTATTAAAATATTATTTATCTTGATCGCTGAGTTTTTTGGTCCCCTTTAAATTTTGTGCCTGAGGTATCTCGCTTGCTTGCTTAGTCTGGCCCCGTTGAGTTTACAAAACAGAGTGGAAAATCTTCTCCATGCTGTGAATTTTTTTCAGCATCTCTTCCAGTCTGCTCTGTCCTTGTGAAATATGCCCCTCACACCACACGAAACAAACAACAACTAAACCAACACAGCTCTCCAGCCTCCGTGAACTCCCTGGGGGTCTCTAGTGGTGATGGCTTCTTTCCTGGCCACCCCCGCTCCCCATCAGGTTTTGAGATATGCAGGGGGGGAACATCTTATCAGTGGACACCTCTTTGTCGAGATCGAGTTCACCAAGGCTCTTTGGATGGGGTCCAGGACAAACCCACTTCATCATGAGTTCTGCTGGGGAGTGAAGAGGATTGGCAACATGGTCCAGTGGATTTATCTCTTTTGACATCTTGACAGTGAATGTCCTTCTCTTGGCCTCACCTGACGTAACCCAGTTTTGAATGAGAGGTTCCCTGCAGAGTTATTCCTTGTCGGAAATGAACAAAGATCTGCCAATAAAACCAAAGGGAGAAATGATAGATTTGGAAGGGCCTCCTGGAGAGTTAACCCTCGTCCTTATTTTGCAGTTGCCAAACCTGAGGCACAGAGAGGTGATGGGGCTCCTCCTTAGCCCCGCGGCTGGCAGTGCCAGGCCTAGCACCCAGCCCACAGTTCCTCCCTGGGTAGCCTTCGCCACGCCGTGGCCATGGTGGAGCCCTCGCCTGGGGATGGGGATCCACTTTGTTCTCGCTGGAAAGCAGCTGGTTATTAAAGCCTTGCCCTGATTCTAGGTTTCAGTGCCTTTCCTTCCGGACTACATTAGGCCCCCTAAGTGCCTTTATTGCCATGTGGGGAGAGAGAAAATGCAGACAGCTTGGTAGTTGAACAACCGTGCTCTTGTCGGCCCTCGGTGTCTTCCAAGCAGCTATTACAGGGGGCTAGTGCCCTAGCATGGCACAGGCTGGCCGGGCTGGCCTTCTCCAGCAGCTCCTGAACCAGCCCCCTGGGGTCCACGGGGCAGTGTGGCTTTAAATTTTCGTTGTTTCCTAAGTTGTGCTCTGGCAAGCCAGCTCTGCCTTAAACCTGCAGAGTTAAATTTACCCCGACTGACAACTGTATATGCAGGGTTTAGTTACATAACAGCAGTTGCTGCCTTTCACATCGTGCTAATCCAAACATGGGGCTCAAAGAGACCATGAAAACGCAAGCTTCCGTTTGGTGCGCTCCATGGATGACTGGCTTATACATCTTTGAATTTTTTTAAGCACTGTAACAATTATCCCATTATCCTGACTTGGGTGCCATTAGGTGACTTTTTAAAATATCTTAATTATTAGGTTAGCAGATGCTGTGTGCACATGTGCAATTTGTTAATTTATGCTGTTTGAAATGAAATCCAGTTGTTTGCAGCGTCTTTCATAATATTATGGCTAACTGAATAGGAGTGCTGCTGGAATTGTAAAGCTCCTCGCAGGGAAAATGTGCATGCGAGCCCCCGTGTACTCTTTGATCATAGCCTTGTGTGCTGTTGTGTTACCTCTCTGTGGCTCTCGCCTCCCCAGTTTTCCTCTGAGAAGATCATTAGATCCCTTGCAACCTGTAGTGGGCTGGTGGGCCAGGCATAGTGTCTTAAGAGCTGCTGCAGCCAGAAAAGGAGGCTTTTCCATCTTGAAGCAGCCTTGGCTTGTTGGGGGACTGCTGAGCTGCTTGAGTTGTCACACAGAGGCTCAGGGGGTCTGAGGACTGGTGACACATGTTACTGGTTGGTTGATGGTCTCATCCTGCCAGGTATTCAGCACAAGCTGCTCCTTAGCTATTCAAGCAAGCCCTAAATATTTATTGAGGAGGTACTGCTCACGATGCTAAATAGACATGATTTAATGGGGCAAAAATACATGGCTTTCAGGGTCAGATCTGGCTTTGAATTCTGGCTTTTGGCTTACCTACAGTGTGGCCTTGGACAAGTAATTTTATGTCCTTAAGGCTCAGTTTCTACAAAGGCAATAGAAATATCCATCTAATAGCATACCGATCAAGATTATAAAACGGCCAGCAATGTGCTTGGCGCATATGAGATGCTCACTAAATGGTCAGACCTTCTTTCTATTGCTCTTGGACACTCATGTGGAATAGAAAGACATCTGTGGCCTCAGGAGATTATAGTCTCATTGGAGAGGCAAAGCATCAATGTGTACTGAGTTAAATCAAGGTTCAAAGTAATCGTTTGAGATCCATCACAAATAGTCTGGGACTCATTGGCTAGGGATTGGTATAGACCTAAAGTTCACCTAAAGGAGGGGCTAGATCACTAGTAAGTTGAAATGCAGGTGTACCTTGATGAGTCTTTGAGGGACGAAAAGAATTCAGGTAGATGGAAAGCTCACTGGGGATTCTGTGTGTGTGTGTGTGTGTGTGTGTGTGTGTGTGTGTGTAGGGGGTCTCAGTTGCTTATCAGCAGGGGCAAAGAGTGTGTGAAAATGCACAGAGATGAAAAGGCCCAAGGTCGATATGGGAAACAGTAGAATATGCTTTGTCTGGGAGTGATGGTTTGTATATGGTAAATAGTGGAGTAGGAGGTAAGAAATGTAGATCTGAACCCCACTGTGGAGAGCTCTGAATACCAAGGAAATCATTGCATTATCTAATGTGGTTTGGCTTGTTTAACCATGGAACTCAGGATAGACCAGCAGACCTCTGGGAAGCCCAACAGGGCAGTGAACCAGGGGATGGCGAGTAGACCTCTAGTGGCTGAGAGAGTTACTGCAAAGTCTAACGATACGAATCTTGCTTCACGCGTAATTTTCACAAGCTTGTCTATATTGTAAATTAGAAGCAGAATGTAAATAATTTCCAGGCTGACAGCAGTAATGGCTCACAGTCTGAAATCTCACAGTGTCAAAAGAACTACAGAAAGCAGAGAAAAAAATTATAAAACAGCCTGGGATCATTTAGGGATGGCACAAACCCACCTGTATACCACTGTTGATCCTAAAGAAACCACTGCTTTACAAAAAAATAATAATTGATGACATAAAATAACAACCTTAACAATGTTACTTATAATGACAAAAAAAGGGCTAATTTTCTTTTTACTGGCACAGTGCTAAGCATTTTACTTACTTAATTCTCACGGCACTTAAATGAGAATGGTCCTGTTATTATCCTTGTGTTACAGATGTGGAAAATGGAGCTTAGAGAGGTTAATTAACTTGCCCAAGGTCACAACAGTTGGAAAATTGTATAACTAGGATACAAACCCAGGCAGTGAGGCTCTACCTATGCTTTTAACAAAGACTCTCTACTTCCTAATAACCTCCAAACCTTTAGTCATTTTAAAATAATATTCAGGAAACTCTTTTAATAGCACACTGAAATGTCCAGTGTTTCATTCAAAAATACAAACAGTGAAAAACTAAACTGAGTTTCTGTTATCTATGAAATCAGTTCTGTTGCTTTCTCCAACAATATGGTCTGAGAGAGTATCACACATTTTAAGTCAAGGTAAGAAGTATGTGTTGCTTTGTGCCTATTCCCCCTGCCCCCACCGTGTGCATTTTCTTTTCTTCTCTGGGAACTTGGAAGGGCACAGGGTCGTACGTCTCTGAAAGGCATTCAACTTACCTTCTGCTCTAGAACTTGAAGCAATTTCATTAGTGCGCTTATTGATTCATGTTGGACTTCAGTGTACTTCTCACTGGCCATTCATTATGAGTCTGGCCTGGCTGCAAGGGTGAGTGAAGGGCAGCAGGAGGTGAGCTTTGTAACAGTGCCCTCCTCGGGGCTGTAGAGAATCACTATGGAGCCCCTTTCAACTAAGGCAGTTCTTGAAAATGGGGCCTTAGAAGACCAGTAACCCTTCCTATGCCTCAGAGCCATCCACTTAGGTTAGTGCCTCCAGTGGCTTATGGTGGTAATGGAGCATTAAGCCGGGAGTCTTGGCCTTTGATACTGGCACTACTGTGTGATCTTGGGGAAATTATCAAACCTCTCTGGTTCTCAGCAGATCTACCACTGTCAGAGTGGAGAATTAAAAAGATATCATACATGTAAAGCAATTTACATAACGTTTTTCACATTCAAATGGAGCTACTATTGATATTGATATTGGTCACAATTCTTCTGAGTTCAAATGAGAAAAACCAAACTCAGACTAGCCAAAAGAGTAAATTAACGGGCTCACGTAACTAGAAAGTTTAAGGGGAAGGTCAGGACAGCCACAGAGTTTCTGAGTTGGCCTTTCTCTGTTCTCAGGCATTTCTTCTCCAGTAAGACATCCAAGGGAAAAAGTACAATTGTCTTCTCTCTCTGGGGCTATGTGAATCCTTAAAAACATACTCATTGGCTCAGGCTGGATCATGTGACCCCACCCTGCACCCTTAACCACCTCTAGTGGGGGCTGTATGACCCTCCACGGCCACCCTGAATCTTGTGCCTGGCCTTGTGGAGAGCACAGTGGATTCTACAAATATATTATTGTTTGATGAAAGGATAGAATTTAGCTAGGCTGAGCTGAGAGGAAGACAGGAGTATTTCAGGATGATACAAACAAAAGTAAAAGGAATGGGAATTGACATCATGTGTTGCAGGATTAATCAAAAGACATTATGTTTGGAATAGATGGTTTATCCTGGAAGGGAGGGAGATATAAGGTGGGAGAGGGAATATGGGCTGCAGTGGGTCTTGACTGCTGGGGTTTTTGTTATTCTCTTGGTGAAAGAGAGTTGCTGAAGGTTTCAACACTAAAGAGTTATAATAGTAATAGCAACAACTAATATTTGCAGACGCTTCTGCATTTACCAGTCACTGCCATAGATACCTTGTCTGTTGGACCTCACAGCAGCCCTGGGAGGCAGGTGTTAGGTTTCTTTTACAGATGAGAAAGTAAGTACTCTGAGATATTAAGGGACTTGCTAGAGCTCTCTGAGAGCCAGAGGCTCAGAGCTGGGAGGTGCTCTGCTCACCAAATCACATATGCCGGGTGAGGGACACAGTGCGTTTGGAAGTGAACTGGGAGCCATGTGTGTCAATCATTCATTCATTTCCTGACTCACTGTTGAGTGCTAAGCAAGGAAAAGCAATAGACTGACTCACTGCCCAACTGGCTTTGACTCTTAGCGAAGTGAAGAGCCACCTTGGGTCCTGCAGGCACCTGTATTTGGGATGCTTCCAGGTAGCTGAGACTGGGCCCAGCACAGAGCTGCAGATGAGGCCCGGTTACTGAGCACGGTTCCCCATATTTTGTAGCACGTCTGCCTTTGCTGGTGAATGGAGTATCTGTAGGCCCCTGGTAGGAATGGTAGATCTGTCATCCTTTCCCTCCCATTTAGATTTTCTCTTGGACCGTGGGTCGAGTGGGCTGGAACCCTTGTAGCCTGGTTGGGAAACCGGCAATCCAGAGTAATTTGCTTTGAAGCACAAGCCAGTACAACATGTCACTTTTGAAATAAAACACATTAATTTACAGGATGACTATTTTATGGTGAAGAGCAGCCTGCCTAAATGAGGGAAATTAAGGGCCAGCGGTCAAGTCCTCTGCAATGTTCACACCATCCTCCTCAATAAATCACAATGGCCGAAACCACAGGTTAGCACTTAACTTAAATAGCCATGTGTTGGTTAGGGACGACTGGTGTCGACATGACCTCTGTTTGCACACAACATGCTTTATGGAGAGCTACCCCCCAAAAGCTGCGCGTCTCCCTTGGCTGTCCACCTAAGTACCTTGTGCACCATTAAACAAGGTTGAGATTGAGCCTGGCCTGCAGTTGTCATCTTCATTCCAGGCAGCCTTTTCTGTGAGAAGTGAAGCTTGAATGGCAATAGTCGTTGGCATTCAGACCTTATAGCACTCTGCAGACCTGATTTTTAAATATTCCTGTTGCCACCAGGTTTTCAGAACAGAAGCCAGACTACAGAATGCGGGGAAGCAGAATTCACGGATGAGCCCATTGGCAGCTTGGGTCTTGCTGAAGGTGCCTTGATGGACAGAACTGTACTTGGGGTTATGAGGGTGTGTCCTTGGGTTAGTGCGTGGGTCGTGGTTGCCTGAGTGCCACTTTATTGTGTTTATTGTTTAGAGAGAGAGAGCCTAGATCAGCAGTCACTCTCTCCATTCCACTGGAAGGAAGGGTAGAAGGGGAAGATGAATATTTTAAAGCTTGACAGTGTGTTCATCTGTGAAGCTCCGGTTTTGACTAAAGTGGTTTGGACACAGCCTGAGAAACCCAGTAGCCAGCCTTTTGGTGTCCTGGTGCACATCAACATGAACTTGAAAGGGGCTGGGTGGTGGTGTCAACTTCCCATTTCACTTTTCACTCTCACCTGTTAGGCGTGCCCTGATCAGAGTGGATTTCTCTTTTTTTTTCTGATGATGATACCACGAATAGCAATTTGTGAAATAATAATGTAGGTAACAGTTACAGAGTGCGTGCTCTCGGCCGGGAGTGGTACCAGAGGCTTCGTTTGTAGTGTTTCCATCCTGCATGATGATAGTGCAAGGGAAGGGCTGCTGTTCCTATTTTTAGATGAGGAAACAGAGGTTCAGAGCTTTGCCCAAAGCCACAGCAGTGGGGCCAGCCTTTCGACAAAGGTCTCTTCGACTCTAAAGATTATGTTCCTTCTACTACACAACACTGCTTCCCCAGTGAAAACCCAAATATACAAAATATCTCCCTGATGCATTTAGTCTTTGTTTATAGACCATTAATTTCTCAGCTGAAAGGCTAGGAATCTCAAAACTATGCTGTTATGAGCTGTTGAAGATCAATTGGGTGTTTGTTATTTTTAAAGGAAGCCAGTAGGAAAATAGAATTCTTATATATAAACAGAAGTATTTATGCTTTATGTGAAAAATGTATGAAATTATACATATATATACACACATATACATATATGCAAGCATTCTTTAATATATCCATTGGGTGATATATAGGTTCTTCCTTGAATTCTTTATGTAACCTATTTTTCATGGCTTTATTTTTTAGCAAAAGCATCTTCTGATATTTAAAGGTAGGCTTTACCTTATGTAGAAGATGTCTTTGTAAAGTTTAGTCAGTTTAATTTTCACGAGACATCATGCTTTCCGTGCACCCTGTAAAATACTCAATTTTAGGGAACCTATTGGAGTCCCTTTTGTTAGTGGCCACCCTTTGTAAACTGAGGAGTTACAGCTTTTTTGTGTGTGTTTCCTCATTTTAGGTCTGAGCACACTGATCTTCTTAATGCAGGACACACTGATTTTTTTTTTTTCTGGCCAACGTACTAACTGATGGAGAAAATAACTGATTTATATACATGAGAATTTGCTTCAACAGGCTTTTGGAGTGAGGAACAGATAAACTTCAAAATGTATCGTGGACTTCAAGTCAATGTATATAAATCTAATTTATTCCTTTTATTAAGAATTGCAAAATTTCCCGTAGTGTAGACACGTGTTAATTTATTCATCCCTGTTGATGAATATGTATATTGTTTGCAGTGGGTTTTTTTTTTTTTTTCTTTTTTTTTCATTTCACACAATGCTGGAATAAGTACAGATATTCGTTCTATCTTTAGCATCTGGGGCCCCTTTTAGGCTGTAGCTCTCCTTCTTGCTGGGACATTGATATTGTATTGGCCTCATATGGCTCCTTCTTCTGCCATCTTTTAAATCATCTACTCTGGATCTACTAGGAG
This sequence comes from Balaenoptera ricei, assembly GCF_028023285.1. NCBI lineage: Eukaryota > Metazoa > Chordata > Mammalia > Artiodactyla > Balaenopteridae > Balaenoptera > Balaenoptera ricei. The sequence goes on from NC_082640.1 coordinate 75,024,038, forward strand.
CTGGGAAGCTAGGTAAGAAGGCTAGTAGATCTTTTCTAAGACAAGAGCCCAAGGATGCTGAGTAGGAACCTGCAAACACAGTGCCTACATATGGATGCTGTGTATTATTTATTGTCTTCATCCTTTCATGTTCTCTGTTATTAGACCATTAACCCTGGGAAGTCAAAGGTCATCTCATATTCAGTTCTGAATCTTTTATAACATCAAGCATGGATGTAAAAATTCATTCATTCAAGAAACATTTACGTACTGTGTTAACACTGAAGAGTCAAAGATGAAGACGTGGTTTTTATCCTCAGTGAGTTGCTACTTATCACCCAGCCAGGTCATCAAGAGAAGCAAGGTCTCTTTACTCTTGTTTTCTTTCCCCAGAGCTGTGTATTTTTTCATTTTCCATTCAGTTCTAGAAAATCTGGGCCTGGGTTTGTAGTGCCTTTGGTTCTGACAGGCTTGTAAAATGTTTCCTTTCTCAGTGAGTCCTCCAGATATTCTTTCTTAATATTGATAACGGTGGTAAGGCTTTTTCACACTGACTTGTGTTATTCATGTGTTAGGAGACTATGTCCTCCTTCATTAAAAGTGTTTTGAGCTACCTGAGGGAATCTCCTAGAGAAACATGTGGCCTTAGATGCTTTTGAGATGCCCCGTTTGTGTATAAGCAGTAGGACCACTTTTATTACCTGCCCTCTTCCAATCATGGACCTCATGCTTTGAAAGATTTTGATCACCTAAGTATTTAATGGTTATTTCCCAGTTTTCATTAGTCAGACAATGGGAGGCATGTATTGTCAAAGTAAGTAGCTAATACAGTTCCAGCCGGGAGATCTGGGTTAGTCTGTGCTAGTATTGCAAACGCAAATACACCTTTTCTGTCAGAATTTTGGAACTATTCCATCCAGTTTTGCATAACTCATTAGCACCTGGATCCCTGGATCGGGCACTGCTGCTGTAGAGTAAGAGCCCGCCAATTTACAATCCACAGATCAAACCCGGCCCACGTACTGCTCAGTTGTGCAATAAAGTTTTATTGGCACACAGCCATACCCATTTATATATATATCGTCTACATGTGCTCTCAGACTACAAGGGCAAAGTTGAGTAGTTGCCACAGACACTGTAGGGCCTGCAAAGACTGAAATATTGGGGGGGAGGGATAAATTAGGAGCTTGGGATTAACATGCCCACACTACTATATATAAGATAGATAACCAACAAGGACCTACTGTATTACACAGGGAACTCTACTCAGTATTCTGCAATAATCTATATGGGAAAAAAATCTGAAAAAGAACGAATATATGTATATGTATAACTTAATCACTTTGCTGTACACCTGAAACTAACACAACATTGTAAATCAACTATACTCCAATAAAATTTTAAAAAATATCTTTCTTAAAAATATATATATATATATACATATCTTTCTTAAATTAAAAAAAAAAAAAAAGACTAAAATATTTACTATCTGGCCCTTGACAGAAAAAGTTCTCCCATCTCTGGCCTGGTCTAAAGGAAGGCTACTGAGGTAGGTGGTATGTGAAACCTCTTCAAAGCATAGGCAGCTCGAGGCTGGGTTAGATTGTAGTTGGAGGGACCACAGGGAATGTACAAGATGTTAACAGAAAAGGTGTGGTGGAGAAGGGCACCGCCCAGAGCCTGTCAGGACCCTCCCTCTCATGGGGCAAAGGTGGAAGGTCTGGAAGGCCTGAGGCAAAGAGCTCAGGGCTGTATTAGGGGAGCATCAATCACCGGAGAGGATGTTAGGGGACTGCCTTTAAATTCCTGCCTCAGGACCAGCGCAGAGGGAAGTAGAAACACTGACAAAGCGAGACACTGGGCAGTTCCGTCTTCTCCCTCACAGAATGTTCTCCAGAGCCCCCCAGGGGGCTTCTGGGGAAGCGACCAGATAAACAGCAGCTCTTGCCAACAGTGCAGGCTTGTAAACTCTTTCTCCTTCCTTTTTATGCCTGTGGTGATAAACATATGCTTTGAAGCATGAGATTTGATTATCCTGTCTTAGCGCTTATAAATACAAATGTGATTAATGGTCATAAAAAACAGGTTGACAGTGTAAGTCTAATTCTCCGCAAAGTCTCCCCGCACTGTTCTCTGGAAATGCTCATTTCTTACAGGGGCACGTTGAGCAGCGTGGATGACGCAGGCCCCCGGCCCGTCCCCACCCCATCCCCTCCTCCTGCTCCTGGTTTTCCCCTCAGATGCCCCTATCCTCTCCTAGGAGGCTGTTCCTCCTTGATCGTTAAAAGGGGTGGATTTTCCCCGAGAGAGCTACCTGAGGTAAGCATCTTAGCCTCTTTGTCATGCCATTAATAGTCCGGAACTCTGCAGAAAGGCATTTGGCTGCATCCTCCATTCCCCACTTGGGCCTGGCTGGCCGCCTATACATGTTGGGGAACAACACAACCTAAATCCGGACAATTTGTATTTTAGTAGCAACGGGGATCTTCGTGCTCTCCCTCTGTCATTTTGCATTAAAGACCTGCCACTAATAAAACTAATTAATAACTGCTGGCTCAGTGTGGAAGAGTTGGACTTCTTAAACCTGGCAGGCTGCCACCGCTGCTTTTGAAAGAAGCACTTCATCTCTGTCATGGACAGGATGAATATTTCTCCACACTTCTAATTGGACAAAGTGCCTTTCAAACTCACTGGCATTTCGGAGAGAGCAGAGAAGTAGTTTGTGTGCTCTCTAGATACAATCACCTCTCGGCTGCCTCCGAGATGGGGAGCCAGTTCCTGAGGGAAGCAGGCACGGAGGGCCCTGAACTTTCTCTCCTTTAGTGACTCCTTCTGACTTCACCTCTGACCTCGGACCCCAGGGGGAGGGAGTTTGAAGGGCAAGCGGGTGACCTGAGCTCATCAGACCCACACTGTGAAAGAGTGAGTGGTTCTCATGTTTGGGGAGCAGCACAGTCAACTAGCAGGAGTGGAGAACCCAGTGGAAAATACCGATTTCCAGAACCCTCCCCAGTCCTCTGAGTCAGAATCTGCAGAGGCTGTGCTAAAGCATTTGCATTTTTAACAAGCTTCCTGGATGCTTCTGATGCACACAGGGGCTGAGGACCACAGGTATAATCCCAGATTCTTTCATCTCCTGGTACAGGATGGTTTTTCAGTCACTCACTGCCCCAATACATCTTTTTAAATGACCCACGTAGGCTGAGTGCTGTGCTGGGAGATATGAGGGAGGGAGGAGCTCACCTTCTAGTTAGAGACAAAGCACATACGCACATGAAAACATCAGTGACAAAGAGTTAAGCAATTAAATGCAACAGACAAATTGTATTCCGTAGACAATTCATAGATGCGCCATTCTTCACAGTGTGGTGGGTCCGGCCACAGAGAGAGCTTTAGTATGGAGTACTGAGTAATTCAGTGTGTTTGTGTCTTCCCTGGGGCGAAGGTTAACCAGAGCACTTTAGAGCTGGGCAGCGAAGGATGTATAGGAGCTTTTTACTTAGAGAAAGAGAGTTGAGCATCCCAGGAAAGGCGAGGGGTAGCAGAGCAGGTCTCAGTCTCTGGGCATTTCACGGAGCTTGTGTGGTAAGAGACCAGAGGGAGAAGGTGACTGCAGACCATCTTCTGATGAGGCCACCAGAGCCATGGGAGGAGCTGAGATTTTTGTTGTGCCTAAGGTCGGGTTGGTCTGTAGGGAAACCAGTGAGGCCCTTGTCCCAGACTAAGCAAGAGATGACGGAGGCTGGGATTTGAGCCCTGCCTCCGGATGGAGGAGAGACTTTTTTTTTAACTTTTATAAAATTTGAAATAATGTCAGATATGCAGAACGGTTGCAAAGATAGTACAAAGAACTCCTGCCCGCTCCTCAGCCAGCCCACCCAGAGTTAGCATTCTCCACAGCATCCCCACGCTGCGGTTACCAAAACCGAGAAATGAGCCTTAGCAAGACGCCGCCATCTAAACTACAGACCTTATTTGGATTTCACACTGGCTTTCCACCAGTGTCCTTTTTCTGTTCCAAAATCTAATCCAGGATCCCACGTTGCATCGAGTTGTCTTGTCTCCTTAGTCTTCCGCAACAAGGACAGTTCCTTGGTTTTTCCTTGTTTTTCACAATCGAGCCTTGTGAAGAGCTTTAGTCAGGTACCTTCTAGAATGTCCCCCAGGTTGGGTGATCTGGTGTTTCCTCATGGCTAAGTGGAGGCCAGGGCTGCTGGGGAAGCCCACAGTGGTGCATTGCCCTTCCCAGCACACCATGTCAGGGGAACAGGACCCCACTGTTTCCCATTTTGGGAGATGTAGACCTCCATCCCTTAGTGAAGGTGGTGTGTAATAGGCTTCTCCACTGCAAAGTCACTCTTTTTCCCTTTGAAATCAACGAACACTTCAGGGAGACACTTTGAGGCTAAGCAAACGGCCCATCTTCTCAAACATACAGAAGTGTGGGCCGCTCCTCAAGCCTGGGCCTGAGCTCCCTCTTGCTGCCTCCTTGTAGGATCAGCTCTGCTGCTTCACGGTGATAGTCTGTCTTCCATCATCCCTCAGTCAGCTCGAGGGAATAAACACACATGCTATGGATGTTCCCGGGGTAGTGGTGGCAGGTGGAAAGCATTGCTTTTATTTATGTAGGGAGGAAGTGGTGCTCAGGGCTAGCGATTTGTCCAAACACACATTTCCAAACGAGTATCTGTACTTCTTTGCTTTGGTATGATGGAAACAGCACTGTATTGCAGGAAAGGACTGTTTGTGACAGTCCTTAGCTGTGTGACCCCAGGTAAGGGATTTGAGTTCTCTGGGCCTCAGTTTTCCTAAAGTGGATGGGGTTAAATTAGTCACTTCCTGGGGTGACTTTCACCTCTTAACACTCTGTGGTTCTGCAATGCGATTTCCCCCTGGGCTAAGACTCTAGCTCTAACGAGGAAAACTGAGTTATAATGGAGTAAAGAAAAGAGATATGGACCGTGTCTGGGTGTTAGTTGACCTTGGGAGTCTCTGATAATTGAGACATCCAATAAGGGTGGTTTGAAATCAGACTAATGAATGAGAAATAAATTGCTATTTTCAAAGTCTAACAAAAGGATACACATCCAATTATACAGGGTGGTTGTGAGGATGGAAAACCTCTTTTATGCTTCAAGACCTTTGCTCTCGGTAGCTTTTCATAAGATTAGATGGCCTTTAGTTACCCAACCTCAAATTTCCACTTGAGTGCTACTGGTATTGCTGTCATCTTTTGGAGGCATGTGGACATCTCTTCCATATTAGATTCTGGGCAGCATCTTAATTCTTACCATATGGCCACATTCTTAAAGGTAAACATGGAAACGACCTACTTTACCCATTTCTTTGCCAACACTAACCCTAGGCATACAAATTCTTCCTTTGCTGTACTAATGAAAATGTGTGTTCTTTGCTGATGGGCATGTCACTTGAAAGGTGGCAACAAAGCCTGATTGATCTTAGAGCATGACTTTCCAGCCTTCTTTGATGTCATATAAGCATTCAGATAGTTAGATTTCCCCTCTTCTCCAGTCTTTTTCTGCTAATAGACTGTTTGTCACTTCACTACAGTTTTTTGCCTTGTGGAGTTCTTACCTTGGTTTGATTTATCATTTGCAATACTTGCCTCTACCATTTGCAATTTGTATCCTTTCAGAAGGATGAAAAGCTAAAGCTTCTTCCAGGAGATACGTTTTTAGGAGATGGCTCTCTTTCAGTGGGCTGCTCTTCATTCTCAAACATGGCAAGACTAACTCATCATCACTAAGACACACATGCTGGATTTCTAGCCGGCTGGAAGCAAGTAGAATTTCAAGTAGTAAACTTCCTTATTATTCTTTTGCATTGTACTTAATTCTGGTAGTTGTCTTATGCGTCTGTAAGGTGACTGACTAGAGTTTGTGTGGGTTTTTTAAATGTCTACAGTGTTTTGGTGCTGATAGGTACTGGAACACAAAGGTAGGCAGTGCGTGGGCCCTGCCTGCAAGTGGCTCAGGGTCTACTAAGGAGATAGTGGAAGTGAAGAATTTCAATAGCATGTGCTTCATGCTGCCACAGACATATGTACAAGGTACAGAGGTAAGTCAGAAGAAGGAATTTTTAATTTTTTCTGGGAAAGAAGGCAAGGAAAGCTTTTTGGAGGATGTATTGTCCAAAATGGATTTTACAAGATAAAGAAGACATTTCCGGGAAGAAAGATTGGAAGAAGCACATGAACACCATGGAACCCAAGAAAGTTAACTAATTGGTCCACACAGATGACCCTATGACTTCGTGGTCTTCTTAGCACTTGAATCATTCAGGATGTTACATAATTTAATTAGCCTTTGTATAAAGTCCTCATAAACCCCTTTGGAAGGACATGCTCTCTGAATTCAGAGAACGTACTGTTTCTCTGAAATGAGAAATAAGTGGTGATAGGATGGATAAAGGAAATCCACTGATAATGAGAACCCATTGCCACCAATACCTACCCTCCTTTACTTGCCTTTACCTGTCTTTAGCCTGTACTTACCAGGCATCTTCTGTCTTTGTTTTGGCTCTACACTTTGGTGTTCTTACCATCTTTTAAAAAAATCATGTTGTGAGCGAGTACAGAGGCCTGAACATGGTCATCCCAGGGTCTTTACTGGCCATATCCATATATTGAACTCTGGAGTCTCTTGTACATTTAAAAATAATTAATGCCCTTTAATCAGTCAGTTTGCCAGACATTTGTGTATTGAGCATTTACTGTAAGTCAAGAACTGTGCTAATAACTGGTTGTCAAACTGTTTGGTTTCAGGATCCATTTACACTCTTAAAAATTATTGAGGACCTTCAAGAGCTTTTGTTTATGTGAGTGATATTTGCCATATTAGAACTGAAAATAGAGTTTTAAAAATATATTTATTTAAAAATAGTAACAAACCCATTGCATTCTACCATAAATAACATATTATAATAAAAATAACTATTTTCCAAAACGAAAACAGAAGAATGGCGTTCTTTTGTATTCTTGTAAATAATCTCTTTTATGTCTGGCTTAGCAGAAGATAGCTGGATTCTCAACTCTGCCTCTGCATTCAACCTGTTGCCATACACATCATGTAGCCTCTGGAAAACTCTACTTCTTGTGATAAGTATTATTATGAAAACAGTTTTGACCTCATCGGTTTCCTTGAAACAGTCTTGGGGACCTACAGGGGTCCAAGGACCACATCTGTGGGAACTGCTGTGCTAAATGATGCCCTTACTCTCCCTAGAGTGGAGATGCTGAAACACTGGAGGTGGCTTGAAAGGAACCAGAGGAAGCTGACTGCAGACTGGTGGCCTCCAGCCTACGCTACACGTCAAAAGAGGAGTCCACGGATATTTCATGAGACTGTGTTTCTCTGGGTTTAAGTCCACAAAAGAAAAGAGACCTCCTGTATTTAGGTTTTCTTTGTGCCAAAGTATATGGATGAGGGAGGGTCATGGAAAAACATTAAATAATGGACCAGATATACGAAAATGTTTTCATCCCATCAAAAGATATTTCAGAAGTTGCATGTATTCTATGCAGTTAGCTATTCAAGACTGTGCCATTGGTGTGATGTTTCTGTTTATCAGATGTCTCTTGGCAGTTTTCTGTTTGTCAGTTGTATGTGGGGTTGTTTTCCGTTTAAACTAACTCATAAACCATTTTCTCCTGTCTGGTGGTGTGTGCGTATTGGTAAAAGGGGTGTCATCATTGGTAGTTTCTTCTTAGAGAGTATCTTATATCTTTAAGGAACATTTTGGGGTGATGGTTTATTTTAGAGTTAAATTAATCAAAATATCAAAAAGCTTTCCAATGCTACTGTAAAAGCATTTTTTAAAATTTTTTAATTTAATTTTATTTATTTTTTTATACAGCAGATTCTTATTAGTTATACATTTTATACATATTAGTGTATACATGTCAATCCCAATCTCCCAATTCATCACACCACGACCACCCCCCCCCCCCCCCACCGCCACTTTCCCCCCTTGGTGTCCATACGTTTGTTCTCTACATCTGTGTCTCTATTTCTGCTGTGCAAACCAGTTCATCTGTACCATTTTTCTAGGTTCCACATATATGCGTTAATATACAATATTGTTTTTCTCTTTCTGACTTACTTCACTCTGTATGACAGTCTCTAGATCCATCCACGTCTCTACAAGTGACCCAATTTCGTTCCTTTTTATGGCTGAGTAATACCCCATTGTATATATGTACCACATCTTCTTTATCCATTCCTCTGTCCATGGGCATTTAGGTTGCTTCCCCATCCTGGCTATTGTAAATAGTGCTGCAGTGAACATTGGGGTGCATGTGTCTTTTTGAATTATGGTTTTCTCTGGGTATATGCCCAGTAGTGGGATTGCTGGGTCATATGGTAATTCTATTTTTAGTTTTTTAAGGAACCACCATTACTGTTCTCCATAGTGGCTATATCAATTTACATTCCCTCCAGCAGTGCAAGAGGGTTCCCTTTTCTCCACACCCTCCCCAGCATTTGTTGTTTGTAGATTTTCTGATGATGCCCATTCTAACTGGTGTGAGGTGATACCTCATTGTAGTTTTGATTTGCATTTCTCTAATAATTAGTGATGTTGAGCAGCTTTTCATGTGCTTCTTGGCCATCTGTGTGTCTTCTTTCGAGAAATGTCTACTTAGGTCTTCTGCCCATTTTTGGATTGGGGTGTTTGTTTCTTTAATATTGAGCTGCATGAGCTGTTTATATATTTTGGAGATTAATCCTTTGTCCGTTGATTCGTTTGCAAATATTTTCTCCCATTCTGAAGGTTGTCTTTTCGTCTTGTTTGTAGTTTCCTTTGCTTTGCAAAAGCTTTTAAGTTTCATTAGTTCCCATTTGTTTATTTTTGTTTTTATTTCCATTACTCTAGGAGGTGGATCAAAAAAGATCTTGCTGTGATTTATGTCAAAGAGTGTTCTTCCTATGTTTTCCTCTAAGAGTTTTATAGTGTCCGGTCTTACATTTAGGTCTCGAATCCATTTTGAGCTTATTTTTGTGAATGGTATTAGGGAGTGTTCTAATTTCATTCTTTTACATGTACCTGTCCAGTTTTCCCAGCACCACTTATTGAAGAGACTGTCTTTTCTCTATTATATATCCTTAACTCCTTTGTCATAGATTAGTTGACCATAGGTGCGTGGGTTTATCTCTGGGCTTTCTATCCTGTTCCATTGATCTATATTTCTGTTTTTGTGCCAGTACCATATTGTCTTGATTACTGTAGCTTTGTAGTATAGTCTGAAGTCAGGGAATCTGATTCCTCCAGCTCTGTTTTTTGCCCTCAAGACCACTTTGGCTAGTCGGGGTCTTTTGTGTCTCCATACAAATTTTAAGATTTTTTCTTCTAGTTCTGTAAAAAATGCCATTGGTAATTTGATAGGGATTGCATTGAATCTGTAGATTGCTTTGGGTAGTATAGTCATTTTCACAATATCGATTCTTCCAATCCAAGAACATGGTATATCTCGCCATCTGTTTGTATCATCTTTAATTTCTTTCATCAGTGTCTTACAGTTTTCTGCATAAGGTCTTTTGTCTCCCTAGGAAGGTTTATTCCTAGGTATTTTATTCTTTTTGTTGCAATGGTAAATGGGAGTGTTTCCTTAATTTCTCTTTCAGATTTTTCATCATTAGTGTATAGGAATGCAAGAGATTTATTTCTGTGCATTAATTTTGTATCCTGCAACTTTACCAAATTCATTGATTAGCTCTAGTAGTTTTCTGGTGGCATTTTTAAGGAACATTTTGGGGTGGTGGTTTATTTTAGAGTTAAATTAATCAGAATATCAAAAAGCTTTCCAATGCGACTGTAAAAGCATTTTTAATAGACACAGTACTATGAGTATTTTTCAGTACCCTTGAAAGAAATGGGTATGCATATTCTAGATAAAATTGATATATTTATCTGTACTCTTCAGCTCACATAATGGAATTTGATCACTTTTGGATTATATTTTGAAATATTTAGAGCAGGGTATTTAAAATGTTTTAAAAGTTAACTACGGAGAAAAGATGAAAGACTTTTTAATTTCCTTGGATCTGAATAATTCAAGTTGAAAGCTTCTGTATTCAATTTTCCTTGACTTCTGTTGGTTGGTTTGGGATTTTTCTTGGCCTGGGATTGAATATTTTGTGTCACTTTAGGAAAGTCAGGATGTATCTAGCTTTTGAAGTAATAACCCAGATTTATAGTTGAATGGATTTAGAATCAAAGGATTTTGAAAAACACACATTAGGTCCATTGCTCTTTTTTTTTTTAATACCATTAACAGAGAATCAGAGTATTCCAGCACACTTTCCGGTGGAGCTCTTGGAAGTTTTCCTTAAGGCTAAGAATAAAGAAATGGAAGGAAGACTTTTTTCCCTCCCTTGCTCTTTCCTTCCTCTTCATTTTTTTCTTCACTTTCTTCTTTCTTCCTTGTTTTTGCTTTAAAAACATTTCTTTATTCTTTCTCCCTCAGATTTGCAACATTCAGAGGTCCATTAAATTGTAAAAAACAGCAATGTGATGGAAACTGGGCCCTGGTGCTGACAGCAGTATTTTTCACGTGGTTGTGAACATGTGTGCAACCACAAATTAGTCTTTGGTTCAATTATTTGTAGTAAAAATGCAGTGATTTATAAATTTCCCCTTTCAAAACGAAATCTGGAGTGTGCAGACCACACAAATTACAAACATATTCAAAGATGTAAAATGTCCAGAGTGAAAAACCCAAGCCTATTAGTATTTTTAAAAACAGATTTCTGGAAACACAAGTCCCCACTCATCCCCTTAATCCCTGTGCTCACTTGGATTCTCTAACCTTAACCCAAAGCAGCGAATCCTCTTCCTTTCTGCTAGAGGTAGCATTATTTGTGGGTGCTGAAATGTTCTAGACTTAAACATGAGAGCTCCTTCTATCATTTCATGGCAAGCCTGTTATACACACTGAATGGCTGTGTGGGGATTATTGGATTATCTCTTCAGTGTCTTTGAAATCTTCAACCACCAACGTCCATCTGAGGCCAACCCACCCTCCTCCCTTCTTTTTCACCATCTGCTTCCCCCCACCTATGGGAACAGGCATTCCACAAACACACGGTAACATGTTAATAAGAGGTCAAGACATAGAAAGCGTGAACATTCATATCATAACCTTTGTCCCTCTTTTGATCATGTGTGAAGGCCTGCCTGAAGTTCAATAACAACCATAAGAGCGGTAACCATTTTTGTTAAATGCTTATTGTATGCCAGGCATCGTGTTGGGCACTTTATATGTATTATCTCATTTGATTTTGAATTGCACAACTTCTTTAAGGTAAGTACTATTATTTTCCCATTTTGCAGATGGAGAAACATCGGCTCATCCAAGTTCATGCCACTTAGGAAGTAAGTTTTAAAGCATCAGTAAAAATATTTTATTTTCATAGACTGGTTTACTGGAAGGGCTGGCCATCAGATGTGCCAGGAAACGGAACCTCTCTGAAAACTAAGGATTCCCCTAGTCACTCCATTTAGGCAAGATTGGTCATAGACTCCATTTAGGACACCAGGTTTTCATTTTGATCCACATGAAACTAAATGCGTTAGAACCACCCCCCCTCCCCCGACCCCATACTGGCGGGATTCGTTACTTAAACGGCAGTAGGGTGGCCTGCAGAAGGTGCACCCCACGATCGGACTGTCCACAAGTAAGAGGCCTGTTTGAATGCACTGTACACCCTCCTCGCTGTGGAGTGATGTGCAGCACTGAGTAAGAAGGAACTAGATCTAGTTGACCTGGGAATATAGTCAACATACGTTAAGTGATAAAGGTTCAGAAATGAATAAATGTGTGTGTGTTACATTTTTGTTAGTGTATGAGTCTAGGAAATAGTATGACAGTATATGACTTGTACATATCAAGCCATTGATCTCTGGAAGGTAGGAGCCTGGGGTTAGAGTGAGACGGGGAACACTTTTTTCTTCATGTCAGCTCTTCCTGTTCTGCTGCTACAGTGATCCTATTTTCTTTGTGATTAAAAAAAAAAAAAAGTTATTAAGGAAAAAAAGACAAGTCTGACTCACAGCAAGAAACATGGGTTAGGGCCTCAGCTTAGGGGCTTATTAGCTGTATGACCTTGGCAAACACCTAACTTCCCTGGGCCTCAGTTTCCCATCTTCAAAATGAGAAGATGAGACTGGGGATGTCCGGAGTCTCCCTAGCCCTTGCGTTTGTGAAACTTTGTGAGACGCAGTGCTGGCAAGGTGCCAGGTCCCCTTGAGCCCAGGGTTCTCAGGACTGAAGGGCACAGCCCTTGTGGCATCTTTAGTTAGAGGTGCCCCTGGGCAGGCTCGAACCTTTGCCTGATGAGCTCTGTGCCCCTGGCCGGTGAGCTCCCGTGATGAAGCTATGTCCTTTGAAAGAGTGTTTTCCAGCCTCGATCTAGAGCCTTTTCTTCTTCCACTGATATTTTGATGTCACTGCTTATACTCTGGAAAATCATAAGGATGTTCTTATTTAAAAATTAGCAGAGTAGTTAAGAACATGGGCTTTGCAGTCAGGCAGATTGGAGTTCAACTTTCAGCATTGCTAACTGTGCAGCTGTGGGCAAGTTAGTCAACCACCTGAGTTCAGTTTTCTCATCTAGAAAATGGTGATCCTAGTATCCCAGAGGGCTCTGGTGAGGATTAGATATCATGCCTATAAACAGAGGCTTCAGTTCCTGGAACACAGTAGGTGCTCAATATACATTAGCTGGTAATCAGTAAATTCTGTTCCCCCAGGGAACAGATGCCAAGTGAAAATGTGGAGTTGGATGGCTGAGGCTTCCTGGGGTCTGGGAAGGTGCAGTCAGGCTCAGGAGACATTTGTTCTATTTTGGGTGTGAATGAGGTGGTTGATAATGATGACAAATGCAAACATTAAAACTTTATGTCAGTTTATTACAGGAAGTGTTGATCACAGTGAAATACTAGTTCCTGAGAACCATTTGTGCATTATTAATCCTGGATCACATTCTTAAGGGAAAAAATGAACCATCATTTTTTTTCTCTTTGTTTAATTGCTGTATGAGCCCCTCTCCCTTCCCTTCCCTTTCCCTCTCCCTCCTGTTTCTAGTACAGTAGCTCTACTCCTGGTCTCCGGTGACAAATTAGACGTGCTAATCCTTATTAAGAACCTTCTTTGGCCAGTGCCTGTGCTGAGAGCAGGGGGAGCAAAGAAGGTTAGTGAGAACCGGTCCTATGCTTAAAGAGCTAACTGTCTACTGGGTCAGACTAGGGACAGCTCTGCATGATAGAAGGCAGAATGTAAGCAGGGTGCTGTGGGGGCGGGTGGGACCTGACAACTGCTAACAGGAGACAGCAGGCAAGGTTCCCAGAGGAGGCCTGGGAGCTGGGCCTGGGAGGAAAGGGTAGGACAGGCTGGGGAATGGTCCAGAGCAACGCACAAAGCTGAGAGAGCAGGCAGTGTGCCTATTACGTGGTGAGTTGCCCTGGGAGATTAGAGTTACCATGTCTGTGAAGAGTCATGGTCAGGATGGAAATGTTGCCCAATCTTACCTGCCTATAAAGGTCTCCTGGGGAGCCTGCTACAGATTCTCAGTCCTCTCACCTCTTGTTCCAGACTCTGTGCATAACACAGTTCTGAAAGATGGATTTGAAGAGATAGTGAGGGCCAAGTTAAGAAGAGCCTTGAATGTCATTCAGAGTTTGGATTTGATTTGACCTTAGATCCCAGGGCATCAGACAGTATTTTTAACTAGCTCTTTTTGTGCAGACCTAGAAGATGCTCATTGCAAATGATACTCCGGTAGTTCTAGGTTAGGGGTTCCTCATAGGAGATCTGGGAGAGCTAGGGCTCCACAGAGACTTCACTGGGGATCTTCAAGCTATGTTAATTGTTTCGAAAAAATCTAATGCAAGTTATGTGTTCATCCTTCCTAAGTTTGTAACTAGTTTAACTAGTCCTTTCTTTGGTCTGGAAGTGTATTAACATGGTGTGGCAACTTGTAAGGTAAGGCAGCACTGTACAGTGGTTAAAAGCACAGATTTTGGAGACAGAGCTGAGTTTCAGACATGTTCCACCGCCTTCCAGCTGCAGGATCTCAAGCAAGTTACTTCACCTGTGTGACTGTAGCTCCTGTATGTAAAATGGGGATAACAGTAGTACCCAGCTCAGAGAGTTGTGGAGAGGATTCCATGAGAGAATGCATGTGCAGGGCCTGGCATAAAGAAACGCTCAAAACCCGTTATTCATATTAACCTGTCTCATGGAAAAATAATCATACATGACTATGTGTAATTTGTCTGGTAGCAAAACTCCGAGGAAATAAAAATAACAAAGGAGCCTTGAAGGTGAAGAGCCTGGAAAGCTTCTTAAAGGGCTTGTTTGGAAACAGCCTCTAGAGCGGAGAGCAAAGACATGGCTTTTCTTAGCTCCCCGGTCTAGGATGGATGCTCCTTAGAGGACCCTCACACTTAAGCTCTGCCTCTGGAATGTGATCTATCCTGGAAATGGTTCTAACGGAAAATAATAGAAGATTACTTGCCAGGAGAAGAATCAAGGGAGAGTGTGTATTTACTTTGGGCGATTTTCCCATTGCACTGGGTTAGCCTGCCAGGAAGTTAAAAATAGTGGTGATAAGCAGTCTGTGAATTGGTCCCTCTTGGGGTGGCAAGGGTCAACTGAAAGCAGAATTGTTCCCCTGGGCCCCTGAGAGCTCCACTCTATCCCCCTCTAAGTCTGTTTCGAGAACCCCTCTTGCAGCTTCTGTTGGCTGATCTCCTGCCATCTGCATACCCTGCCCGAGTTTCCCTGCCTGTCCTATCAATTCCTCAGACTTGTTCTCAGCAGCCTATGTTAAACCAACCCGTTTTGGATGGCCTCATGCTTTAAATACTCTATTTATAACCAGTAATTTATGTTTTCATGATACTTCATGTAGCAGCTGGTCTTTGTGCCACCGTAATAAGGGAATAATGAAATACATGGTATTTATATGGGTGGCTGTAGTGTTTGTCGTTTTGTATATGGATTGCTGTTGTAGGAAGCATGTCAGATTGCAAAGGGTCTTTTTTTTTCTCTTAAAGATAAGCCCCAGCGTATTAAATATTCATCTGCCATGTAAGAACATTACACCATCTTTTTGTTTCCTTCATCCTTATTTTCTCATGGAAATATATTCAGATGTCTGTAATATATATTGCTCTCATAAAAAGCTCCTCCTTGCAACTGGTCCCCTGAGCAAAGTGTAAAAAAATCTTCATCAACAGTTATTCCAAAATAGGCTGATGTGCATGACCTTCAGGCTGGAGGGTCACATCTAAATACCACCATGTATTTTCAAAGCAGAAATAGAGACACAGACGTAGAGAACGGGACGTATGAATACTGAGGAGGGGGGAGGGAGTGAGATGAATTGGGAGATTGGGATTGGACATATATACACCACTATGTATAAAATAGGTAACTAATGAGAACTACTGCATAGCACAGGAAACTCTACTCAGTCCTCTGTGGTGACCTAAATGGGGAGGAAATCCAAAAAAGAGGGGATATATGTAGATGTATGGCTGATTCACTTTGCTGTACAGCAGAAACTAACAACATTGTAAAGCAACTATATTCCAATAAACATTAATAAAAAATTTTAAAAATAAATAAATAAAATAAATAAATACCACCACGGAGCACACTGGAGAACTTGGCTCCCGAATTCCTTGAACCCTGGCGAGCTCATGACCTTGAGCTGTGGATGAGGTGTTGAGGATCCGTGGACCCAAGAACCTTTGCCCTTTTAAAGGCATCACCCCGCTGCCCTGCTGCCTCATTCCCAAAGGGGATGTTTGGTGTCTTACGTTGTATTTCATTGTTTGGCCCAGCTGCAGAGACTGGGAGGACCTGTGACCCAGGGCTCCTTCTAAAGACGATACAAGGCTAAGGCTTCCAATAAGCGCCACCTGGAGGAGTCAGGGTGGGGAGGCCGGGGGTGGAGTGAGCAGTGTGCTGTAGGTCCCGTCCCCTCTGCTGGATATATCAGTCAGGTTGCCCTAGCAGCTCTGTGGAAATCAAAAAGTGGAAAGAGTGGGTGGGGACCAGGGAGCATGGATCCCACAGACCTGAGCCATTTATTCTCCTCTAATGAATTTATCCCCAGATCACTCCAGAACAGTGTTTCTCAAAGCGTCAGCCAGCACCACCAGCAGCATCACCTGGGTGTTTGTTTGAAATGCAAATTCAGGCCTATTGAAGTCTGGGGGTGGGGCCTATGATCTGGTTTCTCAGGCCCTGCAGCTGATTGTGATGCCTGCTCCCAGTCGAGAGTCATTTATCCATCTCATCGGAATCTCCTGCTCCTCAAAACATAACCAGGGCGTCATGGCCCACATCCCCGTGTGTCCATCGATGGGTGGAGGGCTGAGAGGACACAAGAGAAGCACAGACCTGCCTTCTGCCCTGAAAGAGTGTGCTGGCTGCTGGCGGGGCCAGCCTGGCATCGTTCTGATGACCAGAGTGCATGTGAGCCAGTCCTGGTGCCTGGAAAGAGAATGGGCTCTTGAGTCGAACAAAAGAGGGTTCAAATCCTGTCCTTGCCAGACACTAGCTGAATAACCTAAACAAACTGTGTAGCCTAAGTCTTACTATGAGGAGTGGGAAGTAGTGGTATCTAGTGGGTGCCCAATAAACATTTTTTTACAAAAAATGAAGGGTGAGGCTATGAAACTAAAGGGATGTCTCTGGGCCACAATAGCACTTCCTGCGGCTCGCATTAAAATTTGACCACGTGGCCCCACTTTACCTAAGGAAGCACCAACAACCAATTCCCTCACTCCTGTGATGCTTGTATTGCTTTATTGCTGTAACCGTGGCTGATATCCTGGGAGTCCTTTCAGGGGGCCAGGCAGTGTGCAGGGGACTAGACATGTATTCTCTTCTCACATTTAAATAATGATCCTGTAGGGAAGGGTGGGAGGCACAATAATGACCCCCTAAGGATGTTCACATCCCAGTTCCTGGAACCTGTGAGTACATTACTTCACAGATGTGGTAAGTTAAGGACCTTGACCGGGGAATTCTCCTAGATGATGTGGGTGGGCCCAGTGTGATCACGGGGATCTTATAAGAGGGAGGTGGGAAGTCAGAGGTAGAGAAGGAGGTTGATGTTGGAAGCAGAGGAGAGGGGTGAGGAGAGAGAGCATGCCTGCACGCAGGAGAGGGAGGGAGTGAGAGAAGTTGGAAGATGCTATGCTGTTGGCTTGGGAGATGGAAGGGGGGCCATGAGTCACACGCTGCAGGTGGCCTCTTAGAAGCTGGAAAGGGGAAGATAAACGAATTCTCCCCAGTGCTTCCAGAAGGAACACAGCCTGTCAACACCTTGCTTTGAGGACTTCTGACCTCCAGAACTGTAAGTAATACATTTCTGTTATTTAAGCCACTGAGCTTGTGGTAGTTTGTTCCAGCAGCCATAAGAAAATAATATAGGAAGTCTTACAACTGTCCCCATTTGACAGATGAGGAAACTGGGGATCAGAAAGACAAGGCAGCTCCCCCTGGGTCACTCAACCGGGAAGTGGTACAACAGGGAATCATGCCCAAACCCAGCTCCAGAGCCACACTTGGAACTCTCATGATACACACTGCCTCTGCAGGAGAAGGTGTCTGGCATAGTATGACTGAGTTCTGGGCCCTCTTTTCTATTTTACTTGCCTAGCAGAGTTGGCAGGAAGGTCGACAGCAGACTCAGCTCTGGGGTGAAATGAGATGAGTTTTTCTTCCCAAGGGTTTTGTACCATTAATGTGAGGCGTCTCTCTTTTCTAAGGCATTTTGTAAGGAAGGCAGTTTCTGGGGGTGGTGATGAGAGGAAAACAGGAAGTGGCTTTAGCATCCAGTGCAGCTCCGTCAGCTGATTCAAAACAGAGCCCCCCCAAAGTGCTTTCTCATGAAAATGGAGGAGAACAATTAAGCAACTAAGAAACACCGGGGTGAAGAAAGCCTTGTAAGGCTGGAGAAAGTCTGCGTGGCCCAGCTCCCAGCTGAAGTGTGTTGTTCATTTCCCGTGTGGAGGAGGCTTGGAGGTGAGAGGCTGCATTTCCACTTATTTAGGAAGTTTGTCCTCTGGGATCAAAGAGTCTAGAAGCCTAGAGAAGAGGCAGCAAAACTGCCCACCCGGAGAGAACTCCAGGGGGGTGGGGATGCCAAGCACAGCGATATCATCAGGATCCCCCCAAGAGCCAAGCTCCAGACTGAATGTTTTTAATATCAAAGTCAGGCCAGGGTGCGAAAGAAGCTCAGACTTCGTTTGAAGCTGTGTGCAGGGATGCAAGAGGGAAAGGGCCAGAATGTCCCTGGTTAAGGCAAAAGGAGGCCCAATGCAGTGAAAACCTGGGGGCCAACACTATGCTGGCAGCTACAGGGGCTGGTTGGAGAAGTCAGGCCAGCTCTACCTCTAAGGGCCTTAAGCCCTGGTAGGAAGAAGACAGCATTTGCACAAATTGCTCTAAGGTAAGAAACAGGAGGATAGAGCCACAGGGAGGCACAGAGAATAGTGGGTGTTGGGAGGAGAAAGAAATCAGTGCCTGAGGTAGAAGGGAGAGAAGGGACTAGTTACAGAGGGTCGCTCTGAGGCAGGTTCCATGCTAGACATATTCACATACATTCTCTCATTTAGGCAGGCAGAGATGCTGAGGTGAACGTTACACTGTTTTGTAGAATGAGGCTCAGAGAGGTTAAATAACTTGCCCAAACACAGCGAGTCCAGGCCAGAACCAGGAGTGAAACTTGGTTTTGGTTTCAAGCCCGGTCACACTGTGTTGACTCCTGGGGGGAATCATAAAATGCCTCCTGAGTTATTTAATAACGTGGAAAGATGTTCAAGAAATACAGCTAAGTGGATAAAGCAGGTTATGTGATCCAGCTCTTATTAACACACATTTATCCTAAAAGATCAAGATGCATATATAATACACTCTAATGCCCTAATGAAATCAAGTGGCTAACTCAGAGTGTTGAATTTGGGGGTGATTGGTTAAAATTCTTCTTGCTATTTTACAGATTTTCTACAGGGAACAACACTTAATATATTGATAAATACTAACAGAACTCTGGGCTTCTAAACCCATTTGGAAGAGTTTGGTCTGAGCAGAGATTTCCAAGTATTTTAGAGGTGCCTGAAAGAGTGGGTGCCATTGGGGGATTTCCGAACATATCAGAAGAGCAAGAGCAAATGTATAGGAGCAGGAAATGTTATGACTATTTTTGCGTCCCTGTGAATGTGCAGGAAACAAAGATTCTCAATACGAGGATTGTGTAGGACAGTAGAGGGGGTGAGCATGGGTTGTGGAGTTGTTGCCACCTTGGAGGGCCTTGAATGCCAGGTTAAGATTTGGTGCAGAGTTCAACATTTTATGAGGGACCTAATCCAGAGGTGGTGGTTGAAATGCTTTGCTAAAAGTAGCAGTTGAAATGTGGCGGGGAATTAAGTGGGGGCTTTGTTTCTGAGGTTGCTTTTTTGATAGAGAAAACCTGGGGAAAGTCCCCTGATCCCAGCACTGCTGGTTCTGGGTTGTGGCACACAATCACCAACTAGTGGTTACACAGCCAAATTGTAGGGCTAGTGGTCTTACAGTCCTGGGTTGTAGAAAAACTGCATCAAAGACAAAAATCCTGGTCAAGGTATCTACATCTCCAAAGACTTCCAAAGGTTTATAAATATCTGTATAAGGAAAGGAATATTTTAGTGTTAACCTGGGCATCTTTGGTGTGGACACTTCTTCAAGTAACTCAAAATTGTTCAAACCCAGCAGGTAGAAAAAGAACATTTATATCCTCTGGAATATATGAGTATCTGGGTTCAGCTAGAAGTTGAGAGCACTCAATAGTTTTGAGACTTGTAATGAAGAAGGAAAAACTTTAATTCCTACCAGGTTGGCATTTAAGAGACTTAACTGAGTACCAAACGAGCAGTGATTTTTACGGAAGCCCTCATTTCAGCTGATTCCACTGCCTGATTAGATGTCATTACAACAAGGACTGGATTTTGAACGGAAGAAGAGTTGAGGATGTAGCCGATTCTGTGATTTTTTTTTTTTTTTTTTTTTTTTTTAATCACTGCAACTGATTTGAGCCATCTTCTGGCAACCAGGACTTTTTCTTTTTCATTCTCTGTTGTAATTCTAAGGAGGGCTGGGTTGAAGAAGTGAGCACAGCTGGGCTCACATAATGGTTCCTTGGTAAGGATGTTGGGGAAGGTGCTTGGGGAGGAATAACTATGATCAAGGAGATGCAGTGAGGAAAAGAGTCCTTTTTTTTTTTTTTTTTTTAAACTGTGTTAGCTTTTAGCAGGCAGAGTAGCTATGGATAAACACAGGATCTGTCTGCTTCCTATGGAACCCTGTGTGTGTTGGGATGAGCACTTTGTAAAGAGTCCTGAGGTCTGGGTGCTAGACCTGGCTCCACCCCTAATTTGCTCTATGACTTTGGGTAAGATGACCTGAGGCCACATGTTCCTTAGCTGTAAAGCTTGGTTTTTTATCTGCCCTTTCTACAATATAGTGGTGCTGTGAGATTTAGTCAAACAGCTCTGAGTAAATATAAGGTGATATAATAGTTAATCAGTGGATGTGCAATTTCTATGAAAAGCCCAAATGCTGTGTAAAGTTTACCTCTAATTCCCTCCCCATTCCTCTCCCTTTGTACTGTTCCTGCTCCCATCTGTGTCTGTTCTTATTCCTATCTCTGGCCATTTTCTCTAGTCAGATTCAGAAGGTGGACAGGGGAAAATTATTCTGGCATTCCAGGTCGGCTTATTCGTCTGTTACCTACCAGTGCTTGACCATGTGGTGGGTATCCAGTAAAAAATGGCCAGTTTAACAGGTCCTGAATACTGCCAGTATCAATCTTGTCTCTTTCCATTAGATTCCCCAGTAACTTCTTAAGGAAACAGTTCTTTAAAAAGGTTGGTGGGACCCCAGGCCCCACTCGGCTCTAATCAGGCAGCCTGCCTTCCGTCTGTCTTACATACTGGAATGAGATTTCTTTGGGGTAAAGATTCTTTGGAAAAAAGTTTGAAAACGCCAATGTTGCCCTTGGTCTAGGATAAAGACATTGGATCAAAAGAAAAGAGTTAGATAAAGGAGAAGACTCCGAAGAGGTGGAACAGCTATAAAATGACAGAAATGCTCTGGGAATAAAGAGTAGACCTAGATAGATGTAGCTGCTTTTGAACTGTTGAAGATGGGGCTATCATTCCAGTAAGAAATAACCCCAAAGGATGACAGCTGGAGTTGCATGTGCAATCAGTTGTTCAATTGATGGCATTTTCCTAAAGCTGGCGAAGAGCTGACTTCTGTCACTGGGTGCTTGGTGTGGTATTGACCTGGGGATGCTCCTCCCCAGGTTGGAGCAGCAGGAAGGTGAAAAGGATGAAACTTTGGGGACTTGCCTGGTGGCGCAGTGGTTAAGACTCCACACTCTCAGTGCAGAGGGCCCGAGTTTGATCCCTGGCCAGGGAACTAGATCTCACATGCATGCCACAACTAAGACCCGTCTAAACCAAATAAATAAAAATAAATTTAAAAAAAAGAATGAAACTGCGTTCTTCCTACAAGACACAGATGCTGTGTTCACAATGATAGCAGTTGATTCTTTGGGTTTGAGAGGAGGGCCTGGGAAGAGAAACAGGATGCATACCTCTAAGTAGGAGCTTCCACTGGAGTAGGTAGTACTGGAGGCAGGGTGACTGGGGGCAGGGCTCCTAGTCTGGCTTGGGAAAGATTCTCTGTTATAAAATCGCACTGTATTCTTTAGTATACACGGGCACTCGGAATTGAGTGGGGCTGGGCACTCGGAATTGAGTGGGGCTTCCTTGAAAAGTACTCTAATTACTTGCAACAGTCTTATTTTTCTGTTATACCTCCATACCTTTCTTTTAATAATTAAAAAAATCAAATTTGCAGCTTCCAGATCTCTTGAGCCCTTACAAAGGAACCCTCTTTATAATCTGCAGATCTAGTACAGAAAAATAAGTGTTCATTTAGGCTTGATGGATTCAGAATTTGTGATCGCTGTGTCAGAGGTAGAGCAAAAGTGGGCCTAGCTCTGCTCAGGAGGAAAGGGCTGTCCAGAGCAAGTTCATGGGAACAAGGTGCTGGTAGGTATTTAAGAGAGTGCCATGTGATGTCTTAATTACAAATCCTCCTTGCCTTTTCATTAAAGCAGACCTCTCAAAGTAAGGTTGTGTTATCTACGCTTCTGTTGTTCTTCTTGATGAAAAGAATGACACCTGATTGTTCAGAAAAAAAGCAAACGTTTTTCCTTTAATTCTCATGATCCTCCATCCCCCCTTCTCCCTAATTAGTCTGAAAGAGAGCGGCTTTACCACATAGGAAAATTATCAGCCTGCCAGCAAGTGCTGGCCATTTTTGGGTTTGGGGACTGCAGAAAGACAACAAAAGTGGGAAATACATTTAAAGTGCTGATGAAACCTTATCCTCAAAGTCAGAAAAAAGCACACATTAATACATAATTAAGAATGCACTCCCCACATGTTTGTGATCTGAGAGGTCACTGAGCCACCTGGCTAACACATTGGCTGTTCCAGTGATAGGCGCACTCCTGCAAGAGATGAAGTTTCCAATTGTAAGAGCTTGTCTGGGTTTTCCATTGTTGTTTATTTGTAGCATACAGGTGATTAAATTATCTAGAAGTCTATTGAGCCCAGCCTCAGTAATCTGACTAATTTAGATCAAATTAGTCTGTGTTACCTTGGGCAAGTCACGGGATTTCAGCCAAGCCTTAGCTTCTGCATGTGAATTATGGAGATAATAGCCTCTTTTTGGAAAGAAACAATATGTAAAGAGCTCAGTGCCATCCTTTGCCTGTAAAAGGTGCTCTGGAGAATGATAGGTATGATGGTAGACAGGCTGTGCATTGGTTTGGATGAGAAGATGACACCAGATTTCCTGGGAGGACTCTGTGTAAGTCATCTTTGCTCCAGAGCAAACCCATAGTTGTGATTTCTCTCCTCCCTAACCAACTACCACTGACTTTCTGGCTCACCTGTGTACCCTGATCTCCACACATCCCGTCTCAATTTTCTCACTTCCCTCCACATCCCCCCTCCTCCAGGAGGAAGTACTGAGCATGAATTGTTCTTACTTGAAGGTTAGGCTCATGTCTGAGTGTTGGTCGCTGGTGCTTTCTTGCCTTGTCTAATTTGTCAGTTTCTAGAAACTTCTATGTGCCCTGCCCTCTGAGGTCTTTCTGGTTTTTGGAATGATGACTTGCCCATGAACAGATAGTCATAGATGCCCTGACCCATTATGGCACTGATCTGTGGACTTTGACTTACTTGGGTGTGAACTGGAACACGAATGCCCTTGGTTTCTCCTCCAGGACCTAGGACCCTTGTCTGCTTAATTCCCATGTAACCTTCTGTGCTTTGGTAAACTGCCACTGAAGCCACTGATGTGTACAAACATAGACACACAAATAAATGGAGAAATAGCTAACTGGAGAACAGTAAATAGAATTTGGTAAACCCCCCTGGAATAGATGGAAAGAAGTCATCATGTGTAACTACGTTGGATGTGATTCTTGGGCTGCCTGAAGCCATTGACATTGATTCGTTGATGCATTGAGTTACCCGGCCTGTATCAGGTCTGTGCACCTTATGAGCTATTCTTCTGGGTGCAGTGAGGGACACACAGATTGGAAGACCTGTTCCGACCCTATTAAATCGAGCGTAAGACAATTCTACGTTCTGCCAAATTCCCCAGTGATCGTGGGCTTTTGTCTGGTTTTCCGTTGAAGAATTATGATGAGGATTGAGTAGCTGGAACCTGTCACAGAAAGCCCAGAAACCTGCTTCACAAAGTAGCTTGTATACAGCTGAAGGAGGACTGGATTGTGTGTCTGGAGACCTTGTTTGTGGTCTCGGCTCTTGACTGAGTGCGACTGTGGATAAAACACTTAACTTTTGTCTTGGACTTTGGCTTCTTTAGCTATACGATGAGGCAGCTGATCTAGGTGAGCCAGCTCTTGAATTCTATTAATTTATAAAAATTAATTTGAAATGTCAGGGCTAAAAGAGCCCTGGATTGCTCTCACCTTATCCCTTAACATTACTCAGAGTTGGTAGATCCCCTCACCAAGACCATTGCTTGTGAGCCTGGTGTGGAAGCAGAAATGCCTCCTTGGGCAGCACCTGCTTCATGAACAGTCCACAGCATGTGGCTGGTCTCCTGGGTGTGGCCTGACAGGGCTTTTGCCAAGACTGGTTTCTTTAAAAATACACACTTACAAAGATGTTTCTTTTTGCTTTACCATTTTTTCACTTTATGTGATATGAAGAGCAAAATTAGCTGTTAGAAGTTATCACCATTGTAATGTGACCTAGAATCAAAGACTCCACCAGGTGGTCACTAAACACATCTTTCTCTGGGGCTGCTGATGACTCAGGGCACGTTGACATGTGTACATATGACACGGGAAAGCTACATGTATGTTTCAGAGCAAGTTCATTCAAGTTACAGAAGCCTATTATTAAACTGGAATATTTTTGAAAGCCATCCTTAATTTCTTTCTGATTATAGGCAAAATATTTGCTTATTTTGGAATAGAAAACAATAAAATATCCCAGAAATGACCACTTTTTAGCATATTTGTGTATATATAGATACATTTCTATTTTGTATGTGTTCAGCCTCTTGTGTCAAATATTAGAGCTTATCCATTTCCTATGTGATTAAAAGTAGTTCAAAAACATAATTTTCAGTGGCTGCATATAGTCCATAATGGCTGTACCATAATTCATTTAATCTTTGCCACAATGTATCAGTGTTTTTTTATTTAGACCTGGTGAGCTTTTTGTTCGTTTTGAAGTGGGCTTTGTAGGTAGGAAGACAAATAAGGTCTTCAGACTAACAGATTTGAAGTTTATGTTGATTGGGAGAAGAAACCACATGTAATTAACATCTTAAAATTTCTAGCCACAATCTAAGATGCTTAATGTTTAAAAATTCAGATAATACATAAGGACTTCTTTTGTAGATTCTATTTTTATACTTAAGTGTGACTAAACCCTACAGTAGAGATAAAAACAGTCAAAACAATAAAACATGAAGAAAAGATAGGAAGGGATGAAGACATTTATGGAACACAGGCTATGTGGATGCACATATATTATCTCATTCTGTTCTCACGACCAGGCAGTGAGATAAATGGTACCTTATTTCAAAGAAGACAAAACTGAGCTCAGAGAGGTTTTGCACTGGCCCAGGTTTATCCCGCTGGAAGATGGCAGAACCAGCGTTTGAACCCAGGTCTGTCAAGTCCAAAATCCCAGATCCTCCTATATTATACCAATCTGCCTAAATACAATTAAAGCCTGGCTTAAGGTAGTTGCTACCTGCTTCCCTGCCCCACATCACTATAAATCTGTAGGAGAAATTCAGAAAGACAGCCACTGCTCTTGAGGATTCTTGGCTCCTTGGAGCTACTCGGGCCTGGGAGATTGGGGTTCACGTGGGATCCAAGTTGATGCTCAGTTTCCAGCATCTACCCTCCTTTAACTTCAACCAGAGCAACCTAGCTTCTCCTAGTATTACAGACTGGGCTTCTGAGTGAGATGTTTCCCTCCACTTTTGCAGCCTGCCCCTCCCCAGAGTAGCAAAATTCCTGCCCAAGTGTTGGACAGGAATGCGACTGGCTTTTCATGGGAACTTGGGTTGAAGCACGTCTTTGCTCCCCTCAGCGCAAAGTGGGCATGTTAGAGTGGTACATCCCCCTGAAACGTCCTCCCCAGATTTCCAATGGAACTCTTCCTTCATTGAACAGATTAGTGCTTGAGACTCAGTGAAAAAATTTTTTTCTTTGTACTAACTCTGCATTTGTGACTTTTATGTCTTCATTTATAAAGACAGTTCTCTTCATAACCCCCTAAGAGTTCCCACTCAGAGAATTGTCTGTCTTTGCTATGATCAATTATGATAGCTCTAAAATAGCATGCAGTTCTGAAATTCTTCACTCACCACTGTTTCTTATCACCTCTGCAGTGTATTCGCTCATCCATTTATTCATCAAGCAGATACTAAAGACCAGCTCAGGACCAGACCCAGAGCCTTACTGCCTCCTCACCACTGTCCCTTTCTTACCATTTGTAGAACGCAGTTTCTCAAGGATTTTCTACCTTTATTGAAAGTACTAATAAGCATAAACTTACTTACTTATTAGTACTTACTTAATATAGTGAATATTAAAGCTCAGTAATAAGATGCTATAGTGTGAAATGTGTTTCAACATTAAAATAACAATGCTGTGAAAATAAATTTAATGTAACATGAACTTGTAAATTACAAAAAAAAAATTATCTTTCTCACCTCAGTTACTTTACATATGTTACCTTAGGCTAAAGACCTAGCAAGTTAATGCCTATAAACAGGGAATGGTTTTTTACTAGTATCAGTAATTGGAGGCAGGTTCATGCTACTTTGCTATTTTTTGTTTGTTTGAACTTCGTCTTGTCAATTCTTGGATTAGTGATTCCTGTCAGTACCATGAGAGCTTATGTGGTATAGTGCTTTAATTTTGTATAACACTCTCCCATTTAAAAAATTATTCAAAACAGCCTGTGATGTATGTACATATTAGTGTTCCCACTTTATAGACAGGGAAACTGAGGTCACCTAGCTGGTGATCAACAGAGAAGGGAATGGAGCGAATCATTTTCCCAGATTCCACTACACCATATTTTTCAGAACTGGGTAGGAATGGTGTTTTTTATCATTTGGGTGTACTCATCCCCAGAGCCTCACAAATGAAAATCTCAGTAAACAAATATTCCTACTTAAATGAACAAATGCTTTTCATTCACAGTAGAAAACTGAACTTCAAGAAATGAATTTGGCAATAGCTGGTACTCTTTATGGACAGCTGCCCAAACTAGTGAAACATACATAATATACACCTCGTTACCATTGCCCATTCAAAATGCAGTGTGATTGATGTGAAGGTACATTATTACCCTCAGTCAGTATGTTGCCTGAATGTATGAATGCAACATGGAGGGGGTATTTTGGAACACGATGTGAGGTTTCCTGATTGGAAGTGTTCTTGAACTAAAATATCCTTAGTGAAAAGCTTTTTTGTGATTACAAAAAAAGATCAGCATCTCACAGGTTACGCGATTTGCTAATTACTTTGAATTCAGATCAGGTATTTGTGGTGAAATTAGCATGCAAAAACCAGTTTTTTACCAAATATAAAATAGATAGCTAGTGGGAAGCAGCCACATAGCACAGGGAGATCAGCTCGGTGCTTTGTGTCCACCTAGAGGGGTGGAATAGGGAGGGTGGGAGGGAGACGCAAGAGGGAGGAGATATGGGAATAGATGTATATGTATAGCTGATTCACTTTGTTATACAGCAGAAACTAGCACACCATTGTAAAGCAATTATACTCCAATAAAGATGTTAAAAAAAACAAACAAAAACAACAACAAAACCTTCAGTTTTTGACAAGGACTTCTGACGGAAGAAAGGGATAGCTGTAGGTGATAACATGGTAAGAGAACAATGGGGAGTAGATCTTCAGAATTAAATTTTGTCGCCTAGGTTAGATGATGGCATAATGTTTTAATGATGTTTTGCCAGAGTAGATGGATACATAGGAAAGGCAAAGCCATTTCTTAATGAGAAGTGTCTCAAAGGGTGTGGCTTTTCCTTCAAAAAGGCTAATAACTGAAACTCTCTTATGTGGGCTAAGTTACCCCCTCGCATTCCATGTAGGAGAACTTGCCAGAGCTGGTTATTTTCTAATTAGCAAAGGGTAGGAGGTTGTTCTTAATATATTTACTCAGAGGCCCTGATTTATTTATATCTATTTATATATATATATCTCCTGTCTGTATATTTACATGTGAGTTACTCTATGCTTGCCGTTTACTGCAGTCTAGTCCTCAAATGACTGAGGCTGAATCCAAGGGAAAAGCCTACAGACATTTGGGTCATGTGCTTCCCCTTTGTGGCCTCTGTCCTTAGCTACAGGTGCTGATAAAAATGTGAGTGCAATATTAACGATGTACTTTTTTCTTGCGGTCCTCCCCACTCCATCCATGCCTCCATCCTTTAAATGCGAGAGACTTTGCTTCAGAATGACTCACCCCTGAAAAGGAATGGCGCTCTTTTATTCTCAAGTCTTTCATTAAATATCGTTTTACCCAACATGACAGCTCTTGCAACCACCCGGATGACGAGCTGTTTCTTTGGGGCCTCAGTTACTACATCTGCAAACTGGGGGGAGGGGGGATAATGGTACCTACCTCAAAGGACTGCATGAGAAGTGAATGAGTGGATACTTGTAAAGCACTAGAAAGGTGGTTAGTACATAGCAAGGGCTCAGAGAGTGTTGATTCAATCAATAAAGGTAAAGACTGACTGCTCCCCGGAAAGTAATGAGCTTCCTACCTATTTAGACGTAGAGGAGGTCAAAATAATGTGCCTGTGAGCAATATTAACTACCCTGGGGCAGGAATGGAAGGTTAATGTCCAATTCATGTTCCAGATTGCCCATCCCCCACCAGTTCTAGAAAGTTGAGAACGCAGGACTTAGAAAAACATCCTGGCTGATTTCCAGTAGAGATGACCCCTCCAGGGAGGAGACTGTCAGACCTTCCTGTAAGCCAAGGCAGATCAGCACGTATTTCCCTGTTGTCTGGAGGAATGGAAAACTCCACGCTGTCACTGCAGGCGCTCTGGAGATCACATCTGTCAGGATGGAATTGCTCATCCCACACTCTGTGGATAAGGACTTGGTCTCCAAGTCTGACATGTGATCAGTGCTCTGTTTGGGACCGTGGTCCTGCAAACTCTCTTGGAAGGAAATTTGGTGAGTTTTCCTATGCATCAGTGTGCAGCTGGGGTTGGGCTTTGGCATGTTTTCCCATGATTTGAACTGTGGCTCTCATGCCCTCCAGGGTGTGGGATTTGGCTGCAACCAAGGAACATACACATGCTTCCGAGGCCTGACGTTGTTTCTCTTTCAGACCCTGATGTGGGTCTGAGGCATGCGGTGATTGCCCGGTGCTGCTTTCATTTTCATCCATTCATTCTTCCACGTGTGCGTTTATCCATCCATTTATTCAGCAGTCATGTAATAATGGCCTAGTGTGGGGCGGTCCCTAGTCTAGGGCTAGTCACTATAAACACTAGTGGGACAAATCTACGTAAAATCAATCACAAGGATTTTTATTTCATCTGCGCAGGCCAAGTACTTTTCATAGCGCCCGGCTCACGGTGGTGGGTGTGTCCCTTAAATCTTGGCCATTCGAGAACAATAGGATAAGTGTTATAATCAAGCTGAATGTGAGGTGCTCTGAGAACCAAATAAATGGTATTTGTGTAGCACAAATACCTGATTCTGTCCAGTATTTAACTTTACAATTTGGTTTCATATTCACTATATCCCTTGCTTTACATAAATAACTCTTGAAAATTAAAAGGTGTTTTTCTTTCCTTGGTAGATGAAACACAGAGGAGCTAATTTAGCTCCCCAACATCGGACAGTGTTGGTTTCTGTGCCCAGCATGAACTGTGTCTGGTTTGAAGCCAATTTTTGCATTCATGGCATCGCTTGTGTCATGCTAAAGGGCTATTCCCACCCCTCACCCCCCAGAGGTGGTAAAACCTAATGCTTCCAGTGATATCATCTGCTCTCGTTTGGCCAAAGTACTTGGTTTTGGTCACCTATTAATCCCACAAACATACTGAGTACCTACCACGGGCCAGGAGCTAACTTAAGTATTGTTTAAGATTTACTCCATGGACCATGTGGGGTTTTTCAGTTTTCTGAAGATGGGAAAAGAATCAATTATATTCTACCTTGAAAAAAAAATTTTAATTGACTTTACTGAAGTATAGTTGATTTACAATGTTGTGTTAATTTCTGTTGTATTAATGTATTAATCATATTATTGCTTGGGTGATTGAGAAGGGTCTCGGGGCTCTGGCAGTCCCCAGGTTCTTCAATAAGAACATCCTTCTTCCCATTCATTATAGAAGATAGATGGTGTTGAGCTGAATCTGCACAGGCTGCCGTTTACATTCTGGAAGATCCTTTTAAAAGGCAAAGCCTCGTTAGGGGCTACTACTAAGTCACAGAAGTGTGAACTTGAACAAGTTTTTTGACCTCTTCTCACTCAGCTTTCACATGATCTGTAAAATGGAGGGGTCTGGAGGAGTCTCCAGTTCCAAGGGTCTGTGTAGTTCCAAGCCTTGGCTGTATTTCATGGCCCTAACCTAGAGGATGGCTTTTAGAATGCCATAGTTACCAACATTTTTCTCCTTCCCAAACTGCCTCTACCTCCTAGGGTCTCAGGCTTCCTGTTTGCTTTTCACTCCCACAGATTCCTGCTGGGCTGTTCTCTGGCGCCATCTCTTCCTGTATTTGGGGAAGATAATAGAGAGGAGCTGAGAAGACTCCTTGGGGGAGCCTCTTCCCTGAGCTAATTTATGATTCATGTGCTGTAGGGGGTGCTGGCCTGTGTGGGGAGAAGGGAAACTTCCCTTTGTTTCTTCCTTTCGCTTAAAAGAAACAACTCAAGGAACCTCCTATCTCAGGCGGACTCCTCTTCCACACAAGGTATTGGACCAATTATCCTAAACATGGTAACAGGAACAGCTATTTAAATATCTTTATTTAAATATTTTAATACCTCCCTTGTGACCCACTCTTTTTTTTTTTTTTAATCCTCTGCTTTATAGTCAAAAAAAAAAAAAAAAAAAAGGGACAGGCAACTGGCTTGTCACCCAATAAAGAGTAGGAACAGCTCTTTGGCTTTGAGCAGCTCATGAGACTTTTTGTCTGTGAAAGTTTTAGGGAATTTCTTCCAGAAAATTCATGTGTGAGAAAGGTAAATGGTTGCAGCTGGATTAACACCCTGGCTGTTGAGTTCCGAGGCATCAGTGGCATCTTTCTCTCTCTAATTGATCCCATTTTCCAGAACACAAAGCCTGGAAGGCACACTTGCCCATTCCTGCCTTGACTTGTTGAAAATGTTGGAGTCACCCCTCACCTTGAGTGTGGGGAGGGGAAAGTCACCCTTGTGGGGTGTCAGAATCTCCGGACCTGTGTCCAGTGATTCACTATACTCTGTATCTAAACACATTATCAGCCGTTGTCAAGTTTCTGCTGTGGTTGGATAATTAATGTTATTGGAGGAAACAATGAATTTCTTCCCCTCACAGCTGAAGACAGAATTTGTCAAGCGTCACACACAAGTGTATTTTGCTTAATCTTTCCCATTTGAATGATGTCTGTTGCCCAATAGCCCAGGGACTCCTCCAAAGTTCTTCCCATGCCTGAAGCCACCACTCCCTAAACAGCCAGGATCCATTTAAAGAGGAAAAACCAAGCGACTCTTGTAGCTTTGCTCTTTAACTTCTCTCTCTCTTTTCTTGTTAGTATGGAAACACTTTTGGTGCCTTTTCTTAAGTTGAATTTGGCTGTGTTTAAGGTTTACATGCCTAAAGAAGTGTTGGTTCCAACACCTTGAACCAGGGAAGTGATAGTATCTGCATCATTGATTAGCCCAAAGATCTTGCCCAGGTTGACACCCCCTCCATAAGGGAGAAAGCAGAACCATCATTTCTCACATGTCTCAGTTCACTCTTCAATGTTGAGCCAGTGAGTATTTTCTGCCACAATACATGGCAGACATAATCAATGACATAACCAATGACTTTTCCATGCAGGACACACACCCACATGGAGGCATAGATACAGTGGGAATCTTAGCTCTAACACCACTGTTTTCTTTCTCATTTGAGGAAACATACCGGAATGTAGGGCTGCAAGAGGAGCTTTATTATGTGATAACATTCAGTCCCTTTAATTTATGTAGGAAAGCTTAATTGTTTGAACACTTGAGAAGGTGTCCTATTCTTAGCTACAAATAGTGGGTGACACATCTGGAATGACAAGTCATCTAGAGTCACTGAGAACCACTTCTTTCCATTCCACAGATTTTTCTACTGACCTCTTGCCCAGAAGTTTGGTTGGTAATGGAGCACTGTGGCTTAGTTTCTTAGTAATGGTATTTTTCACTTTGAAAACCAGGGCCTGAGAAGGCTTGTGGGCCTAAGAGTCATAGCGACCTGCCTGGTATATTAACAGTTGGCAGATGGCCTCAGGGAAGTCTGGTATATAAGCATCAAATCAGCTTATCTGTGGATCCTTCTACGTTGCTCTTCCCTCCCTTAAATAGGATGTGCTAAGAGGAAGAGTGTCATTCAGAGACCCCAAAAGAGTAAAGCGGTTTTGTTGGTGGGGAGCAATACTTTCAAAATGAGCTATGGGCTTTGGAGAGGTGGAAGGGTAAATTATGCATGAGAAAAAAAGGGGTAAGTTGAAACCTTGGTATTGGGACAGGAAGGAGAGATGGAGAGAGTGTGGTTAGGAACTGTGGGGTATAAGCATTTGCGATCCACTGATCAAGCAGAAACATCTGCTTCATGTCAGTAAGTTGTGTGAACTCACTGCAGGCAAGATGTCCAAGTGGCCGGAAGTGGCTTGGCCCTACAGATTCTGCTCACTGTTAAGAGCCCGATAGATGCTAACGAGCATGAGTGGTAATGGCTGAGAACCGCGCTCCAGCCTGGGCCTCCATATCATTGTGTGTCCTTGCATAACACTATGCTCCTGAGGGTTCTGAGCAATTGAAGAGGGAGCCCATGCATGAAACCCACGATCCAGAATGCACAAGGTCATTACTGATGCATGTAGCCATAGAGAAGAGTCATGGAGTTTTAGAGCTGGAAGAAAATTTAGAGCGTGTCATGCCCAAATCCCCTCATGCAAATCAATTAACAAAAATTATATAGCCAAACAGTCACATCAATGCCCTGTAATTAGTAACTGGAGTTTGAGGTACTCAACAAGGTAATAAAGCCCATTAACAGCCGTCAGACCCGTGGAGTCTCTTTGGCACAGCTAGTCGGTTAGCAGCTGCTCACTGGATGGAGTGGTTGAAAGGAAGAAAATACTCTCTGGGTGTGTTGTGCCCCATCCAGCCTGGGCCAGTCACACCCATGTTTCCTTTCCTGATAAAAATTAGCAGAATTTCCCTTATTTGTCTGGAGACTGGAGGAGGATCAAAATCTTGAGGGACAAACCATCCCATCCCACTTAAGGAGTATACAGTGTAAGCTGATTAGAACAGGATATTAACCAGAAAATGGGTGTATCATGTGGTTCTCCCTGGTTCAAGGACAAACTCCTGGACTTGGCATTGAAACCCAGCCCCTTGGGGCTCCAGCCTGCCTTTCCAGAATCCTTTCCCAAACCACACCCATGCTCCAGGTATTCTTGTGGATCTTCCAACATTCTCTGCCCTCTCACGACTATATCTCAGATGGGATTCCTCCCATAGTCTACTTGGTTTACTTTGGTTCAAAGGCCAGTTCAACTATGACTTGTCTTCCCCTGAAAGGTAAGGAACACTGATCAGTCCTCTGTCCATAATGCTTAGTCCATACCTGCCCGATGGCAGCCCATTACAGAATCCTGCAATGCATTGATTGTTGGTCTGTAAGTGCTTGGATATTAGGATCTTTTTGTTCTCCCAGTTTAACCTAGAGCCTGGCAAGATGTATAGTTCCCTAAGAAATACTTATGAGTGTACAGAAGGACAGATGCATAGATGTGTATCCCCAAAGCTGCTTTCCTGGTTTTATAGTTTGTATAAATGTAAACTCTATAAGGGCAGAGAGGTCCATCTGGTTTGTTCACTGCTGAATGGCCCAACTTCTAGAATAGTACTTAGCACATAATAGATTGCAAAAAATATTTGTTGAATGAATGAAACCCAATAGAATATTTGTTCAGGACTTTAACTGAAAAGATAATCGACTTCTGTTCACAAGTATGATTGATTTAGAAGAAAATAATTATTAGACCTATGATGATTCTTTTCTTCACAGTGGGCTCACATTGTTGTTGTCTTCCTCAAGGACTGCATATTGCCACTTGCTTCTAGTAGCTTCTTGTCATTGATAGTTGGACAGGAACTTACCTCTTTCTTCATGGTAAGAATTGGGTAATCCTTAAGGGAAGGTGAGTTGGAGGTGCTGACTTCAGAAAAAGGTCCATTTAAAATGTGTTTATAGCACTGACTTTTCTACCATGGCCTTTCCTGGTTTATCATTCTCTACCAGGAGATTTGGTGGTGGTGGGGCAGCAGGGAGGTGGAGTTGTTTTTAGTTTATGTATAGAGGAGAGAAGCTGTTGACTTGCAGAAAGTGTTTGAAATAGCCCTGGAATTCTTCCCAAGCTACTATGACTGACAGCTTGATGGAGAAAGATGAACAGCTATTTTAACCAACTCGAAAGCAAACTGGGCCTTCTTTATGACAGGAATACGGCAAGTGCAAGACAAACCACCCGATAGTAGCAGACACACAGACTGGAGAGCAGCATCATGTTTTGTTTGTTGATTTTTGCCTTGCACCAATCATAGCACTTTGCTTACAGTAGGGTATGAATAAATAGGTGCTGCCTTTAAAGGAAATTCTGACGAGTTTCATCATCAAAAAGGGTGTTAGAGGTCAGGTCTTTGAAACTTTCCATTTAAAAATGAAAAAGATGTTACCCAGGGAAGGGGATATTCAGTTCAAGGTGTCACAGATCTATAGTGGCAAAATCAGGAGTGGTATGCAGTACTTATCCTGTGGGATTTAACTTGTGGGATATTTGGATTGGCAGTCATGAGATGTAGAGTAATGGGAATGGGATGCTCAGTATTATTGAATCCAGGAGTGGGTTGCAGTACTTTTCATTTGCCTACTAAGCTTCATTTGGTGCCCAAATATTATGACTTGATAATGATTAGGAGCACTGTTCCATACATGTCTTCCGCAAAGGAAAGAGGAAGGCATTAAAGAACACAAGGGAAATGTTGGTGTGTTCACTCATCCCATTTAGTGATGGCTTATTAAGTCTACAACAGTGCCCGTGGCGTCTAGTGAAAGAGCACTGGATAAGTAGTGTAGAGTTCAGGGTGTAGTCCTGACTCAGGCTTAACTACTGTGCATCTTAACCAACTTGGAGTTTGGGGTCTTCATGTCAGCATCAGACTTGTCGACATCAAAGATGTGGAAAGCTTTCACCTCATGTGTTGGCAATTGGTATTAACTGCCTATAGTGCTGGGTTGAAAAGAAATCTGAGGCCACATTTGGGTGTAGAGTAAATGAATGCTATCCATGATTGACTGGTGATATCTGCTATGGACAGTGGGTAGGAAGTTACATCGTGTGTGCAACTTAATTGCTATCCTGGATCAGGTAATCTGTGAAATTCTAATGCCTCTGCACTATTGCTCCATAAGGTTGAGTCATTGCCTTCCAAGAACTAAAAACCTCTGCAGATATGCATAGTTGTTTAGTTTAGTTGAAAATGAAAGCCCCAAAGGGCAACTGAAGCAATGTAATGATTACAAATGTAATGATTACAAAACTGTAGAGAAACAGCAGGGTTTTTTTTTTTGTTGTTTTTTGTTTTTTTTTTAACAAGCACTTTTTTTTTTTTTTTTTCTTCAGACCATTGGCCTTAAACAGAACAAAAGAAAGGCATAGTTTACCCTGGCCAATCCCGTTTCCATGTGTTTTGATGAAGAGTATTGAAACTATAATCCAAATGCACCAGTAGAATTTTTCCTGAGTTACTATTTATCCTAAATGAAAATTTAGTCATCTGTGCGTCATTTCAGTGAAAACCTTGAATCTTTAAATAAGTCACATGAAGTTTAAAAATATAAGCAAGAACCTTTTGTATATTTTGGTCTAGGAGACAGATTTAACTCTACTTTGAAGTTGTGTTTCATTAGGGATGTATTCTTTTGACTATGGGTTTAAATTAAGGTTGTTATACATAATAGTGTTAGCATAGGGAGGGCTGAACAAGGTCATTAAATATGGACCAAATTTGAGATGATCTGCTTGTATGTACAAACAATCTGTGTATGTTCATCTCGGCAAAGGCTCCAAAAGAATTATTTTTAAATTGTACATCCCATTTAAAAGAATGGCAATTGATGTAGATAAGCTTCAAAAGCCCAAGTAGGATCAATCAAACGAGGATGGTAAGTGTTTTACAAGTGATTTTCTGATAGTGTATTTCTTTTACTTCTAAGATATATGGTAGAATGTCCCCCATCAGGTGTGCCTTATTGCTACACAGAACCATAAACTGTGATAGGATTTCTCCAAAAACTAAACTTTAGAGTTAATTTAGAAGGAGGATTTAGTCCTGTTTTACCATGTGTGGTACTCCTAAACTCTTCAAAACCAATGACACTCATCTTAAAAACCGTGTAACGTTGGAATCGGAAGTGCCGTACTTGGTTCTTGTCTTTTGTTTTACTGGAAATGTGAGGCTGTTTGCCTAAGGACCCCTGGCTGGTTATGGCAGAGCTCGTGACTCCTAGTCCAGTGTCTGTTCTTAAATACTTAAAATAAAGACAGTATAAAACAGGATGAAGTCATGTGGATATTATAGCAGAAGAAATGGGAGTACTTAGTCAATGACTTGACCTTCCCCAGTCAATGCTTTGAAAGCTGCTCTGAAGCTTTATCCTCTGGGGTATTAGTATGTTTGATCATTTCTGATGCTAAGAAATAAGCACTGTTAGGGAACAGCTGCCTTCACTTTTGTTGTGGCTCCTTGGACACCCCTGGTTAACGTTTGTGTTGAATCTCAACAATTACTGATCCTTATAAGGTTAGTATATTGACTTCTCCTTCTTTGGAACTGATTTTCTTTATGGTGTACCTGCCCTTTGCTGTAAGTTGCTTCAAATTCTCTCTGGGAGGAAATGAAAAAATAAAAAAGAAATAATTTAGAGAGAATGGTATCTTCTTAGCAGCTTGAATAACTTTTAGGTGTTGGTGATGGGGTTCTTTCGATGAGAAACTTGTCTGATACGCTCTCTGTAGGAGAGAAGGAAGCCTTTGGGGTACCCAGGTTTAAAACCAAAGATAAGGTGCCTCTGTAGATGAAGAGGGACGAGAGGGACCATAGATGGGTAAGCACAGAGAGATGTGGAAGGGACTGTCCAGTGGGGACTCTTCCTTATGGCCCCACAGATCTTGAATAACATGAAGAATCACGATAGGCCAGGAATGGTTGAATTTCTCATGGAAGCTGGTGAAGGGGCTATCTTTGCTGTGGGTGATAGCACACAGTCACCTGACTAGATGAAGTCCTTAAACCTGAGTTACATTTGCTTCTGTAGACCTCAGCATTTGGAATCCCCAGGTGTAGCTTCTGTCCATTTGTTAGAAGCATCATCAAGGGGAACAGAGCAAGTTGCCTGATACAAAGCCCCAACAGAGCCAGCAAGGGACTCCCATCTGACAAGCATGAGGGGAGGGATCTGAAATGGGTGCGTCTAGATTACATGCTTTGTATGCAGGGTTTGTGAACTTCCTTTGTTTAATCAGCTTTCAAAAAGGGTCACCTGGGAGATTTTTGGGCCCATACAGAAGATCACCCAGGCCTCCTTTCCTCTTGGACTAGTCAGACCTCATGATTCCATTATGATCTGATTTCAAAGTAACTGCTGAGGAGGTTTATAAGGACCGTGTAATAATATGGAACATTTGATCAGGGTGTTATCTGCTCTACTTTCTGACCTGAATGAACTGGCTATGAAATTGCAAGAATGCTATAAACATATTAGGCAATTCCTCCCACTCTGCTTTTGTTGTTCTCCTTTCTTTTGTGGGGTGGAGGGGGGTGGTTTGAATTAATTTGATCTTTTAATAATACTTCATAGCAGTAGATCAGTTGTGTTTCATGCCTTGGCTATGTTTCCGGAGGTGAGGGAGAGCTTTTTGATAGTGAGCTAGGTGATGTGGTGACCCTGGTAGCAGGTCATCCTCTCCCTGCCTTTGTAGTCCAGCGGACTGTGTAATATCTGGGGAAATGAAACTGCAGGCCAGACGTCCAGCTCTGGCTTCTGAAACCTCCATTTGGATGTACCTTAGGCATCTGAAACTGAACACGCGCAAAGCAGAGCTTGCCATTCCCCTCCTCCTCTTCCCCCTACACACTCCACTCCTCTTCCTCTTTGCCTCCAACCCTTAGAGACTAGCGTTACCTTCTACCTCCCTACCCTGGCCTGATGCTCAGAGCCATGATGCCTCCTCTCTAAGCGTGCGCTGCTGCCCACCTCACTCTCCCCCATGGCTGCACCCTTGCTCTACACCTGTAGTCCCCTTCTCCCTGGACTGATGTGGCAGCCTCCTCGCCAATCACTGTATCCCCTTCACACCACTCGCCACCTTGTTGCCAGAGGGATGGCTCCAGGAAACAAATCAGACCCTGTCACTCTTGGTTTAAAATCCTCCTGGTGGCTCTCCATAACCTTCCCGATAACGTGCATATTTCTTAAGGTGTTTCTGAATGAACTGTCCTTGTTTCTGGTTCTGTTCTCTTTCTCACCATTTCCTCCACGTGATACCCAGGCTGTACGCAACTTGGGTTTATACAGTGAAGCAGGGAGGTCAAAACCCTAAAATCTGGGGACACATAG
This sequence comes from Balaenoptera ricei, assembly GCF_028023285.1. NCBI lineage: Eukaryota > Metazoa > Chordata > Mammalia > Artiodactyla > Balaenopteridae > Balaenoptera > Balaenoptera ricei. The sequence continues at coordinate 75,062,586 of NC_082640.1, forward strand.
CTACACACGCTCTTGCCTACTGACTGACGGCTCCCGTGTTAGAACTGAGATCAGGGTGCCTCCACTCTGGTTACCTGGACTTACAAACGTGAAAGGAGTGTCACCTGGTTAAGAGAACGCCCCTGCTTACTCTGCTTACCCTCCTTCCTAGCAGAATAAGAAGTTACTGACGGAAGGCTCATTTTTCTCCTCAATTTCATCTTTTTTTTCTTTGGTCTCCAACTATTCTGTCTTCTGGGAGGGCTGGAGTCAGGACTTCCTGAGCCAAAATCAGCTAGCATCTAGCAAGGGCTGGAAGCTTCCAGGCTTCTTCTTCAGTGTCCCGTGGCACCTGTCAGATGACGCACCTCTCGCTTCCCTGAGGGCTCGGGAGGGTGGCTGGGACTTTCTGTGCCCTAGTAACTTGGCTTCCATCAGGAGATGGAAGAGCCAAGCCCAAGTGGACTGGCCAAGCACCAGAGAAGGCCAAAGTCACGGCTCCCCAGCCTGCAGGTTCCTTCAGTGCCCCTCCCCGTCCTCACGGTCCCCTCAGATGGTGGAAATGTCTGTGGCTCAGGCCGTGGCTCTGTGAGTGACTCATGTGAAAGTTCTGGGGAATAAAATAAGACAGCCTGAAAAGGGCCAGAATGCATGAGGCATCTGCCAAAATTGGACCTTTTGTGATGCTTGGCCTGCTCATTGCTCTCCAGGCACTCAGGGGCGGCAGAGGAAGTGGAATCCGTTTAGTTCCCCCGTGACTGCCCCCCACCACGAATAGCCTGGAGAGGGTTTTCTTGTGAAAACGTCTGCTTCAGCCTTCTGTTGCTAGCCTGTGTTTTATTGTCTCCCCCTCCTCTGCTGCTATTTTACTGCCTCCACCCTGACAAAGCACCAGGTTTATTCTCTTGCTCTGTGTATTTGCCCACTTGGATGTCTAACTGATGTATCAGCCTCAGCTAATACATTAGAATTTGAATAAATGTATAACAGCAGGTAGCAAGTGAGTGGTGACAGGGTGACATATTGACTTAATATCTTGTGTAGTGTGATATGAAGGATGTGCCTTTTGGTGTGTATTTTCATTTTAATTATTTTTTGTTGCTTTTCTTAGGCAGACACTTGTAGGCAGTTTTGCGTAATTGTCTGAAATCATTAACATGTTTATTAAATAAGGAAGCAGAGTGCATTATCTAGCGAATCAATTATGTAAATGCACGAGAAGCATAAGAAATTAGTCTTTAACTGTTGCTGAACTACATCCATTTTCTAAATTATACATGAAAGTTGCTGGGTGTACGTGTGCATGTGTTGGGAAGAGGGGGAGTGTTTAAATTCACACACACACACACCCCCCGCCGCCGCTTTCTCAGTTTGAAAGCAGCAACAATTAATTTACGGTTTTCTTCGGGAGGGGGCATTTCTGAGGTACAGAAACTAGTAGGGGTTTCTGTAGATCCTTCGTGTAGATGACAACAGATGGTTGGCAGTGAGAAACAGAGCAATCTCTATTGAAGGGTCTGGGCGAAATGACAAACAGTGTCAGTGAAGCAGAAACAATAGTATCCCTCCTCGGGATAACAATACTATCTAGGTTCAAAATCCTCACTATGTCTAAACCAACCCATCATTCACTCTGATTGCTTATGATTAAAATCTTTAAAAGGTTCCCGTCATTGGTTCAAGTCTAATTTTTGGTAACATTGGCTATTTTCATTTGGGAAGCAGTTGTCTCAAATATTCAGGAACTCGGAGTACCCACCATCCCCTAACTCATTAACTGATCTTGACATGTAAGAGAAGCATCCTTCACTTTGTCCCCTTCTTGGTTTTTTGTCTCAGAATTTTGTAGGTCTCCTTTCTCCCCACAGATTGAAATAGTTCACCCAAACAGACATAGGTTTCCCTTGTTCAGCCTTGGGTTTAGTGACTAACAGGAAAACAATGGTGTTGGACTCCTGCCCTTTCTCTTGGCAGAACATACTTCCCTAACCCTTGGTCTGATGGCAGTCCGAACAGGAAGACGGGCAGAGATCCACCTACTGTGAATTCTCTTCTAGGGAAAGGTTTATGAGCAGGTGAAAGTGTACTTAGAGGAGACAGTAAGAAGATGAAGACTTGCATTCTAGGATGTGAAATTTTAGCGCTCTCAGCTAGAGATACTTGCCTGTTACTGTTTCTCAATTTTCTTCAAAATGGAAATCATACCAACCATTTAGAATACCAATGGTTGCTTACAAAATATTTTGGGAGACAAAAGTAAAATTCTGTGGGACGCAGGAGGATGTCGTAGAAAGAGGTAAATGGCTAGATGTGAACTGGACTTGGCCACTTAGAGTTATCATTTAAACTTTGTGTGCTCTGTAAATTGGTAAAGTGGGCATGATAAGACATAACTCATAGGGTTGTGAAGATGAATTAGAATATATATTAGTGTCTATTAGCCTAAGTTGCGCATAATATTTCAGTAGCTCATGTTTGCTTTCCAAAAGTGTTAAGAACTACTAGGATTTGAGTTAAATTTACGGTATAGTTTCCTATGAGAAAGTAAATAAACCTAGAGACTTTATATAGATTCCCTGCATATAAGAGTAAGTTTATGATAGTAAGTGAATCCAGGAGATCGTCTTGCTGTAGTAGTATGGAAACAAAAAGAGGGTTCTTTTAAATGTAGAAAATATCTTAATACATAGACCATAAAGATATCTCTATAGGTAGATATTTCAATTTCATGTTCAGATTTTCTTTTTGACCATTACTTTAAAAGTAATACATATACAGGGTGGGAAAAAAAAAATCAGCATAGTATCAAAAGGTGTACAATTAAACACATCTCCTATCTTTTTATTTCTGGATTGACTCCCCAGAAGTATCTAGGGTTAATAGGTTTTTTGCATATTTGGGATATACATATGAATCTCTCGGAAGGAGCAATTCCTAGAAGTGGAGATGCTGGGTCAAAGAATGTGTGCATTTTGAATTTAGAAAGATAGGCCAGATTGTCCTCCAAAGAGGTCTTAGGGGTTCACAGTCCTCTCACCAGTGTTGTAAGAGTATCAGTACTGACCACTCTGCATTGGCTGCCATCTTCTCTTTGCCTCTCTAATAGGACAAATGGTACTCGTTGTTTTAACCTGTGTTTTGTTAGTTGTGAATGAAGTTGCGTATCTTCTAGTATGTTTGTTAGCCATGTCCTTTTCTTTTTCTATGTGCTGGCTCTTCCTAAAGCACAGGCCACAGTGCTGTGCTGCTCAGGACAAAGCTCCTGTTCCCTCAGCTGCTGCCCAGGCTTTAGCAAAAGGAACTGCCAGCCCCGCTTTGGGGACTGCTGCAGCTGAAGAGATCCCTCTAACCCGAGATCTGTCTCCCCTGCCCTAGAATACCCATATCCAGCTCTTAGTCAGTATGGGACTGTAAAGGCCCAACCCCTTTGCTGCCAATTTGGCATTTCCAGTCCCTGAGCTGCCCCTGGAGCCAGTGGAGTTCTTTGTTGGGATTTCATCACTGCCCAACTTCTTTTGTGTAGTTGCGGTTCCTTCCCTTCCCCAGTGGGTATTGGTCCTCAGAACACTCCCCAGTGACCCTCCTGCACCCTATTCTCCATCTCTAAATCTGCTTCCCAGAGAGCCCAACATTCAACACTAACCTTACCATTTGTATGCTGGAGTCTTGGTCCTTTTCTAAATGATTTGAAGACACTCTGTTTAGGAGAAATGAGCCATTTGTCTCACTTAAGAGTTATAAATATTTTTCTTCTTTGTCATTTGCTTTTCAGTTTCTTGTTGGTGCTCTTTGCCTTTCGAACGTTTCAAATGCTGATGCAAATTTATCAATTTTCTTTCCTTTTATTTTTAAACTTATGGCATTTGGTTTTTTGTCCCTTGCCTAGTAGAGCCTTCTTAGGCTAAGAATAATTTTTTTAATGTTCTCTTTTTTTGTTCTAACAACTTTATTTTTTACATTTAAATTTTTGAGCCATCTGGGATTTATTTTGATGTAAGACGTGAGAATGGAACCAGCAAAGTTTTTCCCCCTAGTAACTGGCCACTTGTACCCAACATATTTATTGGGTAATCCATCATTCTCCCACATCTGAAATTCCAACTTTATTATATAATTTCTATGTGTATTGTCTATTTCTGAACTATTTTTGTCCCATTTTTCTGACTGATTTTTTGCTAGTAATAAATTGTTTTAATTACCTTAGCTTCATAGTATGTTTTAATATCCAGTGGGGTTAAAAACTGTATATTTCCTGACAGTTCTCGCAGGTTAATTTTCCATGTGCATTTTAGAATTAACTTGGCAAATTTCAAAAATAGTCTTACTGGCATTTTTACTGGGATCACATTAAATTTATAAAGTAATTTAGGGGGAAATAATATCTTCACAATCAGTTTTACATCTGTGAACACTTCGTCTTTCTATTAATTTGTCATCTTACGTCTTGCTGTAGGATTTTGATTTTTTTTCTTATGAATTCTGTATACTTCGAAATTTCTTAATTCTACGTTCTTTTGCTCTTGTACCTAGTATCTTTATATTTAATTGACTTTTGTTTTTATAAGAAAAGCTATTAATTGTAATCTAGTTTAGTAATCATCTAGCTTAATTGTCTTTTAATGTTTTTATTCATTTTCAGTTGATTCTCTTTGGTTTTCTAGATTCAGAAATGTATCATCTGCAAAAATAATAATTTTGCCTCTACCTTTCCAACTTTAAGTGTTCATGACTGTATTACTGCTTGGGCTGCCATACAAAATACCATGGACGAGGAGACTTAAAAAACAAATCTATTTCTCACAGTATTTGAGACTGGGAAGTCCAAGGTGAGAAGCAGAGAGGAGCAAAAGCATGAGCTCCCGAGTACCTCTTTTTGTAAGGACTAACCCTATAAGATCAGAGCCCCACCAATAGGACCTCAGTTTACCTTACTCCAAATACAGCCACCCTGGGGGGTTAGGGCTTCATATGATTTGGGGGCGGGGCACAATCATTCTGTCCACAACAGTGACTTTCACCTACTTGCATTGGCTGGCGCTAATTGGGAAGTATAAGATTACAGAGTATTGGTAGTGGCCATTCTTGTCTTAATGAGGATGCTGTTTACGTGTCACCATTAAGCCTGGTTCTGGCTTTTAAAATATCTTTATATTTATTTCTTTTTCATATTAAGAAGTATTTATAGGCGTGGGAGGGAAAAATTAGGAGTTTGGGATTAATAGATACACACTCCTATATGTAAAATAGATAAACAACAAGGACCTAGTGTATAGCATAGGAAAGTGTATTCAATATCTTGTAATAACCTACAATGGAAAAGAATCTGAAAAAGAATAGATATATGAACATGTATAACTAAATCACTTTGCTGTACACCTGAAGGTAATACAACATTGTAAACCAACTATACTTCAATTTAAAGAAATTTAAAAAATTAAAAAGTATTTGTAGATTCCTAGTTTATTAACACATTAGTGATTGTGATTTTATCACATGCTTTTTTAGCATGTATGGAGATGATCGCATGGTTTTTCTCCTTTAACTTATTAATACTATGAATTATAGAAGTATAATTCCTGTTCTTGAAAGATCTCAGAATCCTTATAATTAGTCCTATTGGTCGTGGTATGTTTATTCTTTCATTGTGCTGGTGGATTCTATTTGCTAATATTTGAGTTAATATTTTTACATAATTATTTAAAGTTAGATCTGAATTTTCTTTTTTGGGGTATTTTGTCAGGTTTGAAATCAGTGTTTTGAAAAAGCTGTTTTGAAAAGATAAATTGGAGGTTTTCTTTCCTGAATACACATTTGAGTATTTTAAATGTAAATCAGCATGAAACAGCTTATTGTTAGTGTCTTTTTCAGTACGTCCCTAAATATGTTTTTTAGAGGAAAGTATTTGACGAGTTATAGTTAATAATTTTCAAGGCTGAACCTGTCCTATTCAAGCTGAAGAAGAAAGATGGAGGGCGGGCAGACATTCCTCAGTTAAGGAGAGATGCCAGAGGAGCTGAGAAATGCATATGTAAGTTCTATGAGAAGGTGAGGAGCTGTGGAAATCAACTGGAACACTCTGGAAATCCATAGAGAAATCTTGGAGATATTTAAGGTAGCAACAACCAAAAACAGCCTTTGTAAATTGGTCTTTTTGGATTGGTCTGCACACTGTATTGTGTGCAGTCTGCAATTATAACTCTTTATTCACAGTTATCCTGTAGCAAAATGTGAGAAGGCTAAGTGGTGTCAGAGTTCCTTTGTCCTCCCTTCTTTACACTCTACTTGGTAGACCCTCCCCATACCTTAGCCTCCTGCCTCTTCTTCCCCATGTAGCCCAGGACCCACCTGGCACTACTCACTGGCCAGACACCAGGACTGTCCTTTCTCCTTCCCACCAAAGCTTACCCTTTGTGTGTAAGGAGCTGTTAGGCCAATCCAAACTCAAGTGCAAATTGGTCCTGGTTTGGTTCTCTCCCAAAGGTGACCTGTGTGTATTTTGCAGGGTGCTGATAATATTTAAGCCCAAGGAGCAGGCAGTGTCCTACCAGGTGGGCTTGCTGGGCCTTTTTGTGTGTATGATGGAGCTGTGTTCCCCACATCTAAGTGGCTGTTAGGGGTCAATCTTGTACTTAGGAAGTCAGTTCATGGTACCATCTGATTCAGCCTCAGCAGTCTTTGCTCTCCTCCAATAGATTTCTAAAATTAAAATTTAAAAAACAGCATTTTTTTCTGGTTTGTTTCCCCCTCTTTCTCATGCAGGACAGTGGGATTAAACTGGATCATTTTGCTGCTTTTTTAGGTTTTTCTTTTGCTCTCTGGGTCTCTCTTTGCTCGTTCTGAGAAATTGCATTAGACTTTATAACAGGGCAGAAGATTACTTAGGAACATATATTGGCTTAAACCTGTTCCGGTCACACATGGTTCTGATAAATCCATTCCAAATTCTACGTTAATTCCAAACTTAACTGATCATAAAAATTTACTTCTAATAGCATAAATTGAAGAACATCGTATATAAGACAAATCTATGAATGTGGCTTAACACCAGCAGTCAATATGTACTCCTTTCTAAAAGATATATCTGTATCCATATATCTGAAATGCAGCCTCTTGAAATGTGGACAGAACTCCTTGATCAGTTTTTGGCTTTAAAAATGAGGAGGATTTTTTTTTAGGGTCCAGTTCACACTTTTCTGTTGTAATACAGATAAGGGTACTGCAAATAGAATGGGAGTTTAGGATTGAGGGTTCTGAAAGGAGGTTTCTTGTGTGAAAAACAGCTTTTCTTGACAAGCTGCTTGTCATCGTTTGCAGCAGCCTCTCTTTTCATTTATTTATTTGGTTTGAAGGAGTTAAGAAGGTGTTTGGTGTATTTTGTGCTGGCAGTTCACACGTCAAAGACACGAGACTAAAAATATTCCCCAAATATGAATATACAGTGGTTTCTTCTTCTTCCTTTTTTCTCTTCCCCCAGTGTTAAAACCCCTGACCCAGCCTGTTGCAATGCCCCTGAGGTGACCCCCTGTGCTTCTGCTCTTGATTTCCTGGGCCCCCCACCCCCGGCCCTACATTGTTATTTTTTACAAAGATTTTGGGGTTCCCTATCTGACCAGCTCCTCCCCCATGGTTTGAACAATTCCTCATCTCTTCGTCTACCATTGCAACTTAGCTTTCCTGGTTCGATTGCTTTCTGTTAAAAGATAAACTGAGGCCTGTTAAATTTGAGTCCATTTGAGCAAACATTGATTTGAATCTGGTCCTGCCAAACCGGAAGTGGTTAGGAGGACGGCCTGCCTGCAGGAGCCACGGGAAGGGGGATGTAGAAGCCTAAAAGGGAAATGACATGAGCGGCTGGAGCGTCAAGCCTAGTGGGCTGTTTGTGATTGGTTGTCCTTAGCATTTTGACTTTGTAACCTTGAGACATTTACAGGCTCAGGTTTTGGTTTGCTTATGTAGACTGCCAGGGAATTAGAGCCACCTCAGTCTGAAGGCCTCCTTGTTTAATTAATTTAACACTCTGTAAGTCAGACAAAGTCAAGTATCATATGATGTCGCTTATATGTGGAATCTGAAAAAACGATAGAAAAGAACTTATTTACAAGACAGGAGTAGACTCACAGACATAGAAAACAAACTTAACGGTTACCAAAGCGGAAAGAGGTGGAAAGGGATAAATTAGGAGTTTGGGATTAAAATACATACACTACTGTGTATAAAAATAGATAACCAACAAGGATCTACTGTATAGCATGGGGAACTATACTCAATATCTTGTAATAATCTATAATGGAAAAGAATCTAAAAAAGAAAAAAAATATGTAAATACACATATATAACTGAATCACTTTGCTGTACAACAGAAACTAACACTACATTCTAAATCAACTCTATTTCAATAAAAATTTTTAAAAAACAACACTATCAGGACTTCTCTGGTAGCACAGTGGTTAAGAATCCGCCTGCCGATGCAGGGGACATGCGTTCAGTCCCTGGTCCGGGAAGATCCCACATGCCGTGGAGCAACTAAGCCCGTGTGCCACAACTACTGAGCCTGCGCTCTAGAGCCCGCATGCTACAACTACTGAGCCCGCGCGCCTAGAGCCCGTGCTCCTCAACAAGAGAAGCCACCGCAATGAGAAGCCGCGCACCGCAGCGAAGGGTAGTCGCCGCTCGCGGCAACTAGAGAAAAAAGCCCGTGCGCGGCAACGAAGACCCAACACAGCCAAAAATAAATAAATAAATAAATTTATTCAAAACAAAACAAAACAAACACTATCAAGGCATTGTCTGGAAGTTCTGGCAGAGGACCATTAAAGAGTGAGGGAGAGCGCACACCTGGGTGGGAACATGGTAGAATGTTTGTTGAAGGACATGACATTTAACCTGGATCTTTATCATGAGTAGGATTTTGACAGGGGGTTATCAGTGAAGCACACCTACTCGTGCTGGTCTGTTAAGTACCCCTACCAGGCAGCATAATTCCTAACTTAGTTGAAAAGCACCTAGAATGCAGAGGCCTTGAAGGAATCACAGAAATGCTGAAAATTTCAGGGACTGTGCTAGGCCTTCTGCCAAAACATGAAGCGAGTGAACTCAGAACCAAGTTTTCTTTGCATTTCTTTCTTCCTCTTTCTTTGCGTTTTTGGAAGTGAGCAGATCCTGGTAAAATGAGGCAACTGACATGTTGAGGAGCAATTTTCTCTCTTGAGAAATAAGTTCGACATTGTGCATTCAGTGTACTGTGAATGTATATGCGTACTGGTGGTTACATTTATAGCAGTACAACTGAGAATGTGCAAATGAAGTCTGGGAGGTGTCGAATGGTGGCCTCCAGCATCAAGCAGAACTTTCCTGGGATGAGAGGAACTGCCAATCAGGTAACATTTCCTTTCATACCAATTTTTAAAGCAGTATTTTTAAAGAGAACCTGGAAAAAGGCTAGAATTTTGGGAAAACAAAAAGAAAAGCTTTTGGAGAGCATCTTTTTTTCTTGTGAGTTGCGTGTGTGTTTTTTTTTTAAGGTTCTTTTCTCCCATCAGGTCTTAAGCTCCCCCTGTCTCACCAGTCCCTGGTACCAGCCACCAAGGCAGAACAGCACGTCAGTGCTGGCCTGTGGTGAAGTTGCTGGGTTTCATCAAGCCATAGGTGAGCCAGGGGTTTATCTGAAGATCTCCCTGCAGAATCGAGCTCATAGGCTTAAGGGATCTGCTTCCCTGGGCAAGATTATATAGTCCCTTAAAGCTACAGGGTTACCATCAGGCTGCTAGCTCAGGTGGCCCCTGCGTTGCCTCCATCACATTTTCTCACCTGCAAATCAAAAACCTTTCTATTAATTTATCCATAAGTTGACATGTTAAGATCCTCTTCTTCCTTTTTTCCCAGTCTGACTCCACGAATTGGAATACTTTGTGTTCCTTTATTTTTTTGTTGGTATGTCTTTATTTTCTAAAAAAGTAAATAAGACTTTGGGTTTTTTTCAGGCAAATTGACTAATTCTTCTCATTTATTAAGTTAAACAAGTGTTGTTACCCAAACTGGGTTCCATGGAACACTGGTGATTGGTGAGGGTGTTAGAGTTTTTCTGTGGAAAATATTTCCGGGGTCAGTTTAGTTTGGGGGATCACTACCTGCCTCGTCTCGCCTTGGTTGCTTCTCATTGCACATTAGCATATTAAAGACTGAGAGATTTGCAGGTAAAAGAAACGATCTGTAAAATTTGTTGAGTCCAGCATTTGCAGAATTATTTTTTCCTCATAGTACCTCTTAACATCCAGGGGACACAAGGTGTTCCACAAACCAGTCTGGACTGTGGGGAGTAAGACCTTCCCCACATCTCGTGAGGGCTTCTCTGTGTGGATCACAAGTGTTTTGCTGGTATAGTAGTTTGATTTTAAGGCGTGAAGGGACTTGGATTCCTTGCGATAGAAAAGCTCACACATTTTGCAAAAGATTTCCGAAGATCTGTGCTTAAAACAGGCAGCCGCTAAAATCTGAACATTTTCAGAGTGGTCTTCTTTGCCCTAGGGAAGGAGTGACAGCCAACCCGAAGCAGTACGTTTTCATACTGTGTAAAGTCTGCTTGCTCTCTGAATATTTTTATTCAGACATTATTCAGCATACACGGAACCATCTAGCTCCATCCCACATCTCCGTGAGTCACTTTTTTTTAAGTACTTCTTTTTTAAAAAGTGTCTCATGCACATAGATAGAAAAAAAAAAGAAAGAGTAAAAATAAATCCTGTTGTTTAATTTAAAAACCCAAATGAACCTTAAGCACCAAATACATATGTTTCTCACTTTCTTGGATTACCAAGAATTATCACCTGTGTTCTGGTCCTAATCCAAGCATGTGAGTTAGCATTTTTTAACCATAAAAATGAATGCTACAGAAACAGCATGTCAAAATAGAGATGATACTGTGTTAAATTCTCCCAAATGACTCAATATAAACCAAACATGAAACAGTCCGTTATAAGCATATGCTCAGGTTAACAGCTCCTTCTACTTCTCTTTCCAGGGTAATTATGTTGTCCTAATGGACAATACCTTTGCAATTTATTTGTCACTCTTTCAATATTGTTGCCCAGGAAATGGAATGTTGAAAGTTACTCACTATTGTTGAGTGAATTTACTCATTGTGTGATATTTATGTCGGAATTGTAACCTGTTACTGCTTATTATTTCATAATTAAATTCAGGGCATGAAAAGTGTAATTTTATAGCTCTCTATTACTGTGTTAATTTAACGTAATGCAAATTGATTGTTCAGCAGGAGTGGCACTCATTGCAGACACATTTTAAATTTAAAAAATGGTAAATGTATTTGAGCTCTGTTCTGAGAATGGAGAGGAAGTGCATTTTGTGGTGCTGGAGAAAAATCTGCGTTTGGAAAGGCCTAGAACACTGACACAAGCACAGTTGTTCAGTGCTGCAGGGTGATGCCTTTCATCACCCTGCAGCTCAGTCTGGCTACAGACACATACTGCCAGGAAAGGGGGCATTTAGAAAAAGAGAACAAGTATGTGTGTGATATGAATTCTGCAGGAAAGATCTTAAGGCCTGTTCCTTTAAGAAAATTAATACAGTATTCACAAACACAAAAAGCAGTTGAACCTCATTCTCCAGGTTTGGGCTGCCTTCCTTTCTTGAGAGAAAACATCTTTGAAAGTTAGACCATCAGCTACTATTGCTTCTGCATTGTATGTGCTGTGGACCAAATGAGTGATCAAGAGCCTGCAGTGAAATACAACTGGTCAGAGTTGGTAGTGTTCAGAAGACAGTTTAATGTAAATAGATCCAGATTTTGTTCAAATCTTGTTTTTCATTCATACTGAGAAATGTTGGCCACGTTTATTTGGGTCTGAAGACATATCTGCTCCTCCTTTTCTGACTCTTACTAGCCTTGATCTCCGGTCATCGGATATTGGACCATGCCTACTTGGCATGGCTAGATGCCTAGATGACAAATCCCAAGAAATATCTATATGTGAAACTGAGACCATCTTGACTTTGGACTTAAAATAAACATGATGTTTATGAATCTTATTTTAAGAGCATAAACTTGAGGAAGAGATGATATCCTGTACAGGAAAGCACTGCGAATGAAGTTTCAAGGGCTTCCCAAGGGCATTGTGTTATAATAGCCATTATTGTGATGATCACCATACTCAATGCCAGTCTCGTGTTGATTGATCCATACTGGTGTCTCTGAACTGTTTTAATTGAGCCCTTTAATCTGAAGAACTGCCCCGTTTCCCCCACCAACACCACCAAAATGAATGAATCATCTTGTTTTTCTAGTTTTACTGAGACATGACTGACATACAGCACTGTTTAATGTGTACAGCATAATGACTTGACTTTCATATATTGTGAAATGATTACGACAATAAGTTAACATCCATCATCTCATAGGTTTAAAAATATTTTTCCTTGTAATAAGAACTCAAGATTTACATGCTTAGAAACTATCAACACTGCCATATGGTATTTTTAATCATCATGTTGTACATTATATATCCCTAGGACTTATTTATCTTATAACAGGAAGTTTATACCTTTTGACTGCCTTCATCATATTCCCCCTCTCCCCGCCTCTGGTAACCGTAAATCTCTTTTTCTATGAGTTAAGTTTGTTGTTCATTTTTTGAGTCCACAGATAAATCAGATAAAACAGTATTTGTTTGTCTGACATTTCACTTAGCATAATGCCCTCGAGGTCCATGTTGTTGAAAATAGCAGGATTTCCTCCTTTTTTTTTGGCTGAATAATATTTCATTGTATACATATATGCACCACAACTTCTTTATCCATTCATCTGTTAAAGTACAGTTAGGTGGTTTCCATGTCTTGGCTGTTGTAAATAGTGCTGCTGTGAACATGGGACATCTTTTTGACATAATGTTTTCATTTCCTTCAGATATATTCCCAGAACTGGAATTGATGGATCATATGATAGTTCTATTTTAAATTTTGGGGGGAACTTCCATGATGTCTTCCATAGCGGCTATACTGATTTACAGTTTGACCAAGGATGCACAAGGGTTTCCTTTTGTCCACATCCTCACCAGCACTTATCTTTTGTCTTTTTGGTGATAGCCATTCTAACAGGTGTAAGGTAAGATCTCATTGTGGTTTTGATTTGCATTTTCCTTACGATTAGTGATGTCGATTACCTTTTCAGGTACTTGTTGCCCACTTGTATAGCTTCTTTGGAGAAATGTCTGTTCAGGACCTTTGCCCATTTTTTTTTTTTAATGATGGAGCTAGGTATTTTTTTTTAATTAATTTATTTTATTTTATTTATTTTTGGCTGTGTTGGGTCTTCATTTCTGTGCGAGGGCTTTCTCCAGGTACAGCAAGTGGGGGCCCCTCTTCATCGCGGTGTGCAGGCCTCTCACTATCGCGGCCTCTCTAGTTGCGGAGCACAGGCTCCAGACGCGCAGGCTCAGTAGTTGTGGCTCACGGGCCTTGTTGCTCTGCGGCATGTGGGATCTTCCCAGACCAGGGCTCGAACCCGTGTCCCCTGCATTGGCAGGCAGATTCTCAACCACTGCGCCACCAGGGAAGCCCCCTTTGCCCATTTTTAAGTTGGATTGTTGTGGGGTTTTTGCTACTGAATTGAGTTCTTTATATATTTTGGGTGTTAACCCCTTAGCAGATATGATTTACAAATATTTTTTCTCATTCTGTAGGTTTTTTTCATTGTGTTGATTCTTTTGCTGTGCAGAAGCTGCCTAGCTTCACGTAGTCCCACTTGCTTGCTTTTGGTTTTCCTACTTTAGGTGTCATATCCAAAAAATCATTGCAAAGATCCATGACAAGGAGGTTTCTTCTAGGATTTTTATCATTTCAGTTCTTATGTTTGAGGGTTTAATCCATTTAGCCTTAATTTTTGTGAGTGGTATAAGAAAGGGAGCCAACTTCCTTCTTTTATACGTGAATATTCAATTTTTCCAGCACCATTTATTGAAGAGACTGTCTTTTCTACATTGAGTATTCTTGGCTCCCTCATCAAATACTAGTTGACCATATAAGGATGGGTTTATTTCTAGGCTCTTGATTCTGTTCCATTGGTCTGTGTGTCTGTTTTTATGTAAGTACTATACTATTTTTATTATTATAGATTGTAATATAGCTTGAAATCAGGAAGTATGAAGCCTCCTCCTGATTTGTTCTTTCTCAGGATTGCTTTGGGTATTTGGAGTCTTTGTGACTTCATATATATTTTAGGATTTTTTTTTCTACTTCCATAGAAGATGCCTTCAGATCCTTGAAGGGATTGATTGAGTCTATAGATGGCTTTGGGTAGTAAGGATATTTTAATAATAACAATTCTTCCAACCTGTAAACATGGAATACCTTTCCATTTATTTGTCTTCAATTTTTTTTCATTGGTATCTTAGTTTTCAGTGTAGAGATCTTTTACCCCTTTGATTAAATTTACTCCTAAATATTTTATTGTTTTTGATGCTATTATAAATGGGAGTGTTTTTTTCTTTTTCAGATAATTCATTGCTAGGAGAACTGCCAATAAATGACTGTAGGTTCATTTATTGTTTGTTTACAAGAAATAGAAACCTCTTTTCTTCCCCAACTCTGTTTTGTGGTAACAAGGTACCCATTCTCTTTTGTCTCATTGTAGTCTATTCATGCCTTTTCTATCCTTTAATTAAAAGAACTAGTAACCAGACTTTTAAAAAATACTTAAATGATTTTGCTTGGATTGTTAACAACAGTAGATTGAACCTCAAACATTCGATAATGGCTACAAATTTGCTCCACTTTGAGCTTTATGACCACTAAAATGGAACCATCTCTAGGGTCAAGGGTAACAGCTGGTTAACAATGCTCATCTGGTGCCACATGACCATTTAATGGTATACAGGAGGATAACAGGGAAAGTATAATTTCTGAGAATGGGTTTTTTTTTTTTTTTGGGGCTGCATTGGGTCTTTGTTGCTGCGCGAGGGCTTTCTCTAGTTGCTGCGAGCAGGGGCTACTCTTTGTTGAGGTGCACAGGCTTCTCACTGCAGTGTCTACTTTTGTTGCAGAGCACGGGCTCTAGGGGTGCAGGCTTCAGTAGTTGTGGTGCGTGGGCTCAGTAGTTGTGGCGCATGGGCTTAGTTGCTCTGCGGCATGTGGGATCTTCCCAGACCAGGGATGGAACCCGTGTCCCCTTCATTGGTAGGTGGATTCTTAATCACTATGCCACCAGGGAGGTCCCTCTGAGAATATTTTAGTGGATAAATATTCCGGGGGTGGGGGAGGGTCAGATTTTATGTCGGTGGGGATGGACATGGATTCTGAGCTTGTATGGTGAGGAAATCTTTTCTTTCAAGAATAGCGGATAATAAATTCTGGAAGTGGCATGCTAGATTTAAATCAGGGTCAGTCCCTACAAAGGAAGATGGGTGATAAAGATGCTTACAACATGTACCACGTAGACCTTTTAGTAGCCCCTTTTGTTGAATTTTTGAAGATCCGGATGCTTTTTGTACTCCACCCCCCAGCTTCAACTTTTTTACTTCTTCTTCTCTTTTTTTTTTTTTTTTTTTTTTTTTAACGATCAGACATTGAGGATTCTTTTTTTAATTAATTAATTAATTTATTTTTGGCTGTGTTGGGTCTTCGTTTCTGTGCGAGGGCTTTCTCTAGTTGTGGCAAGCGGGGGCCACCCTTCATCGCGGTGCATGGGCCTCTCACTATCGCGACCTCTCTTGTTGCGGAGCCCAGGCTCCAGACGCGCAGGCTCAGTAATTGTGGCTCACGGGCCTGGTTGCTCCGCGGCATGTGGGATCTTCCCAGACCAGGGCTCGAACCCGTGTCCCCTGCATTGGCAGGCGGATTCTCAACCACTGCGCCACCAGGGAAGCCCCAAGTTTTTTACTTCTTTACCCAACCTGTATACATAACCATGGGTCAGTTTTACTAATGTTTCAGAGGTGGCAGCGAGATGGCCGGCAAGGTCAGCATCTCAGTGGTGCGTACTTGATTGTCCTCCTTGTTCAATCTAAGATGATGTGTCAGGTCTTGTTCCCAGTGTTGCTTGGTGTCCCTCAGACTTTCTAATCAGCTGGTTTGTCACTTTCAGCTGCCTCTGAGCTCACCACCCATGGTTCTAATCGTCCTGCTCTCCACTTACCTGGCGCCAGGCTAAGCGCTTGTGCAAAGGATGTATTTGTAGCTACATGGTTTTGGGATTTGGTGCTAGGTTTTATTTTATTTTTTGAAATGCAGAAATAAAAGTCTGACATTACAAATGTGAGAATAACATCAAAGTGTGAGAAAAGCTCTCACACTTACATATTATTCTCACACTTTGGGGAACAAAATAAGGCTTTATTGGTACGTTGTGTCTGCACTGCTATAAGTGGAATATATCATATTATTCCTCCAAAATTATGATATAAACAGATAACAACACAAAAGTTTTGTTAAAGCAAACATTTAACTAGTATACATCCTGGAAACAAAACAATATAAAGAAGAAGGAGAACTGGTTACTGTTAGAAAACAAAAGGAAAGGAGGCTACTTTCTGTGAATTTTCAAGGATTCTTGATCTTATCTGCAAGAATGGTTCTAACCTCAAGAAATGTACAGCCAAACTGAGTTCTTCTACTACTTAAGTGATGGAAGCGCATATCAGATGCTGACTGAACTAAAATCATGGTGCCCCTGACCTACTTCATTCCAGATTAAAAAGGAAGGAAGATACTAATTTTTTTAATTATTATTTTTAATATTTTATTATTATTATGGGTATTAAGTTTGAACAAAAAGACTTTAAACTGATTTCACAAACAGATGCATTCTACCTCTATTTGGGAATTAATGTAAATAGACCACCTATCTCCTCATCCATTTATGGTATGTTGTGTGAGTACCAGCTCTGATGTCCTTTGGTTTGATTTCTGTTCCTATAAAGGGTTCCCATCTTTAAAAGGAAGCTAATTATTGACCGAGATTGTTGACTTTCATGCATACCTTCCAAAACCAAGGAAAGAATGGAATAATTATCCAGATACCAAAGAATAAAAACATGTTCCCCTTGATTAAACAGGTAGTTAAGGCCAAAAGAATTCTTCTTATGTGCTTTTCTTGATAGACCAAATAATTATTTGAATTTTCAACTCTATCACCCTAGGGAAAAATAACCTTACATGGTGAGTTCTCTTGAAATCTCTCAGGATGTGGGATGTTGGAAAGGGCCATGTTTCTGGCGGTGATAATCAGTAAACGATCGGAGCTGTTGGAGTGATACACTGATGAAGGAAAATGCCTGCTCTCCTGAAGGCCCATCAAAACACAAAGACGGAAAGTCTCCAGGTGTGATCACACCTGTCAGACACTTGGTTATGTTATGTTTCTTAGGCCAAGGACAACCAGAAAAGGTCAGAGTTAGGTTTGAAAATTGTGTATTTGGTAATCTAAAGATGAGTTGCACATTTCCCTTTTTTTTAATAAATCAAGCTTGAGTCATTGCATAGTTGTGTATTATTCCTACCCAAGGGATTAAGAACAGGAAATCTTGCTCAATTCCTTATGGGTTCACTATCAAGGCTAATAATTACTGAGTGCCTGCTCTGTTCCTGGTACTCTTCTAAGTGACTTACATGTGTTCTTTTGACGCTGCCTTACGGAATTGGTGAGGTACGGTTACTGTCTTCTGGCCTGTCCATGAAGAACTGGAGCTCAAAGTTACCAGGGACCTGGTATTCAAGCACTAGTGGTAGCTACAGGGTCTGTGCTCTTTGCTAACCCTAGACTAGCTGTTCTTAGGTGGGAGAGGAAATCTTTTGTAGGCCACACTGATCAAGAAACTTTTATATTAACACTATTAATCTTCAATAAGCTCTGAAAGTCTAGCAGACCATTCAGCACTTTGAGACTGGCCTGGCCAAGCCAGTTCTCAGACTTCGGCAGATTTCTTAGGGAAGGATGTAAGGTGTCAATGAGCCATAAATGGCTAAATGAGGGTGCTAAATGTGGGTGCCCACTGAGAGTTCTGAAAGCCCAGGGCTGCTCACTTAGTCAACTGTGGTTCCAGAAATACGTGATCTCCCTGCGTGAGCCTGCAAGGCATCAGGCCTATCACAAAAGAAACCAGCCAGTGCTTTCAACAAACTGGGCTTCCCCTTTCAGTTGGGTTTTGGTAAGATGTTCACAAGAATTTGTCTTCGTAGTGGGGAATCTCAGTGTACTATGCTGCTGTTAGAATCATTTTCATCGAAGCTAATGACATGGTAGGAAGAAGGGTAGGTGTTAGAAAGGTAGGGACAGGGGTTGGTGGTATCAAGGCAAATGTTCCTAGATTCTTGGAACTTGCAAGGAACCTAAAATAGGATGCCGGAGAAACCAGTCCATTTCAACAAATGGCTGATTGATTTCAAGTTGGAGGAGAGCAGAGAAGGTAGGCTCATGGAGTAGATGTAGTCATGGCCTAAGAGTCCCTCCCTTGGAGCCGATGGACCTTGCATCTGTCTGGGCTTCCTCTGGCCACTCTGACTTCCAACTCAGCCCCATCCCTGGCTTGCGTGATGTCACGGTGCCCGCTGAACTTCTCCCTCTCCCAACGGTCAGTGGCCACTTCCGGTTTTCTTGCTCCTTATATATGCTTCTCCAGATTGTTCTTGCCTTGGGTCATTTTTGTTTTAGTTTGTTTTGTTTTCACAGTAAGATGGTTATGTAAACCTGCTGAAAGGGTAAATTTAACTTGTTTTACTGTTAATACAATCGTTACCAAAGTCTTGTGAGAATTAGGCAATGCCAATTTGTGTTGCTATCCCATAGTTAAAAGGTTCAGGAAGGTGTTCAGAATTACTTTGTCTTTACACTCCCAGAGGGCATTAGCAGTTACCGTGCAGAACCTGATGTATTATCTGATTGACATTATTTTATATACATACTAATAATTAGGAAAGTACTTCAAAAAAAAGACAACTTGGGTTTGGGGGTAAGAAACAAAGCTGTTTCTTTTATACATTTTCTAGTATTTACAGTTTTAAAGAGTTTGCTTTTTGAAGCATGCTTAGTTACTATTAAACTATTGTGTTCTCATAGTTGGAAAAATTGGAAAAATCTAGTGAAAAGTAGGCTATTTTAATTAACTGCCAGATTTCACAACAGTGGAGTGTTCCATTTTGATCCAAAGAGTTATATAGCAGGATTTATTCAGCGAGTTCTTGATATTTATAAAAGTGTCACCAGTGAAAACGACACACATTTATACAGGTCAGTCATATAACTGTACCCGGCAAATGGTACCAAACGTATGGGCTGTGTTTCCCCCGCTAGCAGTGCAATTTGACCTTATTTATAGAACAGTAAGTAAAGTCGATGTTCTTTCAGCTGTTTGCATTTCTGACAGCAGTACTGTTACAGCAGAATGTATCCAAAAGCCAGAGGAAATTCAATTTATGTTTATAATCACTAAAGAACAAGCCCTTAATTATTGCACTTCATTTTTAAGAATTATAGTTATAGCACATTGAAATTTACTTTTTTATTATTCATCTTTCGACATTACTTATTACAGTATCATGAGATTATTAAATACAATATTGGAAGGAAAAATCTGAACTGGAATGTTCGATGCCTATAAAACAGGAACAAGGATGATTATACTTTATTATGGGAAATAATTTTTTTTAAACAGCAATAACAATCTAACATAGGAGACACTTGGGTGAATCGTCTTTGTTTTGCCATGATGAAGGTCATGGTTTATTGATCATTCAAACATCCATTAAGATATAAAAAATTAATAATTTTCTTGTTGACATGTATATGTGCTAGCATTTAATGTGGTTATATTTGGGGGAAATTAAGATGAATTGAATTTATTTTTCCGGAATGCCATGGTTTCTGTAAACCACTCTGAATTACGCACTTCACTGAATTTCTACTTCCATTTTATTTGGAGAATAGGCAGATTAGTGAGCAAAGTCCCTCTTTTTTAAAGACTTGGATGCAAATCTGATTTCTCTTTTATAAAGAGAAGAGGGAGGGCAGGATGGAGAGTAAGAGGGAAGCGATTGGGAATGCCCAGAGGGACGTGAAGTCTGCCCATATGTTCCAGATCCTCTGGTAATCAGGTTCTCAGCATCCACCCCCCCAGTTCCAGTTCAGTGCTGTTTTTCCATATGCAAATTTCTCCCTTTGCCAATGATGAAATTTTACGCTTAGAACCATTTGGTTCTAAGGCAGGATTCAGGAGTCAGGTCTGCTTTCTCTCAATCCTGTGCTCCTTCCCTTTGATTCCCCTGCCGGCCTTGGAACTTCTCAGTGTGTTTGTCCACTGCACCAAAGCAGGGCTTGGATTTCGGAATGTTGACTTTCATTTCATATTTAATGTATTAATATATCAAAAGTGCTTAGGACACCATCTAACAGATAGTAAACAGTATAGCAACGTTGGCTAGTAGTAATATTATTATTTTTGTAGCATTAGTAACTTGACCCCAGTTTCCCGAACTTTCCAATGAATGATCAAAGCCGCCCCCTAGAGCCTCCTGCCCTTGCCCAGCAAGCCGCCAGCCGGCCCAGCCCCCAACACAAGAATGGCTTCCAAAGAGACTGCAGCTGTGTTCCCTCCAGAGAGGCTGAAGCACCCTGCCCAGCAAGTGCTGCTTCAATCTGCTAGAAGTCTCTTTGACAAAGAATCTAGATTGATTTTTTTCCACGCGTGAATCAAAAACTTTCAAAACAACTATTTTTAACAGATAAATACATAAATAACGGAAACATTTTGCTGAGACATCAGCTGGATCTGGTCCTCTGGAGAGTTATGGAAATAGTCCCTGGTAAAAACAAAGGCAAGAGTGTTTGAGACTGTCAGGTTCACACCTAATGTTCAAAAGTGTTCTGACTTTGCCGGCCGAGCAGAGCAGGCTTGTTCTTCCCATAAAACACACTGGTGAACTAGCTCTGGGGTGGTTGGTGGTGGTTTGCGTCACTGGATACTATAGAGGGTTTGGGTAGTGGGTGTATCCTGGGAACTCCATATGCGTGCTAAGATTATTTATAAATGTGTGGAGTATTGGGAAAACTTTTATATTGGGGTCAAGAGACCTGCAATTCATCCACTACTCATGAGCTGGATCTTATTGATACCAAAACTACATTGCGAACATAGATGTCAGCCTTCTCTTCTTTGCTGCTGCTTTTTTTTTTTTAAATACATTTTCGGACATTTTATTATGTTGAAACATACATAAAAGTTGAAAGAAATGTATAGGGAAAATCCATCCTAGAGTGGATTTCAGCAGTTGTCATGCCGCCAACTACAATGTACTGAGGACTTACGTTCCAAGTCCTGTGCTAACCCTTGACCTATATTTTCCTCATTTAATCCTCTTGGTGACATTAGAGATAGATAAACTTAGCTCTATTTTATAGATGAGGAAATCGGGCTGAAAGAGATGAAATTACTAACTCAGAGTACTTTTAGCTATTAAGTGGCAAAGCACAGTTGGAACCCAAGTCTATTAACTCTAAATTCTGTGTTTAACTGCCACCCTACTGCCAAAACATCTCATGCTGCTAGTGAGAAAGCTTTCACTTCGTTCTTTGATTTTCATAGAATCAAAATCTTCATAGCCCACCATAAAACATTCTTTTTCAGGTCTTCAGGTGTCTTATTTGACCTTCCTGGGCCTCTTTTTCCATCTGTGAGATGAGGAGGTCATAGAGGATTTTGACCTCTTCCAGCTCTAAGATCATGTAGAGCCAGTTACCATTACCAGTCTTCAGATAGGTACATGTATGTCATCCCTTCCCAAACACATCTGAGTTACCTCCATTGTATGGATGAATAAACAAGTAAAATATTATGCCAACATCACTGTAACTAATATTATTATGCCTCCTCTTCAGAGCAATGGAAAAATATTAATTATGCTCTCAGGATTCAAGGGAAGGTTTCTACGGGTACTGTCATCTCCCCTACTCTTTATCCTCTTTCTGCTTCCTTCCCTCCCTTCCTGGTTTTCTCCTTCCTTCTTTTTATTTATTTATTTATTTATTTTATTTATGGCTGTGTTGGGTCTTCGTTTCTGTGCGAGGGCTTTCTCCAGTTGCGGCAAGCGGGGTCCACCCTTCATCGCGGTGCACGGGCCTCTCACTATCGCGGCCTCTCTTGTAGCGGAGCACAAGCTCCAGACGCGCAGGCTCAGTAGCTGTGGCTCATGGGCCTAGTTGCTCCGCGGCATGTGGGATCTTCCCAGACCAGGGCTCGAACCCGTGTCCCCTGCATTAGCAGGCAGATTCTCAACCACTGCGCCACCAGGGAAGCCCTCTCCTTCCTTCTTGATAGGGAGACATGATCAGGGTGTAAGAGTCCAGAGCGTTTTGGAGTTGATGAGCAGTCATCTTCAATTTCCTGTTGTTTGCAAACGTTCTTAAGAAATTGAAAACATCTGAAACTTTGTTAGCTGACTGTGGGTTGGTCACCTGCTTAGTTGAACTCTCTGAGGACTTTTTGATGAAGAAGGGAGGGAGAGGTAGTGGTCTGTGTCCTTCTTACTCTCTCCTCAATCTTGAACCTCTTTGAGCTGCAGACAGATGTCAGGATGAGAAGGTGGAAGCAGGCAAGCAGGTAGTTGGAGGTGTTTCCTTCTCTCATCCTTCACGAAGCCCTGGCAGAATGAGCAAGTGCCCAGAGTTTCTGATCCTTTGATTCATCAGAACCAAGACTTTGAACTTTGCCATTTAAAACTTTGTCGCTTTTTTTATTGTGATAAAACACACGTAACATAAAACTGACCATTTTAGCCACTTAAAAATATGCAATGCAGTGGCCTTAAGTACATTCACAGTGTTGAGCAACCATCAGCACTCTCTAGTTCCAGAACCTTTTCATCCACCCAAACAGAAACCCTGTCCTCACGAGCACACACTCCCCACACACCCATAGTCCCCTCCCCCAGCCCCTGGCAACCACTGATCTACTTTCTCTATGTATTTGCTTATTCTGGACATTTCATATGAATGGAATTATATAATATGTGGCCTTGTGTGTCTGGCTTCTTTCACTTAACATGTTTTAAGAAAATAATGACATCTCTAATCTCCAGGTAGTTTTACTTTTTTCTTAATTTGCCCTCAGATCACACATGGTACCTGATTTTCTAAGCCTCTTCAAATACTTTCTGTAATATGCAGAAGGGGAAAATATCTAGAAGTGAAGATGATATCTAGAAATAGGAGATCAAATAAAGAGTAGACGTATTTCCATAATGACTTATAAAACTGCCAAATGCAGATTTTGATTTTCTGCCTGGCTGGAAAGTCATTGAGTGTTAACAAGACATGTGAATTCTTAAATTATTTTTTTAAGTTATTTTCAGCTATTTTAATTCATGACACTAAATTGCTATTGTCCAAAGGGTTGGGGGCATTCAAAGAAGGGAATGGCATATAGGCACATGCCTGTGGTGGCCCATGTTTCTTCGTGGGTGGCATGTAAGTTAATGTGTAGGACTAGATGGGTGAGTCTCTTTCCCAGGCCATGGTCTGCTCATGACCTTGGACTTCACTTATCACTTGATGTCCTATCTGTCGGGATGCTTTCCCAAGGTTGGCTTGTGCCCTGAGAGAATATATCCCTTGTGATCTGCTTTCACTCCCTTGGAGGAAATTCAGAAGGCATTCTCCTCTCCCCTTTTCTGACAGTTATCACAGCATTCATATGTGTTCCTGGCAGTTGAGAACCAGAGAGAGAACACTGCAACCCTTCCGTAAAGCTGGAAAGACCAAGGGAGCATATGTGACAAAATTCATTGCACACCCCAGGTTTTCTCTCTGCCGGCATCCCTGAGTTACCTAACGTAATCCACAGCCTCAGAGGCCCGTGCTCATGGTATCTGTAATTAAATTCATTTGTATGGGTGCCCAGGGAATTCGAGTGACGAGCCCTCTGAGTGGTTAACTACAAACAGGAGCACACTGGAATTACAGCATCCTTTGGGGTCTTGCACATTTCATTGGACTGATCTGGAGTTTGGGTACTCTTTGGTTTTCTTTATTTGCAGTTGAAAAAATAAAGGCAAACCAATCATTCTCAGGTCAGTTTACCATTTTTTTCCCTTGGTGCTTTTTCAGTGTACCCCTGGAGGAGAAAAAAAAAAAAGCCACACAGCAATCATGATATAGGGGAAATACAAGAATCAATCCAACTTAAGTAGAAATGACAAAGAAGCTGACTCCTGAGATCGTTTCAGTGTGAAACCAAAAGGATTTTCCCTCCGTTTCCGCTTCCTTTTTTTTTCCTTCAGATTTAGAACGCTATGGGTAAGCCTCTTCCACTGACTACAGAATTAGGTAGATTAATTAACACCTGTCCTATAGCTGTAAGAAGTTGGTGCATACAGCGTGGACTCGGAGTCTATGCCAGACCACTTAAAAAGGAACAGTGTGGGGTTCAACTTCTGGCCCTTAGACATTTTCATAAATTAGAAATATTGAGAGCCAGCCTTAGTGCTCTGTCCTCACTAGAGAGCCGGATGGTTGAATGGAGTTGTGCTGGGTGATTTGTCTGGATGGCCCATGTTAACGATGACAAATGAACTTGAAGACAACTGTTGAAAAAGCCTGGAAGGCTGAGTTCTGTAGTTGAAATGTTCTGTCAAATTTTAAAAACTCAGCTTAAATGCCAGCAGTGCAAATCTTCTAGAAGGCCACCGGAAGGAAATTCCTGCATCTCCAGATAGGCTGCGTATTTGTTATTGCCATTAATTGGGTCTGTAAATCATGTGGTGAGAGAAGAAAAATCTTGGGTGGTGGGGAAATGACTGCCTATTTCTTGGGATAAGTATTTACTAAACATTTCAAGTCAGTGAAATGACAAGTTGTTGAAACGAAAGGACTAAAGGGTGTAGAGTCACACGGGGACCTTTTTTTGTGACCCTGATTTTCCTGATCATGCACAAATTCCATCTCTTTATTCCCACCAGTTGAAATGCTGTATTTAATTTGTTTAATAATATTCACGAGGAAGACTTAGTATTCCTCACATGTCATCCTCCAAAGTGAATTGGTAATGGTGTTATCAGAGTTACTCCATCATGAGAAATAAACCAAGTCCTTTTGCTGTTGGAGAAAGGCTGCCAGGCATTGTTTACCAGACACTCAAGGTCAGAGGGCAGAGTCAGAAGTACACTTGGAAGCAGTTTGAAGACTGTGACATACTGCCTTTCAGAGAAGATCCCTGCTGGATCTTTCCTGGGTAGGTGTCTAATATTGTAATATAATATAATTGGATTTTAATTGCAATCTGATTTTAGTGTGTGTGTTTCTGTTTGCTGCTGCAGAAGGATGATGCTCCAAATGAAATTATACGGTACCTCTCCCAGGGCAATTTGTTCTCCACCAAAAATGTACTGGGAGAATAAAATGCACGCTGTGTTGTTTGCCTTAGCTTAAAGACTTAACAACCTAAGTCACTTTATTCTTGGGTGTTTTATCTTCTTTTGTGGTTCACCCCAGCAGTGCAGCCTGGTGGAGAGAGCATGGGCTGCGTTGCGGGCAATGGAGTTCCAAGAGTGACTCTGCTTCTTCCCAGCCTTGAGTGCCTGGGCAAGTTACTTAGCCTCTTAAAGTTTCAGTTTTTTTACCTGTAAAATGAGGATACGCAGTTTATATCAGGTGTGTGTATGTGGGTGAAGGGCGGTTATGATGATTAAATGGAATAAGTCATGGAAAGTATGTATCTGGCATGTGGAATAGAAAGTGACTTTCTGGATAATGGTAATTTTCACATTTAGTATTCTTCACTGTCCCCATATAGTAATTATTGAAAAAAAATTTTGAGAGCCTTTGTTGATTTGAAGATAGGGAAAATCAAGGTCTGGCTGTTGACTGGAGGAGTGGTGAACGATAGCCAAGATTAATTCCTCATGGCGTCAGAAGAGGGACTATCTAAAGAAAAGTGACCAGAAATCTTCCCAGCTCTCATTACTCAGCGCAAAACTATAACTTAATGTCATTTCTTGAGGTCTCATATTACATTAATACTGGTGTCAACTGGTATTACAGTATGGCTTCCCAATGTGAAATTTTGCTTTTTTGGTTTTTGTGCTACAGTTCTGTGGCCATTATAGTATTGCTCACAGTAAATGTGCCAATTTTTCACTACCTTTTAGCTAATTGATTTTTTAAATTGTGCTAACGGCACTGATTTTATTCAAATCAAAAGCATTTGATATGGGACTTCCCTGGTGGCGCAGTGGTTAAGAATCCGCCTGCCAATGCAGGAGACACGGGTTCGAGCCCTGGTCTGGGAAGATCCCACATGCCGCAGAGCAACTAAGCCTGTGCGCCACAACTACTGAGCCTGTGCTCTAGAGCCCACGAGCCACAACTACTGAGCCCTTGTGCCACAACTACTGAAGCCCGTGCGCCTAGAGCCAATGCTCCCCAACAAGAGAAGCCACCGCAATGAGAAGCCCGTGCACTGCAACAAAGAGTAACCCCTGCTCGCCACAAGTAGAGAAAGCCCGCGCACATCAACGAAGACCCGACGCAGCCAAAAATAAAATAAAACAAAAAACATTTGATAACCGGGCTTGATGGAAAACAGAAATTTTAGGTTCATCCTTGTTGGCAGTTGTGATTCAGCTAGGAGGAGAAATGGGGAAGGACAGAAAAAGAAGCAAAATTTTAACAGTATTTGCTAAAGAAATCAGAAGCATTGTCAATTAGAAAACTGTTCATAGAAAAAATAATTGAAACAGTATAATAAAGCTATTTTATTCTAATCTAATTTTTACAAAAGAATATTTGGGATAAAATAACATCATATCCATTGTAATCTAATAAATGGAATGATTTGCTATATAATTGAAATAAGCATGAATTCTAACAAAACTAATAGACTTTCTGTGCCCACTTGTTTGAACGCCATTCAGAATAGTAGAATATAAATATCTCGTAATCTAAACTGCTCTGCAGATAAACAATACCAAAGTCCTGAATTTTGAAATTTGATAATACCTCTCTACTTGTAATATCAAGAATATTACCAAAACTCCATTAGTTTACATATATATATATAGGGTATTTAATAACTCGTTCTGGCGTTTCCTCATCCTTTTTGCTCTCAAAAGATGTGCTTTTTGCAAAAATGTGATAATTGGCTTTTGCTACGAATACTAACATTAATAGATGTAAAATATGACATTTAGTGAGGAAAAAGCAGTTTTATATTTTATAGCCAATTAATTTTCATACCACCAATGCTGCAATAATAGGAAGAGTTGATAAAGATTTTTTAAAATTTGATTTATTTTGATTCTCTCTCTCCCACCAATCCAAACACACCTTTTTTAGGGGATGGGTTGTACAAGGAAAGGTAACAGTGTTAACTCCTGCTGTGGATTAGATGCTGGAAAAAAGACAAAGATGATAAATAAAAGGAATAAAAAGGTATTACAGTCTTAGAGTCCTGAGTTCAGCATGGAAAATCAGCAGTCACCTAGTGAAGTGTGATCTCCTTATCAGATGGGGAAACTGAGGCCCAGAAAGGCATTCCTTGTTCTTCAGAGTCCTGAGGCTCATTAACTGCAGCACCTGGGTTAGGATTGAGTTTTTATTGCTCCTGGGCCAGATTTGAAAAGTCATTAGGGAAAAAGTGATGCTGAGGAGGGGAACAAAAAGAAAAAGAAAGTTTAAAAAAAATGGTTGAATAAATGCAGACAGGGGGTTGCTTGTAGTGACCAATGTTGGGAACTCCAGGGTTTTTCTTTTGTGATTCTCTGTCCAGAAAGCCATGTTCAAGTTCAGCCTTCTTCTGCTGTTGGTCTTGCTAAGCTGTTCTATGAGAAGCCAGACGTGTGTGGCCTGTCCACCCTCCACTTTTAAGTGGGCAGAGGAGGGTGCTGAATCGGCATCCACGGCAGGCAGGCGCCTCCCCGTGCGTGCATTTTGTTCCCGCCTGGAGGTAGGCTGCAGTCAGGGTCCACATATATGGGAAACAAAACCTACCAGCATGAATTATTATAAGCTGCCCCCACTAGAATATAAAAACAGTATTTTCCCAGTGTTGGCATTATCTCTGAGCCCTGATAAGGGAATGGCTTTAAGGAAAAGGAGCTGATACCTTAGTGGTAGAGGTTGCCAAGCTGCATAATTGGCCAAGAGGTGGGAGGCTGACCTTGGGGAGCAGGGAGGGAGATGCGCATTGAAGGGAATCGGCAGAGCCCCCGTGGTCCTGGCTGCTTAGGGATAAGGAACCTTGCACTGGCCTCCAAGGGCTGTTCGCTTGTACTTAAGGAAGTCTGAGGCCTGATAAGCATTTTATTTAGTAGAATAAGAAACTTCAAGGACTTGGAAGCAGTCAGAAGTGAGTTGTTTCTGTCTTCTCACCAGCATCCTACCTGGAGATGGCAAGTGCCTGGCAAGGTTGGCCCCAGGATGGAGGGTGTGGACAGCCTTCCCTCTTCCCCAGGCAGAGGTGGACATGGGGGGGCGAGAAGACATTTTAGGTCAAAGGCATGCTGCGAAGTCTCACCTAGGCCAGAGCAGTGCTTCTCAAACTTGCCTGCGTATTACAATCACCCCAGGAGGAGGGGAAGGGGCAATTAAAAATCCCAATGCCTAAGCTGCCCTCCAGACCAGTAAGAATCTCTGGAGGAACTAGGGGAGCTGAAGCACCAGCATTTTTTAAAGACTACCTAGGGACTTTCAATCTGGATCTAAATTTTAAGAGCTGGGGGACTAGAACATTCCCAATCTGTAGATAGTTTTATCTGAGGAGTTTTTGAGGGGGAATTGGTTGTCTTGGGCCACAGGAAACTTTTCAGAGGCTCTGCACGCTAAAGTGGATTAGACACACGGGTTTAGCCCAGGAGAAGGAAGAGGAAGAAGAAGACACAGACAAGATGGCATCTACCGTCATTATTTGGGGTGGTGCCCTAGCTACTCTGTTTTGGTGTACACTGGTCTGTGAGTCAGTGAAAACTCTGTTCCCCCTGCCCCGTGTGCGCGTGCATGCGAGCACACTCACACACACACACAGAGGCAGTTAACTGAGCCTTTGATGTATTAAGAAAGATTCTCACTACCTATATAGGGTGCACCCTGCCCCCCAACCCCCCATAATAGAGCAGAGCCACAACAGAGGAGTGGAGCCTCAGGAAAGAAGTCTCATCATGAGTCGATTAAAACCCCAGCCTCCTGACCTGCAATCATAAGTTCCTGGCCCGGGGAAATAGCTCTCTAATGGGCTTTAGGCAATAAAGCAACAAGGTTGAAATTGAGGTTACATTAAAGCCTAATTTTCTTATGAGGAAAAATGTGCAAATGAATATGAAAGTGATGTACCTTTGTAATACAGCTTCTTGCCTGTGCCCAAACATCCTTAGCCTTTTGTCTCAGTTTTCTCAGTACAGCATGTGCCTGAAGCTACCCGAATACATTTTACCCAGTAATGCGGTCTCTCTTAGCTGGGGCGTGGACAGAGAGGGATGTTTTAGCTCCACTTGGGGTGATTCAGGACTAATGAAGCTTGGTGCAGGTAGGGACGTCTGCCTGGCCACCACACACCTAACACAAGCCCTTTACTGGATACCAGAGGACGATTCCAGACGCATGGCTTTAAGATCTGCCCCTGACTAGCTGGATAGGCTTAGGAAAAATGTCACACTATCTTAGCCTCAGTTTTTCCACCTGAAAAAAGGGTTACCCTCAGTAGGGTATTTATGAGATATCTGGGAAAGGGCTTGAAGCATTAGAGCCACAAATAAAATGTAAGTTATGGCTTTGTTAGATCCAGTTCTGGCCAGGAAGCCAGCTTTGTAACCTCAGGCAAATCATCTCACTGTGCTGAGCCTGGTTTCCTTAGTTTTAAAGTCAGGAGTTTGGAATGGACACCTTTTAATATGTTCTAGCTCTCTATATAGTTCTTGTGTCTGTATTCTAAGGAGATGGTGGGTGTGCAGGTTTCTAAAAGTGTCCTTTTTCAAGTGCATCTTAGTTCTCAATGCCTCTCTTCCCCTCTCTGTTATCCATTGTGAAATTGTAGAAATAGAATGGGAAGTGACGGAATAACATGGAATAAAGGCAGCCAGAACTTTTCAGCTCAAACAGCAGAGTTGGGCTTGAGAAAGAAGGAAGTTGTGTGAGTGCAGGGAACTGCTGAGATGCCTTTTGGAAACACTGTTGACTCTCCTGCAAGCACTGAGAAAAGTGATCCAGAAATACCAAGTGAATATTTTTCCTCTTACATGTGCTGCTTATTTCCCTGGTGTTTCTAGGCTGTGTTAGCCTTTATGCTTAAGCAACCCGTTTTACATTGTCCAGGATTTCATACACAGTGGATGACATTATGCTATTACCACTTTTAATGTTGCAATAATGTTTATAACCTGCAGTATGTCTATGGATCCTTATTATAACTTCTACTTGGGCCTTTTTTTTTTTTTTTTTATAAGAAGTCATTTTTTTTCTTTTGGCAGCTACATTGCTAGGGGCTTTGAGGATTTCCTTAATGCCATCACTCAGTGGGTGTACATTCTGAATTGTCATTTTCTGCTTTTGTGCAGTTTCTCCTGTTCCTGTGAGCTTCGTTAGCTGCTCATGCAGAATATGACTCTTTGGAAGTCTAGATTGCAGGCAGCCCCAGTGATGCCCAGAGCCTTGTTAGGAGGGCATTTCTTCTTGCCCTTGGCATGACAGATTGGAGATTCTGGTGCAGACTGAAGCTGAAATGAATTGCAGAGATGAGACCCCAAAGACAAAGAGACATTCAAGTGGCTATGGGCTTCAAGGAGCAATTTAATCATTGCTGACTTCAGGTTTACTAGTTTGCAGAAATAATAATTCCTGTAGCAGCAAAAAGCTCCTGCTTTAAGAAGTTGTTAGAGCTTGAGTCAGAGTGGTGGGCTCCCAAAGTCACCTGATGGTATTTAGTAAATTCTCTTCGGAAAGGATGCATGGATCCCTCAGAAAAAAATACACATCCCTGCACCGCACACAGCCTCCTAGTTCTGCTTCTTAAAGGCTGTGTGCCCTTTGGGAAGAGAGTAACTTCTCTGAGCCTGTTTCCTCATCTGTAAAATGGGGCTCTAACCTATTTATTTTACAAGGTGGTGTGAAAGGATTGAAGCTAATGCTTGTTTAAAAAATCACTAAAAGGACTCCCAATGCATTTTATTTTTATTAATTTCCTCCTAGCAGATAGTGGAATGTAAGGCTTTGATTCCTCTTAAAAAGATTTGTGGCCTTTAAACAAGGGGATTTAAAAACATTTTTTTTCCCCTAGGACAAGGGTCTTCAGCCCCACTTTTGCATATTCCATTGTGACTTAATTGGTCTGGAATGGGGCCTGGGGCTTTTAATTGTTTTGAGGTGTGATTTAAGATAGTATAGTAGGGACTTCCCTGGTGACTCAGTGGTTAAGAATCTGCCTGCCAATGCAGGGCACATGGGTTCAAGCCCTAATCCAGGAAGATCCCACATGCAGAGGAGCAACCAAGCCCGTGCGCCACAACTACTGAGCCCACACCACAACTACTGAGCCCACACCACAACTACTGAAGCCCGCGCACCTAGAGCCCATGCTCTGCAACGAAGAGTAGCCCCACGCTTACTGCAACTAGAGAAAGTCCGCGTGCAGCAACAAAGACCCAACGCAACCAAAAATCAATTAATTAATTAAAAAATAATTTTAAAAAGTATAGTACACAAATCTTTAGTGTATGGTTCGAATTTTTACATAGGAATACAGACAGCCATGTGCTACCACCCATAACAACATGTCGGACATTTGACATCTGTATTTTTTTTCTCCAGATGATTCTAATGGACAGTCAGGGCTGAGAACCACAGCCCAAACAGATGGCCCACCCACACTGGGTCTGACACTAGCTTTTCTTCCCTCCTCAAAATGTCCTGTGTGTTTTCACACCCCAGTGCCCATGCTCTTCCCTCTCATCTTCTGTTTCACAAAGCTCTAGTCCCACCCCATCCATGTGCCCCCAGCGTCTATACCCTCCTCCTTTGTTGCTCCCTGCACTTAGTGCTACGAAGCGTGTGGGTAGAGCTTGGTGCTAGGAGCTTCTCCAGCACAAAGACTGGATTTCTCTGGCTCTTCATATCCCCAGGGCGAGCTCACCGAGCATGCGTGGAATAAATGAGTCGACCCTGGTACAATCCTATCATCCTGGCCATTTGCTTCTCACCACAAGAATTAACTGTGATAGAAGGGGTTCAGGGAACAGGTGCAGTTAAGTCTAATTTTTTATTGTGGCCCTCGTGGCCAACCTGGAGCAGCAGTGGGGCAAGCCCTGGTCACAGGCGACTTCTGAGGACGTCTCTGGGAGTTGTCCTGTCTCTGGACAAGGCCATTGCTGGTCCCTGCGTTCTGATTCATTCAGTGGCTGCTCTCCCTCTGGTTCACTGAATCTTCCCAGACTTCACCCCCAATTTGTGCCGATATCCTGTGTTTACAGCGTCTTCCAAGCACCCCAACCCTTCTAGATTTCCTTTTTTCTTTCCTGTTTCCTCTTGTATTTCAAGTCCATATCATGGTCGCTTATGACAAGCTTGTCAGGGCCACCTTCATCTCAAGTGAAAGATGAACTGAGTCTTAATACCTGTTCTGTTCTGTCTGCCTTGGAAATAAGTGGAGAAAAGTGTTTCAAAGATATTTGGGGAGTTTAAAATGTGGATTTTATTTGTTTACTTTCTGATGTGTTTTTATGAACAATCACCAAAAAAAGAGAAAATGACTCCTCCCATTTTTGGCAGGAGGAGTGTCATCCTTGAGAAGAGTGTGATGAAAGAAAAATGCCATCTCCCACCATCACCCCCACCCGGGCCTGAGCTGCTCTCGGACCTTTCTTCCTTTGCAGTCTTCCCCAACTCTCTGGGCCCTGTGTCGAAATTTCCTTATCTGTGAAATGGAGATGTATAGTCCTTTCATTTTAAGTCCTCTCTAAAAACAGATAAGATTGAGAAAATCGGCTGAAACTGGACTTTTAAAAACCCTCTTGCAAATCATGTTTGGATGTTTTCCTTAATAGCCAGAGACGCCAGAGAACTCATTCATTATGCTGCCACTTGCTATTTCTCACCATGGAAAATAATCCCAGTCCCCCTTTTTTGTGCTTTAGTTCACAAGGCCCTTTTCCAGGCTTTATCTTACAAGAGCCTTACAACTGGCCTGTGAAGCCGAGACAGGGCAGGTATTAAGGCTCAGTGGAGGTATTCCCTTCTTTAAGAAACCTTGAAACCCTGACATTCCCCCCTCATCACCACCCACTTTTCTTCCTCACACTTCTCTGCCTATCTTTATCAACATACCCACCACATTGTAGGATCATCTGTTTGTATGTCTCTCTCTCCCCTGGACTGTGGGCTCTTTGAAAGCAGAGACCATCTATCATGTCGTTATAACCATGCCAGCGTCTTGCTGTCAAGTTCAGTGTGTCTTCTGAGTTGAATGAATGAAAGGAAGAATGAATGAATAAGGTTGCAGAGTTCCACTTGATATCCTGAGACCAAGCAATTTGAGGACATTTCATCTATTTCTTCCATATGATTTTTGTGGCTGTTTTATTGTGGAATTTTGAAACCTTTTTTGGTTTTTGTTACAATTTTTTTATTGTTGTATTTTGTAGAATCAATCATTTAGAAGACCTACGTTGTTATTTTGATGGTTTATGTGATGCTTCAAAATACAAAATTCGGAATTTCAGAAGCCTCAGTACAGTAGGTAAACTGCAGTTGACTCTTTTGTTAGTAAATGACTTGGAAAGATTCAAGTGATTTCAAAATTCAGCTTCCCAGTGTCTGAGAGAACATTCCTCATACACACGTAGCAGTCAAAACAATTCTATAGGGTATAAAAGATGAAGTGATAGCATTTCTATTTCAAATTAAAGTTTGCTAATTCTATAAATGAGAAAAGGTTGAATAATGGATGACAAAATATTTTTAGCAGGAAAAAATTTACTTTGGGTGGCACTTAGGCATATTGTATTTTACTAATGTACAACATATGAGGCAGTTGATAGGAATAGAAGGAACCTGGATTAAGATAAAGAACTCTTTATTAACATTTACACACTAAAGTGGAAAAAGGTGTGTGGATGTGAACTTAACGAAATCATGGTAGATAAAGAGGAGAACAGCATCCTTGAATGGTTTTATTTTGGATTTAGTTACTGCCATTAACAGGATATTTGTGCCTGCAACCTAGTGGGGTTTGATTTTGTTTTAATCTGATTTGTTGGCTGAGGCAGTTACCTTGTTTAAAAAAAAAAAAAAATATATATATATATATATATATATATGTGTGTATATATATATATATATATATATATATATAAAACTTTTAACATCCAGCTGCTTTTCTGAGAATTACCCATCTATGAAGGAAAAAAAAAGGTGGCACCATTAACATTTATGAGAAACAGACTTAACATTATCACAAATTATACAGTAAAGTATCTTGGCCTTGGATTGAAAGGTGTGTGTTTGTCTTTGAAGCTGATGTATTTTGACAGCACACCAGGAGGCAGCTCACTCTGAATAATGGGCAAGATGAGAGCCTCAGAGGGAAGAAATCACTCCCTTAAGTGAGCGTAAACCAGATAGGGGGTAAATGAACTTCCCCACCTGGACACATTGCAATTTTAGAAGGACTGATCACGCAAGAAGCTAGTGCTCGCAGGGACCTAGGAGCCATTTAGTTATATCTTTTCTGTTTACAAATACAGAATCTTGAAGCTAGAAAAATAATTCTTTCAGCTTTATCCGGTGTGACAGTGGCAGAGCCTTCAGGGGATGAGCACTTTGTTTGAGCTTCACATCCACTCCAACCGGAAAGTCCACATTGCAGTGATATTTGTAATCATCTGGGTCATTTCTCTATTTTACTACCTCGTCATTGCAGTTCGCCTCAAAGGAATGGCCGCTTGGTGTGGGAAGTCTAGGAATGGGGTGTCTCGGGGTGGGTGCTGGTGCTATGAGGGCTTCAGGAGAAGAGGCAACGTGGGGATCCTTTTACGGGCACTCTCCTTTTATTCTGCTGTTACCCTAGAATTTTCTTTTCTTTAGGCCAGTGGTGCACATGGCCAACCCCTATCCTGTAGTGTCTACACCTAAAATGCTAAAATCGGAAGCACAGTTTGGCAGTAAGTCTGATGACTTGCTCGGCGGGGAGGTCATCTCTCGGGGGTGCCCTATTAATTGACATTTCCATATCCACCATCTTCATTCCAAAGCCATCTTACATCACACTTGAGTGATGACCGCAGACTTATCCCTAGTCGTCTTGCCTTTCCAATTCGTCTTGCCCATTATTGCTAAAATGGTTCATTCTCCATCAAGACAGTGCTTTTGAGAAAGTGTTGAAGGACCAGCAGATGGTTCCTGTGGGTTGCCTACAGAGGTGTTTTGCCAGTGGTAGGTCTGTCTTTGACACTGAGCCCCCCAACCAATCTACCTTGTGTTCCCTACACGTGGCTCACCCTTCTCCACCCTACCCAAGTAGCTTTCCTCTCTGCCAGCACAGAACTGAGCTCATGACTCCCCCATCAAGGAAGCCCCTTCATTGATAACTTCTTGGCTTTTTGGCCCATGGGTGGTCCTGGCGGAATAAGCACTGCATCATTCGGTTCTGGAGTCCCATTCCTCTTGTGGTGCTGAAATTGCTTCTTCCTTCCCAAGGTTCTTGGGGGCCAGCTTGTCTCCCAAACCACGTGGCACCTGAACCAAGTAGCTTTTCTCTTCCTGTCACACTTCTCTCGGGAGGCTGACTCTCTGAGACTGGTACCCTGTGAGGGAAAACAAGCCCATGTAGCGATGCCATCTCTCTCTAATAGAGAGAAACCTCACTTCGCTCTGTAGCCACAAAAATGTGCTCTTGGCTTTGTTGGAGGGTGTCTGTTTTGGAAATTCCATGGTCAGAACCAGCAGAGCCGTGGCAGGAGGCCGTGTGGTGTGGCATGTCCAGGATCAAGTGTCCTGTCTTTTGAGTCAGCCAGGCTCCCTTTAAAGCCAGTGGTTTGCTGAGAGATCTTGTGTGGGTTTTTATTTTAAATGGCGCCGTTGAATGTGGCTGGTAATGTGCATTTCGTTGGAATATCCATTACAAAGGCTTCATAGTGGAGCACCTCCCCGTAAGAGGGGCCAAATTAAAAGAGTTGAAAGGCAACTCCTTCCTGCACTCCGGAGATATGAAAGGGAGCAGTGTCTTCACTGAGCCAGACCCAATATTCCAAACCTATGGGCGCTGGATCCCTACGGACCTCAGAGTCTTCACTAGGGATGTGGGAATCCATACACCTCTCACCACCAAACAGTACCTACCTACTCATTGCACACACATCTTCTGTGCTATTCTTTTGGAAATAAATGTAGGTGGTCTTGGGATTTATAAATACTTAAAGCTGTGCTAAATAATTTATGAGAGTTTTTAATTAATGGACTAAAATGATAATGATGTGGGAGTTTACATAATATTTTGTCATAAAGGAGTCCTCACCCCCCTCTGGGAAAAGAGCCAATGTACAGAGACCCTGGGGGTTGTCTGTGGCCACGTCCCTGTGGACAAACATTGGCCAAGACTGTTAAGTCAGAAGGGGTAAGCCTGCTTGGGCTGCGTGCTGTGGGAAGAGCAAGGTGTAGGGCTAGCTGTCCACACAGAAAAGCCATTTATTTACATAACCAGCTTCATCCCCGGAGGGCTCACAGACCAGCAGGTTGTTCAACCCTTTTTCAGGTGTAGCCTTCTACAGAATTTTCCCTGGAGGAATCACTGGTAAGTTCTTTCAGGCAACAGAGGTACGTGTTAACGCCCAATTTTTTTACTCACAGCAAGAACCATTTTAGTAAATATGGATGTAGTGAAGAAATTGGAGAACCAGCCCTAACAGCAGGACATTTTTTTTTGCTGAAGATGACATTCATAGAATTGCCCCCCTCCTTATGGAACAGATGCTGATGGGAGTAAATTATCTAGTCTTTTTCCCCACCGTGTTTCTTAAAGCTGAAACTTACCTGAGCACTAAATGAGTTTGGAAATACGTGCCAGCCGTGCAGTAAAGCTGAAATTTCAGGCCTTTGTCACTTTCTCCAGAGTTCACTTGGGTTTTGGGGAGAGGGAAGTGGTGACATTGAAGAGACAGCACAGTGACATCAGTCTCCAGGCGTTTCAAAAAATAAAGGTCTCTCGTCGCCTCTGCGGTGAGCCCGATTTTCAGTCTCCGCAGTTAAGTTTAAACCTAGAGCTGTGTTGGCCGCAATAAGAACTTTGTGGAGTGACATTTCTGTTTTAAGGGCTTCTGTGGAGACCGTATTGCTGGCGTAGGAATTTAGCTTCGTGGGGCAGGAAACGGTTTCAGGCCCTGGTGAGTAATGTTTCCCTATTTCAGATGGAAAAACATTGAAAATCATGATTTTGGCCCTTCAAGAACAGCTATTCGTGGCTACGACGGTTAACTCTGTCTCTAGTTTTGCTTTGGCAACGATGGCCAATGTACCACAATAACAGGGACTTTGATTTTATGGCGCTTGACATTTTAAAAGTTGCCGAAGTGCCTCACAAGTTAGTAAGCGGACCAGACCGAATACACCTTCTTCTGTGTGGGGTCTCAAGAAAAGGTGGAGGTGTTATGTGTGTGTGTATATATGTATATGTATGTGTGTATATTTTAATATTATAAATTATATTTATGTATTATCAATATTATGTTTAGTATTTTAATGTTATATGAAATATTTTAAAGCAGGCTCAAGAATTCCCTAGGTAGACATTTTAAGGCCCTGTCTGCAAAATGTGGACTTGGGAATGTCTACGGGCATCATAGGTACCTGGTTTAGGAAGAGATGACTGTGTTGGTTCAGCCCAGTTCCCCCCCACCCCCCAAGAGGACTGTGACCTAGGGCCCCATGAGTAACTGTGACCTAGGGCCACAGGAGTAACTTGGTCATTTTCACAGTATTGTTTTGTTGTGCCCAAAGAATGGGCTTTGTGGAAGCAAAGGAGCCGCCCATAGGATTTTTATGCTCCTCT
The DNA here is from genome assembly GCF_028023285.1 of Balaenoptera ricei. Classification (NCBI taxonomy): domain Eukaryota; kingdom Metazoa; phylum Chordata; class Mammalia; order Artiodactyla; family Balaenopteridae; genus Balaenoptera; species Balaenoptera ricei. The sequence goes on from NC_082640.1 coordinate 75,100,583, forward strand.
AAATTTCACCCTCAAATCTACGTGAAGGGTTATAAAGGCTTACTCTCCATTTCTGTACTTTTCCTGCCCCAGACAGGGAATGACCATTTTGAGGATGTGTGTGCTCCCTCATGCGCACACGCTCTGAAAAGTGCACGGTGACGCAATCTGTGTCTCTACTGGTACCGTTACTCAGCTACATGTTGAATCCAGTGGCCTCAACCTCCCACACCTGGCAGAAGCCGTACATAGAGGGCGCTTGATAAATGAGTTGAGTTGAATGAATGAGTAAATGAAGGCACAACAAATATTAGTTGAATGAATGAATTGATTGTGCAGAGCATATTTAAAACTCATAATCCTCAGGAAGAGTTTGCTTAATGGCATGCCAAAGGGATTATAATTTTTTTTATCGTTGCCTTTTATAAAATTCACTCATTTGCATTGCATATTAAGACTCATTCTTTTTCCTTAGTTTTTAAAATTTTCTGTCTCTGATAGCTAAATGAAGATAAGGTTTATGCTTTCACCAGAATATGGACATACTTGATAATAATATCCTGAGAAACAAGACATAGGTGAGAATCTTAGTAGTTCTCTAAGGCACACTTACCTTGTGCCTTAGTGACAGAATTTCTGAGTTTAATGAGTGCTAATTAGCAGAAGGAAGAGATTTTATATACGTGTGTGTGTATGTGTGTATGTGTGTGTGTGTATAACAAACTTGACATGAATAGTCACAACTCAAGAACCATAATTGAATTAACAGGGTAAAAGTTTATTTTGTGGTATTGCCTTCAATCACCAAGTCAATGTTGAATAGAAAGAAAATCTCCCTCCTGAGGTTTTCTTCCTCCTTGAGGAATGCACTCTGGTAATTTTCAGAGATGTGCAAAGGAACCAGTGTACCAGCTAGCAGGGCTGCTCTCCAGAAATCTCTGCTTCCGTCTCAAAAGAAGAGAGACCAAACTCAATCTCTTCTATTAACTACCTGAAGTTCTGAGGTTGAGGATGAGCTTATATACGTTCTTCTCAAGAAATTACATACTGCTACTGTTTCTTACCTTAAAAAAAAAAAAAATCAAGACTGGCAAATCATTCAGCTTTCTTCATTTCTTCATCTCTAGCCACCTCTAGTCTCACCTCGCCACAGACCGTTCAAGCCCACAGTGCTCTCTCCTTCCTTCAGGGTCCACGCTGCACAGTCATTCAGTCCAGTAACATTTATGGAGGCTTCCTGTGTGTGAAGGCAAGACACACAGAAGCAAATAACTACACACATGTGATTGACAGTCTGTTGCACAAGTAATTTCAGGAATAATGCCTCTGTAGAAAGGAGGTACAGGGTGCAAAGAGGATGGGGATCATAGGGCGGACACTGACCCACTTGGAGGATGGATTGGTCAGGGAAGGGTGCCCAGAGAAATGACATTGAACCTCAGACATGTAGGGTGGGTGGAAATTAACCAAGGGAAGTATTAGGGAATGAGCATTCCAGGACTTAGAGAGGATTCTGTTCTCTAACCATCAGCCCTACCAACACATGGGATTATAAAATTATAAAAGATAAGGTACTACTCACTAATCACCTCAGTTGCAGGTTTCTTATTTTCCCATAGGAAATAAATAAATATCAAAGAATGAAGTAAATATAATAAGCCACTCACATTAATATAAGTGTATATTAATACTTACTATGTAACAGGCACTGTGTGCAACAACCCTCTTAGTCAGGTACTATAATCGTTCCCATTTATAGATGGAGAAACTGAGGGCTGGGCAGTTAGATAACATGCCCAAGGTCCCATAGCAAATGAGTGATGGAGTCAGAATGTGAAAGCTGGGCAGTCTTTTTCAGAGTTCATGCTTTTAACAGCTGCACTGTTCTGTGTGTGCTGTAGGCAAAAAACATCTCATGTTTCTTTTTAGGTTTGTAGTTTCTAATGCAGTGCTAAGTAAATCAACCCCCAACAAACGCTTACCATTTAATCAGGTTAGATTTAGTTATCCCATTGCCAAGGAGTCTTTATTTAATTGAAAACAAGACGGGCTGGAGAAGCGCTTGCTGATTGAAGCACGTATTAGCACAGGCAGTGAGGTATCAAGAGACTGAAACCTCCTGGTTTCACATCGCCACTTGGCCACTTTACCTAATACTAGAACAAACTTTGTGGCCTTTTTGTGAGAACTTTCATTCATTCCTCAAATATTCGTTGGGTAACTGCAGTATGCTACCCACTGTTCTAAAGTACTGAGAATTCAACAGTAAACCAACCCTGCCCTTGTGGACCGTTTATACTGATCACCTAATGACGTGTCATGTGTGCAGTGCCTCTTACTGGTTATCTGTTACTTTTATTATTTGGTGCTTCTGTTTAGTGCTTTTTACAGGCAGTAGTGGTACATTCCTAGTTTTTTTGATAAGACACGTCAAATGAGAGGGCAAAACTGGGTTTATAGATGCTGATGGTAAATTGGATCATACAAGATGATGATGGTGGTTCTTTGGAGGTCTTCATCATGATCACTGTTGAATTCATCATACAACAGTTGGCCTCAGTTTTTAAGATAGCCGAAGTGTTCTCTTTGGGCCTTAGACTAGCATTTTGATACTATGCATTTTAGTAGTAACATTTTGGTGGTAACAGAGGTCTACCCCCTTTTTCTGTAAATGGCCAGATAGTGAACATTTTAGGATTTGTGGGCAGTGGGGTCTTTGTTACAACTCTGTCCGTCGCTGTAGCAAGAAAGCAGTCATAACATGTGAACGAATGAGCATAGCTGTGTTCCAAGAAAGCTTGTTTATAAAAGAAGTCATTCAGCCCATACATCATAGTTTGACAACCTCTGTTCCAGAAGGAAGTAAAAATTGTTAGTGATAGCATTGTGGATGGCATTAGTTTTTTAAAAGAAAAGAAAATGTGAACTGACATACAAAATAACATTGACTTACGTCAAATTCACAAGATACTCCTTAGATACTTTTATGTTTGGATTCCACTCTTGATGGTTTATTTCTTACTTTGCCTGACCTTCTTTCTTGATTGGTTTAAGACCAAGACCAGTATAAGGAAGATGTTTCAAGAACCCGGAAAGGACATCTCTCCTGGAATAGAACCAGAGTTAAACTGTCCCAGGGGATTTATGTTGGGTATAAGAAAGAATTTTCATCAGTGAAGACTTTGCAATAGATTTAAATAGATTACTGAGGTGGGTTATTGCTGAAAAGGCTTTTCCTTCTCTAGACATTTAAAATTCTAGATAGGGCCCACTCTGGCAGCTCGTCAACACAATTATTAATCACTCAGTGATGAAAAATCTGACTTTCTCCTTATCTTATCTGAGATGGTTAGTTCCTGATCTGGCCAGAAGGCTGATGGTGGATGAACTTAATGGATTGTATGTTCTCCCTGGGCTTGGGTGATGAACTTTATAACATTAGCAAACTAAGATGAAGTCTCACTGAAGTATAGTAAGGGAGAGGAAGCCGCTCTGAAATAGAGTAAAGGAAGCATTTTCTAATGACTTTCATGAAATGAAATTTTATTCAAGATGCCGAAAGTGCCACAGGGTAATGGGACCATGACCAGCAAACACCTATGTTAGATAAAAGCAAACTTAATTAACATATCAATAGTTTGTAGATCTTAGGTGCTTCCAAAGTGCTGGAGGGTGTTTGACAACTTTTTTCTTCCCTATAGCTCTTTTGCTTTCTGTTTGAAGAACTATTTTAAACAAAGAAAACCCCTGTTCCAATCTATTTTGGTCTCAAGGATGTCTGATTTAATATAATTTTCTCACGTTCCTACCAACTTGCCCAAGGTGAGGAATAATTTATTTTGTTAGAGCAAAAGAACAAAGAACTTTTGGGGAAATGGAGAATAGTGGGCTTCTTTAAAAAAAAAAAAAAATACTGTAGTTCTGAACATATTGGCAAAACTGCCACTTACCATTTTTAAACCTCTATATTCTTATGGTCTTACTTGCATTCGGAGGCCTTTGTGAATTTTTTCAAATAGGCAGTCATGCAAAAATAGCTCTTGCTCTATCACCGGTCTCCTGTGTGTTTAGATTTGGTTGATGGGTGTATTAGGAACAAGCAGAGCAGAGGTGATTCCAGCCCATTGGATACGGCAAGTAATTACTTCAGCGATTTTGGAAGCAGTGAAATACACGCCCACTTGAGAAATAAATGTAGCCAGGGCCAAGGTGGGCAGATGCTGGCTGTTCAGTGACCATGCTTCGAAGATGTGTGTAGGAGGGGAGCAAGGCTTCCAGGAAGACTCAGTACCTTCTTCTGGGATTATTAAGACTAAAATGAGTCTGAGGAAGGGACCCGGCACGTAGCTCCTTTTCCATAAAGGTGATTTTCCATCTTTACCCCATCTTTCTGCTTTTAGGTGCTCTTAGGAAGACTTACTTTGATTCAAACAAAAAACGCATTTGTTTTAAATCCACTGCAGAAGAATCAAGGGCCCATGGCCTCCTAGAGTTCATTACCAGATGGGAAAAATATATACTGAAAAATAGTGAAATGAGAGTTATGGAATAAAAGATGACTGGGTTTGATAACATGGGCCCTGATGATATTGAGTAGTAAAATTGATATTCAAAATATAAAAAATTTTTTAAAGTGGGGCATAGGGGAAGATGGAACTGGTCCAGAATGGTTAAGGAAGGCTTCATGGGGGAAGTGTGATTTGACCAAAGCCTTGCTGGGTGAGCAGGATTTGGATGAATGGGGAGGAAGGGGATCACAGGTGGTGAGAGTTGAGCTGTGGAAAAGCAGACATGTATTGTTCTTTTTAAACTATTGACTGGGGACTTTCCTGGTGGCGCAGTGGTTAAGAATCTGCCTGCCAATGCAGGGGACAAGGGTTTGAGCCCTGGTCTGGGAAGATCCCACATGCCGTGGAGCAACTAAGCTCGTGCGCCACAACTACTGAGCCTGCGCTCTAGAGCCTGTGAGTCACAACTACTGAGCCCGTGTGCCACAACTACTGAAGCCCGCACGCCTAGAGCCCATGCTCTGCAACAAGAGAAGCCACCACAATGAGAAGCCCACGCGCAGCAATGAAGACCCAACGCAGCCAAACATACATATATACATACATACATACATAAATAAGTAGAAGCAGTGGGATAATATATTATAAAAAAGCTATTGACTGGTGTTTGATAGGACTTAACAGATGCTTATGAAATGAATAAATTATCCTTTTGATTTTTTTTCTCCTTTGGGCGTAGCCTATACCACCCCACTTAGACCTGATTTCCATACTGTCTCACATGATCAAGGCAAATTGTCTGTCTGGCTACACTGTTGGTACCTTGTGGGAAAGGCCCATGTTGAGTATTTCTGCCTCTGCTAGGGTTGAGTGTGGAGCAGATGCTGCCTGAACACTCCTCCTCAGTGAACAAGATGGCCAAAAACAAAGTGTGCTGAGCCTTGATAGAAGCTAGGATTTTGCTGGGCACTTTGGGAAAGAGATCTTTGTAACATGAGTTGCTTTGCTACCACGGACAGCACACCTACCTCTAGGATCTGCATGACCCCCATGGAAATGAGCCCATATACCTATGATGAGTGTCTCCGTGCCAGCTAGGGAGAATAACCCTTGATTGTCCTGGAAACAGATTTTGTGTATGAACTTGACCCATGCTTCTTCTACAGTATGTCTACTTTTAGGCATGTGGACTTTGGTTTATGATGGTCTAACCTAAAGAGTGAAAGTATTTTCTTCACATGGTATAAGGGGGCTGATAGTTACCTAGTATTTACTATGTACCAGGAAATGTGCTGAGTGCTTGAAAAATGTCATTTATCTCTCACAGTGGCCTGTGGATATGGCATGTCCTGTTTTATAAGAGAGAAGTTCAGGGCATTGAAGTGGCATGGCCAAGGTCACACAAAAAGTAAGTAGCAAAGGCTGAATTTCAATCCAGGATTCTGGTACAGAGTGACGCTCTTCCCACTGTGTTAAACTGCCTCTATGTAACTGTTTTTATGTAGTACATTTTTATGGGTTGACTAGGTTTGACTAGGCAGGGGGCGGGGGGTGGGGGGGAGAAGAGACCGATTCAGATGAGGTGTAATGAACTTGGTAGGAGAAGAAAGTACATTCAAGGGATTGATAAGAAATCATCTTGAATTCCTACAAGTTGGTGAGATTACAAAGGGTCCCGAAAAACTTCAGACTTCATGAAATGTCATGGGAGCTACTGGAAAATTTTTAACGAGAGGAATGACGTGACAAAATAATGAATTAAACACTTGTTGAGAGGGGAGGGTGGGATGAATTGGGAGATTAGGTTTGACATAAATACACTACCATGTGTAAAATGGATAGCTAGTGGGAACCTGCAGTATCGCACAGGGAGCTCAGCTTGGTGCTCTGTGATGACCTAGTTGGGTGGGGGTGGGGTGGGAGGGAGGTCCAAGAGGGAGGGGATATAGGGATACATACAACTGATTCACTTCGTTGTACAGCAGAAACTAACACAACATTGTAAAGCAATTATACGCCAATTAAAAAAAAAACTTATTGAACACATACTATGTGCCAAGTTCTGTGTTAGATCAAATTGTACATTGTTCCTGCTCTCGTGGAACTTTTATTCTGGTGGGGAAGACAGAGTTTATTTAAATAATCTCATAAATACCATGTATAGTTTCCAGCTGTGGAACATGCTTTAAAATAAATGTATAAGAGCCATGAGAGGGTAAATGTGAGGCCTTCCCTAGTCTGAGGAAGTGACTTTTGAGTTAAGACCCAAAGGGATGAGAAAGGGTTAAGTAAGTGAGAAGAGCGCCCCATGCAGAGGACTAGGCTGTGCAAAGGCCCTGGGGCAGATGGAACTTGACCTATTTGAAGAATTGAGGAGGCAGCCTTCTGTGGGGGCCGAGTATGATGAAGAGGAGAGTGGGGTAAGATATGGATGGAGAGGTAAACAAGACCTAAGTCTTGTCAGAACCCTACAGACAATTGGAAGGCGTCAGTCTCTGCAGTAAGGTGGTTATGTGCTCCGAAGGTGGCAGTGGGTGATGAGCAAGGAGATGGAGGATGAAGATAAAGGTGAAAGCTGCTAGGGACTGGGCCCTGATACTTCCTCTGTTTCCAAAGAGAAGGCTGAACGCTGAGGCGCCATCCTCCTGTTGTGTTTGCAAGCTGTTGACACAACCTGGAAAGGTTAAGAGTTTTCAACAGACTTGTCAGAGTTTGTGTTCTATGGAAACTGACAGAGCTTACAGGCTGAGGGGCTAATTTTAATAGAAATAACCTAGGTGGGTTTGTTAATTTTCTGCATTCTCTCGATGACCTGTCTGCCTAGCGTGAAGGTGCTTTGATGTGACTAGAACAGAAGGATATTTTGTGCATAGCCAGCTGTGAGAGGAATGCCGGTTTTGCAGCGGAGAAGCGCAGGAAGGTGACAGGTAAGTGGTGAGAAAGGGGGTGGGGGGGGATGAGAACAGGTGTGGCTTTTCCCACCTTCCCAAATGCAGCCTTGTTCGTCTGAGATACATCTTCCTTCCGCACAGAATTCACTTTTATGAACTCGGGGTGTTCAGAGTTTTAAGGAAATTAAACAACTTGGTGAATTGTTTTGTAACTGGCATAGTGTGAACAACATGGGAGGGGAAGAAATTCTCTTTTCTTTCCTCTGATTCACTGAAGTTGTTATTGTTCCCCTTTGGTTCCATAAAACTTGTGGTGCTTGCAGAAGGCGTTTTGGGTCCAAGTCTCAGGGCACATTCTGCCTGTGTAAATGGATGGGATGGGGGATGGCCTCTCCCCAGCATGCAAATGATCTTGGTGTTGCCTTTGTCCAGTTCTTTGCTGGCCACAGTGTCTGGGATCTGTTCTGGGGGGTGAGTTGCCAGGACAGTGTGAACGTCGTGGGAATTAGAATCGATCCCTGAGCCGTCTGTGTCCACTGCCTTGGGGTCTGTGAGCTCTCCCTGCAGTGGCACACAGTCTCTTCAGGGGGGACAGAGCCGGACACCCAGGAAGGTATGGGTTAGTGCCTTGGTGGTCCTTTTTGTAGTCCTGGTATCTGTGGTGGTGGTTGTGTTGCAGAGTCAGCTGGATATGGGGGAACACCCTGTTTCTGAGTGTCCCAGCGCCCTGTGAGGGCTTGGAGAAAGCCCTCAACCTGTGGTTGACATAATGTGAGGGGAAGTCATTACTCTCTCAGCCTTCAATTTACTAGGTTGGGGGTGGGGTGGGCACAAAGGGCCCCCCTCCCCACCGCGGCCAAGTTCACATCCAGTTAACTCTCAGTGATCAGGCAGCTGATGACCCATGCAGTCATGATTCCGGCTCCCCACCCAGTGCCCCCTGATGCTCAGTGCCAGTCCTCCCTGCCAAATGCCTCGGCCCTGCCCGCAAGGGGACTGAAGCTCATGTTCCGCTGTGCCTTCCCGGGGTTCGCCAGCACACTGCTTAATCCTCCTCGTCCTCCCACTCTAGAGCCTCCTGTCTCCAGTTTTCCACGTAAAATCAGTGCAAGAACTTAGGGGCGAGGAAGATGTGAGGGTGTTTGAATGGAAACATCTCTTATATAGATATCTTTCTGCCAAGCATATAGTAGGCACTCAATAGTTTTTGCCTAGCTTGAATCCCACTGGACGTTCAAAATTAAGAGACATTACAAGTCAGAGATCACATTGATTCTGAGATAGAGGAATTGTGGGGGCGGGGGTCGTCTCACTGGGGCTTTGAGAAGTATCTGGTGGTCCCTCTTAGGAAAGCACCCAGTTCTTTAACTGGAGGAATCTGATTTTGTAAAATACCGTCACGGAGGGAAAAGAGTAGTCAAGCAAGGAGATGTTGAGAGAGGACTGTTTGATATTCACAGAAGAAAAAGTGGGGGCATCTTTCAGAGTAGGAGGTGGCACTGGAGAAGGGCAGATTGGGGGGTTGTAAGGATGAAGCAGTGGCGCGTGGGGATGCAGGTGCACAGCCAGGAAGTGGTGGGTGCACAGCAGAAGAATTTGGATCAGTCCCCCAGCAAGAAAACAAAACCGTGCTTTTGACAGTAGGGGCCATATAAAAGGGAAACTGGATATCAGAGGATGTTTTAAGAAGAGGCTTGGATGTCAGGGGAACGGAGCAGAGGGAATACAGAGCAGCCACTAAAAGCTTGGGAGGCCAGAGGTCCTCCGCTGTAGCCCTGACCGTGTGGGCAGCCAAGGCAGAACTCACAGTGGGAAGCAGGGCTTTTATTTTATTTTAAAGGAAGGATGTTTACAGGCCACTCAAGGAAGAGGAGAGAGTAGGTTTCACTGTCCCTGTGACATTGTGTAGTCAGTCATCGGCAGCCCTGAGCATGTCAAGTTGGTAGGGCTGAGGAAGGGGCTCCTTCCGTGAAAACCCCAAGGCAACTGTTGACAAGGATGAGCCCAACCACTTTCTTCAGTGGGACCAGGACCTGGACCAGGGTATGGGACCTTGTGATGAGGACTGGGAGAAATGTATGTGGAGCTTGTGCAGAACTAGGATCCAGGGGGACAACCTGGGGCTTGTTACCGTGCATTCCAACAAACGTATCCCAGGTGTGTGCTTGGAGGATGGTTTGGGAGTTGGGCCTACTGCCATTGGCCCTGGAGGTCTAGGTTAGCTTTGAGAATGAATAAACCCACAGACACACACTGTCTGCTTCACCCCCATATCGAATCCATCCCCCAGGACCTTGAAAGTTACTTCCAACATTCATACCAAACCCACCTACCATCCCCACTCTGCTCTTCCAGGGCCCTCGGGCCAGTCTCCCACTTTTGCCCTGACTCCCCACCTTTCCCTCCACCAAGACAGAGCAGGGAGAATGTTCTTTTTGAAATGCAGGTCTGGTTCTGTTCCTCTCCTGCTTGGAAGGCTTTCTTTTAACCTGAGGACAAAATTAAAAACCCTTCAACAGGTTTACAAAAGCCTTGCATGGATTTTGTTTTGTAATTTCAAAGGAAGGATATTTACTCGGGAAAAAGGAGGGGGGAATAGATTTTCACAATCACTCCTGCTTCACCTTCCTCTTGCTAAATTCTAGTCACATTGACCTATCAGTTTCTTGAATGTGTCAAGCTTTTTCAACCTCAGGGCCTTTGCACATGTTGTTCCCAATGCTTAGAAAACTTAATCTTTCTCCATTCTCCCTCCTCTTTCCCCCTGCTGCAAACCTACTCATCTTCCAGTCTCAGAATAAATACTATCCTTTCCTCAGTGTCTCATGGTTTCTTCCTACCCCTACATACCCTTACTTTTCCTTCATGTGTTTTGTCACAATTTGTAATTGGGTATCATTTGTGTGATCGTTTGTTCAGTGTCTTTCTTCTCCATTAACTGTCAACATCCTAAGAGCAGGGGCCATACCTGTTTCATTCATCTCAATGTCTCCTGTGCACTTTCAGTATTGATTACGTGAAAGAATGAATGATTGAATATACTATAGCAGGTTGCTCTGTCCCTCTTGGTGCTTCAATGTAGATAAATTTAAGCAGTTATTACCTATTTGTTCATTCTACAAACATTTAATGAGTGGTGAGTATGTGCAAGCCAAGAAGAAGGCATATTTCCTTTTTCAGGGGGATTCTGATGGAAGTGACAGTCTTATAATAAGCTAATATTCCACACAGTAGAAGTGTTCTAGTAAAGTTACAGACAAGGTGGCCTGAGTGCAGTCTCTTGTGCTGGTCTACCAGGTAGGTTATTAAGTATAATTTCTGAAATTAAAGCTGGTAAGAATCGAGGTACCAGGCAAGTGATTAACCATTCCCAAATCTCAACAGACAGATATTAACCTAAACTGTAAGGAGTGTAAGATAAGCTGTGATCTATTTAATTGTAACATGAGGGCACGTGTTGGTGAGAGATAATGTGGTGGCTGATAAAAGGAATAATTGAGAACCAGAGCGGGAGAGAGCAGTCGTGTGCCATAGCCACTCACGCTCTGGGGGAGTGGAGACTCTCACTCCAAACAAACATCCGCTCTCTGGATACTGGTGGCCCTGCCATGGAGAAGGGCAAGCCATTCTGCTGCTTTCACGTGGAACCCCAGTTCCACCAGCTTTTCAAAATGCTGTTTCCAATTGGGAGACATTCAAAAATTGACCACTCATAACTAGGTGTGGTGGGGAGAGGAAAGGGGTGACTTCTGGCTCTTTTGAATTATGCCTGTGATTTAGGGTGATTGTGACCACATTATTGGATTGAGTATATTAAACATATTTTCCTCCTTTATAAGTTATGTATGACAAGAAATAATAGTACTGAATCTAAGTCGACCATTTCTAGAACTCTCTTCACTAACTCTAGAAAATGACCTTTAGATAGTTACTCCGAGAGTATCCCACAAATGGGTTCCCTTCACCTAAGGGTAGAAGGGCTTGAATTTTTTTTCCTGACTTGATGAGTATTTCATGATAAACCGGTTCTGGCCCATTAACTTCATTTCTCAAAACACAGGTTTTAAGAGTGTTTCCTAAAGGAGTTGCCACTAAAAATGGAATGAATTGAACTTGCTGGAAATAAAAATAGATCTGAACATGGTATACAAACTTGATGAAAATAAGTTTTTTGGATTTTTTTTCTTTTGGCAGGGGGTGTGTGTGTTTTAGTTTTGAAGTAGTAACATTTTAATAAATAGCAACCAACATGTGTCTGATTAACAACAGCCTCATATCCGAGAATTATTAAGAATGCCTGTGAAGTATGAGCCCACGTCCCTCATTCTCCTTGAATCTTCCCTAATTTATCTAGAAAATTAAACAAGGGAGGTAATGTTCCAAGAAAGCCGTCCCCTCTCCTGTGGGGGAGGAGGACAAGATAGACTGTCCTTTTGGAGATAATTGAATGAATACACTATAGCAGGTTGCTCTGTCCCTGTTGATGCTTCCCTGTAGATAAATTTAAGCAGTTATTATCTATTAAATTTGTTCGTTCTACAAACATTTAATGAGTGGTGAGTATGTGCAAGCCAGGAAGAAGGCATATTTCCTGTATATGTAGATAGATTGATGCACAATGAATTTGCCCAAATCTGCCTGTGCAGGAAAGTTGGGAACCAGAAGCATCGTGGAATTCCATGTCGTAAGGTGTGGTCTCTCATTCAAGGAATGTCTGCAACGCCTACTCCAATCTGAGTAAATAGGCAAAGGAGCTCCAGTGGTGCAGTCAGTTAGCGTGAGGTACTTATATGAGTAAACAGGCAGGTAGGAATTGTCACTGGGGTGCACCATAATTAGGTGTGTTCTTGAGATTTTTAGAATGATTCTTTCATACCTTTTTAAAATCGACAGTGTATGAAAGATAAATTTTACCCACAGGTGTTTCATCTAATTGCCCCTTCTAGGTAAAGAATGGCCCCATTTCTTGATCCGTCTGATGATGACTTTTCATTTTCTGACATACACTAACCTAATTTGCAAATGAAAAATTTCACTGAAGCATACATAGCCTGCAAGGGAATTATAGCCCTGCACCTTTGGAAGGGTTCGTTCGGTAGAACACGTGATTGCATTTTAAACAAAAGAATTATGATCTTAATTCACAGTTAAAATAACAATTGTTCCTAAGTGGTACTTATTGTTTTAAAAAGTTTAGACATTCTAGTCACAGTAATCAAGAGGAGTTATGTTTGCTTTAAAGCAATGCAAATGAGGAGTAATTGTCAAAACTTGCTTAGTATTTTCTCACTGTACTGGGAGGGAGGTTTTCCTCCAATTTTACCGCATTTGCTTGTTGATACATTTCGCTGATGGTCTTTCTAGATAATCAGAGACTAGAAGCCCTCACGGGCTTGGTGTCAAGCACAGGAGTAGTAATTCTCTTCCAAGCCCAACATATCAGCTGGGGTTTAGTAGAAGCAAATAGGATTTAAACCAGGCACAGGACTCGGGTTTGAAGCTTAATTCCTACAGTGACTGACTCTGGTTGCTCAAAAGGTTGTTTGTCTTGAGTATCAGTTTTCTAAATTGTGAAGTAAGAATTAAAATGCAGGGGCGAACTGAGATGATCCTGTGTTCAAGAGCTACAACAGTACCCTGGGAATGAAAGCTAATAGTGTATCAGGCTTAATATTTGTTACAGTTCCTTGTGGTTTAGGGCAGGTGAAGTGATTTATAGCCCAGATAGAGCTATTTAAAATGAAACAATATATATATCCAGGTGAGCTATATAAGGAAAGCTTCTACGTTTGTCGGTCCTTTTCTACTCTAGTTTAGAACTTCATTTTTATCCATTTATTCCAAAGATGCTTCTTGAGCTCCTACTGTGTGCTAGGCACTGAGGATAATATTGTCAACAAGACAGAGGCCCTGCTCTGATGGTGTTTATCCTCCAGTCAGAGGGGAAGCAGCAGTGGAAAGTCCTGGAAGCTGGATGAGCTTGGGGAGCAGGGTGGCCGCACTCAGGGCAGGGAAGAGGAGGAAGCTGGAACTGAGGTCAGAGAAGGAAGCAAGTTGGGGACACGTGGGCCTGGTAATTTGGGAGAGAGGGTGTGGATTATATTTCAGGTATGTGGCAACTCCTTGCATTTACTTTGCATGCAGAATGTCCTTTAAAGTAGGGATATTTAGCTGGAAGTCCAAAGTGCCAGGACAGCAAGGCAGCAGGACAAGGCAGACACCTCTCTAATTTACCCTTCTCTTGCTGGTCAGTCTGACCTGTCTTTCTGGACCCTGTTCCCATCTCGTTCTTTCCCAGGATCTTCCAGCGTCTTCCTGTTAGAACCATTCCCCCTCCTGTTTGCTTTTTCCTTGGTGGTGTTCTCATATTCTGCCTTGTTTGAAAGGCCTGGTGTTGGTCTCTCCTGGTAGAGGAGGAGCCTTGGGATGCTGGGCCCTGTATCGCTCACTTTTTCTTTTGCATCCCTTTCCGTGCACATGCGCCTTCTACATGGGAAGTGCCCAGTAAATATCTATTGAGTTGAAATAAATCTGCATATCAGGCTAGCAGGGCCTAGTTTTCCAAAGCATTGTTTGTGCCAGAGAGAAGCTGATCTGAGAGCACTATGGAAAATGTCCTGAGCGCCCACAACATGGTTTCATTATTTTATTTGTCTTTACATTTTAAGGAACTTGATGGGTCCATAATAAAGTGGTTCATTTATGAGATGGATTTAATTGCGAGGATTGTTAGCCTGGATACTGCTATTAAATTCCACTTACAGAATGGATAAACAACAAGGTCTTACTGTATAGCACAGGGAACTATACTCAGTATCCTGTAATGAAGCATAATGGAAAAGAATATGAAAAAGAATATATATATGTATAAGTGAACCACTTTGTTGTACACTAGAAACTAACACAAATTATAAATCAACTATATTTCAATTTAAAAAATCAACTTAAAGTACATTTTGAAATTCTTTTTAAAATTTTTCAAAAATTAAAAAAATTATCCATTTAAAAAATTCCAAACATAATACATATTTATAAAAATTCAAACATTTAAGAAAATGCATAAGGTGAAAAAATGAAAATCAACCTCTGATTTCCCCACTATCACCCCTTGGTAATTGCGGCTAAGAATTCCTTGTTTATTTTTCCATTATTTTTCACCTGCTATTCCATTTCCCTTCGGCTGTGTCAGTACATACAGACCTGCCTCTATCAGTAGACTCTTTATCAGTGATTGCAGAGTCTTCCCTAATGTGGGCATATTATTTACACTTTATCCTATTGAGGGCTGTTTAGATTGTTGCCAGTTTCTTGCTATTACAGTGAACTCTTCACACATCCGACTGTGCCATTCAAATGGTTTATTTTGCTGAGTCAAACTATGAGTGCATTCTCCATTTTTTTTTCAACGTACGTTTTTCGACTACCTGCTGTGTGTCTGGCACTTTACTTCCATAGTTTCCAGACCATGCAAAGATAAATTATACATTGCCTGTGCTGTCAAGAAACTCACTGCCTGGTGGGGAGAGCTGGCTCTCCATAAGTAATTGTACACGGTGAATGGGAGCTAGACTAGAGGGACACGTGAGGTGTGTGGTTCCCTAGGGGGAAAACAGTCAGACCTGCTAGTGTGTGTCAGGAAAGGCTTTGCCAAAGAGGGGCTGGGCTTTTTAATCAGGTGAGGGGGTGGTGGTCTGGAGAAGGGCATTTTAGGACAAAGAAAAGCACCAGGAAGGGTGCAGCTGGGATGGAGGATGTTGGGGAAAGGGGGAAGTGGAGAAGGTGGGGTTGAAGGGGTGGGCCAGGACCAAATTGCAGCGGCCAATACTCTTACGTTAAGGGGTTTGGATGAAACCTCTGAGCCAGAAAGAGTTTGGAGTTTTTCATGAGCTTCTTTCTCACTCCACTGCATTCAATGCAAGTATGCAAGAGGTTGCTGCATATTCAAATCCATATCTTTTAGAAAACAGTTCCCTGCTATTTCAAAGAAGCCTTGCCAATAAGCCAGTTCAGGAGTAGAGTTGCTCCTACAGTGGGCATTGCTTTTCAGCAGGAGAGCCCCTGGGTTCTGGTAACCCTGCCATCTTCCTTGCTATCTCCCCACTCCCGCCCTCCTCTCCATGTGCATGGAGTCGGTGTGCAGAGGGGGCAAGCATCTTCTCTGGATCCTGCACATAAATGGATGGGACTGGTCCCTAAGGATGTCAGCCTGGCAATCTTCAGAGTGTGAAATCCATTTAGAAAAGGATTGGGAGAAGAAAATCAGAAAGAATGGGGAAAGACTGTTTAGATGGGGTGGTTTATACAGTTAGCGGCTTTAATTTTTCTTTCCTGGAAAGGGTTTGCGAGAAAGACATGAAAGGTAAATTCTCCTGTGAAGTGCTTATAGAATTGCCACTCTATCAGTAGGGAAACCGCAGACCAGGGCAGAAGTACTGTGAATTTAAAGCAACCTTGGATTAAATTCCTCAGGTAAGCCTGCTGGTCATGTCTCCCCAGTGCATATTTATCCAGATGTCCTTTTGGGATGGGACAGGACTGATTTTTAATGACTCTGAAACGCCTTCCCTGGGCACCCAGAGGCTGCATTTTGCTGACTCTGGAAGCTCTTTGTGTGAGCTCCACACACAAAGGAAGATGCGGCTCTGGCCGCCTCTCTGGAAGCCTGCCCTTGTCAGTTTCTCCATCTCTGAAATGGGGATTATCACCTCTCTCATAGGGCCTTCGTTGTAACAGGTAACGTGGTGGGGCTCTTCTGTTAAGAAAAATAAAGGCTTATGGTATTAAAATATGCATGTCTAAAATAGCTTTCAGTGCTATTTGGCTGTCTTTGCCCGAATTTCACTATGTCTGTAAGTGAGATTCAGCATTTTCTGGTGGACTGTGGATTGCTGCTACTAAATGAGCTTGTCAGTCTCTGCTAAAGAACAGAATGTCCTTGGATTTACCCCACACTGCATTGCATTGCGTGAATTTACCGGAGTGGCTAGATATGGGATGTACCCAATTCCAATTTTTCCCTTGAAAGCTGCAGCTCCATAAGGGACACAGGCGTACACCGCCATCGTGCCCCAGAGTCACATAGAAACCTCGGGAGCCTTCAGATCTGGCTCTGCCGCTGTCTTCCCCCACGTGGGTGTGTGCCTGGGCGAGGTGCTGCCCGCAGGGCCTTCAGTTTCTCATTTGCAAAAATCCCAGCTCTGGGACTCATCAAGAGGAACCAACCTTGTGCTACTCTCACTTTTCCCACGTGTGGATGAATTTGGGGAGTTTTTCTTTGTGGCCTATGAGTCATAATTCCAAACCCACTGGTGGTTCTACAGTAAGCAGCAGGAAGTCCAATCCAGATGCCTTTGGGGTACATCTTGTCATTCTGAGGACACGGGTCCCTGGTGGGAAAGCTGGGCCAGTTGGGAACTCTCCCTGACTTGGGGAAAGTACTTCGTGTCCCAGGAGACTCCGGGGTGGGTTCATTCAGGACCTCTGTGGGCTGCCTCCAGGGGTGAGGAGGGGACAGAAAATAATGCACTCTGGGGTCCCCCAGCCCCTACTAGGCCACCTCAAACAAGCATTCTTATTTTATATCTGATTTCCCTGCTCATTATTACCTATGATTTTAAGGAAAGGGTTCTGCTGCTTTAAAAAAATGTGTTTAAAACCTCTAGCGTATGTACTCTGTGATTTCGTATCCTTGCACAACCTTGGAGCTGTCTTATCTCATTCTCCCTGAAATTGGAAAATGCATTTGTCACCGGGGCCCAGCCCCCAGACTGAGTTGATATTTACAAAGTTGCCAGGATTCCTCAAATGGGTAGCCACTGACCTTGTTTAGTTGTATCAAAGTCTTTTGGTTTTATATGTGGCTTATTTTAAAATCGTTAGTACATGTTATTAAAAGCTCTTTATTTCTAGAAAATAAGCCTTTTAAAAAAACTGCTTTTAAAAGTATCTTTTTGGTAAACAAATCCCTATTATTAGTATCTAAAAAGTTTCTGGAAACTGCTTCCTATGATGATCTCTGCACATCCCAGCCTTCCCTGCCCTTCAGACCGTGTACAGTATTCTCCTACGTGGCCATTCTAGCTTCTCCCTGGTGGAGCCAGCTCACTCCCACTCCCTAGACCACCGGAAACATTTTTCAGAAACAAGGATCTGACAGTGACTCCTCTGATTATAGTTTTACACCCAAAGGGTATTCTGTCCATCCATGTCCTGAATTCTCTGACTCGTTTGGTAACCTTGATTGAGTGCCCATGATGTTTGAGGCACTGCTGGACCCTCAAGAATCAAGGTTGGTGAGGAAAAAAAAATGAGCCCTTAAGGAGATATAGTGCCTGCTCCCTGGAATTCTCTTTTCTGCTTGATGAAATGTGGACTCACCTTTCAATAACCAGCTCAGATAACACCTCTAGTGAATTCATCTTCACTTTTGCAAAGGAGCTCCTCTTTCTCATCCCTTAGACACTTTGCACACGTATCCATTCTTGGTCTTCTGCATCAGGGCTATTGTAGTTAGTTGTCTGTTGGGTGCACTACACCCCTGAAAGGGCAGCAAGTGAGTTATATTTTTCAGGGTATCCCCAGCAACTAGTCCAGCCCTGGACACCTACTAGTTGTTCAAAGGATATCCCCATTTCTTCCCGATCTTTCCTATCTAAGCTGGAAATAACTTATCGCTCCCCTTTATGACATGTATCTTTTTCCACTCTTTAAAGTTATTTATATAGCTGTTTTCTATTTCCTACTAAAATGTAAGCTCCCAGAGGGCTGGTCTCTTGTCTGATGCATCATTGTCTTCCTAATAGAGCCACAAGAATAAGATGTGCTTGGTGCATTTGTGGACCTTATCACATCTTGTTGGAGAGACCTGGTGCCATTGCTGAGGAGCTCCCTTTTTGAGAATGTGAGCTGCGTTCCTGGTTTGCCCTCTAGCCAGTGGATCGTAACCTAGATGGGGCCGAGGCAAGTCTGGGCTCTGTACCGCCATCTATTTAAATAGGCCAGACAACGAAGCATCTGCTACATGGGTTCTGCTTATTTATACCTTGTAGACGTTTGATTAATTAGAGTGAGTGAGACGAAAATATCACTCTGAGGTCAATTTGATGGTCTAGATCTTCCTTCCTGTGACTGGAACGTGAATCTCTGCCGCCTAAATCTATAGGTTTTTCTAGGGGCAAGAATTCTCAGTACTCTGAAATCTCCTTGGAAGCCATGGAAATCTCAGCATTTTTGTTCACTCACCTAAAGGAGGAGTCACCCTTTCTCAAGAGGAATGGATGCCTCTTCATCCTCTGTCCTTAGGAGAAAAAGCTGGATCTTTCCATTGAGTATTGCACCTTGACCTGCCAAGTTCATCAGCATGAGGGTCTCTGCTGGGCCCAAGTCCTACAGGTGAGGCATAGTCCTGGGCCATGTTGAGCCTTGGTGAAGATCTCAGGGCATCATGTGCCCCCTAGGACTTGGCAATGGAAACAGGGACATTTGTAGTTCTCCCCCGAAGTAATCTCTGTGCTCTGTGGGTCCATAAGTGTGGCAGACGTTGTTTCACTTTCATTCAGCACTTTCCCTGCTCAGATCCCGTTTCATGGAGCTCTGGACCTCTGTTGACTGTGAGTGATGGATGATGGCACATAGACTACTTCTAGAACTCATGGAGCAAGAGAAGGACTATGCCTTGCTCCTTCCTCCCATTCGCAGTTAGCTTCAGACATGGCTGTCAAGTAATTGGTCATGATGAGGACAGCTTTGTGACAGCCACGGCCTCCCAGGGTTTGATGTGAAACATGCTTTTCCTCAGGAAAAGCTGCAACCCCCCACATCCAGGTGACCATTCCTGCTTGCTGTTTCCCCACCTGCAGTCACCACCCTAGCAAGGAATGTATCATGAACGGGTCACTCTCAAAGGGTTTTCTGCATCTCCTCACTGTCCAAGGGGACCCCTGAGTATGAGGATGAGAAAACCAACAGCTCAGCCATTGGTGGTGGAGAGGGAATTGTATTGTTTGCCCGCATCTCCTGGCTTAGGGGATAATGCCCAGGTAACCTGCCATGGGCCTTTGGGCCCACGTCATTTGTTTGACTTGTGCCCTTGACAGACCCATACCTGATGGCCACCTAGTACTAGACCTTGTGCTGTGTCTCGGGGAAACTGAGTCCAGGAGAGTCTCTAATGGCACCTAATGTATTCATATTAAAAAGAACCAAGTCATAGGAAAGGAAGATTCTCTTTCTAGTTAAGGTTTCGAAAATGATTAGAGATGGAAGAATATTGTCTTTTTTGGTTCACTTACCTCTTTGTGGGATAACTGAGTAAATATTGTCACCTCAGTCACATGAGAGAGCTATCAGCTATTAGTCTAACCAGAGAGTCTAAGAAGACAAAAGTAGTATTACTTCAGAAAAGAAGTCCAGGAGAATTCAGCAGCCGTATTCACAATGAGTAAAGGAGGCGCTCGGAGAGAGGGTCTGGAGTGGGGGGAGTGTCTAAACGGCAAGAGGGCTGGGGGTCAGTGTTATAGTAGGTCTGCACCTAAGTCATCATTCCCCTACACAATCGCCTAGCTCCCTCTGGCATTTATCTGGAGAGAGGAGCTGGGAGCAGCCCCTAAATCTCCAGTCTGAATTCCGTAAGCACATTGCTTCGAAACCTCAGTTGCTGTCTGTTCACTGGAGGGGAAAGAGGTCAGTCCTCACCATTTGACTGTGGTTAGTACCCCCCATTCTTTGCACAATGCCAGCACCACCCAGGGCAGTTCAGAACATTTTAATTTCCTCCTAAAATGTGATTTTGTTTCATTTTGCAATGTGTAAACCCATCAGATTGTAGAGATTTAAGTCAGTGGAGAATGTTATTTAAGTGGAATCTCATGGAAGACACACCCAGCGATCATTCTCATTCATACTTTTCCATTTCTTTTGGCAGCAATGATGCAGCATTTCTAGTTTTCATTATGTAGTGTTCTGGGGCATATTCTTTGTGGATTTAGATTCCAGAGTAGTATATCTGATTTATACTTGATAAAGCAGTATTTGCCAAGTAAATTTGCTGAAAAGCAGCCACTTCGGCAGAAAGGGAAGAGCTTACTATAAAAAGAACAGAGCATGTTATGGAGCTGCAGTCAAGTTCATTGGGACCAAGAGACCTTGGCTACCAAGAAGTCTGGAGACTGAAAGTTTGTTTGACTATACTTAAATTTCTATTTTATTTCACATTTTTTGGACAGTGTGCCAGCCTTTAAGTAAACTGAGTTCCATATTTGCTTATCACCAGGACCCTTAATCATTTCTTCTCTGTAGGACTGGTCACACCAAGCTAAACAATATAGGTGACTATACATCTGTTGTAACCATGGAAACAACTGTCAGTGATTTATTAAACATTCTTTCTCCTGACCCCAAACAATACATTGTGTTGGCACAAGTTCCCTGGAGGGTTGGCTTTCCCCTTATCATACAGACCAACGGTAGCCTTACTTCTGTCTTGGTTTGTTCAGTTGTTTGACTATGGTGTTGGCTTCTTGAAACATAGAAGCCCATCTTTGGGATCACCAGTAAGTGTTTAAAGTGTTTCTAAAAAGTGTTTCAAAGATAATTTTAGCATGTCCCATTGTATTACAAGTCGTGAAAAACTGAAGCTTACATGATCCTTTTTCTTCTATTGGATATGGATCCATAGAAACAGTACTTGTGTTTCTAATAGTGGATGGATCAACAGTACTTAGCTAGACCCTCAGCAAAGGTGTGTTGACTCTGCTTTCCTTGAAGTTGTCCTCTTGATGAGAAGTTGCTTGTGGATCAATAGAGAACATCATGTAAACTCTCCCTAGAGTTAATCTATTAGGACTGTCAAACCACGGGGGCTGGGTGAGGTCAATGACTCGGTCCCAGAACTCTCATCCCAGAGGGCTTTGCTGTGTCCTTTGTCTGGGCACCATCGCTGAGGCCTGCCCCTGGGAAGTAGGAGTCTGTGCCAAGACCCAGAACGCCCTGGGCTTCCTTCATTAAACAAGCCCTTGAATCACGCTCAGGCAGTGGCAGTTGTAGCAGCGCTGACGGATGCCCATTTTGATGGCAATTTGGCAGGGAGTCAAACTTTGGCCCTAAAGCAGAGGTGGTGCAATTAGACAGCTGAGATGCATTCTCTAAACACACACTTTTAATTGATTTCAGCTTGTTCAGTTCACAAAGATAGAGCTCTGACACATAGCAGCCTTCTTAGAGGGGCTTATTTTTACTTTTCCTTTATTCAGCAGCGTAATTCAACAGCACCAGAAGCAACAATAATACAGAGCTCTAAAGAGCGCATATTTGGCATGGCTCGGATACAAAAAGTATTATTAAGAACTAATGAGTGAGATAGTTAGATGTTAACCGGAAAAGCATTAATGAGCAGAAGAGAATTCTGGCATAAACATCTGTTTCTGAAGCAGATGTTACCTTGTCAATCTGCTGAAGAAAAGCCTATGGAAATGGAACAGTGGGCCATTTTAGGTATTAGGAGGGACAGAACGATATTGGAAGGCTTTCAGACACTGTTTCTGGCTGTTCTGAAACTCATAAATGCTGGTGTGCATCAAGGCAGTGAATTTTGGGGGGTCGTTTTGGGGGTGACAAAAGGTATCAAACAGAGGCACGTTATGTATAGCGGCAGATGACAGTGAGCTGGAGGCCACTGACGCCTGCTTCACGCGGAGAGATTGGGGATTCACATTAATTAAATACCTTGCCTTGTGTCCCATCTTGTCTAGTGTACCACAGTCATTTTAGTACACATACATGGACTGTGGTTGCCGTCATCTTCCTGGGCTACAGATTTAAGACCTATTCTGCGCCCCCCATCCCACCCCCGCCAAAAAAAAATTACCTAACCTTTGGCTGACTTACTGGATAGCTTACTTCCTGTAAATGACTAAATGGCTGATAATGGTCATATTCTGAGATGATGTAATGAGCACATTTCAGCAGCTTTCAATCTTTCATCCAAGAGTCACTAGGTGGCAAGATTTTCAGGGATCCCCAGTGGAGGCTTGGGGTTTTTTTCAGAGCCTTTAAGTGACACTGGGTTGGCAACTGCCTCATTCGTAGCCACAGAGGGACAACTTGATTTGGGTTACTTTCACTTAGTATCATGCAAGGAACTTAGGGCTGGCAGGAAGCTTTAGGATCATCTAGTTGGTCCAAACGCCTCAGCTGAACAGACTAAAAATATACGAGGTTCTGAAGGTGATTTATTATACTTAGCATTGCCCAGCAGTTGGTGAAAGGGTTAGTCCCCAGAATCCAGGCTTAGGTGTGGAGCTCTCCCCACTTCACCCCATTCTAGGGCAAAACTCCTTCATCCATATTGTATATGTATAACTGATTCACTTTGTTATAAAGCAGAAGCTAACACACTATTGTAAGGCAATTATACTTCAATAAAGATGTTTAAAAAAAAAAAAAACTCCTTCATCCTTTTCTTGCCTACTGGAGGTCAAGAATGGGGAGTCTTCTCTAGGGGAAAAAGTCCCTTGGGAGAAGATCCCGGTCTTGCCTTATCTGGTTCTTTGAACTGGGAAGTAGGGACTAGGGCTAACGTGAATTCTGGCCCCCAGGCTGTATAAGTAGAGGTTGCCCTTGCATGGCTCATTTGTTTATTTAGATCCACCCTCAGAATGGTCATAAGCATGGTAATTGGAAATTTTTCTTAACCACTCATCTTTGGGAAGCTGTGTTTACCAACAGTGTGATGAGGCGTGGCTCCCCCAGTGGTATACTAGGAGCCCACCGCTTGTCATTGCTGGTGGGCTGCAGAGGAACCCAGCAAATCAATCCTGATTCTAGGGACCCAGAGCCTGCGGTGATAGTTTTTGCTGCAGCTGGATGGGCCTTCTCTCCTTTACAAAAAAGGGTTGCTCTGAAACCTTTGAAGGAGAATTTCTTGATTAGGGGGATATTCCCCATTTGTGGCTATTCCAAGACTTTCTTCCTGGGCCTCAGGGGCTTCTGCCTGGAGACGTTTTAGAAGAAGTCCCCAAGGACGGCCTGTGTATTTAGACATCTCTTCCACCTTGCACGATGTTTGTAAGAGGTAGGGGTCTCAAGCCTGCAGACAGGATGATTCATTTCCTTTTCTCTGTGTGTGTATATGTGTCTGTGCATGCATGTTGTTCATGCAAGAAAGAGCATGAACAAAGCCATAGCTGCAGGAAACAGGATGAATTCCCAAGTTAGCTAGGGCTATATTCTTCTGCAGAATCCCCTCTCACACAGAATTAAGGAAGACCTTGGTGAGGAGTAGCCACTCATCTTTAACTCTTCCCCAGAGCACAGGCATTTACTCATAATCATTAGGGGCTTTTTATTCTCCCTGAGAGAAACTGGCAAAGCTCATCTTAACAGAAAGGTCTAAATTAATTCCTTTCTTTTTTTTTTTTTTTTTAATGTTTGAGGTGCTGATTCATTTGCCTTGAAAGAACCTTTGCAGCTGTCACGTAGCTCCTGGTGTGTCAGAAGTGGGTTTTGTGTTATGTCGAGGGGAGGTCTGTATCGTACCCCGACGGTACTGGGCACATGATGGACGCACGTGAAGCTTGTGTTGGCTTAGGCTTTGGGGAGGTGCCTGTGGGGCTGTCATTTTGGACAGCGTCACTTGTGTTCATGATTCATCGTCTCCCTGACGGCCTTTCTTTCACCTGCATGACGATGACACAGGAAAATGGGAGATTCGAGCAATGTTGCCGTGCCTTTGGGCTTCCTTCCTTTCTTTTTTTTAAATGAAATTTTATTTATTTATTTATTTTGGCCACACCGTGCAGCATGTGGGATCCTAGTTCCCCAACCAGGGATTGAACCCATGCCCCACACAGTAGAAGTGCAGAGTCTCAACCACTGGGCCGCTAGGGAAGTCCCTGGGTTTCCTCTCTTAAATGATTCCTTCCATCATTATTCAGTGTTGATGGAAGAAGCTATGGATAGAATGCTTAAAAAAAAAAAAAAAAAAAAAAAAAAGCCCCTTTCTTGCGTTACAGAGTAGGCGTGTGTCCTCCCTCGTGGCTTTGTTGACCGTTTACCAGTTTACTAGCCATTTTGCTCTCAGGACCCAGCCATCACCTCCCTTGACCCTCATACCGACCCTCGGAGGCGTATATTAACTAACCGGACTCTGAAGATTATGGAAATTCTAGAAGTTACCCAAGGTCACACTATTAGTGGGTGATAAAGCTGGAGCTTGAACTGAGATCTTTTTTACTCCCAAGCCCATATTCTTTCCACATGACACAGCTGTGTCCTCCCAACCCCTGCCACTTCATGCTACACCAGTCCTGAACTCCATGGACTCTCTGGAGCACATCATCATGGTTCTTGGTTCAAATATGACCTGTAAGCAAACTTCCACAGCTCTCATCTTGGCCCCTGCTCTTGTCCGTGCAGAGCCCCCATGACACTCTGCCTAGCTCTGTGATAGTTATAGCACTTTCCATACCATACTGTGCGTATGACCTGTATGTACCCTGGCCAGTGTGTGAGTGCCTTGAGGCCAGGAGCCTCGTCTCGGGGCCTAGTCCAGAACCTGGCACATACAGGCCTTACTAACTTTCTGCATATCTGAACTGAAGCAAGTCGATAGTGGGAGATTGCAAACCAGTGTGGCATTGATAACTCAGATGGCCTGAACTTCAGGCATAGGCTGCATCCTTGAGCGGGTCTGGAAATGGCCCGCTAACAGAAGTCATCTGTGTCTCTCTACTTTTCAATCACTGTGACAATCTCCACAAGCAAAAGATTTGAAGAACTATAACATTTATGGCTCCCCGGCCATAAATTCACTGTAGAATGCATAAAAAAATGCCATTCCCACAGGGTTATGGCAGAGATTCAGTATAGCAAACATCTGCATCTGAGCAGTAAACCTAACCTCTGGTGTGCAGCTCTCGACTCTTAATCGACATATATTAACATTAGTGACAATCAAATGTGATTATCTGAGATGGCATTTTATCTGCCAAGTGCAGACTTATGGCTTCTAAAAACCCAGTTTGCCCTCTTTCTCATATGTTGTTTTTATATGACTCAAATCACACTCAGAAATTCATGTTGAGTGTGGCTCTGCTTTTGTTTTTTGGTGGACCTGGCATATGAATAAATTTTCAGTCCTTAGATTGATTTTAGCACTCTGGATAGAATAGCCTCTCAAAAGTTTGTTAAACAGTTGAGTGAATTTCGAAGCATTGTTACTTTACATTTGAAGACATTACTGAGAGTAAGGAAAAAGGCGTAGATTCTCATAATGGCTGATAGAGTTTTTGATCAAACAGGTTTGTAATTAATTTACAAGGTAATTGGTTGGAGTATATGTTATATATCACATCTTAAGGTTGAAACTGCTGTCATTACTTTCTTTCTATTAAGTAAACCAGGGTTTGGCAGAATTTTTGTTTAAAGGGCTAGATAGATAATATTTTAGGCTGTGCAGGTCATATACTATCTGTAGATTCAAGTCTGCCCTTATAGAGTGACAGTAGGCAATACATAAACAGATAAGAGGGGTTGTGTTCCAGTAAAACTGTATTTACAAAAATAGGCAGCAGGCTATAGTTAACTTCTTGATTCAAACAAATACAGATTTTTCCAAAAAATTTTGGATAATTGTGGAAAAAACCTTTTCAGACCTGTTGGGAATGGACCTCTTATCTGGCTCCCATTCTATTTGGCAATTTCTGAAGTGGCCAAATCAAATTGTAAGCTACAGTATAAAATGGTAAATCAAAATTTTATTCTTTATGCCAGTACCATGATTCTTTTTTTTTGGGCCACGATTCCTAATATTTATTTGATTTTAGTTCATCAAATGCATATGATGCATTCCTAATAACAGCAGCTCACTACAGCGAAAAATTGCAGAGAGGAAAGGAGAAACACTGATCTGGTGGCATTACCCTGACTCATTTTCTCTAAGTTCTCTTTTAAAACTCTGTCGTAGCATGAGCTCTTGCATTTGAATAAGTAGTGTTTCAGATGAGCAGAAATGTTTAGGCATCTGAATGCAGAAGCTTAGAATCAGAATTCCTCTTAGACATAATCCCAGCATCACCACGCAGTGCTTTCTCCATTTCACACCAGGCCACGTAATTGTAAATATGGACCTACGCATGCAGGATGTTACAGATATCTCATGGGTGATGGTCAGGTTGCCGTATGGCAGAAAGGTTTCACAGTATGAAAAGGATCATAGAGCTAGGAGCAAGGTAAATATCTGAGAGTGTACCAGGTAATACTTCTATTTATATTGCTTTGGAGTTATTCTTTTATGCCTCTCCAAATAGTGAGTGAGACCACCACATTTACACTGCAGTGTTTCAGGTGACTTATGCAGTTGGCAAAAAATATGACCCAGGATAACAACTTGGCAGGTGGAGCCTATGTAACATATTCTTATTCCTCGTCCTTTGCTATTTCAAGTTATTTCCATCTTGTAATTTCAAATGGCTTTTAAGATGCCCTCACAGGTGTAGCAACTGCTGACGGCTGAAAGTTAAGCCAGTAGCACTCCTCACCCATATCTTTGCTGCTTGTCTTTGCAAATAAGTGAGCAAAAGTTGGGAGCAAGAGAAAAACTGTAAGTGCGGGAGAGGCCTGTGACTTTTGTCAGGCAACCAAATATTGTGACTTCTCAAGTGCCGGTGAATATGGGGATAGAGCAGTGGAATATCTGGAAGATAGCTTGGGCCAGTGGTTCTCAAAATGTGGTCCTCAGACCTGCCGTATCAGCATCACTAGGAAGCATGTTAGAAATGCAAATTCTCAGCCCCTATGGCCAAACTACTAAATTAGAAGCTTTGTAGGTGGGCTGAGGAACCTGTCTTAATAAAGGCCTCCAGGTGATTATTAGGCATGGTAAAGTTTGAGAAGTACTGCTTGATTCACCAGTCAGCTCTGTAGTGTCCATTTTTATGGTTATGGAAATTGAAGGCAGGAAACTTGCCTAACATAAAACAGCTAGATGGGGGTGGGGATCTGGTGGTCTGATTCCTAGTCCAGTGGTCTGTTCAGTGACAGGGCCAATCCAGACGGACTGTGGGGAGGCCAAGAGCCCTGGAATGAGTGATGTCTTGGGACCGCCATTTATGCCATGGTGGAGGGGTGCTGGGTGCGAGGAGAAATGGAAGGCTTTGTGACTGCGAGATCTCTTCCTACCCTAGGCAGCCTCAGTCCATTTTAAAGCCCGGTGACCCTGCTGTCGAAGTTCTTCTTGTAAATAAACAGCTCCCTAGAGCATCCTCGCTGAGCTTAGCAACAAAGGGGGAGGGAGTGGGGAGGGGTGGGAGGAGAATGGGCTCCCCCATTACCATCGTGTCAGTGCAATCACTGGGAATTACTGTTGAGGATTAAGAGTCACTTGGGGATAATTCAGTCGGGCTGGAGAGGGAAACACACACAGGAGCTCACACACACACGCAGGCACGTACATGCACATACACAAAACATAAACAGATTGCTAAAACTCATGGCAGAAAACAAACAGCACAGGGAAAAAAATGAGCGGAACTAAAAGGGCCTGAATTTTGAATAGGTGGTATAGGCTCCAGAATGATCTGTTTCCTAAACACTTTTGGTGAAGTTGTATACACAGTGACTAGAGCAGAGCAGCTGCTTCCCCAACTCTGTGCATTGCTCTGTTTCAGAACTCCTAGCATCCTTCTCCTCCAGGCATCTGTTACTGAGAACACTTGAAGGTTCTGCCAAGAGAACTCAAACTGGCAGTAGACTACTTGAAATTTAGAAAATGAGACACACACACACACACACACACACACACACACACACTTCTAAAATGATACAGCAAGTCCCAAAGAAAAATGTGGGATATTTCCCAATATCTAGGCACCTCTAAGAAAGGTCAAATGCATTATCCATCTCCTGTGATCATCCTTGGCCTTGAAGAAGAGACCTCAGCGAGTCAGCGTTGTGCTTTTCCCAGAGAGGCTTTGCAGTTGGCTCTCACTTTTTGACTTTGGGTCTGTACAGTCAGTGCCTAGAAAGTCTTTTCTTGCCATGTGGGGTGAAACCAGCCTGATGGGCTTCTCACAAGCCTGGTTAATGGAGTCTAGAAGAATGTCGTGCTTTTCCAATTAACCCTGTAAAGAGCTAAATAGACCAGAGCATCCTAAAGTAGAGAAAGGAAGTAATTTGTTCGCCTTCACCTAGAGGCTTAGCAGAAAATGCGAGTGAAGGGAGTGGCCTAGACAGTCCCTTCTGGGCCCCATCGGGGTGAGAGAGCTCCGTTGAACCCTTGGGTGTCTCTCACTTCAGGTGGCCGCAGGGAATCATCTCAGTGGTGGAAAGCCTCTTGCCTGCTTCCATCCAGCTGAGCCCTGCCCTTGAACAATAGTTAAACCAGGAAGGGGTGGAAACAGCCCCCGGCTTTCCATGCAGGGGTGGCTTGGGGTGTTTATGCTCTTAATATCACTCTGAGCCAAACAGAAATGACTCTTGAGTTATCCTTTATTTTTGTGTTCTCTATTATTCAGCTTTTGGATTTGATCATCAAGAGAGGTCTATGTACTCCCATCTTCTACACATCCTGTGTAATGAGGCTGGTGTGTTTTATTTCCTGGGGGTGAGCCATCCCCAGGAGAAAATGCTTGGGAGAGGTGGAGGGACTTGCAGGCCAAGGTGTTTTTCCTTTTCTCTCCTAATTTTCCCCTTTAGTGTTAGAGCACTGCAGATTCCTTTTCCAGATGAACAAACACTGCAACAGATGTGCCAGCAACGGTGTATTCTGGGGTTATTTGGGTCTGTTCAAACTGGGCTTTTCTTGCACCAGAGGATTTTGTGAAATGCGTAGGGTTTTTGGACACAGGTTTCCAGCCTCAGATTTAGAGAGGCTAGGAAATGAACTACCCCATTCCAAAAGGTCCGTGAGTGAGCACAACTGTGTTTTGGGGAACAGCTTCAGGCCCAAGTAAGATAAGGAACAGAACTCCTCTTTTCTCTGATACCTACTGGAACTAGACATTGCATAATCTAGATCTTTTCCTTTGGATTCTGCCTGGGATTTTAATAATATGCTCGCTATCATTGAAGCTGATTTGACCCATTGAGGTGCTGGAGGGGTGGGGAGGGAAGCAGGTCCGGCTTCAGGGAGGGGGTGTGAGTCCCTTCTGCCTATTGTGGACGTACAGAGAAAACATCCCGCCGTGAGCTCTCGGGTGCCACCCGCCACTGCCAGACTCGGCTTTCACAGAGATTCCACAGCTTTTGGAGAGGGATGCTTTTGTGGTCTCAGATGCTGGCTTCATGTGGAAAGCTGAAAAGGAAGGTTTTGTTTAGCGTGGAGCACTGCAGGTGGGGAACACTGCAGGAGTCAGGGGCCCTCCCATCTAAACCCAGTTCCGTGATTCTCTGTGTCATCTTGGGGAATTTATTCAGCCTCTCTCTGCCTCCCTTTCTGCATTGGTCAAATGAAGAGGTTGGATTAGAACTAGTTGCTTTCTAAGCTTCTTCTAATGACAACACTTTCTGACTCTTTGACTCAATATTAAACTGATCAAGTAAATGATTTGTATTGTACCTTTTCTCTTAGGATTCTACAATGTCCTAGCCAAAAGAAACCTAAAGAAATCATTGATGGGGATTTATTATAAACACGCCTTAACAGTTTTTAAAAAAATATGTTGCTGTAGCTCTCTCTGAAAGAGCAACCCCATTGGCATTTGCCCTTCCATCATTATGAGGAACTAGAAAGATCTCAGTTACTACTGAGACATACAGCACTTTACAAAATTCTTTTATGTATGATCATCACAGCAGATCTGTGAATGGACTGTGTGTTATCTTTGTGTTATGGAAATGATTAGTAAGTGGTAAAGCTGAAATCTAAATATAGGTCTTCTGGCTCCCCATTTTCTCAAATTTTAGTTATTATTCCCAGGGCTAATTCTAACTAATTATGAATTGTAAATTCTGGTTACTCTATTAATCAAGTAGGTTTTTAGCACCTGCTATGGGCTCCACTCAGTTTTCTTTGAAAAGTAAAATATAACCAAGAAAGGTATATACACCGAGAAATGATGAAACAGATCAGTTCATATTCAGTTGCTGCAAATATGTATGTATGTTTCCATCCTGAACTTGTAAATCATTTGAAAACTGACTCACCCTCCTGCCCTTTTTTTATAAGCTGTATCTAGTTCATTTCCTTTTTCCAAATATAAATTCCTAAAGGTTAAGAGTATTCTTATTTTTAAGGCAATACGGAACAGACAAAGTTAGCCTTTTCAGGTATTTTCATGTAGTCAGGGAAGCTCACCAAGGGAGTGAGGATAAGATGGCCCAGTGCCCTTGGGCCTTTAGAAAACATCTCATGGGGGTACATGCTTTGATTCCCAGCAGTGCAGGAGGTAACAGATGTGAGGCTCTCCATGGTGCTTGCCAGAAATATGTATGTTCTGTGGGACAGAACAAGGTACTTTGAAGACTGGAGAATTCATCGGCCCTGTGTTCACTTTATTGCTTTCTTCCTGTGCAAAATGTCTCTGGACCCAGAGGGAGAGGCACAGACAGTGAGGCAAATGACAAGTTGACAAAATGGTTGTAATTCTAGAAGCTGCAGTCCCATCCCAGTCTCTTTATGTAGAGGTGGGGATGAAACCAAAATCTGAAGCAGCTCCCAGGAGAGCAAGAAGATACTGTTACTAATGGTTGGACTGACCCGAATTCTTTCCACATTTATTTATGCCCGAAGTTGGCATAAACATCTGAATTGCATCCACATGAACACCCATATCGACCAACGGCAAACTAAGAGAAAGTCAGCCAAACCTCATAACGTATGCTATACCCACCGGGTGCAGGACAAGCAGCTGATGTCATGTTAGAAAGGCCTCAAAGTGACACCACAATCGTCTCTACTTATCCAGAGATGTAATGACACCAGGCACAAGACAGGACAGCAGAATTCGATGCTGCATTTGAGCCATGTACTTTTTATTAAGGGCATATTTGTGCAGGTTTAGACATGGTATCTATTTGCATTCATTCATGTATCTTCTAAACAAATGGTTATTGAGCATCTGCTACTGTCCATTATTAAACTAGGAGTTGAGAGAGCCCCGCGTGTGGTCCTGCCTTCCAGTTTCATACACTCTAGTAGGGGGTGTAGGCAAGCACGTAGGGACTTTCAAAGGTGAGTGACAGCTGCTGAGTTACGGGTAAGTTTAGGTGCTTTGAGAGCATCTGGGATGTTTAAGAGCATCACGTCTCTTGTGATGGAGTGGGAGTTTCAGGGAGAAATGGGAAGGGAGGTTTAGGCTGAGGCGAAGGATGAACAGAGGTTAACCATGTGAAGTTTGCACGGGGTTCAGAGGTAGGGAAGTGGGAATTGGAACCAAGCCAAGGAGTTCCAAGCCCTGGAGAAGTAAGAGAGGGAAGTTGTCGGGAACTAGTGGCTTCCTGAGCTGCCTGCGATGGGGCAGAATCAGCCAGCTCCCTTCTAGTGAACCGCGTGCTGCCCTTGACTTTATAGTCCTGGCTACATGCTGGTCACGTGCTGGCCCCTTGCTACAAGACTGGCTTCCTGTTATAAATACTGTTGTCTCCATTTACAAATACGGAAACTGAGTCTGCAAGAGGTCAAGTAACTTGCTCACAGATGCACAGTAAAGAAAGCACCAGAGCCAGGTTTCAGACCGGGTCTGATTCAGAACATGGGCTCTTCAGCACCTCCATCCAGAAGTGCCCCAGCCAGAAAGAGGGAAGCTCATGGAACCCAATAATCCATGTGGTGTTTTCTGAGCGTCTCTCTGCCCCAGCTTCCCACCAGATCTTTGAAGATGAGGAACAGGGTGATTCTTCAGGTAGGCCTCCCGTGCCTAGAATGGAGCAGGCACATTATACCTTCTCAATCAACACTTGCTAACTGAGGTGCTTCTCTACGTCTAACTACCTTTTCTATCCTTCTTGTAAGAGTTCGGAAGGAATTCAACAATGACATTTGGACTTGAGCATTTTTTTTTTTTGGCCGCTTTGGGTCTTCGTTGCTGTGCGCGGGCTTTCTCTAGTGGCGAGCGGGGGCTACTCTTCGTTGCGGTGTGTGGGCTTCTCATTGCACTGGCTTCTCTTGTTGTGGAGCATGGGCTGTAGGCGTGCGGGCTTCAGTAGTTGTGGCATGTGGGCTCAGTAGTTGTGGCTCGTGGGCTTAGTTGCTCCGTGGCATGTGGGATCTTCCCGGACCAGGGCTTGAACCCGTGTCCCCTGCATTGGTAGGCGGATTCTTAACCACTGTGCCACCAGGGAAGTCCCTTATATGAGAATTTGAAGACTGTCTAAATGAATTGGTGGCATCATTTCTGATGCTTAGAATTCATAAGATCTTCAAGGTTATTATCTTAGAATAGTCCTGGATTAGAGTTAATATTTTTTTGTGCTAGTCAGGAGGATGATGGTAATAAATCTGCAATTGGTTAATGAGGGAATCTTGGACAACTGGAACCCAGAACTCAGAGTGGGAGGCACGTGGGCTTTCTAATTTCATGTCCTGTACCCACGCCCTGGGGAAACGTTAGGCGAGTTACATGGACTCAGCGTTTTCTTGTTTGTTAAATGAGGATAAGACAGCTCACCTTTCAGAGTTGCTGTAAAGTGTTCAAGTATCGTATGAAGAGCATCCAGCTCATTGCCCAACGCATAGTAAACATTTAAGCATTTGACTCCATGAGGCAGATGAGAACACATACCCTCCTTCAAATTGTCCCAGTGTAGGACATGCCCCGTTTCTGGTGTGGCTTCTGGTCATAGAGTATAAAAGCTTGGACACTGAACTCAAAGAGATGTGGATTCACATCACGAGCTTACTGCTATGACTATGACTTCCATAATATATTTATTCTGTGCATCAGTTTTCTTCTCTGTAAAATGGAGATCGTGGTCGTATCTACTAGGAGAGTTATTGTTGGGACTGAATGAGAGAAACTGTTTAAAGCCCTTAATATGGACTCCATGCATAGTAAGTACTCAGTAGATACCAATTATTATCTATTATTCAGGGGTCGCTTTACTAGGAAGTGGATATCGCTTGCTTGCTCTCTCCATTTACTTCACAAACAAGGTTGCAGTTCAGTGTTATTGAGGATGTGACATAGACACTCTGTGGAGGACAGGATTGGGGGCCCTCCCTCTGTCCTCCCTCGGTGCAGGGGATGTAGTTCAGGTGAGAGGGCGGGTCCACATGGGAGGGTAGAGAAATGGAAGAGCTACCTGGCAGGGTAGTGCACAAGGCCCTTAAGGAAAGAAGAGCCGCCTCTGGACGGAGTGGGATGGGAGGCTTCAGAGAAGTGCTGGGCATTCATTTTTATTTCAGGGACCTAACAGCACAGAGAAAGCACATTTTTGAAAAGGAGATTTCCTTGGAAGGTCTCCACCCTTCCTAGATGAACATGGAGGCGCGTAGTTGGCAGTAGGCTTCTCAGTTGCCGGCATCCCTTTCCTAGTCCCTGTAGCCAGGGCTGCCCATACAGAGGTGGCCATGACTTTGAGTGGAATGGCTGGAGAACTGGGCAGTATGGGCAGACAGTTGCTGCCTCTCCAAGTCCATAACCCTTTCTAGGTAGGTGCATTCCAGCTGGGAGGAAATGATTCAGACTCCTCAAGATGTAATAGTGTACCTGGGCGTGGATGTAGAAAGATGGTAAAGAGCAAAGGACTGAATTCAGAATTCCCCGATTTCCTGAAACGGTGTCATCTTCTTTAGGAATCTGAAGCTGCTAGGTCATCCATAATGGGATATTCTTCTAACATGACTCCTATTCCCTTTCCCTCCCTATCTTTCTCCCTCTTACCCCCTCCCCAGTTAAAAAATATGTCCCCCTTGATCACACTGGTATGATTTACAATTAAAGATGACTTCGACTGCTGACCATATACCAAGCTGTTCTCATTCTACTTAGCAGTGCCCTGTGCCTGCCAATCCCACTGCGGCATTTTCTCCATTTAAGACGTTGCCTCAACAAAATCCATTTTAGAGTTTTCCTTGCTTCTCTGTGCTGAATTACAGTCACAGTCAACGGCCCACTCGTGTGTAGTTCAAGAAGCAATTAAGGCTCTTTTCTTTGAACAAGAGAGGGAGACGGTAGAGAAAAATGATCATTATTCTGATGATTCCTCTGTGTAGCTCAACAGTTCACAGATCTTTGATGTCATGAGTCTTGGCACTTAAACCCATTTCTGTCACTGCCTTCTGCAGCCACTTCTGCCTGTCAGAGCTACTCCGTGGAGGTCAAGGACTCCAATGTCAATAGGTCACAGCCTCTCAATCTGACGTTAGGATTGTGATTAAACACAGTTGTAACAGCTGCTTAGTGATCCTCAGGATCATGATGGTATCACTGAATATTAGAAAGCACAATCTTTGGAGACTTCCCCAGGAAACTTGCAGTCTCCATTGTAAGCCTTCTGTTTTATTCTGGGGGATTTATTATAATCAGAATATAGTAGTAGGGTCTTTCTATGCCTGTCCACATGAATTGTGTCTATCTTTAGCTTATATGTCTCTAAAGGGCAGAGACCTTTATTTAACTTACACCACACTGGGTCTAAAACAAAGCTGAAGACAGAAGCTGCTTAAATGATTTTGTTAAGATGATCAGTGAATGCCCTCCTTGATGTTCCTCAATAAGTATCTGCTATGTGTGGACCAGTAAGCCAGGCCCTGAGAAGAAACAAGTCTCTACATGTCAGTGATTCTCAGAGTGGTCCCTCAACCAGCAGCCTCAGCCTCACTTGGGAACATGTTAGATGCACATTCTTCGGCCCTACTCTCAGAAACTCTGAAAGGCGAGGCTCAGCAATCTGTGCGTTAACAAGCCTTCCAGGTAATTCTGATGCATGCTTATGTATGAGAAGCACGGGTCTACACCCTTCTGGCCCTCTTACACCTCTGCAGACTTTCTGCTGTGGAAAGGAGACTTGGGGTACTAGCAAGACTAGACGGGTGAGGACTGAGCTTCCTGGAGATGAGGACAAGCTTTGACACAGCCTCTCAGCTACCTCCACAGGGTAACAGCATGATGACTTCTGCCTTTGGATGTTTTAGGGCTGCATGGCGGCTCAAGGAGCCCAGTGGTTCCATACAACCAAATGGGTGAGACTGGATCTTGCCTTGAAGAGAATGTCTTCTTGCTTCTCCAGTGAGTATGTGTGTTCATGCAGAGAAAGGCACTGATTCTTGCTCACAATCGAAGCAGCAGTGGTGTGAAGAGAGATGGAGGTTTAGACGTGGAGGACTCGGGTCAAGGCACAGCCCTGCTCCAGGAGCTTGGGGACTCTGGGAAAATCCATTAACCTCACCAAAGTCAGGTGGACCTGAGTTTACCCATCTCAAAACCAGAGCTAATTACATCTGCCCTATCTGTTTCATAGGACGTTCTGCTCAATTGAGATACAGGTTGGATGGGATTTTGCCCAAACTTACTCACTCACTACACTCAAACTGATTCCCGGATGAAGGTGGCCTACCAACAAGAATCATAGCTCAGTGGGGACAGAGCACTTCGTTAATTTTTTAAATGGACACATTTACATACACACACTGTAGGGCTTCTCTGGTAAGGGGTGATAAAGCACAAGGCTGAATCATGTTAATCTAAATGGGTCCTCCCATCTCCATTTTGTGGTCGGACTCCCCATCCTGGTACCTCCCCACCTAGCCCAGGCATGAGAAGCTGGAACCCCAAGCCTGTGACCAGCGTCAGGGTGTGAAGACCACACGAAGGCAGGAACCTGAGTTGAGCCTGCCTAGCAGATGCCAGAATAAGAGAAGGAGGTGAGCCTAGAAGGCTGTGTGAGAGGACAGCAATTCTGCTGTCGTGATCGTGCCCAGTGATGGCCATGCTCCAACCCAGCGCATCAGGCATGCCCCAATTACAGAACCAAACTTGGGTCTGCTTGCCCAATGTGCAGCAAAGCCAATCTACTGACACCACATTGTGCTGAAGGAAAGTACAGTGTTAATTGCAGGGCACTGAGCAAGGAGAATGGGCAGCTCATGCTCAAAAGACCCAAACTCCCCCATGGCTTTCGGGGAAGAGTTTTTAAAGCCATTTTGAGGGAGAGGGTCACAGGGTGTGCGATCAGCTCATGTGCAGTTTTCTGACTGGTGATAGTGAGGATGATGTTTTGGGAATCTTAATTATCAAACTTTTGATTCCAACCAGTCTGAGGTCTAGGTGGTGATTATAAGCAGTTACATATTTCCAGCTGGTGGGGGTTTCAGTCTCTGCAAAACAACTCAAGGATATGACTCAGGATATTATCTATAGCTCTTGAGGAGGAAATAAAGGTCCTTGGCTTTGTTTTATGGCTGAGCTATTGTTGTTTTGTCTTACTTGACTATTTTCCTTTGTTTCTGTACTTTCTTACTTCTCTCATGAGATTTGCTCTTTGGAACTCGGGGAAGGCCTAGGAGGCTAAAGCTTTTCTGCAAACAGGAGGCAGGGATACTTGGGGCAGGGGGTCTGTCCCTGGGAAGGCCTGCAGGGTACTGTTTGGTTTCACCCCTCCCATGGGAGGAGCTAGCAAGGAGCAGAGGGTAGAGATGCAGGTCTGAGCAATCCCTATGGAACTCTTCTCAAATGTGAGAATGCTCAAATTCTCTACTCTTCAGGGTAGGAACTCTCCTTCTCTAAAGTACAAACACTATGAGAGGATGGAAGTTCCTTCCTTATTAGGTAAGCAATCCCTCTGAAAATGGTAACGATTATATCAGTACCATTTATAAAATGGTGTGATCTTGTGTTTAGTATTTCCTTTCTTCATTCTCCAAGTGCCATGACTAGAACTCTCTTTGGCAGGCTTGGCTCTTCCCTGCCTACTCGGCAGGGATGGATAGCAAATTAGCTCAACTGGTTGGGCCGGTGGTGCTGAGGCAGTTCAAGGGAGTGGGCAGAACAGAAGATAGTGTGGGAAGGCTGAGGTCAGGAGGAAACACAAATAAGAATCATCAGATAGGAAGAGGCACACAGTGAAACAAGGTGGGAGGCGGCTTATGGATGGATGCCTCAAACAGCGGCTGGTGTTCGGGACTTATTTCATGAGATAGCTGGGGCCTGTTGAATGGGTGGATTTGCTAGGGTTAAAACGCTAAGGATCTAGCACATTTTGGCCTAAGCTGCTAGCACATGAGAAGCCCTCCTCCCACCACTAGGTGGGACTTGATGTGTGCCTTGATGCTGCCCTGCCCTCCTGCTATCCCCAGCCTACAAAAGGTAGCCACCCAAGGCACTAATGTGCCTGATCAACACGACTGCCTTTCTGCTTAAGCTATGATGCTCTGCCCCCTGCCGGGGCTGAAGTCTATCCTCCACCACAGCAGACCTGAGTGAGATCCTGAGAGACCTTTCCCATGGTGGCCAAACTCTGGTCCTGTTCTCTCATTACTGCCTAAATTTCCATTTCTACTTGCCTGGAGGCCCAGTGCTGACACTCATTTAATAATAAACATGACCCTTGGCTGGAGACACCCATCACTATGTTTTATCTGTCAGGTGAGACTCTGGGATTACTGAGGAAGGTGGCTGCATAAGATTGTGCACGTTGTATAGTATACAACTTGAGAGGATGCCTTCCACGTGGTAATCTAAGTATGTAATGTGTAATCACATATGGAAGCCCTGAGTGCCTTGGATAAAACCTGAGTTTGTCATACTTCTTTGCATGTTGTAGCTTAGATAAACAACTCTGCATAGCTACATGGCTCCTTGCAAAGATTTGCTCTTGGGGTAAAAAGGAGAAAAGAATAGGTTCAAACAGATAGCATTTTTAAAGTCAACAACTAAGCCTGGATGGAGATGCTGATGCTGATGACCATCACCCTCCATCCCCTACTACAACTGACATTTATTGAGCACATAGTACATGCCAGGCACAAACATGTTTGAAGGACATCTCAAGACTACCTCTAACTGAGATTTATTAGCACCATCTCTTCTTCCTAAATCGGAACTGACATGTTACAGTGATGAACTGTATTAAGTCTCCCTTGGAAGCTCCTTTCAAGATGACCTTGAAGGGTAGAAACACTCTTAAGCCTGCTGCCTGAGGACATTGAGATCTGATGCAGAGAGTCTCCTCCCGACTCCACATTCCTTAGGTTCCCACACTTTCTCAGCTCATGGTGCCTTTCCGCCTAGTAACTTTTTCACTCCCTAGACCAAGAGAAATACCAACAGTTCAATTTATTAATAGTTAGTTTCAATGAACTTAATAGTAGCAGTCTCTGCTCCTGATATGTCGCTATACTACTCTGGAAATTTTAAAGTATCCCACGACCTTCCTGTGAGTTTGTTGCAGCCCACAGCTTGGGAACCACGGCCTTTACTTCATCTGAGGCAAAGAAGATGGAGCTTAAACACTGAGAAACATTCCCAGGAGTCTACCACCTTCATGACATTTTCCCCTGGAACAGTCCAGTAAGATAATGAGAATTTCTACTTATTCTTATGGGAAGGAAGGTAGTTTGGTGGAAAGAAGGTGATTTTGATAAATTGTGAGGAATTGGTAGACATGATCTGTTTCTTTAAAGGCACTTCAATACCAGAACCATTTCCAGGCCAAGAATCCCTTTGGACCCACTTGTAGATGTGCTGCCTGAGTTTAGTTTAGAAACAGTGGTTTCTTTCTGGAGTAACAGAATGATTGCCTGTATCCCACATCTATTCCCATGTCTGTATCACTCAGTGGACCTTTGGCTACTTCAGGGCAGGGTCTGGTACACAGTAGGTGCTCAGTGTATGTTTTTGAATTACATAACTCCTTTATGAATGGCTTGTGGTTAGTTTTAATTCCCCAAGTGGTTTCCCCAATGGACATCACTGCTATCATTCTTTGGTCTTACTTTTTTAGGCCTGCAGGCAAAGGGTAGCATGGATATATGAAGCACTGCAGCTAAGGCTGCGTTTAAAGATCCAGGCTCATCCTTTCAAGAGTTCTCAAGAAGCAAGATCAAAGTGTCTTGGCATGAATGTGGAGGGCCTGGTGGAGCTTTCTTTGCTTCTCAAGATAATAGCAAGCACACGCTTTGCAGTTTGTCCCTAGGCTCCATTCTGTAGGTGTCTATGTTCTAGAGCAGGAAGGTATTGGAGCCTTACTGCCATCCATGTTTAATAGTAAAGCTTAGTTACGAGTGGTAAGGCAAAGCTTTGGTGATAAGAAACTAAAAAGCTATATCTTATGTTCATCAAAATGGACTGCTTGATAGTCTGGAAGATGAAAGTCTAATACCACTGAAATTTAACAATGAACTCGGCAGTGGCTGGCATTCGTGGTGGGAAAACGTGCAGAAATTGAGTAACTCCAGAAGAATCCCAACCGTTTTTTTCTTTTAAAGTAGGTCTGACATGTGTGGCCTGTCTCTAATCCAAAGAAGGGTGAAGTCTAATTGTATGGACATAGGAAGTAGCTTGAGAAGTCAACATGTCCAGTTCCTACTTAGTATTTGCTTTAAGTCAGATACCCGACAAACTGATATGAGAACTTTTCTCCGGGTTCTCCACAAGTCCATTTCCCTCTATCCCCTAGGCCAATATCACTGAAACTCCCTTGGGTGGAGGCAAGTCACAGCCCTACCATACAAGCAGTCGTGCCATTGCTAGGCAGTTAGTGCCTTTTGAGAAATCTGAAGCCCTGAGCAGTACCTGACACTGCTGCAAGGCAGTGGACCTAGACAACATTTAGTATCCATTCCAACCCTGAGAGAGTCCATGCTTTTGAGATGTGACCTGTTCATAATCCCACAGGGTCATCGAGTGTCTTGGTTTTAAATGAAACAGAAGCAGTGAGGAAGCTTGTTGTGACAACTAGTACACCCGCTCACTCCCCTCTACCTTGCCTCACAATCAAACGAGCCTTTTAGCATATGAATCTCTACAAGCTGCTCAGAGGGGCCATTTACAGCTCAGAAGCAATAGAGAAGAGACCGTTTCCAGGCCTCTGCCAGTTGTAGTTGAGAGCACATATGAACTGCCTACTCTAGTTCAACTTCTTTGCTGCAATGAGTTAAGAAAAGATGCTTTTGATGGTGGAGAGAAGTGGATAGGAAGCCATACCTTTATAATAGTCTTTCCTTCATTTGCTGCAGAACCACTTTGGGTATGCCCAGACATAGATTCCTGGAACTGACTTTTCCTGGAACTCCAATGGAATGGAAACACTGAACATGTAACATTATTCCAACACTTTTACTGTGGTCCATACCCTGTTCTGAGTTCTTTACGTGTATTAACTCATTTAATCCTCAAAATAGTATTAGAACCAATAAGAAAGATACTGTTTCTGTGATCCTTCAGTCCTCTTTAGGGTCATATGGTAGCCTGAGGTAGATATCTATCTTGACCCTATGTTAGTTCACAAAAATACTGGTTCCAGGAGTAGGGATCGCTTTATAAAATAGATGTTGTTGCTCAGAAAATAAAAACAATGTAACTTACAGTAACTTTTTGTTAATCTAAATTACAGAGAAAAGACCCCACCTTATACAAAACTTCATTTGGGTTCTTTTAAGATTCAGTTCCTTTTGTTAAATGGTCAACCTTTTAGGGTAGATTTATTTGTAGGTCATAGATGTATGTAGTTCTTGGGACAGATGATCTCTCCATCAGATACTTAAAGTTACAATCTTTCTATTCTAATGATGCTTAGAGTAGCTTGAAATATGGAAATGTGAGTGATTTTGCTCCCATCACTGTGGGTATTACCCTATGTTCTAAAATCCTATCATAAAGATATAAACTTACTACTATATTTCTTGTAGCCTTATCAGTGCCCATTGCTCAGTGTCCGTTGAGGGGACTGAGAGAAGGGGGCATGATCCAGATAATATTTTTTTCATGAAAAGAAAGAAATGGAAATGTTTTGGCTTTCTTTCAGTAACATGTAATTTGTAAGGTTCTTCCCCTCATTTATAATCCTATCCGTGTATAAACAGTAATTTGCTCTTGTAAACATGTACTGTAGTAAGAGTTCTGTTGGGAGCATTTGTGTTCGTTATCTGTGACATCATGAGCATTTAAAAAACAATAATTATAAATGTCCTCTAGAGTGAAAAAAAATAGTAGAAAGAATTCTAGAGAGAGAGTCTAGAAAAGAGAGTCTGTCTAGAGAGACTAATTGTTTCTTATTGCTCTGTCTCTGAGTACCCTGACTCCACCCCAATCTCTTTGAGTTTGGACTCCCTTAAATACTACAAAACTCAGTGGAAGTGTTACCTACTGCAAAGCTCTGAAAATGTTACAGTTTGGAGAACAGTATTTAGGAACACAACTTCTTTACAACTGAAGTAAGTTGTTACTGTTGTTAATGTTGACCTTCCAATTCTGAAATCTGAAGAATATGCCTAGGTTCCTTTGCCTGACACAGTGAATTGTGGGTTGTGGTTTGTTTGTTTGCTTTCCCTTTCTTTGCTTTTTCAAATCCAAGGATATACCAGTGGAATGAAGGTGTGTATTTCTCTGAAAGGTTTGAGTTACAGAGTCACAACTGGTTCTAGTGATAGGAGGTTAGTCTATGAGACGCAAGCATAAGTATTTGGATGAAAAGGACCACTGTATCAAAGACACACTTCAGTTTCATAAAATTTACAGAGTGGCATTTTGACAGAGGAGACCATTAGATTACTAATGGGATACTTAGAAAGGAAAGGAGCAAAATTAGCATGGAATCTGAATATATAAATTGCTTATGTTCTTAAAGTCCAGTTTGTATCCAGTTTTTTGTAACTTGGAATGTATTCCCCTGTAGGAACTATATTTTGCATGCTTTTGGGCTCCCTAGCTAGCTTATGAAAATCTATGTCAAGCATAATGTAGTAACATGTTTTTTGGAAAGAGAACCGAATTAGATATCAGACGGCCTTGGGTTTGAGTCCAAACTGTAGCACTAACTCTTTGTATGGCCCTAGGCGGGTCACTAAACCTTTCTGTACTTTCGCTCATATATAAAATACACATGCTGAAACCCAGTATTTGATATAGACATTCAATAAATGTTTGCTGAATGAATGAACAAATGAAAAAGCATATATTTTATTCCTGCGGGGAAAAATCCATCCAAAGGTTGAGAGAGACTTTTACAACTTCTGCGGTATCGCTGTGGAGATTTCAGGCCAGGTACAGAAATGGAGACTTCTTAAGGAGCCTTTCTTGGCCATTTATATACTGTTGAGGTCACCTCTGCAGTGCCTGGTGGCTGGATGTCTATCTGCAGTAGCTTCAGAGGCAAGGCCAAGGCTTCGTGAAAACCTTTACAGGCTCCCATACAAGTAGTGGACACATGGCAGGGGTGTGGTGGCCATTTGTATGTTTGACTCGTGCACAAGTTACATGTTTGCAAATCAAGGACTTTGTATATACTTCTCCCTCTGTGAAATGTAACAAAAAGTCTTAAAAATGTCCTGACTAGAAAATATATTAAATATAACTACATTTTGATGGGCCCAAAGGAGATAGGTTAGTACATTTAAAATAATGAGAAGGAAAAAAAAAAAAAAAAAAACTTAAAAAAATGAAATGCATAGTGTTATTCCCAAAAAGGAGCAAAAAGACACAAGGTATTCTAGACTTGGAGGCAGCATGTTCTGATTTTGGGAATGGACTTTAAGTTTATTTTAACGAAACCCCTGCTTTTCTAATTATAGTCATTTGTTCTCAAACAGGCATGGGTAGGAACACTTTTAAATGTCTTCTATTTCAGTAGGCATACCTTCTGAAAAATCCCTAAAATTTCAAGAGGAGCTTTTTTTTTTTTCTTTTTCTTTTTTTGTTTTTTCTTAAGCAGTTGCTGTTTTTTGAGCTCCAAGGGCTGACAGCTGTTCTAGTTTTGCTTGGGGACTTTTTCACAATGTGGATTAATCAATGTTATGAACTGGGTCCGTGGGGTTTTGGGAATGTAATTGGTTTCAGATGACACTTTGCTAGTCAATCTGTGAAACAGCCGAATGTTGACACAGCTGAACAATTCCAGCTGTTTCCACTCGCCCCTTCCTCTTTCCTTGGACGCTACATCCTTTGCCTTTATTTTTGTCTGCCCTCT
Organism: Balaenoptera ricei; assembly: GCF_028023285.1. Lineage (NCBI taxonomy): Eukaryota > Metazoa > Chordata > Mammalia > Artiodactyla > Balaenopteridae > Balaenoptera > Balaenoptera ricei. Next base: position 75,144,018 of record NC_082640.1, read on the forward strand.
CTCACTGTGACTTTGCTAAACTAATTTGTTATCCTTTCTGAAATTTCTTTTTGCTTTTCTCTCCTTTGGGATATCAGGGCTCCCCCTTTATTATATCCTCCACCCAATTTTATTTTGCAAAACTTTTTTCTTGGCTTGCATAGTTATTTAAGGAAATAATAATTTTACCACTTAAGGTCGCTTTTATTTGTGGCGATCACATAGTTTGTTTATTTAAGGGTGCACAGCACAAATTTAGGCTTTACACAAGTGCTTGATTTCTGTGAATATTTGGTTTCACAACTGCTTGATTAACCTTTTATTTGTTTTGTTTTAATTACCAGAGGCATTCCACTGAATAAACAATACAAACCATTAGCTTTATTCAGTACATAGCCGTGTTTGCTACTGTATATCCTTCTGAAACTATGAGAAAAAGATTCAGGTGTCAGTATTGCTGGTAGAAAGATGTATGCTTAGAAGGGAGGAATCCAAAAAGGACCGACCCTGAATTATGTACCGTATATTAACAGTTTATATACTGTCAGGGGAATGGTTTGTAAATTGCTTTCAGTGGTTTTTCATTATCAGACTAATTTCTCTTTGTTTTTTCAAGAGTACTTATTTCTGCATCTTACCCAATAGGGGAAAGGCTTTAACTGCTTATGTGCCCAATAAAATTTTGCTGTTTTATTGGGTGATGGGCTGCAGATCCAGAGCTAAATGAGCTAAACTGAAGAATAGGACTGCACAGATAGATACATGCTTGAGTGTGGTCGTCGTTCCCAATAGCTAAGACTCTTGATGTGGGCGAAGTAATCTCATTCTTCCCAGAAAGGTCTGTATTGATTGAATGGATGGCTCGGGTTTACAGGACAGTTGGGCAGCACCTACTCTGCCTTGCTTGCATAGACTTAGATGCACAGCACAATTAAATATTCCTAAGTCGGAGTCAAGTCTAGGATGTCAAAGAACGTGGAACAGTTGAGCAATTGTCATGAGCATTTGGTGAATAAATGCAATTGACATAGAAAATTTTTCCAGATATGTCCTTCTCCTACAATTGTTAATGAACATGATATCAGAGGAAACAGTCTCAAGGGTGGAGATTATCTTAGAGACAGGAAACAATGGGTAGATAATGTCATTTCTTTGAATGGATACTATAAACAGTCCAGGCCTCTAGACATTGGTTAAGGCTGGTCCATTTTAACGCTTTTATATAATCTTGCATGTGGTGAAACTTCTGGGTCTTTCTAACAGTGAAATATTGAGCTGCTGTGGGCCAGGTGTGCTGAAAAGAGGCAAAAGAGCATCTGTATAAACAAAGCATGAGGCAAAAATAACTCAAATTGCACTCAGAGGTGAGCAGCCAGAATTACAGGTGATAACCCAGTAAATAGGTTTACTTGTTATTGTAGACATTTCTCTGAAGACCACCCAAATTGTGGTTATGGTCAAAAGGGCAGACTGGATGTAATCATGGAGGGTGCTGGAATCAAAATCAAAAGCCTATCTCTGACCATTCATAATATACTCTACAGCTGGACCCATACACCTTGAGAACAACCTGACAAAGCTAAGAAAGGTTCTGGAAGGGATAAAGTAGCTAAGGGATTTGAGATATACCACAAGATCAAACGGATGTATCTAGTACCCTTCATCTAGGAAGTTGAGATTGGGTGGGATGAAGATGTCTAAGATGACAGAGGCTGGGGCAGTGTGAACCCAGACATAGTCCCCAAACACGGCAGAGGTATGTATTTTGAGGCTGGCACCCACAGTGTGCTGGGTAACAACACCAGTGTTCAAATCTGTGTTCTACCATTTATTTGTCTGACCATAGACGTTTTACCTAATCATTCTTATTCTTGATTTTCTTAATTGAAAATGGAGGCAATAACAATCTTACAGTAGTTTTATAATTTTATTAGATGAGATGTGTATGTAGAACGCTTGCCATAATTTTTTTAATATAGTGAAATATGTTAAAGAAATGGCTACCATTACCCTCATTGTCATCAGCAAGATCATCAGTATTTTATTTTTATCATAATTAATTATAATAAAGTTTAACAGAGGCACAGAAGTCAAATTGTACAGGTTAAAAACTAGAGTTTACAAGTCTAAACTGATGTATACATGTCAATAATGGTTAACTAGGGAGAGCTAGAAGCATGTGAGCTAAATCTTTGGCCTTTTGACATTGAAATCAGGATATGTACTCATTACCTTTCACAACTGTACCTTAATGCCACTGCCAGAATGACAGTGGACTAAGGCCTATCCTATCCACCAATTTTTTTTCTTTATCTTATTAACTCCTTACTTTCACAGCATGTAGATCTAGAAAAAGGAAGATTTGGGTATTTTGGACTTGAGAAACCACATTTTTACATACTCGGTTTTGAGAGACTTGGAACTTCTTGAAAGGATGTTCTGCAATCCTGAATATGCTGTCTCTTCTCAATACTGTACAGGTCCTAGACTGCCCAGTTCTTTACTGTCTGCCAAGAACAAACAAACAAATAAAACCCCCAAAACCAGCTTATCCTGGAGAAACTTCAATTGTAGTAAATACTTAATACTCTCACGCTTTTGTTCTGAGATGCTGTTAGGGCCGGTGAGCATACTCTACACTCCTGTCTGTTTCTGGTTCCACAATGCCTGTCTGTCACCGTAGAATCCTTAACCTCTGTTAAAAGCTGACAGATGACGGGTAAAAATGTGCGCCTCATGTTGGGTTGGAGGGTAGGTGAGAGCCAGTGAACTCCTGCAAAATGAGTCCTTACAACCGAAAAAACACTAGACTTGGTAAATTTCTCAGACAGGTGAGCACACGTGAAAGGCCCAAACCCTCTTCAAAAGTAGATCATTGATTCAGTCGTTGGCTTTCTACTAGGGCACTTCATCCAAGCTGCAACCAACCTTGAATGCAATACCAGCCATGGTAGAGAGAGAAATTCCCTGCTTTTTGTGTAGAGCAGAGAAGTCATAGGAGAATATGGAATAAAGTCAGACTAAAGAATTAAGACCAGAGCCTTGCTTAAAGGAAATGGATTATGCAATAAAAACAAAGTCTTCATGTGTCACTCCTGTGCTCAGAGAGGCCCTTTCTCTCCCAGTTTTGCAGTCACACTAATGCTAGCATGGGGAAACTGAATTCCTTGAGTGTAAGAGCAGGAAGCAGTCAAGATCAAACAGCCTGTCGGGGGTAGAACTATCCAGGTATCTGACTCTACCCCATATTCTCTGACCAACCTCTCCAAGACTGGCATTATTGACCTTTGAATCCATTCATTTGTTCAGGAGATATCTTGGGGGTACTTTCTGTGTTAATTCCCTTTGTTGCCCTCATGGAGCTGGTAGGGGAATGAGACATTGATCAACCAATCACTAAAACACGGAATATGGCAGCTGCATTAAGTGTTGAAGAGGAGAGGAAGATGGTGTGCTGTGAGCATCTATAGTGTGAAGAGGTTTGACTTGGGTCAGGGAAGGCTTCTTGGGGAAGTGGCAGTTGAACCCAGGTCATTAGGAAGTGAACCAGGCTAGGCAGAGGGGAGCTAATGTAGAGCTGATAGAGATATGTCACCTACCTGCAAGGAGCTCAATCTAAAACAGTTACGGTGCATTATGATACCTGCTACCTGTGGCAAAAGTTCTGTTATCACCTAGGAGGGAAGTCCAAAACAGATTATGGGAGGAGGGGCTGTCTTCAAGGAAGACTTCCTGGAAGAAGTGACATTTGAGCTGAGCTTTGAATGATACTATTACTGTTAATTTGTGAAACATCCTGGAGCCTTAAATACATTGTTTATAAAATTGCTTTGGACTCTGATTCTCCATGCTTGACAAACTGGGAACACTGGGTGATTCTTTTTTAGTCTGGGAAGGGGAACCCTGGAGGAGACCGGAAAGAGTGAGTAGCTCAGGGCAAGCCATGAGGCAGCATTAGGTATAAGGGCCAAGGGCTAGGATGGCCAACTTGGGGAAGGCTTATGACTCCCAAGTTGGCTTAAATCTTAGAAATTCTACAATTCCACTTCTGTGCTAGGAAAGGGGATGGACAGACTGTGCATTAGTTTTTCTTGCTACCCGATGACGAGGGGAAGTGCAGAAGCTTCGGTTCAGGTAGTGGTTGCTCAGCCATTCACGTGGTCTCCCCAGAGCTAATCATGATGAGTCTCAGAGTGCTTTTCACAGTGTGGACCACTGACATCAGAGGAATTTGGGGAGACTGTGAAAATGGCACATCGCTGGGCTCCGCAATAGACCTGGAGAAACAGTGTGGAGGGAAGAGGGCCTGCATTTTTAACAAGCTCCCTAGGTGACTCTTATGTACTCTGAAGTTTGAAAATCCTGAAGCTGGGCACTAGGATTTTAGGCTAAAGGGGAGGTACCAGGTTACAGCACAGGTATAATGGGATGTAGCTCCCCAGTTTAATATAAAGCCAATAAGAATGGGCCATGTAAATGTGGCCTTTGTATTGCAAGGTATTACAAAAATAAAGAGCTATTCAAATATTTGGTGCTAAGAAGGTGCAGACTAAAATTACCTGGACAGCATTCTTAGGTGGAAACTGTGGCTCAAAAGAATGAGAGTTGTTTTTCTCTGTGATTCAATGTGCCTTAGTGCCCTTCCTTTCAGAATGTGATTGCATAATTGTACACAGGCACTCCCTCCCTTGAGGCAGAGGGCTAATTACATAACACAGCCAAAAGGCCCCATCACACTCTCCTCTAATTACAGTTTATGAAATGTACTGGGTTGACCTTTGCCATCACAGCTGCCCTAGAGGTTGACTCCAGAATGTTATGGCTGGAAGGGGCTTGAGACATTATCCAGCAGTAACTCTACCAAAGCTTATTCTGAAGCTAGTGGGAGGCCCAGCAAGGTGAAGCGCAGTGCCCAAGACTTCACAGAAAGGTAGTTCAGGACCAGGACTAGAACTTGGCTTTTCCAGTGTTTTCCATAGTTGACACCTAGGCCAAACGTGCTCTTACTTTATTTTGCAACACTGGCTCATTTTTCACTGTTCTCATAGGAGACTCGATTTGGAATCACCTAGGATTCTTAAGTTGAAAAGCTGTCATTTAACGTGCCTACTATTTTATACTCACAGTGGTTAATATTTATTGACCACATGCCATGTGCCTGACTGTGTTAAACACTTGATAACGCATTAATCATCTCAGCCTCTCGGGAGGCCTATGGGGATGAATATTCCCATTTTAAACATGCGGAGAATGAGGCTTTTGACATTTTCAAGACCTTTCCAAGGACATATAACTAGTAAATAGGAGACCAAAGTTTCAATCAGGCCAATCTAATCCCAGGGTATTATTTTATATTTTACTAAACTATTAGTTGATCATGTTGATGTATAAAAATTCCTTTTGTACAGATACAAAGTCAGGCAACCTTGTCTGAATTACTCGTTACATTTAGATAACGCAAGATAAAGTGTGTTCAACATTTACACCAGGTTCTGGATTATACAACTTTTGCTTTATCAGGTCACATTGATAGAGTGTAAATACTCCAGCGTGGTCTCACGGGGCTGTGGCTGTCTTCTGTCTGCCTCCTTCCACCCCCATCTTTCTTACAAGCTCCCTTTTTATGCAGTAAGATAACCCAAGATGCAAGGAATCTTTTTCTCTTGTGGAGCCTTAATTTCTATTTAAGGACAACAGCAACTCCACAGTGTGAAGGCATCGGCTACTATTTAGTCTCTAAGGGGAGCTTTGTTGTTGGCAGTGCCATTGAATGATGTGTTGTGATTGGTGGGCTTGGCATGGCCAGCCTGGGGCACACAGCTGTGTCCTGAGGGTCAACAAGCACACTGGTGAACGTGTCTGATCTTAGTGCCCACTCTTGACCTTTTTACATTACGATCCATTTGTGTTGTGGATCTTCATCTCTGGTAACATACTCAAACTGTGTAAATTCTGTTGCATTCAGAGGATTGGAATAAATTAGAAAAATCCAGTATGGAAAAAGAGCTCACTTGAAGTGGGATGCCTTGTTCTACTACATACTTTATCACAGGCTTTTCGAAGGGAGCATGTCCCCCAGACCTTGGTAGTCAGCATGAAAATACTCCCACTCAAGATGGGAGACTGCGTTTCCCTGTAGACACAGAGCTCCTACCGCCACCCTATGTATGAGGGAGAGGAAAGCGTGTGCCACTATCATCACTCCAGATACGAATGCCGTGGGGACACTGAATGCATAAACTACAACGCGCGTGAAATGCACCCACTGCCTAGCAATGCCTGGAGGCTGCTCATCGAAGAAACAGTGGTCACAGACATGCCAGCCTTTATCCAGGCTCTTCCGTCTGCCTGAAGCGCCCTCTCTGATCTTCTCTACCGGGCTTACTCCTTCTCTTTTCAACACTCTGCTCCAGGTCCTATCCTCTGAGACCTCTTCCCTGCCTCCGTTCTGGCCAGCACTGCCCCTCCTCACTGCTCTGTGCTGACCGTGGTCAGCTTCCACTGCGTGCTGGTTTAGAGTTGTTTATCTTCTTGGCCAGATCTGATTTTCAGGTCTCCCAGAGGCCTCTTCAGGGAAACACCGGTCCAGAGAAATGCCCCTTCCCAACCAAGGGAAGCAGAAGTGATGACTTCCCCTTCCGTTGGCATCTGGGCCACTCGCTTCGGTGCAGGGACTGGAATCGTCAACATTACTGGCCACTGCATGGCCCTCCTGGGGCTTATCACCCAAACCTTACAACCTTTTCTCAGAAGGTGAAAGGGGCTGCTTCCAACTGTGTTGAGAAACAGGAGGCCTTGGGGAGAAGGACCAGAGCTGGATCTTGAGGAAAGGGCTAAGAAAGACACAAGAAGTGGGGAGCGTGGCCCAAGGCCATCTCCTCAGTTCTGTGGTTTGGCCAAACACAACGGGCAAAAGCCCTGTGTGGACACATGCCTTTGTCCCTGTTGAAGGCGTGGCATTACCCTTGTGCCCTGTCAGGATTTAGGAGCTAAGAAGACCTAGTGAAGAGGGGGCAGTGCCCCTTGGGGTGGGGTGCTGGCTTCACCTCTTATATTTCTATTCAACTCATTAACATTTATTGAGCACCTACGATATGCAAGGTGCTGATACGGTGATGCATAATACCCTACTCTGTGCAGGCCATTTCTGCCTAGCAGCTAAAGCAGTAGTTTAAATTTCCTTTTAACTCTTGACGTTAGAGAGACGCTATGTAAATCTGAATTACTTTCAGTATACCTGGGGTGAATAAATCATAAAGGGCTTGTGCATATGAAGAAGACTTAGTCTGGGAATTACACCTTAGAGTGAGGGATGAGGCGAGAAGGTTGTGTACCAGGTGTCTCCCACACCCACTAACATCATCCATGCCCCATATCGGCACATGGCAGATGTGCCTCTCACCTGCACCAGCATTACCTCAATATCAGCACTTCCTGCCATGCCCTTCAATGCCAAATTCCATGGGGGCAGGGTGAGGGGTGGAGAATAGCACCTCCTCCCCTCATAAACACTTTGGGGATACCTGCCTTTTTTTTTTTTTTTTTTTTTTTTTTTGTGTGTGTGTGTGTGTTTTTATAAATTTATTTATTTATTTATTTATTTTTGGCTGTGTTGGGTCTTCGTTTCTGTGCGAGGGCTTTCTCTAGATGCGGCGAGCGGGGGCCACTCTTCATCGCAGTGCGCGTGCCTCTCGCTATCGCGGCCTCTTTTGTTGCGAAGCACAGGCTCCAGACGCGCAGACTCAGTAGTTGTGGCTCACGGGCCCAGTTGCTCCGCGGCATGTGGGATCCTCCCAGACCAGGGCTCGAACCCGTGTCCCCTGCATTGGCAGGCAGATTCTCAACCACTGCGCCACCAGGGAAGCCCGATACCTGCCTTTAGATTCAGGCTAGATATATATTTTTTTTAATTTTAAATTTTATTATTTATTTTTGGCTGCATTGGGTCTTCACTGCTGCACGTGGGCTTCCTCTAGCTGCAGTGAGCATGGGGCTACTCTTTGTTGCGGAGCACGGGCTCAGGTGCGCGGGCTTCAGTAGTTGCGGTGCGTGGGCTCAGTAGTTGTGGCTCGCGGGTTCTAGAGCGCAGACTCAGTAGTTGTGGCACACGGGCTCAGTAGTTGTGGCTTGCAGGCTCTAGAGCGCAGGCTAGAGGGATCTTCCCAGACCAAGGGGTCAAACCCGTGTCCCCTGCATTGGCAGGCGGATTCTTAACCACTGTGCCACCAGGGAAGCCTGGGCTGGATATTTAAATTGTCTAAGATGCTGGATTCTTGCCATTTTGCTTGTTTTAATAAAAAGAATTAGGTGATGCGACCACTGATGCCTCCCAAACTACTTTTCCCTCGTGTTGTTGAGATGAGAAAGCGGAAACTCCAGTGACAGAGTCCCCGCTTTCACCGAGCATTTGAGTGGTCTCTGGCCAAGGGAGGTGTTAGCAACTGTGGATGGGATCTCCTCACTTCCTCCCCTGTTGTGGGTCTCAGGGTCTCCGCACTCCCTCCTGCCCTGAGGTGTAGGGGAAGGCCCTTGTCAAGGGCCTGCTGTTAGGGTGGGTTGTCATGGCAACCACCGGGTACCCAACCAGGGAGCAGGGGCTCCTACAGTGCATTGACTTAGCCAGAGCATGATGGGGAGGGGAAGGTGAGTCAGGAGGACAATGAAACAGGGGTCTGGATGCCAGAGGACCAGGGAACATGATTATCACGTGCTCACTTTTGCACAGCATAATGCCAGGTATGGTGTGGGGGGAGCCCAGGAAATGTGAAATCTGTCTCTCCCTGCAAGGAATTAGTTTACAATCACTTCACTCACCAAGTATTAATGGAGTACCTCTCTGGAACTACACTCTGCACTAGGTGATTAGGATTAATCAGATCATAGAGACATCTGCCTCCTCCTGCCTCCATGGAACTAATCATTGGGTGGCACTTATCAGAAAGGCATTGTTTTTTTTCAAATGCAGACCTGGGTTTTGATCCATCGTTTATATTTTGTGGATTATTTTATTGAACGTAACTAAATCCCTTTATTTTGATTAGCGCTATTAGCTGCTAAAACTGGAGCTTTGAATCTACTTTAATTTTTCTCTTTGATACCATCTGTCCTTGTCCCAGCTTTTAGACTGATCCCTATTTAGGGACAGGTAAAGAAAATTGAGATGAAGAATCTTTTATTATATCCCATAAATAGCAGGAAATCCTGAGCTCTAATTTCCCTATGAAGGAAAGGTTTCTGTTGATAGAAATCAGAATAGCGTATCTCAAGGCACATTTTGAATGGAGTAAGGAAGATTCCTGCAAACCTCTGTTCCTCCAGACACATGTAATTGCCCATACAATGGTCTTGAGGTAAATAGGCACATCTGTATAACTCTTTGGTAGGCAGGGAACCATAAAGTGAACCTATCCTTCAGAAAGTGAGAAATAATATTTATGGCAGAGTAAACATCACTCTGAGGTATGCAGTGAACATCTTCTGAGGTCATCTTCCATTGGCTCAGGTGGCCTGCATTTTATGTGTTTCCTTCCATAGGCATGGATCTTGGTTGTTCTGATTCCATTAAAACCACTAGAAAATCTTTCTCTCCCTGCTACCAAGATGGAGGCACCCTGGAGGTTCAGTTACTGGCTTTCTCATCTTCTCTCTGCTCTCTCTCCAGGAGAGGGATGCGTCCTGATAGCCATAACATTCATCTGCCCATTGGAAAAGAAAGGATGCAACGGATAGACATTAGGAGGGAAGATGCAGGAGTAACTGGATGTTATTGGTGGTGGGGGAGGGCTGGTAGTTATGAAAGAAATCAGAGACGAGCTCTCTCTTCCAAATTCCAACATCAGTCACATCTATGGAAATACTTCATTACCATAAATTCACCTGATTTTTGACAACCTCGTCATCCTCCAAAGTGGAGTCTCCCTGTATTTGTTAGTCTTTTTGGGACACCTCTTTTGTGTCAGGTGTTGTGCTTCCAAAGCTTGGAACGTATAAAGGCAAGTAAGACTCAGGCTTTGTCCTTGTCCAGTTTATAGTGTAATGGGCAACACTGACTAATGATAATACAGTGTGTTTTATCCTGTTAAAATACAAAGTGTTAGATCCTGGGAGTCTGGGCCCAGTGCCCCTAACTCCCTGTCTCTGTCAATGCTGTTCCCATTCTTCTGGTCTCTCCAGCGTAAAGACCTGGTTCTCCGTAATTTTGTTCTCTCTTCCCCATCTTACCCTCTGATAACCTAACCTGATAACCTGAATCTGTAACCTTCCTGACATTCCTCAAATTACCCACCTTGCTTTCTTCTGCCACCCACCTGAACCTTTCTACCTCTTACCTGTACCATTTTCCTTGCTTCCTGAGCTCATTTCTTTGCCTATGAACTGACTCCCTTCAAATCCATCCCAGACCTTGTAGCAAGAGTAATGTTCCTTCAAACATGTTCGTTCCTCCCGAGTTTTCATCTCCTGCATGTGTTTACCGATTCAGCAGACAGTTAAGAGGTGCGTAGAATCCCTGGAAGCCCCCCTGGCTTTGGGGATGAACTCCAAACCTTAGCCTGAACTCCTGTCTGCCCGCACCCTGCCTGTCTGACCTGTATCTCCCCTCTCTAAATGTGACCCTCCAGGCAACACTGTTTCCTCCCCATCTCATATCACACCTTGTATGTTCTTATCTCCTCCTTTGCTCTTGCTCTGTTCTCTACCAGGGCACCAGATGCCCCTCCCACGCCCCCCCCCCCATGGTCTAATTGAAGTCCTTCCTTCTTTGTGTGGCCTCCCTGACTGCTGTAGCCATAAGGGGCCAGAACTGAAAAACAGAAAACACACTGTCCAGTCAGGAACAAACCACATTCATGTAAGAAGCACCCACGAAACCCCTAGTACCTGAATCCGTGATTGAATCTCTTCTTAAACTTTGTTCTGAACTAAACAAGCACCCTTCAAGAGTCCCTGTCCGTAGTGGTCTGTTTTAACTAGTGTTTTGGTTCGATCCACGAATGAAGAGAGAAAATTTCAGAACCATGGAGTCCCAAATGTCTATTATTAGCTTAATCACTGCTCTTGAGTAAATCAGGGTGGGCTCAAGTGTTAGTGATGGATCCTGAAGGTGACCTTGTACAAAGACCAACATCTTTTGTGTGGTTTCACCTCCCAAGTTCCTTGTTTTAAGGAAAGTGGAAGGGGCAAAGAAACTTGAGGTTTCTGCAAATGTCTGTGACTCACTGTGGCCCTTAGACACTAAGTGTGGAGACGCAAGAACATGGGTGCCGTAGGGATGAGCATAATTATTTGTTGTTACTTTCATTATTATATGACAGTGTTACAAGCCGATTCCAGATTTCATGTGCTTTCAGTTTTAAAATGCTTCTTGACATCTGAAGAAATGCTGAAGGCACTTGCCTTCCCAACAGAAAATACTAAACACCATCATTCTGAAAACTGCCGGCAGAAAGATCAAGGTGGAGTGTTTAGGGGCTTGAAGTCACATGTTCATGTATTTCTGCATTTGGGGGCTTGGCAGTCAGAAATAATATTCTTTGTCTTTTATCCTGTCTTTCCCCTTTCTACCTACAAATTAAAAAGCCAGGCATAATGAAGTGCATAAGACTGAAGTAGAAGTGGGTCGAAATACCTTCCTTTTGTGTGGAGGATCCAGTGAGCTTCCTCATGCTTCCCTCCTCTCTCCTTCTCGCCTGTCAAGTCTAAGGAGACCTGGCAGCTGGAGATACCCTTGGATGTTCAGGAAGATCATTGGAGGCAGGCGCCTTTGATGTGCTCACCCACCAAAAATGTCACATCACCACCATTTCTGTTGTTTCACATTGAATGTGAAAGATTCACTAAAAGCTTCATTTCAAGTCTTGTCAAGTGTAGATCATTAAAGGCATTTTTGCCTTTTCATGGCACACCTAGAAAAGGCAGGGGGCACGAGGGAAGGCAGATGCAAAGGTGGAACAGGCCAAGTGCTGTCAGAAGCCCTTCGGATGCCCACATCAGGGGATTCTTATCTCCACACAGCAGAAGTAGTGATTGGTGACTATTTGCAGGAGGAAACCGGATGGGTGTTTGCCTTTCTTCATGGTAACATAGGCTTAGTCTCCTTTAGGGCTGGTTTTGGTAACTATTTGTCATTCTTTGCCTTTATTCTAGGGTAGAGATTGCCCATATTTTTAAAAAATGGTTTTTATGTTTCTATTTGTTTTGATTTCTAGGACCGTGTTTAAATGACAAAAACACCAGATTGAAAGACGGTCCATCTGGTATCTTTGGCTTTCGGAAAAGCCAGTTTGAATCACACCATAGTTGATCCAATGGCTGGAAAACACATATTTACTCAAAATATGGTTAATTCGATGTCTCTGAATAATCCTAGATTTTGTCATCTTGGATGGGTCAGGCTTTAATTTCTCCCCTTCTTCTTTTCTTCAATATGAAAGGCATTGTGAATGGTGGAAGGAACATGGTATTCAGAGAGACCCAGACAGGAGTTCTGGTTTTTCCACTTGAGAGCTTTTGCCCTTGGGTTAGACACTTAACTTCTCTGAACCTCAGTTTCTTGATCTGCTATAAGACCGTTAATACCTACCCATAGGATTTAGGATAAATCAGAAAACCCATATAAGAATATCTAATGTAGGAGCCAGCAAGTTAATAATACACAGTCCAAAACTGACATCCAGTATGGATATTGTTTCCTAGTTTATTTTCTTGATTACTTCTTTCATTTTTATACTTCTTAATATTTTTCTTTTCTTTTGCTTTTTTTCAAAAATAGTGGTAGTATATGAATCTTTTTATGCATTTGAGTTGGTAGCATTAATTGAGTATTTAAGACTTGTTTATTACTTATAAACAGCATGGTTTTCTGAGACTTTTATTTAAAGTGTGCTTTTCAATAACAGTGCAGTTACCTTGAACAGTCTGAAGTTAGGGCCTCACATAAAGGAATACTACCTGTCAAGAAAGAGGCCTTTGCTCTACTAGGTACAGAAGGGAGGAAGAGTGCCCTGATGTTAACTATTTAAAGCATTTTCTGAAAACATTTCTGAAACCCTAATGATTCTGTTTGTTGCCTATAGACAATTAGCAATGCTATTCCACACTTCCATTGAGGTGCTTCTAAAAATATAGAAAGGACATTTTGATGTGTGATAATATTTCAGGATGATCAAACTTTTCTGCCTGTGTACTTTATTTTTTTATATTTTTAATTTTATTTATTTATTTTTGGCTGTGTTGGGTCTTCATTGCTGCGCACGGGCTTTCTCTAGTTGTGGCGAGCAGGGGCTACTCTTTGTTGCGGTGCACGGGCTTCTCATTGTGGTGGCTTCTCTTGTTGCGGAGCATGGGCTCTAGGCGCGTGGGCTTCGATAGTTGTGGCTCACGGGCTCTAGAGCGCAGGCTCAGTAGTTGTGGCGCACGGGCTTAGTTGCTCCGCGGCATGTGGGATCTTCCCGGACCAGGGCTTGAAACTGTGTCGCCTGCATTGGCAGGTGGATTCTTAACCACTGCGCCACCAGGGAAGCCCTGTGTACTTTCTTTAAATACTACTTTTAAACACCAGCTGGAATCTTTGAAGCAGACTTTTTCTTTCTAAATTTATTTTGTATGGTGGGTCTGATAATGGCCTACCAGATGACCTGAACATCTGAAACACCTTAAGAAGCTGAAACACCTGCACAGGGTAGGGGATAGGCAAAAGTGTTTTCTTCAGGAAACGAAGTGACTTTCTGTTGAATAGCGAAGCTGCAAAATAAATATTACTCCTCACTGTGGCCCTGGTCACTCAGGGAAGCCATGCTTGCTTCAGGAACTGCTCTGATGAAAGGTGAGGAAAAATCTGCACGAAAACCAACCCATAAAATATATTAAAACACACAGTATTAAACTTTGCTACAGAAAGGGTAAATTCAGAATTCCAGTTCTTTCAGAAGAGAACTGAGAAGGAACAGAGGAAGCTTAGGATGATTAAGGTGGCATAGTTGACTGCCCTGTGGGACAGCTCAGGTAAGTGCAAGACCATGTCTTTTTTTTTCTTTTTTGGATTTTTTTTTTTTTAATTGAAGTATAGTTGTTTTACATTGTTTCAGGTGTATGGTAGAGTGATTCAGTTATACATATATATGCATAAGAATCTGAAAATATATATATTCTTTTTCAGATTCTTTTCCATTATAGGTTACTACAAGATATTGAATACAGTTCCCTTGCCAAAGATCATGTCTTATATGCAAGAAAGTTAAAGGGAGAGTCAACCATTACTTCAACAGTACAGCCCAGAGACTTGGGCCTTTTTCATAAATAGTACATTGTTTGATGGTGTAATTTCCCCATACTATTCATGTGCCTCAAGCTTCTCAAAAATAGAGTATTTAAAATAAAATAGTTAATAATAAGAATATGCAAATTCTCAGTGAAGGGACTTAATTGGGACACTGAGTATCGTTTGGCGCCTAATTCACAAGGGCAGCTGTTTCTTAAGCCTCGGTGGGATGAGAAAGACAAGGTCTGGGGATTCTCATCCCGATGCCATGCCCCCAGCCTTGTCTACATTACCCTTGATTTCGCTCTCTGTGAGAAGACACTAGCTATCATTTGAGACATTTCAGAAATAGAGAATGGCTGTGCCAGGTAATGAAGATGAACTCTTTTGCATCTATGGGAGAATATTTGTTTGGAAAACAAAAATTCTTTTCGAGTGTTTTGAGGGGCTACAAGGAGACAGCGTAGCTGATGGTTATTTTTGCTCCCTGCCTCACTCTTTCTGTTCTTCACATGACAATACGTGTCTTCTTGTCTTCAGGAGAAACTACATACATGTAAAAGCAACAACAGGAAGTATGAAGATGCTAAGTCCATCCTTAAACCTTGCCATTTGTTCATCACCATCCCTTTTGCTTTTCTTCCTTCATGCTCAACCCAAGTGGGTTTGCTTGAAACAGACTGCAGATTTCCAAGTCACACCTACCACCCAGCAGCTTTGGGATAAAAATGTCATGTAGTCTATTTTACTTTGAAAGGATTCCTTTTAAAGAAATAGCTTTGCAGGAAACAAAATAACTCAAGTAAGCTGTTCCCAACTCTCCCTTTTCTATAAGTTTTGAACTTTTTTTCAGAAGGAAATCTTCCCCCAAGAATGCAAGAGGTATATTATGCCTTGGGAATGTTCAAGGAACAAATGGAACGTGAGCATGCTTCACTATTGTGCAGACTGAGAAGCGCCTTCAAGGAGCACATTTGTCTGAACACTGGCCCGACTCTTATTCTACTTGTTTTCTGGCTACAAAAATAACCATCAGCTGTGTTGTCTCCCTGTAGCCCTTCAAAAAGGGAGAAGCAAGAATTTTGTTTCCGAGAAGCATTCTCAAAGGCTTTGCATCCAGCTTTGCTGCTGGGGCTCTGCCTCTCTCTCTGGGTCTCCACTCTTCCCCAGACACTAGCTTCAGAGCCAGCAGTGATGGGGGAATCAGGAGAGCCGTCCTGAGGTCTGTCCATTTGTAACTGCTCAGAGCCTGCATGGTGGCCATCGTGAAGCTGTGTTCCCAATGGTGACCCCTCTCACTGAGCTTTCTCTGAAGCAGAGGGGTCACCTGTGCAAAAGGAATCTGTCCCCTTTTGTCAGCATGAGTCGGTAGGCCACCGTCGAGTCTCGGGGGAAAGGGGGCAAAAGCCAGATTTTTGTGTCCAAAAAAGAGTGTTTTCACAGCTGACAGCTGTATGCAAAGAGTAACAGTCCATTGCGATGAACATTTTTATATAAGAGGAGTTGAGATTATTGGCTTTGGGTGAAAACCAAGTGATCCAGGACCAAGTAATTGAGTAGTTCCAATCACATGTCTCTTCCTGACAACACAGGTATTGATCATTCCAAGGACAAAAGCAGGGGTGATATACCTGGTTAAATCTTAAGTCACAAAAAGTAAATTAATGAGCATGAATATGAGATTTATTTTTCTTTAAGATGCTTTTTTATACCACGAGACTGTTTATCCCCCCAAAAGCACTTTCAGTGAATTAGAAGAACATGTCCCTTCTGTAATACCTATACCAGGTACACAGCTAGGTAAGTAGGGTACAGACTGGATATTTTTGTGCAGGGCACAGCATAACCAACCATACATGGCACACTGCCTGGAGTCTTCATCTCTCTTCTCTGTTGAGCTTTTTGTACACCTTTTGTGCTTTTGTCTTGATGAACTGTATAGAGACAATCAAGAGTGTCCCAGAGTAGAAACAATCAGCAAGAGAATCAACTACCCAGTCTCAAAACATGCACTCAGAATGTCTGGAAAGGTTCCCACAGAATTGATGATGATGTGTAGAAATGGGCTGTCTTTGATCTAGTGAAGCAAATCCATTTTAAGAATCTACAATCTGATAAATGTCACTCATTCTCCATTTCTCTCCCGGACTGATGTTTTCCTTCCTTACGGAAAACACACAGTCATAGCTTATTATCTCAGCATCGTACGATACTAGAACCACTGTTTGAAAGCAGTGTTAGTGCTACTGCTGCAGTTTGCTGTATTTTGCAAGATGATAAGCATTATGTATGAGGCTTGGCCATCCAGACTTCGAGAATTCTAGCGGTGCAGTAGACTTCTTGCAAGGAATCTGAAATGTAGGGGGGAAGAGTGTGATTTGGCCGTAGAATTTCTCCTAAACCTTAATAAGGCTCAAAATATCTTCCTCTCTGCCACTGTGTTTGGCAGAGGCGCGGTTCCATTTTAGGAAAACACTGATATTTCTCTGTGTGCGTAAGCTACACCCGCATAGAACTAATAGCTAGCGCCTCTAACTCCTTCCATTCTGAAATGGTGGACGGAGCCTCACCACCCATCCTGCGTCTTTTCTGTTTCTGACTGCAGACGATAGCATTTTTGTGTAGTTTAGAAAGCAGATGCTGTATGCATAAGACTTTAAGGCTGTACGATCAAGAAAACATGTTATTGCAGCCAAATTCAGATACAGGAGAAGATGCATCTTCCATCTCTGTTGAAAGGCAGGATGCGAGTGTGTGTGAGTCTGCTGTTTATTCCTTGGTAATTTGTGCCACAGAGTTGGGCTGTTCCCTCTTAGCAAGAAATCACTCATATCTTCTGAGCCTTGCGGGGAATGGCTAATGCAACCGCAAGGAATGTTTCAAAGCCAAGATGAGGCTTCGGACTCTTGGGTGTGGAAGTGTTGGCCAGAAATAGCAAACGCCAGGTCTCCCTGAAGCCTCTCCAGCTCTCTTTGGGAAGAACAGTACAGGCAAGCATCACTAGGTGGCGTAGCTGCCCTGGTGTATTATTCTTGTGGAGCCAAGCTGGTAACTGCGGTGGGATGCTTTGATGATATACCTGGTAGGCTTCTTGTCCAGAGGCACCAATACAATTCATTCTGGTCCAGCTGAAGATTCCATTAGCAGTGGATCACTGGATAGACTCCAAGACAAAGAGAAGCTACAGATTAGGATCCCTCAGTGTAAACATCTGCACACTGCCACTCATCCCGCTCAGGCTGCTGCTGAGACAAAGCTGCTGAGAGAGCTCAGGCTTTCAAGTTCATGGCTCAATATGCCCCACAAGGTTTCTACGTCTCTGCCTCATCCTCACCAGCCCATACCTGCTCCCCCAAATATAGATATAGATATACACATACATAGGATTGGCCAAAAAGTTCGTTCAGATTTTCCCATAACATCTTACAGAAAAACCCAAACTTTTTTATGTGTGTGTATATATATATGATATATATATACACACATGCACACACACACACAGATACATGCATACGTACATACATATATCCTCCACTTGGAAGTGATCAGGAAGGTTTTAGGAAAAACTACATATATACATACATACATGTGTATACATACATGTATGTCTCCATATGGTAATAAGCATTGTGACATTAAAAGACTCAAATCAGTATATAACAAACCCATTTGATTTGACCACTAAACCATTTCCCTAAACCACACTTTTTACCGTCTTTATAGTTGGGGTCAGAAAACCACCACCCATGGGTCACATCTGGCCACTGTCTGTTAAGTTGTACTGGAACAGAGCCAGCCTCATTTGTTTGTTCATTGTCGATGGAGAGCTGAGTACTGAGACACTCACTGCATGACTCATAAAGCCTAAATTATTCACTCTCTGGTCCTTGACAGAAAAATATGGCCAACTTCTGCCCTCTAGATAACCGTTTGGGAAACCCACTTCATTCCCAGGATCAGTATTTCTAACACATTTCTTAAGTCATCATTGAGACACTTCCCATGGTCAATAGAGTTTGTTTAATAACTACAGTAAATAAATTTCTCATTGACAATTAAAGTATTTAGGCAATAACATGGCAAGGCACTGGGCCGTTGTGTTTGGTCTCTGTCTCCAAGGAGCTCACACTCTAGTTTGGGGGGCATATATGTGAGAAAGAGCACATGGTCAGTGGGTGCCAGTGGGTGTTCTAAATAATAAGAGGAGGCAACGTGGCATAGTGGAAAGAGTGCAAGAATGTGGGAAAGTGAAATGATCACAGAATTTAAGCCAAACGGTTGGGGTTTAGTCTTGGCTGTAACACGTTATCCTGTGATCACAACAAAACCTACTTTTCATTGAGCACTTACTATGTGCCAGGCACTCTCCCAATTGTTTGACATGAAGAATTTCTTTTACTCCTTATGATCAGTACCTACAGTGAAGTAGGTACTATTACTATCCCAGTTCGTCGAGGAAACAAAGTTTTAGGTTAACTAATTTATGAGAACAAAGCATTTACCTAGGAAGTGATGAACAAGAACCAACAGGAATGTGTGACAGGCAACCACCCTGTTATAGTGGCTCCTCCTGAGAGATATTCCCAGAGGTGACCGGATATCCGAACACACCTTGCTCACAGACATAGTGCAGAAAGTAATATTCTCATTGCTCTGACACTCTGCTTAGTTCACTGACTGAGCACCCACACAGCAGGCATCACGGCACCTCACGTGGTAGGAAGGTTACTTGGCGGTTAACACAGATGGGCTGCATCTGAGCTGGGTATTGAAGGATGAAAGGATGGAGGGAAGAACAAGGCATTTAGGGTGGATAGAAAGTGATAATGCCACATCGTCAACTTTGAAAGAATTAGGAAGGTTTGGGGAAAAAACATGTTAGAAATAGTAAGTTACATACATATATGCTGATTCGAGTCTTTGAACCTCACAATACCTAGTACCATATTAAAAGCTCTGAGAAGTCCTGCAGTTACACAGTTTTCACTTTAAACCTACAGCTTCCTTGCTTCTGTAAGCATGGAATGTGTTATTCATAGCGTATCAGCTAATTTACATCTTACACACCAGTATTCCTCACATGACCAGTTAGAAATGCTGGACTTTTTGCTGTTGATTCACTACAGTCAAACGTACTGTATCTTTTATTGATAGAGTTATTTGCCTTTATGAAAGTATCACTTTCATTGGAGGCCATGGACTTGCATGATGACCGATGTCTGCAATTCTGTGTCTGTCCACTGAAAGAAGTTAGCATCTCATCAGAAACGGGCCAGAGGCACTAAATCCAAATGGGAGGA
Source organism: Balaenoptera ricei (assembly GCF_028023285.1). NCBI lineage: Eukaryota > Metazoa > Chordata > Mammalia > Artiodactyla > Balaenopteridae > Balaenoptera > Balaenoptera ricei. The sequence continues at coordinate 75,163,554 of NC_082640.1, forward strand.
TGCTGGAGAAGGGGGTATTGCTGCACACTCTCTGTGCTGAGCTCCAGTGTTAAGTGGGAGTTCTTAGAGGCCGTGTAGTTTAATACATCTGTCTCCTTGGCTGCTGTGCCAGCTTTTCATGACAGCGCTCTTCATCATCTGAAACATGTAATTGCTTTTGACGATGACAAGAGAATTGTGGCGCGAGAACTCTCCACAGTTTCCGAAAACGCTGAGCTGTGCCAGTGTTTCAGGTCCAGTCAACTTCAGCACATGTGGTGTTGGGATGGGAGGGTTTTCAGACCCAAAGGAGAATGCAAGGGGGCTGCCTTGGAGTGGCTGCCTTGATGGGCATTTTTTTTCAAAGTAAGGATTTATAGTTGGAGGTTGGTCCACGATACAAACACATGATGGAAACCGGAAGGGGAAGTTGATGTGGAGGAAGAGATTCAAAGGTGCTTCTGTGTTTGCAGCAGATGACCCATGGCTCATCTGAGGCCAGAAGTGGGTCTTGTCTCCCATCAAGCTCCAGGATACGGTGTGTGCTCTGAGTCTTAAGTAGAAGAGACTGTAAATAGTAAGGCCAAAACTCACTCTCCACACCAGCCGCTGTTTAAAACCTCTGTTAGGCTTCCCACACAGATGACAATTGTTTGAGGAGACTGTATGGATTCTGCTGGAGTTGACATCAGAGTCTCCTTGTGTCCTGAGCTGATGAAGTTTCTAACACCGCGCATGCCAGCAGATCGTCTCTATCGAGCAGAATAATCAGAAACACGCTGCTCGGCCCTGATGCTCGCTGGGCTTTTGGGGTGAAGGCCACTGCGAGGTCTGGAGTGTGGGGCAACGGGGGAATAGTTCCTCCTTCACAGGGGGCCGAGACCCTGTGTCAGGAGACGTCTGTGCCTTCCTCACTTCCTGGGTCTGTCTGAGCTACTGACCTCTCGGGAGGCCTGGCTGATGGGAAAGAGGAGACCAGGATTCAGTCTTCAGCTCTCATTTCCTGGGGGAAAGTGGGCACTCGGGTATGTGAAACTGGGTAACTTAGGAGCAAGTTCTCAAAGGCTTAGGGATGAGAACCTGCAGAGCAGACCTGTATATAATTTAACCGGTGATACTGGCATAATCTGACTTCAAAGTGCTCTTAATGCTATTTAATTTTAAATACAGTTTACAGGGAAGACATCATGAAGGATACTGATTTAAAATGCCCATGTGTCAGATGAATTTCAGCTTAGTTTTGAACACCTGGATCATCACACAGTTTATTTGGATGCTGCTAGCCCCTTTTTCGCCAGCGCTCTCTTTTCCACGTCTAAATCTGTGGCTATATAAACACATGAATCACTTCTGTCTCTTGGGGAATTTTAAAGTCGCTCAGTTTGTCACCATGGGAATAAGCGTCTTGGTTAAGATGGTCTAACCTGGAAAATGGGTTTGCAAGAAAGGCTGAATTAATGACTTTATTCTCTTTTCATAGCTGGGGAAACTATGGCAAAAAAAGTTGTGGCCAGAGGACAACACTTCCTCTGCTTTTCTTTCCAAGTCTATTCAGGATCTGAATAATTATGGGGCCACAAAGGAGTGGCGTGTATTTTGTGTACCATTAGACATGCAAAAAAGAAAGAATGTAAAACTCATGTTTTGCAAGGAACAATGCAGCAAAAGGAAAGTGACGCCTTTGATTTTTCACTGAATTTTTCCTTGACCACTTTGAACACCCTCATTCTGAGTTATTTCTCGAGGACAAGGTGAGAGACACTCCTAGGAGAAGTTCCAGTTGCCCTTTGGGGAAGGTAGAGAATGCATTGGAGGCTGCTATTACTGGGCTCTCCAGAGGCACTTCTGGGATCTTAATGCGTTTTACTCCTTCCTACTTGGAGAAACCCAAGTCCTGCTGTTTTCCTCTTCAGAAAGAATATGGGTATAGAGTGAGAAAAGTGGTCTTCCTTTTGAAATCCTTCAAAAGTCAGGGGACAGAAGTCTCTCCCCTGGTCGCCCTGCCTTATTTCCTAGTCCTGTGGGGGGAGGGATTCTGCAGGGAGCACCCAGGCCATAGCCACATGCCAGCTGGCAGGAAGAAAGAGGTTCAGATCCTGGGCACGAGGACAGACAGAACCCATTCACTCCTGGCATCAAAGAAGACCCTCTGTGCTGCTAGGACAAAGTCATGTGGTGCCACTTTGCAGCAGGCTAGAGACCCCCCACCCCTTCTAGAATCAAAAGAGAAAAACCTGACAGGTTTATACCACAAGTGGCTACAGTATGGCTGGCTGCCCCATTCAGCGTAAGAAATTAAGGACTGTGCATGTTCTGGGTGGAGCTGCCTAAAATGAGCTGCCCCAGCACTCTCATCAAACCCAGATGCCATTTGAAGCAAAAGATGCTCTCAAAGAAGGAAGGGCCTTGAGCTTGAAAAAAATACCAACTCCACCTTGACAAGACGTGCCGTCTGGCAGGAGGCTGGCTCCGAATACTTCAGGGGGTGTTTATCTTTCATCAGAGCAGCCTCGAAGTCAGAAGAACCAGGAAGTCTTCACACCTGGCAAGGCTGTTCCTTCCCTCTGGTCAAGGAGAGTCCATGGACCCTCTTGGAGCTCATGCTGGAAGCAATTCTGGCTCCTTTCCTCCACTGCGATACTGGGGCCTGCTGCACAAGATTGCACCCAGTCCAGCTGGAGTTGGTTGTTTCACTGGCAAAGGGGTCCTGCTGGTTGGTGTAGGGGCGTGGGGAGCACCGTCCTCTCACCGTGAATACGTTTGCGGTGACATCTCAGGCTTACCCCTGGCTCTGGCAGGCGGAACTCCAAACTGCCCTGTGTAGCGGCAGGCAGGTTGGCTGTGTTGTACGTTCTGTGTGCCCAAGTCCACCTTTCCCGTCACAAGAGGCTTCTCGCTGATAGAAACCTGCAGGCTGTATCCCACAGCCGCTCCTGGGGGAGCCTGCCCCCTAGGATGATTGTCAGAGCTAAGAAAGAGCCCATGATGTTTTGCCAGAAAGGGATGGAGCAGAGGTGAACTTGCAGGAGAGCCATCCGTGTTTTGTGACGCCCTCTGGCCACACAGAGACTCCTCTTCTTCCTCTTGCTCGTTAAAAGGGAGATTTTTTTTAAAGACACACCTTCATATCCCCCTCCCCTGCGTCCCTCTCTTTGTCTCTCTCCCCACCATGCGCTTGCAGTTTCTGATGGCATTTCCAGGACCTCATTCCTTCCTCTCAATTTCTCCCTTTCTCCTCATCTTCTTGCCTTGTTCCCCAGTTTCTTAGTCTCTGCTGTCTTTTCTCTCTACCCACCTCCCGCACTGGCCCTCTAGCCCTCTGTTTTTTCCGTCTGAGGGTGGCTGGGTGGGGAGGTTGCGGATTTTTGGGAGCAAGCACCAGGAGACGGAGACAATAGCTGTGACTTTTGTTTTCTGCATGCCACGACGTCCCTTTCCCTGAGCATTTGCTTCTGATTAAAAAAAAATCAGCTTTATGAGTGTCTGTTTTTATAGCTAACGTGATCAGACATTCCAGTTGTGTCAAGGATTTTAGGTCTAGAAAGGAATGAAATGCAGAGTTGGGATGCAGAGTAATCCTTTGTCAGATCTCTGCCTTGCCAGATACTGTCATGTGCCATGTGCTGTGGGACCCAGCCTTGCCCTGTACTCTTTCTCTGCTCCATCATCTCTGTCTAAGGCCTTCTCCTCCTCTGTATCTGGTGCTCCCACTTGGGTGCTCTGGGTCTCTTGAGATGCCAGCAGAAGCAGTCTTGCCCTGCTTGGATTCCTTTAAGTCCTCCCGCTCTGGTCTCAGCCTTCTTGCTTCTGTGAAGTGATTGAGAGCTCTCCCTTACACCCCAGCTTCTCAGTAATGTGCTTACCATTCACCTGGGGGGGCTATTTATCATCCTGATTCCAAATCAGAGAACCTGGTGAGAGATCCAGGATCCTGAATTTCTGACCAGCTCCTGGGACTCAGGGCTGTACAGACAACACTTTTTCTCAAGGCCTGCATTTTCTCAAGGCCTGATTCTACGAGCCAGCTAAAATGAAAGGTGGTTAATCTGATGAGGACATCAGTATTAATGCACTAAAGAGAAAGCCAGGAAAGGGCCTTACTCTTTTTCCCAAGTGTTCTGTGTGCAGCTACTTCCTAAACATAACTCATTTCTTCATTTAACAAATGTTTCTCAGGTGCCTCCTGAGTTCCAAACAATGTTCTAGGCCCTAGGGCAGTACTTCTCAAACTTTAATGTGCATGCAGATTACCTGGGGATCTTGTTAAAATGCAGATTCTGATTCAGTAGGTCAGAGGTGGGACCCAAGATTCTTCGTTTCTAACAAGCTCCATCCAGGTTGATAATTATGTTGCTGGTCCGGGGAGCACATCACAGCTGGCAAGGATCTAGACCAGTGCTGTTCAAAGGAAATATGGCCTGAGCTACAAATGATTAGCCACATAGGCAATTTTAAATGTTTTCATGGGCATGTTAAAAAAGAAAAAAAAAAGTTAAGAAACAGGTGAAATTAATTTTGAAGGAATGTGTTATTTAACCCAACATGTTCAAAATACTATCATTTCAACATGTAATCAGCGTAAACATTGTTGAGAGGTGCACATTAAGTCTTCAAAAGCAGGTGTGGGTTTTGCACTTAGAGCACATTTCAGGTGGGAGTAGCCACATTCCAAGTACTCGAGTGCATATGTGGCAGTTGGCTCTTGTGTGATACAGGGCAGGTCCAGGTGCTGCCCTCATCGCTGGGGAGCTCAGCGCAGTGACTCTGAGAAAAGCAGAAGATACCACCACGGGGCCTGGGACTCCAGTTACAGGACTACGTGGTCTCCTTACCTGAGGGGCAGCCTCAGTGATGTGAATCGTAGACCAGCTCACTTCCCACCCCCAAGTGAATAAATGAAATAGAAATCTCAGCGCTCAAGCCCAGTTTCCTCCTACCAGAGGATGCTCACTGTTCTTGGGTGGGTGGGATTTCCTTCCATGCCACCTGGTATGCCCATCCTGCTTCATTAAAACGGACTCTCCTCCAGCTCTGCTGCTGGGTTAGGAGAGGGGGAGGTGCCTGGGCCCCCTTCTGGTTCTGTCCATGTTTGTGTCTGATGTCCAGTTTTTTGAATACAGCTTTACTTTGGGAACCAAATTCCGACTTGAGCATCACTGCGGGTTCTCTTGACACTCTAGCCTGCACGTAAAAATGAGAGATGGGAGAACGGTGCACGGTGCTTGTGAGTCACCACTCCACCTGCCAGACCAGCCAATCAGAGCAAAAGGACCAGGTTAGAGGACTGGGGGACATTTAAATAAAATCTTTGCCTTTCTCACCTCCTGCCCTCTTCTATGTGCCCCCTCCCCTGTACTCTGCTGTTATAGTGTTTTGAAGTGACTTTATCCTTGTTGACAGTGCCCTGGGATGTGGCCAGTGTGGCTGCCCTGGGAGACACCTGTGTGACAGGTGTGAACCTAGGACACGATGCATGTCCATGGTTAGGTCGAATTTGCCCAGGCCCTGTGCCTGGTGTCCCAGTATTAAATGGCTCTATTAGATTAAAATAAATTCTGAAATCAGGTTTAAGGGCTGGTGCAGTGATAGAAATTAGCATGTATATAGCACTTCTTGGTTTATGTAGCTTTTTGACCTTCTCTCATTTTTACAAAGTTCTTGATAGGTAAGTATTTTCTGGAGGAGGAGAAAGGACTGAGCTGGAGTTCTCATCTGCGAGGTGAGGAGGTGGGAGGCGTGGGTCTCTCCAGTCCTGCTTGTCTCTGACATTGTGTTATCTGGGGTTAGTTTGTGCATTTGAATGTCCAGGCCCTGTGGATGAGAGGGTGGGCTCTGGGGCCAAATTGCCTAGGTGAGATTTGGGGCAGAATTTTTACTTTCTGTAAGTCTCAGTTTTTCCATCTCTAAAATGGGAATGATAATTGCACCTGCCATATTGAATTGAGAGAGCATTAAATGAAATAATCCTGTAAAGCACCTTCTAAATTCTTGGTGGTATTTCTATCATCATCATCTCTATCACCCTCAGCGTGGTCTCTGTGTCTGACTATAGTCGTAAACAATGTGAAGGAGATGAAGGGTCTAGGTAACCTTGTTCTTGCTCAGTCCTGTGTTTTCCTGCACTCCAATAGCCTGGTTCTTTTTTGCACTGTTTTAGAAGGGGAGAATTTTGGGTGTCTTTGCTAGTATTTTCATTTCAAAAAAAAAAAAAAAATGGCCCAGGAGAAAATTGAAATCTACAAGTCAGAATTCATTCAGGCAGGCAAAAATGAGGTAAATAAAGGGCTTGGCTGATAATTCCCCCAGAAGCAGGCTTGGGAGGGATGGTGTTAAGAGCAGGTAGGAAGGCTTGTATAGGGCAGCCTCTGGACCAAGCATTGGCCCCGCCCGCTATTGAGTTATCACGGCGTCTGCTCAGCCAGCTACGTACAAATTAATCTCTCGTGGCTGACCAATTACGCACAGCCTTTTGTGAGCAAACAAGTTAAAAGAAATGCGTTAGGTAAAGCAAAGGCTAGCAGCTCTTAGGGTGAGATCAGGGATGGGCCTGCAGAGTGTCAGAAGGCATTTGATTTCACAGCTGTTAGTTATCCAGGTAAGCTTATCAGAAGGTCTGAAAGCGACTATATCTCATTGCGTGTGTGGACACATATTCATGACTAGGGTAAACAGGCACCCTTGTGCACCTGGGACGGTTCCAGGTTACAACTGTAGTCCTTGGGTAATTATGAATAGCACGTCCTTTCACTCTCAATTGAGTCTTGGTTTGGACAATGAAGTATATGGTTCCTTTAATTACAACCATGTAGGATGTCTGTACGTATAATAAAAACATGATTTACAATGCTGGAAGAGTCTAATAGGGCTCTAGTTGAGGTGTGCCTGTTTTGTTTTCTCTAGAAATGTAAATCAAAGTTGTATCCTGGAAAGAACCTGGCATTTGGAAAAAGTCAGCCCAGACCCTTATTATAGAGAGTGATTGGGTATGATAGTTAAGAGACTAGGGTCCAAAGCTGACCATCTGGGCTCCAGTCCCAGCTCTGCCACTCACTAGCTGTAACTCTTTGGGCAAGTTACTTAACCTCTCTGTGTTTGTCCTCTGACCTCTAAAAAGGGTATAGAGGTACCTACCTTGTAAGGTTGAAATGAGGATGAGAGGAGTTAATAGTTAACATGAAACAATGACTAATGTTGATTAAACCATCAGTAAATATTTGCTATTACTTTAGTCTCAGCTTTACTGTTCTTCAGCAGTTTGGCCTTGGGGATGGAGCTCTCTGAGCCACAATTCCCTGTAAAGTGAACATACTAATTTCTACCTCCTGAAAACGTAGTAAGCATCAAATGCGATCATGTATGTGAATAGTTTAGTTTAGCACCCAGTTGTCAATGGATTCTCAAATGTTAATTTCTCCTCCCTCCCTCCTTTTCCCTAATGGGATGGGAAGAATCTCTGATGGCTCACGGAGGTCATCTTTCCTCTAGTTTGCTTGTTTCTTGAAAAATTTAAAGTTGTTTTCAGTGATGTCAGGCTGTGAAGCCCACCAGTGAGATAAATAAACTTCCCAAGGGTTGCCTACGTCATCTGAATGATGTACAGAGAGAGTGAGCCTGGGAATGATTGTAGTGAAGACAGCAAAGAGAGTTTTTAAAGATGCCTGAATTTTTGTAGGCTTCTAGATCACCAGCTGCTAAATACCCTGGTGAGTTTTTTTTTTTTTAACCTTTCCATCCCCCTTCCCAATTCCTCCTCCACTCCCCCCACTACTCCCCCAGTATCTACAAGTTATTTCAACTTCCAATAAGGTTTCTTTTTTTAATTATTAATTAATTTACTTATTTTTGGCTGGGTTGGGTCTTCGTTGCTGTGTGTAGGCTCTCTCTAGTTGCGGCGAGCGGGGGCTACTCTTCGTTGCAGTGCACGGGCTTCTCATTGCGGTGGCTTCTTTTGCTGCGGAGCACCGGCTCTAGGCGCACGGGCCTCAGTAGTTGTGGCACGCGGGCTCAGTAGTTGTGGCGCACGGGCTTAGTTGCTCCGCGGCATGTGGGATCTTCCCGGACCAGGGCTCGAACCTGTGTCCCCTGCATTGGCAGGTGGATTCTTAACCACTGCACCACCAGGGAAGTCCTTCCAATAATGTTTCTATTTAAGTCATAACAAAAATGAAATGAGCTGAAGACTGCAAAGAAAAATCTATATGATAGTTGGTATTACAAAGGAGGGCATGTTTAAAATACCGTATTTCCTTTTGGCTTCTGTGGGGTAAACAGCACCTAAGAGTTTAATCAATAAGACAACCTTTGAGAAAATGAGTATTCATTGGTTAACATTATAAGCTCAATCTTTCAAACTAGCTTTATTCACTCAGTATCCAGACAAGTGAGTTTTTACTTATTGTCTGTCATCCAGCCATCCTTTCATTGATTTATTTATTCGACAAAGACTTATTGAGTGCTTACTCTGTGCCAGGCAGTCTGCTGTTCAGGGGTTGCAACTGTGAAAAAAAACTGTGTCTGTCCTCATAGAGTGTACCATCTACGGGTATATACAATATATTTGTCATTTACACACAATCCTGAAACATGAACTGTCTTGAAACATACAAGTGAAAGACAGAAACTGAGCTAAGAAGGAAATGCAGGGAAAGGATCAGTATTACTGATCTAGAAATAAACAAACAAACAGAAGCCTTATGGCAGTGTTTTGCAGGAAGATACAGCAGGTATTCTGAGCCCAGGTCAGGCAGACAGACTAGACTAGAGAAATGGAGCAGCCGTTTCATGTTAAAGCTGCCACATGGCTCTTGCTCTAATTAGTGGTCTCATATCAAGCCTGAACGCATATCTGCTTTCCTTTTCCACCTCATTTCCCTTAGACAAATTTTGATGGGATGAATTAGTGTCTCGTATACCATTTACCTGTTTAAGATAATGCCTAAAATATACAACTGATAGAAAATGGTTATATATGTGTAAAAGCCTGTGCTCAGACCCATTAAAACTGTGTTCTCGTGATACAAGTGATACACACAAGTCATGAAGTTGAAAGTGTCTGGGAAGAAATGGGTGTGAAAAACCACCGTCAAAAAATCACCCAAATCCTTTGCCAAATATCATTAGTTACCGATATTTTCCAGGATGGTTGACAGACGAAGTGCATCAGAATTACCAGGGCCACTTGATAAAAAGGCAGGTTCCTGGGCCCAACCCCACATGCTAAATGAGGATTTCTAGAGGAAGTGTCTGGGGATCTGCAATTTTAACAACTTTGGTAGGTTCTCATGCACACTGAAGCATGAGAACCATCAAGTTAATCCATTTTACCAAGAAAGAATGTAAGCATCAACCTCAGAAACTGTCTCTTTGAGAAATGGGCATAGCAATAATGCAGTAGGAAATAAAAAAGAAAAGTAATAAAGCATCTCTTCGAAAAAATACAGAGGAATCTTGGAATATTTGAGACTTTTCACGATGAAATCTATATTTACAAAGCATCATTGAACCAAATGCCTTGCAGGTTTTTGAGAAGTCCAAGATGACTTTCCTAATGTTTGAGGTTGACAAGAGTCCAAGTATGTTTGCCAGGAGCAGACTACCCCCTCAAATTTAACCTCCCCTCCCATGCATTTTTAGGGAAATGCAATCCATGTGTTCATGACAGTCCTGCCCGAAATTCATCAAAATGTCATTTTGTAACAATGATTTAGTAGCCCTGTAGTATTTCAGCGTCTTTTGTTCCCCCTTAGAAACCGGAAGTTGCCTTTGGCCAAGGACTAACTAACCCCAAACAGAGAGGTTTGCGATGACTCCAAAACACAAGCCCCACAAGTATCCTGTGAGCCTCCTACAGGCTCTGGGCGCTCTGCTTAGAGCTGGAAACTAACCTTCAAATATCTCTCTTGCCCCACAAGAGAAGGCATTTAATAACAGCAGACAGACATCCTGAAAGAGCACTGGGCTGGGGGAAAGTTCATGTGTTAGTCTCAGGTTTTCCACCAATTAGCTGTGTGGCTTTGGGCAGATATTTTTACCTCTCTGATCCTCTCTTTTTTCCATGTTTAAATGAGAGGATTAAACTATATGACCTTTGGGTCTAAAGTACTTTTCTGTCTTAAGTATTATAACAATTATCGAAACTGCTACCTACAAGCTTCCACGACCACAGTGTATTTTGGTTGCCCTATCTGTTTATTGCCTTTGCAAAAACGATGCATTGCTCTGTCTTTGGCTTCTTGCCAGGAAAGACGAGCCAGTTTGATCGTGTTGCTTCTGGATGTCAAAACATTCTCGCCTGACCATGCCACAGAAGAAGTTTGTTGAAAGTGTGACTGACTGACATGATGACTGACTGGCTGATAACGGCAGCTGACAGTGATTGATTGAGTGTAAAATTATCTGCTCTCATTACTTCTGAAATTGAATTCAGATTGGTTCTATTGGAGGGTTTCCATGGAGACCATAACCTGCTGTGGCAGGTGTTTGTGGATGCGGTGGCTTATTGTGATCAATACCTGTTTCCTGTGCTGGTCTGAAGAAATTATTAGTGATCGTAGTCTGGTAGAAAGAAGCAGCCATCTATAAGGAAAAAAACTCTTGGGTGTTTTTGCTACATAAAATGCAGGCTTTCTTCAGGGTTCTGCTTTGGCCGACTAGTAGGTGATACCTTCACTAATTAGCCCCTCTTGAATTGTTATCAACTTAGAGGATTTGCTTTTGAAAAAGAAAAGTATTCTAGGATTTTTTTTCTCTCTGAAGAAGACAGAATAGTAGATAAATGTTCATACTCGTTTTTTTAAAATGTGATATGTTGTAGTAACAACAAACATTTAATCAAATCTTAAGCACACTCATGCGAATCCAGAGACAGGACTGGTCCCTCAGGCTTTTCCTGGGTTGTTTCTGTGAATGAAAATGTCATTAAGCTATTTCATAGGCTTGCCTTATTGATCTCTTAGAATGGCATGCTATGTCTGCTCTTTAGGGAAGCCTTTCCTAACTGCCCCCATCAGAGTTAATTACTGCTTCCTCTGTGCTCACATGGCATTCTTCCATCTTGTGTTACAGCGTTCATCTCAGGCCTTAAAATGACTTACATCTCTTTTCGCACTCCAGATTATGACCTACCTGAGGACAGGTTCGTTTTCTTTTTTCTCTTTATATCATCCTCAGCATCTAGTGGAGTTCCTGATACATCACAGGGGGTCAACACATGCTTGTTGGATTGAATTCACTGGGTGTGTGTTGCCAGCTCATCTCCTTTGAGACCAGTGTTTAACGGGATTCCCCCTGGCAGTTTGGTTACTTTGTTTCCTGCCCCGTGGCTGTGTCTGTGCCGGGGAGGGTTGTTAGGAAATCTTGTGTTATAAGAGGTTCATGTTATATAGAAAGTCTTCCGTATATATGAATAGTTTAATGACTAACTACAGCTTGTAGAACAGCACTGACCATACTGAGATGATGGTGGGAAGATACCTAAAAAGGATCAAATTTTATGCTTAGCCACATTCACTTATTGGTTCTGTTGGACTCTGCTTTGGCTTACCCTCTCCCCCTCCAAATCTGGCTCGTTAGTTGAAAGCACTTTTGGATGAAGCCACTATTAAGAGCTACTAACATTTTGGAACATCTACCACATGCCTGGTGTTACACTAAGTCCTTGACATCTTTTCCAGTTCTGTCACGTTGCTACCATTATCCCATTTTGAAGATAAGGGAATTGAAACACAGAACGGTTAAGTACTTTTTCTAAGGTCACACAGCTAGGAAGTAGTAAAGCCTAGAGTCTGGCTCCAAACCCCACTCTTGAACTATTTACCATGTTGGGTCTTGGCAAAAGGGTTTTAATGTTTAGTTCCTGACCACCTGCATCAAAATATACAGAATCACATAGAGTGATTCTATCAAAAATCAAAATCACCTAGCAGTTTTGTTAAAAATACAGATACCACCAGATCTGCGGATTCGGATTCTTTTGACTGAGGCCAGTGAATCTGCACCAAGATGTTCTATTCTGTTCTGAGCTCCAGGAGCTTTGATGCTGGTTTGTGTCCTTGTTTTGTGAGGAGGAGGGACAAGTGATTTCGATACTACAACTTTATAAATCTCTGCTCTAAGGTAGACACACTCCTTGAGACTTGTAAATGAAAGTCAAGGCTCTGGGGTTTTTGTTTCTTTGTACTGCTTAACTTTAGAAATAACCGGCAGTGGTAACATGAAAACATTTTTAAAGAGAATTACCAGGCCTTTCTGATAGAATGAGTGTTTAATGGAACAGTCCAGAGAACTCATCCAAGACTTTCATTAAAAGCCACAGACCTGTTCCAGTTAAGGGCCCAGCCAATGGTGTTAGCCCTGAAGGGACTGTTCTAGGGGCACATTCCACAGGGATCCCACCACTGTAGGCAGTGTGCCCGTGGCTTGCCAGTGAACTTGATGGCCTTCCCCTTAATCTTCCTGAAGTACATGTCCTGCTTCATACGGTATTTTCCGCACTGTAGTAAATGCAAACCAACGGAGATCTGACGTAATCGAAAGGCAACCAGACAAAGCTCTTACCTCCTCCAGAGGATTGTTGCTTTTTGCTTCATCTTTGCTGATGCTCTCCTATGTCCCATCCAGATCAAGTCATCTTTCCTGTCTTTCTAGCAGAGTTTTACCTGCTCTGACCCGAAAGCCTCCTTGCAGGAATTCTCCCTGCCAGGTGCTGCCTCCAAGCAGAATCTCCCCACCTGGAAGTTTTAAGAAGCTTATGCCTCTGGGGTTAATTCAGTCCTCGCTTTCTGTTGCTAGTTACCTTTCTGTGCTTGGTTTCCTAAACTCCTCTGAAGGGCAGAGGCTGTTTCTTTTAAGCTCTCCTATTCTTACCCTTTCCCTCACTCTGGGGACAACCACTGCCACCTGCACATGCCAAGGCTGCCATTACCTCTTAGTATTTCTTTCTTCCCTCCCTGCCCCCGGTTTTATTGAGATATAATTGACATATAACATTGTGTAAGTTTAAGGTGTACAACATAATGACTTGACAGATGTATATATTGCAGAATGATCACCACAATAAGTTGACATCCATTACCTCACATACTTAAAGCATTTACTTCTATTTCTTGGTTTTTGTTTTGTTTTGTTTTTGCAGGAGGCAGTGGGGAGGGGTGTTATTTTCTGCCTCCCACTATTAGAATATTTAGAAAACAAATAAATGCTTGTGGGTTAATGGATTTTCTCCATCTCTCCTTCCCCCAACTTTTCCTCTCTCTCCCCAGTCTCTTAGAAATGCTTCTGTTCTTGTATGTGTAGCCATGTTCTGTGGGTGGAGTCATGATCCTGTCTTGATGCTATCAGTATTGGAATTTTGTATGTAGTGTAAACATTTTTTAATGATATTTGTTAGTGATTCGGGCACCTGTCATTCAGCTTACCTGCCGTTGCCTTCTATGATGAGCAGGAGACCTGTTTTGTTCTGGAGGCCAGTCATAGTTGAAAAGCCTCCAGGTGGTTTGCCGCAGGGGTCCAGCGACCTCCCTGCAGTCCAGGAAGGCTTCTTGTGACCTCAGCTGTGTGGTTCAGGCCAGATTCTTAGGACTCTTAAGTGAAATGGTCAGAAAATGGCTTGATGTATTTTGCCACATGAGGTACATTTAACTGCCACTTAGTTCTTAATACTCTTTGGCTTAAGAACTCGCCTACCATTGTGTGGGTAAGTAAATTCTTTTAATTTTATTCTGTTTTAAAAAAAGAAGAAGAAAGGAGAGAAAAAAGTCTGGGCATTGTCAAAATATTTGCTTAATCTTGCAGATTTGGGAAGTTGTGTAGCTGCTTGCTCTGACAGACCAGAACAATGGTCATTAAATGAAAAGCAGATGCAATACAGTGCGCAGTAAAAGCCTTCTATTACGGGCTGTGAGGGGAAAAAAATGAGTTGTTAACAGAACACAGTAAGCGTTACGGAATAAATCAGAACAAAACCATTCCCAATTACTGTACAAAGATAATTAAAGTCTACAATGCTAATTAAGGTCTGTTTATATCTATTTCTGTTTGTGTACAAACATATGCACATAGTTAAATATTTTCTATTGTTTTTTATGCGATGCTAACTTCAGAGTTGAATCTCTCTGCATTTAACTTTTGTTTTTATATCACCAGGAAGTACAATCTCCAGAAACTGAAACTCCAGCTTTCCCTCCTTGATTTTATTTTTCTTGGCTAACTTCATGAAATTCTTCAAGTATGTGACCCTACTTCCTTGAGTGCATTTTTTGGGTCTTCTGTGTTTTTAGTGGGATCAACTAGGTTCCCCCCTCCACCACCACCATTTTACAAAGAAAAAGGATTTTTCTTTGAACTTGACCCATATGCCAAATTATATTCGCACATTAGCATTACATAGGATTACAAAATGTCCTTTGGATATGAATCTCAAGAAAACTCAAACTTGAAGAATGAGAAATTGATAAATAATCCTCCCTACTGGCAGTTCCCCAGGGTTTTCTTCACAGGCTATAAATATCACATAAATATTCCCTGAACTGTAAGCTGTAATTTTTTGGATGGATGTCAGTGCTTTTTAAGAGGGAGCAACAATGAGCTATAATTATCGTTCAAGAGTGATCAGCTAAACAATTGGAAAGGCAATAGCTTTCATCTAAGGTCCTGGAATAGCCTCTGTATATACTGTACTTGACTCAACCTTGGGAAGTAGGAAGAAACTTAATTCTAACTTGATGTTGATATTCTTTTGAAAATCACTTAATGTCAACAAACAGATCACCAATCATGTTTTTGAAAGAAAATGGTTGTTTCTCCCCTTTTTCTTTCCCTTTCTTTCACTCCTTTCAAACCCACCTACTTTCTCTTTTTCTCCCTTAGTTGCAATCCACTCAGGATTTACTATAGTTGCAGTTTTAATACAGTTCTTCCTTTTAAGACTGAACAGAACAAAATGGACTTGTTTGTGTTTCAGAACTGTAGCAGTCTTTAAACAGCATCAGCAAGCCTTCATTCTGGACCAGCACTGTCCAACAGAACTATAATGCAAGTGGCGTATATAACTTTACATTTGCTAGTAGCCATATTTTAAGAAAGTAAAAGGAAACAGAGGAAATTAATTTTGATAATGTATTTTGTTTAACAAGATATTTTACATTCTTTTTTTCATACTAAGTCTTTGAAGTCCAGTGTGTATTTTACACTTGGAGCACATCTCAGTTTGGACTAGCCTCATGTCACATGCTTACTAGCTTTATGGGTTAATGGTGACCAAACTGGACAGCACAACTGTAAATGATGCCTGGAGAGGACCCAGTATTAAATTCACAGACTCTGGTAGCTTGAGTGTCTTGTTTAGATGGAGCTACTTCTCTGGGTCAGTTTGGAGATAACGGAACAATCAATCCCTGTTTCTCACTTGGCTGGTGATGGATTTGGAGAAAGGATATGGCAGGAGGTCCTACAAATTTGGAGGGTCCAACTGATAGCATAACATTTTTTTTTTTTTTAACATAAAGCTATGAATTTGGGGCTCTTGAGTTCTACTTGTATGAGAATTCTCTCTTGTTGGGCTTCATGTTTTTATAAGGAGCAAGCTAGGACTGAGCTAGAAGGATTGTGTTGGGAAGAATTAGTTCTCACTATCTCAGAACAGACGGAACATGGGAATTACAGGAAAGATCGGCACTCCTCTCTCCTGCTTCCCTGAGGCAACTCCTGCAACATTGAAGTCTCAGACTGCCTCTTCTGTCTTGTCTTGTACCCATAGACTGGAGCCTAAACTTATTCCCAGCTTGGTGATAAACACACACAGAGTCCTTGGGGGGGAGCCAAGAGAGCATGGACTTGGAGAATCAGATAGTCCTCTGTTTGAACAGCTGGGTGACTTGAAGCAAATTGCAGATCTGAATCTGTTTCCAGCTCTATAAAATTGCAAAGATAATGCCTGCCTTGCAGAGCTGTTTGAGGAGTAGATACGATAAAGTGTACAAAGCACCTGGCCAAGTTCCCGACGCATAGTAGGCAGTCGATAAATGATGGCTCTCATCACACCATATTACATAACTATGCAATATTTGTGTGGACATCAATAATAATATGTAGTACCATATTGAATTACTGTCCCAAGCTGCTGCTGTGATCCTGTGCAGGAAGATTCCTTGTATTGCTCTACGGTCCCTGAATGAAAACTATGTTCTCTAGTTTATGATCTGTATGAAGATCCTTTTTGGTGAAGGTAGGGCAGGAATCTGTAGATGTCTGGGCTATGTTAGAAAACGTCTAAGTGTTAAACTAAACTCCTGCCTCTCTTCATTTTTTCAGAATGACTTAAACTGCGAGTGTAAAATGTCTCTAACATCTGTGCTTGGTCCAACCTTGGTGTATTACTGTGTGATTAAACTCCTTGTGGTCGTCATCGGAAAAGGTGGGGCAGGCATGCTTTGGTCTACTCTGTTTACCAAATATAGATGAAATTCTGGGTTTTTAATTTTTAGGGGCTTGTGGTTTTCTTGGAAACCAACTTTTTATTATTTGTGTTCTCTAAAGGTTACGACTTTAGCAAAATCTCACATGGACTCCTTCTCTTGGCCGGAAAGGCACTGTTTGCAGGAATTCTCTTTCATTTGGTGGGGGAGGGAGATGAGGGTCTTTGTTATTCCGTTCAGAACTCTTTGCTTTAGATGATGTTTGGGCTACGTTTCATAGCTTCTTTTATGATCCATAAAAGTGGTCACTGCAATTGGTTAAATGTGATGTGAGCCACTTGGAAGGCTTTTCTTTGTAATTCTACTAGTTTCAAGCACCCTGCATGTAATTTTGTGAACCAGTCAATTAACTGAAGTGTTTTTCGTTGGTAGAGCATGTGCTGAATTTGACGTACACAGCTTACATAAAATACAATCCCTTTCACGGTGTACTTCTCCTGTGACACAAAAAGACACTGTTTTCAAAGGCAGGCCTTTTTTGGTAATTGGTGATAAAATGACCATTCTTGGCAGGACGAGTGGAAGGGACAAGTATCCTCCAACTCTTCAGAAAGGAGGTCACTAATATGGAGAACAAAATTATGAACATCTTTATCTATTATACAGAAACATCTGTATATGATACTTTACATGAGAGGTTCTCTAACTCATGCCCTCGGCCCCCCAGATCATGATAGAACAGTAATAACAGATTGTTGTCTACACCTCTTTCTTCTTGCTGATACACATGTACATATGCATGGATATATACTTATGGGGGTGTCTCTGAGGGTTTTTTGGTATGGAAATAAAATCGTACTACACATATTTTTATTTTTTTCCATTTCATATTGCATCACGTACACACCTAAAGCTCAGTAGATACAGTTCTAATTCTATCCTTGCCACTGTAATTTGCTAAGATCTTTTAACAGCCTTCTACATGGAAGTTCAAAACACACAACTACATTATCTTTACTGACAGTAGTCCAGGAAGTTGGTTGCTTGCTAAGCCGAGGTCATGTGTTAGTTCAAAAATGCATCGAAGCTAAAACCAAAAGAGTATTTCCATTTGGTGTAGACCAGAAAAGAAATAACTGAAATAAATAAGAGGGAAGCATTGTGTTTTATGAACATTATAGATCCTAGATGAAGATGTGTCAAAGTAAAGGTACTCTTCACCTGGAGACTAGTGAGGGTCTGGATAAGGAAGAATATAAATTACACTTTTGTAACTATCTCATTTCAGCGGGTTTGATATTCAGAGAGAATTTTTTTATATCATAATTGAGTTTCAGCCAGCAACAACTTGGGATTTCATATTTTTATGCAACTATTTCTCTTGCCCATTCTTTCCCATTGCCCAAGTACAGTCAAGAGGTTAATAATTGGTAAAATGAATTTGGTTTGGTTTAGAAACTAAACTGAGTTGGTTTTGAAGTAAGTGTTTGGATGATATTTTAAACAGCCTGTGGAATTATTTGTTAAAATGAAATACGTGTGTGTATACATGTAAACATACATACATATATACATACACATACTGAATTTTACTGCTTTGTGAGTTTTAAACTATCTATATATTTTTCTAATGTCTTTCACAATTGTTAGTTTGAGTTTCCCTCAAAATTGAGGAAGAGATAACTTAAAATATAGTTTATCTATTATTAGAAATAAATATGTTTACTAAGTTGCATATACTTAAGGAATCAGTTTAAAATGATTTATTTTTAAAGTCCTTGAATGTGGTTCAAAGGCATATTGCTTTGTCCATAATCACCATTTTGATATGAGCCCCAAACCTGCCTGGCAGTCTCATTCTACTTCTCTGATCAACTCATTCTCCTGTTTATCAAGTCTTCTCAAACTTCCTTCTCAGGACTGATGCACCATTGATTATTCTCTTCTGTAATCTTCTTTTCTCTCAAATGCGTCATGCCCACTGGCTCACAAAACAGTAGCAAGACTAGTACAAAGAACTTTATTTTCCTCTGAATCATTTGAGATTAAGTTGCCAACCTCCTGCCCTATTAACCCTGGAATTCTTTAGTATATAGTCCCTGTATGCAAGGGTGCCTTACTGCGTATCGGTGATATTAACCATCAAAACCAGGAAATTAGCATTGATACATTACAACCTTCAAATCCATCGACCCCATTCAAGTTTCACCAATTGTCCCCATCCTTTAAATATATACGTGTATGTAAATAAAATATAAAGAGTATAATAAATTGTCTCTTTATAGCAAAAGGTTTCACTACAGAATCATGTATTACATTTAGTTGCCGTGTGTCTCTGGTTTCCTTTCAAGTGGAACTGTTTCTCAATCTGTCTTGACTTTTGTGACCTTGACACAGTTGAAGATTATAGGCCAGTTATTTCACAGAGTGACCCTCAGCTTGGGTTTGTCTTACAGTTAGATTCCGGTTATGCAGGTGGTATCAGGCTCTTAAATGTTGGAATTCCTCAAAGCTCAGCTTCAGGCCTTCTTGTCTTCTCCCTGAGCCAAGGTCATGCACACCCATCGTTCCACTTATCTCTCTCTTAGGTTGCTCACAAATTCACATCTGAAGCTCAAGTTTCTCCAGGGAGCTTTGGAATCTTACAACCACTGTCTCCCTAGTTTCTTCTCTTGGTTGCTATCAATAAATATCAATCTACCACCTTGTCCTGTTGATTGACCTTCTTAAACATCTTGCTAATCTGTTCACCCCTGTCCTTCAGTGCCAGCTCCACCCTTGCTCTGGACTCTAACAGCCTCTTAACTGGTTTATATATATGCTCTCCGGCCCCCTGCAGTCTAGTCTCCTTACTTGAGCCAGAATAATCTTTTCAGAATGTAAATTGGATTGTGTCATACCCCCTTGCCTGTTTAAAACCTTCCAGTGGTACCCCAGTGTACTTAGGACAGATAAACGTGAACTTGGCTGATGGGCCCTGTGTGGTCTAGCCCCTTGCTCCCTCCTCAGGCTGATCTCATGCCTGACCCTCCTGCTGTGGCCACACTGGCCTTCCTTCTGTCTTTCCGAGTGTGCTTTCCGTGCTTCCACCAACTGCAGCCCCTTTGCTTCTCAGCTCATCATCTTCCCAGCCTTCCAATATTTTGAAATAGCTTTATTGAGATAAAACTCACATACCATACAATGCACCCACTGAAAGTGTAAAAATGTTTTTTTAAGTATATTCAGAGTTCTGCAACCATCACTGCTATCTAATTTCAGAATATTTTAACACCCCCCCCCCCAAAATAAATCTCATACCTGTTGGTAGGCACTCCTCCTTCACACCCACTCGCAGCCACTCTTCACCCTGCCCACCTCCACCTGCCAACTGATCTGCTTTTTGTCTCTTTAAATTTTTCCATTCTGGACATTTGAAATAAATGGAATCATACAGTACATGATGTTTTATGACTGGCTTCTTTCACTTAGCCTGATGTTTTCAAAGCTCATCCATGTTGTAGCATGAAACACTTCTTTATTCCTTCAAGTGGCTGAATAATATTCCACTATGTGGATATAGCATATTTTAATCACCAGTTGATGGACGTTGGGACCAGCCTTCAAATCTTGAATCAAGCGTCCCTTTATCAGAGAATTTCCCTGACCTGCGTAGGCAGGCTGATCATGCTACATTGGGGTTTCACTGCACTGTTTCTCTCTCCTTGCTAGCATTTCTCATAGCTCCAGTTTTACATTTGTTTGCACGCTCCTTGGCCTAATGTTATGCTGGTCTTTTCCACCACACTGTAAACTAGAAGAGGCAGGGACCACATCTGTTTGGACTCACCATGGTTTCCCAACTCCTAACACAGGGCTGTGCACACAGTAGGAGCTCATTAGGTATTTGTTAAATGAATAAATCCTAATTCTGCTCATTGAAACAAGATTGTATCTGGCAGTGTGGATATTTGAACCGTTTGTATGAATTTCCTTGGCATGGCCTCTATCGTGCCTTAGATTAGGGCCCTCCATAAACCATTCGGTTCTCCTTTCCTCCAGCAGGCATTTACTCAATTGTGTTTCTTAATAGAATTCAGCGTATATTGTATGTATTTATTTGAATTAAGTTGCAAAAATATAGAAGTAACCATGACAGGCAGAAACAGAGAAGCGTGCTGAAGTTAATGCATTGCTAGGCACTCGCAGAGCTGGAGCAGCCTGGGTAACTAACAGATGGGAAGAGAAAAGGGATTTTGGGGGCAGGCTTCTGTGTGTATCTGGGGGAAATTTTTTTTTAGTGAGCTTCCTCTTTGTCACTAGAGTGTGGCAAATGGTTTCTGGTCAACATTTTTGCTTGAACAAGGGGTTAACTGGAATGACGGTAGCTACCTTTCCTGAATTGCTTCCTGAATTCCTAGATTAGGTGCTGTGCTGTGAGCTTCAGGTGTGGACATTCATTTCATTGTCCCAGCCACCTTGTGAGACAGGCATTACTGTTACCATTTTACAGATGAGTAAACTGAGGCTTTGAGAGAAAAAGTAACTTGGCCTTTATCCCATAGTACTTCTAATTCCAAATCTCATGTTAACTCCCACAATTTTAGATACTGCCTGTCCATTATGGCAGATCTGGGGTCTCCTTTTAGCTAGAAGTTTTAAAGTAGAGAATTAAATTTGAATATTAAAAGTTATTAATGATTATGCCTGAATTTTAAAAAATCTTTGTTGTAACAGACCGGAGAAAATAGCTTAGGCTCTGGAGCTACATGGACCTGGATTCAACTTCCACTCCTACCCTTTATTTGTTGAGCATGATATTTACTTTCCCTGAACCCCAGTTTCCTAATTTTAAAAGTGAGAATAATTATATCAATCTCAATAGGATAGTTAGGGATTAAACAAAACAAACAAAACCCCAAGCCAATGGCTGACACAAAGTAGGTGCTTAATTAAAAAGAAAAAAAAAAAAAGACACCTCTCCTTTTATTTCTTCTACTACTTATATATTAACATGCAAACGAATGGGTTCAGCATAAAGTTTTGGCTAGCTCTTCCACTTAATATTTTTTCAGGCCAAGACTAGAAAGATATTAGCTGCTGAACAGTTAATATGTTTATTAGAAATAGAAACTCGCATTCTCATCTTACATTTTCTTCTCATTCATTTCAGTGAATATCAATTCAACTAATGCTATTCGAGCACAGAAGTACATATGGTGGTAACAGTCCTTTGCCCACGCTGGGCTCCTATTCCAGCAGAGGACACACGCACAAAAAAAGCTCTTACAGTTTAACCAAATACAGCTCACTTACTATGACAAATGCCGTTGAAGCTGCCTGGGGACATTTGACAACAGTTTTTGCAGGCCAAAAGGCTTTCTAAGCCTTCTTCTGATGCAGTTAAAACCTAAAGGCTTCTGGGAGCCAGTGAAAATCCTCACTTCTTACTTAAATGTAATTTCAAGGGAGAGGAAATTCAGTGTATCTTGTGAGGCCAAGTCTCTATTAGATACTCAAGGACGGCGTTGCTCAGATGTGCCCCCTAGTAATTCCTACAGGAGCAACACAAGGCATAGGTACTTCCTGTGTCTGGTTTTTAAGAGTTGAAAACCGAAATAGATTAAGGACAAATTTGGAGGCCAACTGGAAAAGTTTAATTCTGTTGATAAACCTTTCTCACTGCTTTGCTGTGAAATAGAAATTGTGAGACTGGCAAGTGGCTTATTTTACTATTCATGAGGCAAGCATATTAAATATGACAGAGACCAACTGGAGTTGTGGATGGTATTTCATGGAATGGTGTCAAATATTGAGGGCGAGAAAGACAGGGAGATGAAGTATCCTTGATTTTCTTAGAAGTCACTTTGCCCTTAAATACCCACATACCCAAAGTGTAAACACATTTTCGTGATTCCTTTGTATAAAAGCGAACAGAATGGCTACCATTGTAATTGTGCTGCTTCTAGCAATTCGCCAACAGAATACATCCCGAAATAGCACATATACAATGCAGCATATGCTTTGGTGAATCTCCTAATCTCATGAACTCCTTCGCTGCTGGGTTGGTAATCGACATAGCTTTCATGGTGAACTTTATAAAATTTGGAGCCTCATGAATCAGAAGGGAAAAAACAAAAGTGGACACTTTGAACAATGATGGATGAGTTGCTAGGGCGTAAAATTAAATGGTTGATAATAATTGTGGTAGCTCACAAAGACTGATGTTATTTACAAAAGCTCCATTTTGCATGTAATCAGATGTCTATTCCCATGAGCTGGGTCATAATTCATATTCCACTTTCATGTTCATGGAGAATGTGCTTTTCTCTGTGTATGTATTATTTTTAGGATGTTATGTTTCCTTGGTGCATACACAATGAGCCTGAAATCCTTTAGGAATGTGTTTAATTTGAAAGTTTTATCCTCTGGGTCTGGTTAATTCAAATACACGGGGAGGAGCATTACCGTGGGACCTAAAAGAATGTGGACATGGCAGATTCTGTGCACAAAGGCGGCCCCATCCAGCGTTGCCGACACTCATTTGGTAAAAGGTAGCAGGGAGAGTTTTTTCCCCAACTTTTTTCTTCATCTATTCATTTGATTTTTCTGCACTAACTCTTTCCCTTAATAAGCTTGATATATACTGGACCAGATTTCCCTGCTTTTAAACTCAGAACCATCTCTGGTGGCTCTTTTGAATTTAAACGTTCAGCCCAGGGACTTCTCATAAACATGTGTCTTCCGCTCCATAGCTGCAGGGTGTCTTGTGGTCTCTGTTACATGCTGTCCCATCCTTAATCACAAAGATGGTCTGAGCTGCATTTTCATCTCTAGAAGTTGGGAAGAGTGCTAAGAGAATGACTCAAGGACCGTAGCTCTCAGAAACGAGCCGGGATTGCCCTGCTGCCTCAGAGGCGATGTGCCTGCATTATGTCATCACAGAGCTGCCGGGGCCTGGGAATTTGGCCTGGCTGCCCTTCAAGGGGATGAGTGGCTCTCTGGGAGCTGAAGGGTTTCCTCAGGGCTCAGTGATACCCAGTCTGACATATGGACAGAGAAGTGTCTTATGATTTGAGAAGTCTGAGGAGAAACCAGATCTTGTGCCTATGTGCGGTGCCATGCTGAGGAAATGGTTAGAATGTTCTGGAGTACCCACAGCCTGACGTGGGCTCGTCATTTTGTACACGACAGGGCTTTGGCATCACAGAGACTCAAGTCTGAGTTCTGGCTCCTCAAATCATGAGACGTGTGACCTGGGCCTGGACCGAGACTTGGGAGACCTTAAACATGAAAAAAGGCAAACTTCTGCCTTTTCCCAAGATGATTGCCACTTGAATAATTCTTTCAGAATATAAAGTTATTTTCCCCCAAATTTTGCTTGTGCCCCTGCTAGGCTGGTGTCCTCAGTTGGGAATCCCAACACGTGGGATTACTGCTTCCCTCTGTAGGGGTTGTGCATATTAAATGATCAGGAGGATGTTATGAACCTTGTGCAGTGCCACGCATGCACACAATCAATTTTCTTTCTCATTCCTCATCTGTTTTTCCCCATAAACTCTTTAGAGACTAATTTAATGGGCCCCCAGTGCAGTGTAACTGGGCCTTGAACTGAACGTGGGTAGGAGAGCACCGTGATGTTATACATCAGTTTATTCACATTGGCTACTTTTGTTTTCTTCTTGAGCCACTGGGTGTTACGTACTGATGAAGATGACAAGTGTGGTGAGATCTCCCCTCCCATGTACAGTATTTTTTTTTTTTTAATTAATTAATTTATTTATTTATTTATTTTTGGCTGTGTTGGGTCTTCGTTTCTGTGCGAGGGCTTTCTCTAGTTGCGGCGAGTGGGGGCCATTCCTCATCGTGGTGCGCGGGCCTCTCACTATCACGGCCTCTCTTGTTGCGGAGCACAGGCTCCAGACGCGCAGGCTCAGTAGTTGTGGCTCACGGGCCCAGTTGCTCTGCGGCATGTGGGATCCTCCCAGACCAGGGCTCAAACCCGTGTTCCCTGCATTGGCAGGCAGATTCTCAACCACTGCGCCACCAGGGAAGCCCCCATGTACAGTCTTGACAAGGGAAGGAGTTGGGTGTGTGATCATGATAAAGTTGCATCTTTTATAGGTTGTTTGTTTGTTTTACTGTTTGCTTATTCCAAGCAAGTTTTTTTAGATTAAAAAAAAAAAAGCCCTTAACTGAAACAGTGTAGAACCACCAACAGCAGGTTTGCCATCTCAAAGGTTCACAGTGATCACGAGGTCGTCCCATTTCTTCGTAGCCCTGCAGAAGTTGAGCATCAGGTTCGGTCATTTCTGAAGCACTGGTTACCACCAGGAGTGCTTCTGCCTTCCTGCATCTCTTCCCTGAGGAGCCAAAGACAAACTGCGAACTTGGGCTTATGTTCAGCCCACCGTTTTCTCCTACCCTTGTCTAGACAGCCGAACCACAAATATTACTTAGGATGGAATTCACCAGTTAATTTTCAGTTAACCATTTTGCTTAAACCTGAATGATCTTTGCCATGGTGTGTGTTAGGGTTCATAGTTATGACCCAGCTTTGAAATAAGAAAACACAAAATTCCAGAAAGCTGTTTTACTTATCAAGGCAGGGCTCTGAACATGACTCCATGTACCAGGTTTTAGTGCTGCACCCATCAATTTCACTGTGGCTTTCATTCAGTTCATTTTTAAGGCCTTGTGAAATAGAGTGCCTTAAGTGTATTGTGTGTTTATGTTTTGCTGAGCCTATAGCAGATGTCACATCAACACGATGTGTCTGTGTGGGCACCTTACTGGCATGGAAACAAAGATGGAGCTCTGAAATTTGAGCTCTTCAAAGCATTGGGAAAATGGTATTGCCCTTCAGGTCAAGCCCAGTGGCCACAGATCCCATCCAAACTTTTCTTCTTGCAGTATCTTAGCACATGACGCAATTGCCACTCACATTTCTACTGAAATACATTTGTTCACACAGATTAATTAATGTGTGTGTTAAGTAATGGTTGCCAAAATTTTTAGTGTTTTCGTGTCAGGCATTTTACATGCGTTAGCTCATGCAATTGTTCCAACCACCCTATAGGGTAAGTGCCTTTGTTATCATGATTTTACGGAAAGGGAAACTGAGGCAACATACTGGTGAAGTAAGTTGTCCCAAGTCTTAGATCCCACAAGTGGTTGGCATGGTATTTGAATACAGGCGATCTGATTATAGAGCTTGTACCTCACCCACTCCTCACAGCTGCCAGCCTATGGTCCTTTGTCTAAGCAAATTCTGCCCACGTTCCAAGGTTCCCTCAAGTCAGCACATGGTTAATCGACCAAGGCACTTACTCTGAGAAGAGCATCACATGACGCGTACCAGGGGGATGCACCCACCATTCACACCTAGTCCCTGCCCTCACAACCTCACTGTGCAAGTAAGATGTGCGGTTCACAGGCACCCTGCTGGAGGTTAAAACCCCAGGGGAGATGTTTGCATATCCTGGTTTGCCCAGAACAGTATGACTTCCTGGTGTAATTGTTACTTGTGCTTCCATTCACTCTCAAACGTGCCCTGCTTTGGATGATGGCATTGCCTTAGCCATAGGAGAAGTACATTTGAGGGTTTAAGGAGGGAAAGAGTGCCTCCAGTCAGGGGGATTGCATGCAAGATACTCTTGATGGAGAAGGTTGTCCTTAAGCTGTTCCTTGCAAGGCAGCTAGGAGTGTAGGATCTGGAGTCAGCCTGCCTGCTTTAGATGCCTCTCTGCTTCAGTTTCCTCACCTGTGAGCTCGTTGTAATAATAGGCTTATCTTAAGGTTACTGTGAAAATTAAGAGCTAATACCTTTAAAGCCTTTGAAGCACTGGCTAGCCTAGAGCAAGGGCTTACCAAATATTCACTATAAATATTTTTTAAAATATTTATTTATTTGGTTGCACCGGGTCTTGGTTGTAGCACATGGGCTCCTTAGTTGTGGCAGGCAGGCTCCTGAGTTGTGGCATGTGAACTCCTAGTTGCGGCGCGCATGTGGAATCTAGTTCCCTGACCAGGGATCAAACCCAGCTCCCCTGTATTGGGAGCTCGGAGTCTTAACCACTGTGCCACCAGGGAAGTCCCTCGCTATAACTATTTAAGTAGACAGGTTCAAGAAGGATGTTGTTTTGAGTTAAGGCAGTGACATCTAGAGTGCGTTTAGGGAACTCTAATGATTGTCTACTCAAAGCCATTCACAAAGCTCCTTCTGCCTTGCCAGTCCCCTGCAATCGAGGCTATAGAATAGCAGTCACCTTCGCAGCCTCTTTTGCAACCGCGTGACTCAGTTAGGGCCGATGAGGCAAGAGAGGGGGGCCCTTGAGGAGTCTGCCTGTGCAGGCCTTTCCTGCTTCCTGCTTTGGACCATGAGTGTGGACTTGATGCTTGAAGCTGCGGCTGTCATCTCTTTTCCTTGAGGGGATAACCACCTATGGCCTGGAGCCCTGACCTTGTGCACCCTCTGACACAAAGTACAAAGCCTTCTGCCTCTAGACTTCATCATGTGAAGAAAAATAAATGCTTTTTTGTTTAGGCCGCTGTCAACTGGGTTTCTATACTTAGAACTAAGTTCATCATGACGGATAGGGAACAAGAAATAACCTAATTTGGCACAAGGATCAGTTACCATTGGGGAGGTAGAGAAGATGAGGGGGCAGTGCAAAAATGTCCTCAAAAAATTATAGAGAACCCTTGAAGGTTTCTTAGCTTGAGAATAATATGACTTGAGTTATGCTTTAGGAAGTTAATTCTGGCTCCACAGTCTATGATGGATTAGAACAGAGTCTCCAGAATCTAATTGTGCACGAAAACGCCCTGAGAAACTTTTCAAAATGAAGATTTGAGGGGACTGTTGTTGACATTGTGAATCAGAAGCTCTAAGGGTGAAGGTTTGGGGAATGTCCAGTTTGGAGGAGGGAGACCTTGGTGGTGGTAGCCAGGCATCGTTATTTTCAGTAAACCAAAAGAAAGGAGCCTCGTTCATATTTTAGAGATGGGAAAATTGAGCCTGGAAAAATTGAGACAGTGTTCGAAGCCAGTTCACGAAGGGGCAGCAAATTGGAATGAGGATCCTGGCTCATCTTTGTCCAGGGCATGTGTGCTTCCCACTGGTACAGTGCTCACTTCTGAGACAAAGGGCTCTTTCATCGTGGCCTCAGGTGGGAAGGTTTGAATGTGAGTGGTGGGAGAGAGGATGGAATGTAAGTGACCCATGAGAGGAGATCCATGGAGGAGATACTTGCAAGCTGACCTAATGTGGGAGCCAAAAGAGGAGAGAACCAAAAAGACTTTATGAGGTGTTTCACACTTGCACATCTCGGGGAGTGGTGGCCCCAAAGGGATTTGGAAGGAAGGGGCAGCGTTCAGAGCTGGTTTCATGGATACTTTACAGAGGAACATTCTGTGGTGGTGTCCAGCTGATGCTTGGAAATGTGGAGCGCCTGAGAGAAGTTAGCCATTCCTCTGATGGTTAAAGCCATCAGAGAGGTGGTGAAGGACCTAGGGGAAGGAGGGGAGGTCAGAGGTCAGGAAGTTGGCTCTGGGGGTATACTGGGAGCTGAGCAGGAATCAGCAGGAGATGTTTGAGAAGTGAGAGGGGAACCTGGAGGGTGCTGTGCTATGGAGGCATGAGGAGGGGCTGAAGGCATGGGGTGATTGACAGACTACTGGAGAGGACGCCACTGGGAACCTCATGGAGAGGGTAGACCATCATCAGTGGAGTGGAGAAGCAGTGAAGCAAGATGCATGGAGTTAAGGAGGGGATTGTGAGGGACTGAAGTAGCAAGCAGGGTTTGTTCCTTTGAGACTAGCTCTGGAAAAGATGCGAGTGGGGCGGGACGGTTGCGATTGCTCGGTTTCCAGCTCCTCCCACCACTCATCCCAGAACAGCCTCTGTGTCTTCTGCACGTAGATAGCGGTTATCATTTGAACCAAACTATTCCACGCTAAGACTGAATCTTCCATTGGCCTCTTATCTTGTCTCTTGAAATCTCACAGATTGTTAGGACAGTAGTGTTCACTACATACTTGATAACTGACTGACAAACAGCGACCAGGAATTGCTCCACAAAATGGAGGAGGAACCCAGGGGAAGACATCTTTCCTCTTTAAAGAAAGAGCACGATGAAGGACGGACATGGGGAAAATTCTGTTCCTTTAAAATGTGAGAAGCCCAGCCTGAGAACAAATGGGGTTATCATGACAGTGTTAGGAATTTGGGGCGAGGGATGCTGGCAGTATCCATTTCAGATGAGCCCTGCTGGAGCCGTGTGTTACGTATTGCGCTGGGCAGGTTCCGTGGAGCAGTGAAGCCCGTGCAATTCTTGTGCCTCGCAGCAACTGGGTCCTTTTGTATTAGAGAGCTTTGGAGACGTTAAGAGCATTTGGGGATCTTAGCAGAAGTAAAAAAGATCTTTCCTTTCAGAGGGTGTATTAGATAAGATGGAAGAAAACTCATAGGGGAATAGAGCTGGATAAGCTCTGCTTGCTTTAAGCCCTTCTGCCTGGGCACAGAGGTCTAGATTTAGTCCTGGGCCATTTCAGGTCCCTCTATTGCCAAGGGCAGAGGTTAACCAGCTCAGATACATGCACATGTAATGTGTGAATTGGCACATATAGGCATATATATGTACTAGTGAGCATACACATACATAATGAGTAAATCTGTATCAGTATGCCATCATATACATATATGCTCATATGCGTTATCAATGTGTCTTTACTTTGAGGTCGGTATATTCATATATACATCTGTACTTACCCATAGGTACGTGTAGGTATGCACATGTGTACCTATACATATACAATATGAGCCCAGTATACATATGCATGAACATGAGTAAACACGAATGCAAATGCATGTATGTGTATACAAGTGATGTATGGTATATGTTTTCTTCACTACACACACACACACACGCTCACAATTTGAAGACCTGTGACATCTTACATTTATGCAGTACTTTCAGTACTTTTTTCAAACTCTTTCAGCATCTCTTTTCCCCTCTTTTGATTCCTAAAGCAATCCTGGAATGTTAATGGGAAGAGAAAAGCCCTTTAAAATAAAAGAGAGAATAAGCCCCCCGATGCTTGTGGCCTCTGAGCCATCGGACTACTTAGAACAAGTTACAGTCAGAATGAAACGGAGGCCCCAGGAACCTGTGACTCTAAGCCCACTGCACTTGGCTGAGGAATCAGAAGATGAGGCCCCTCCAAGTTAGTGACCAGCCTGGATTAGAGACAATTATAAAGGCATTGAATTTTATCCCTTTTCTACTATGCATAGTGAATTATAATGGGCTAACAAAGTATTATATAGGAGAGTTTTTTTTGGGGGGGGGGCGGAATCTATTATACTAAATAGAAAAGGAAGTTGAATAGTTTTACAATTTTCTGTAACAACAATGTTTCTAAAAGGCTTGAGAAGGGCTTATTCCCTGACATAGTTGAGTGTGCGAGCTTCAGTACTTGTCAGGATGTTTCTTTGCTTTACCAACCCTCTCACCCCATAGGTAAAAGGTCAACTTCTGCCCCACCCCTGTGGGAATGCTCAACATGGAGAATGAGTGGAGCTGAAATTCATAAGGTTTTACTATACCAGCAATTAGGAAGGAATGCACATGTGTTTGTCTCTGGGAAGGTTAGAAATGGAAATAAATGCAAAAATATGCTTTTCTGGCAAGTCATCATTTTTAATACGGAGACGGAAAGCACAAGACAGCTTTGTTTTGCCTTTTTTTGGGGGGGGGGGGTTGCCGTTGATTTTCTGCTTCCTGGTTTTTGCTAGAAAGAAACTTACTCATTTCCCACCCACTCCACACCCCCTCTCCCAAGCTGAAATCTCTCTAAGATCATACTTCTAAGTGCTCAGTCTTAGGAAAGGGAGAAGAAAAAGAACTGTGGTTTAAAATATATATGTACATCTTTTTTTTAAGCTTGCAAACTGGGATTTCTGGACTCAATTTGTGTTCTTGAGACATTGGAGTCAAGTTTATGTATAGTTTTTGATGTAGGACCTAATTAGGCTCTCAGCATATCTTAATACTTTCTGCTACATCTGCATTAAAGATAACATTGCATACATTTGCATTTCATTTACATAAAAAAGTTAGCCATGCTGTATGTAACAATCACTTTAACCAAGTACCATTGACAGCAAATATTTTGAATAAGCATGTGAAAATCCATGTCTACACAAAGCCTGTCCTGGATTCTGTCACATCTCTCTCATTTGGAACTTGTTTGTGTGTAACACATTCCAACGGAGCCCTTGAGGTTAGGCCAGCAAATAAAGCCACAGGAGTCAAAAGGATCCCATGTATGTGATCTACTCAACTAGGGAAAGAAAGGTTCCACTGATACACTTTTTGATGCTGTTTATAATTTTATCAGTAGTGATAATCAATGGTAATAGTAATGGTGTGATTTTTTTATGTGCTTTAAAAGAGAGGGGGTAATCTTGAAATAAAAGTGTTCATTCATTTCTGTATTCATTCATATGTATTTGGATGAGTCTATATGGGGCAACCTTATTTTCAGGTCTCATTTAATGAATCTCAGGTTTATCTGGGCCATTTTACTTTAAAAAAGATCTTTTACCTGGGGACTGCTTCGCCAGTTTCCTTGGAATGAGCTACTTCTTGACTTACGTCCTGGGCCACCAGGCACATTCCCTGTGTTTCATCCTGCCCCCAAATTTGTCACACTGGGCTCTTCTTTCCCTCTTATGGGTCCCAAAACCTCTGGGCAGACTCCCGGGAGTGTGGTTTCTCGACATCAGATGATGATAGGCATACCTTCTGATGTGTAGGCTCTTCTGTAGTCATGGGACCCAGAGCTTGCTCTGCCGAACACACTCTTTCTAGGGAATGTTCTTTAAAAATGGTTCTAACCAAACATGTCTGAGAATTGTTACATCCTTTTACCTCTTCTTGGAGAGCCACAATGCCTAGAGTAAAAACCTTGCTTCTTAATATTCTTTAAGTTGACATTTCCCACATCTTTGGGACTATGGAAGCCTTTGCTGGCATGCCACCTATTCAACCTGGGAACCCAGTTTCCTGCAGTGATTTTGCTGATTACTTATATATTACTCATATAATCTCATCTGATTCTCTCAAGAACCCTCTGAGTTTAAGTGCCGTATTCGTGCCATCTTAGAGGCGAGAAGGCTGAGACCTAGAGAGCTTGAACAACTTATTCCACTTTGTGCTGCTGGTAAGAGAGAAAGGTGAGACTGGAAACCAGGTCCGTGCTCTTACTTATGACACTGTCTGTGACCTCTCGCTAAGCCTGGTCCTCTCCTTCGTCCAGGCGACCACTGCTGGTTCCTGCAGTCATTTCTCAGGTGTCACGACTCAAGTCTCCTCACCATCTCTGCCCCTCTCCCCTGGGTTTATCCATATCCCGTGTAACTGTGTTCATGCTATTGAACACAGACACCCAGATGGGTGCTGAGGTCGTAGGAGTCAGGCAAAACATCATCTCCTTTGTCCTGGATCCTTTAATTCAAATAATGCAGCCTAAGACTGCAATGGCTCTGTTACAAGCGTATAATTATTTTGTGTCATTTGGAGCATATTCTCAGAATTGTTCAGTATCTTCCCATGTATGTGGCTGATTTTAAAAAGCTGAGATTTGTGATCTGTGGCAAGTTTTTTAACCTCTTTAAGCCTCAGTTTTCTGGTCAGTAAAATAGGGATAATAATAGCACGGGCCTCCTAGAGTTGGGGGGGCAACAGGGGAGCAGGTGAAGTCCTCACTATTGTGTCTTGTACCTAATAGCTATTCAATAACCACTAACTAGTGTAATCATTATTGTTGGTATTAGAAAATTCGGAATTGCCGTTGAGCAAAAAGCCTTTCTTCCAAACATTTTTCTGTGCATTCCAACATAATTAATTTTTCTTTACTTAAAAAATTTTGCATTAATGTCAATTTATAAGAGTGGCTCTGTCAACACATTTAAAATGATTCCCACAATGCTGATTTAGGCATTTTACATTTTCATAGGCGTTTTTAGCTGGTTTTCAAACTCTCAAGACTCCAAGGAAAAAAACTAATCCTTAGTTGGCAGGCAAGTCCCCTCCTCAAATCCTCGGATTAAAATAGAATTTGCCGCCAGGGCTTTCCTTGCCTTCTGTGATTGAGATCTGTCTCAGGCGGGAAGGCATCCAGTACCTGGGCATGGCAAATACATTCTTTAGAGATGGAATTTGCAACTTTAATATTTATCGATAGGCACACTAATTCTCTTGATGATGGTAATTAATGAGGTGCTTATATCTTATTTTGCGGTAGTTTAACAAGCTCCAGGCTAGTGGGGGAAATCTGGTGCTTGCTGTAAATGCCGAGAATCGAAGATACTAGAGGAAAATGCAGAA
This sequence comes from Balaenoptera ricei, assembly GCF_028023285.1. Lineage (NCBI taxonomy): Eukaryota > Metazoa > Chordata > Mammalia > Artiodactyla > Balaenopteridae > Balaenoptera > Balaenoptera ricei. Next base: position 75,196,318 of record NC_082640.1, read on the forward strand.
AATGGAGCATAAAAATTAAGCTTTTAGTAGATAAAATGTATCCGATTAAAACAATCCCAAAACAAACCTTGGAAAGGCAGCAGCATTTAAAAACTGGTGAGACCTTTCTGGGGAGAAAAGTAACATGTTTCACATTCATTCCCGCCCCCCTCCACTGCCCCCAATCATGCTGTTCATTTTGACCACCCATTTGTCTTTTCTACCCCTTTGGTCTGGTCTATGTTAGTGTGAAGTGAAAAACTGAGAGGAAAACATATTTCGCTTCTTAAGCCTTAGATAGTTACAGCCAAACTATTTTGTTGTTTTGGGTTTTGAATAATTGGACCAAATCTACACTTAATTTTGCCTTAGACAGCTAGCCTTATAACCCTAGTTAACCTGTGTTTTCTCTTGTTCCTTCATCCTTTGGAAATAAGGTCCACAGAATACAAATGCAGAAAGGCATAAATTCTAACTCCTCAGAAGACAGGAAAAGAAGTCAAAGTGACCTCAATAAATCAAAAGCAAGTTGAAGTTCAGTAGGGACAAATGTAAGGCAGGATTCTGATGTCCAATAAATGGACTCACAAATTTAAAATTGTCTGAGCACTTTTGTGGCAGAGAGGTCAGGGATGTGAGAAGGGCATTCATAGCCTGTCCTAGAACCTACTATGTGCCAGGCATTCTGTATAAGTCAGTTCATTAACAAATACATTGTTATAATCTCTACAGTAACTCTCTAAGCTCTATATAATTTCTCCTCTCATTTTCTAGATGTGGAAGCTAAGGTTGAGAGAGGTTAAATCATCTGCTCAAGTGCTCACAGTTTGTAAATGACTTACCTGGTTTTAAACTGTGCTCTTTCTACTTGACCAAGAGTGCTTCATTACAGAGCTGTTATTTAAAAAGCCAACCCAGTTCTTGGCTGTATTAACTTGGATTTCACTCGAGAACCAGATAATAACCTTTCCAGTATGCTATACATTAATTAAAATTTAAAAGAAAAATGAACAGGAGAAACTGGAGCAAGTCCAAAAATACCCCACCCAGCAACAAAGGCAGTGAAAGAAATTTAAACCTGACCTAATAGGAAAAAGACTCGAGGTGGTTGGGCTTGCTTAGCTTGGAAGAATGCAGCCACGGGGTGAGTGGCACAGTAATTGCCTATAAACTTTGAAAAGGCAGTAATATAGATTTACATTTTACATAGATATCGCAGTTTACAAAGCACTTCCAGATCAGTCATTTTATTGGTTTCTCACAGCAGTCTTCCAGAGAAGGAGTCGGCACACTTTTTCTGTAAAGAGTCAGGTGGTTAAACATGTTCGGCTTTGCGGACTGTGTGATCTCTGTCACAACTACTCAGTTCTGCTGTAATAGCACAGGAAAGCAGCCCTAGGCAGTTCCTAAACAAATGGGCATGACTGTGAGCCAATAAAACTTTATTTATAAAAAGAGGTGGCAGGGCGTATTTGGCTCTCAGGCTGTGTAGTACTGTGAGTACATATTATTGTTCCCATGATACAGATGAGAAAATTGAGGCTTGCAAAAGTAAAGTGACTTGTCCAACACAACTCAGTGAGTAAACAGTGGCCCTGGAAAGAGAATGCAGTTTCCTTGGTTCATAGTTTGGTGCCCAGTGCTCTAAATTGAAGACGTGTCCCCAGAAAGATTTCAGAGAAGTTTGTCATCCCAAGCTACTACTGGCCCATGATGGTGATTAAAATTTGGAGCCAACTAATCAGGATGTTAGGTGACTACCCGGTGTAGTGAAATAGTTTTTGCCGGGTACTTGAGAAGTGGTATCTCGTCAAAAAACATTTTCTGGCTTACCTGAAATTTCCATTAAAGCAGTTACTTAAGGATCTTCCTGAGACATGTAAATTTCATTTGAATTACAGCATTCCTTTACCTGGGAGAGAAAATACATTAGGTGGCTTACAAATTCCTTTGTCTGGTTATCATATTGGCGCTGAATCTTAGCTAGTTAAGGGTAGGATTGAAAGGGAATACGGCAGCAGGACAAGTTAGTATTTTAGTATTGGGATTCAGAGTGGGGAGGAAGGTTGTCAGCAGAAATCCTTATACCAGTGTGGGTGTCCTGTAGGAATAAATGGAGAAAGCATTAACATCTGCTAAATGCATGGGGTAATTAATACCATCATCTAGCACATGTTCTAAGTGCCGCACTTGAATGAATTCATTAAATCCTCCAAACGATCCTGTGAGATAAGTGCTGTTATTATGTCCATTTCAGAGGTAGGGAAACTGAGGCACAGAGGCTCACAATAAGTATGGTGGAGGTGGCACATCACAGTCATGTTTTCTATAATCGTCTACTGGGGGTCAGAAGCTCTACACCACTGAGAAGCTTGGACTGCATACCCGTGCTTTCCATACAGTTGGCTGGACCAGGTGATCTAGCTTTTCTGTTGGCTTTGATAAGAGGTGTAAATTGAGGTAAGCTGTGGAGAAAACAGAGGGCACATTCTCTGGAAGTTAATGCATCATTCCTGGGAAGGCATGAACTCTAGCTGAAGAATGTTTCCTCTTGTTTGCTGAAAGAATCCTTAAGTGGGCACTTGCAGCAAGCTTGGTTAAACCTACCCTGCTCGGGGTTAAACTCTCATAAATCAGAATAGCTCCAGTGACCTTAGTAAATGCCAGGTACCCAGCAATGGCTGGAGTAATTCAATCTCCTTTATGTGTCAAGTAGCTAATACATTTTTAAAACCTTTTTTTTTAGGTGTGTATGGGAAAGATTTTGCAGATACACTTTCAATAAGAGTATTTTCCCAATATCTCCCTTGAGAAAATAGAACGGAATGTCACTTCTGTTTCTTCTTTAGGTTATAGTTTCTATTTGAAACCACTAGTCTAACATACTTAAAGTAGAAAATATTTATACATTTAAAAACAAATAACAATTGCAAAATGTTTTATTATTTTATTCGTCTTGACACAATTAGTTTTGGGATATCGTTATTATTAGAATTTCTTTTCAAATTTCCATCTTTCTCTTAGAATTCTGGAACTTTAATACCTGTACAAAGGGAGAGAAACAGATTGAGTAATGAGATAATGGATGCTTATAAAGAATAAGAATGTGTCGGGACTTCCCTGGAGGTCCAGTGGTTAAGACTTCACCTTCCAATGCAGGGGGTAAAGGTTCAATCCCTGGTCAGGGAGCTAAGATCCCACATGCCTTGCAGCCAAAAAACCAAAATATGAAACACAAGCAATATTGTAACAAATTCAATAAACACTTTAAAAATAGTCCACGTAAAAAAACTCTTTAAAAAAAAAAAGAATAAGAATGTGAAAGATCTAGATAGTGGGAAGAGAAGGAAAGAAATAGGAAATGGAGATAGGAAGGAACGGATAAGAAGCCAGATGTGTGTGCAGTGGAATGAGGAAGCAGGAAGAAATGCTGGATTTGGAAATCAGAAGATCTGCATTCAGTCCCCAGCTCTGCCCCTTCCTTGCCTGCATGACCTTTGACTTGTCACTTGACCTTCATCAGACTCGTGGGAATCATCATACAAGCCTTAAAGAGTGTTGAAGTGACATGATGGGGTGGAGGTGCTTGACTTAATCAAGAAGATGAATGGAATCTAAGTCAGGGTCTTGGAATAATAGCAAAACAGAACTGAGGGACCAGGCTCAGGATGTAAGCACAATGGGAAGGAAGCATCTCAAGGAGTCAATTCATTTGGGTGCTCCCAGCCAACAGTCCTCATTGCCCAGCTCTGAAAAGTCATGGACCGTTCTTTTTGTTTACAGCACCCACTTGCAACTAGGTCCTGATACTACCAGGTCACTAATTTTCACCAGAACCTTATAAGCCAGGAATATGGTCTAGGGTGTGTACCATTCTTACAGATGGGCACTTAAAGGGATAATTTCAGTACTTCAAGGACCTTTTCAATGGGGCTCAAGATGACTCTACTTGAAACAGAACCTCTCCATGATACTATTAGATTCAGGTTCTATTGTGCCTTGAAAAATTCTCAACAGAAATTGTCCCAAATGCTTTCAAGCATAGGCTCTTCCTCCCCAAAGCTAGGGATTTTCATAAGCTAGATTTAAATTTAATTCTTCTCTCCCAGCGTCTTTTCATTTTAACTCACCATCTGACAGGGAATAGTTAGGATATAACCCAAAGCATATGTGGTAAGCTTGTTCCTCTCTGCCTAAATATGAGTGTAATAAAAAAAAAAAGCAGTTAAACATATGTTAAAAATGAAGCAGTGCAGTTGGGGGCAAAGACTAAAAGGCGACACAACTATTTATTAGTTGTGTTTTTCATTTTCATGTTCAGAGAATTTTAAACCCTGATTTTTTTTTTTTTTTCCAAGCTGCAGCCAGATCTGCACAGTTACGTGCTCTATTTTGGTCTTTATTTCCTACCAATAAACCCTAGACTGTCAGTGTTGAAGTCCATGTCCAAAGCAATGAATGTCAATTACCTAATTAATGAATTAGGATCATTTTATGTGCCAATTGTCCCAGTTAATAATGTCAGGACTTATAATGTTTTACCTCAAGAGAGAGCGTTGGCATTATGTATGGAAATCAGTTAAAGAAAGTGTTAAGTGATCTTGGCTCCTGGATTGCAGTTGAAGATTGGTGAGATCGAAACATAGGACAAATCAGATGTTTCCGTTTCTCATTGTTGTTAACAGCTTTATTAAGACAATCCATCTGACTTGAAATCAGTGATTAGTCCTGACCTTGTAAGTGGAAGTTAATTTGCCAGTTTTTCTTTTCTGTGTCATAAAGATGAATCAAGGTAGAGACATCTTTTATCTTGGTGTACCCATCTACACAAACCATGCTTGTTTAAGAAGAGGACTGTGCCCGTAGCCGTGGCTGTTTCTTTCATTGTAGTGAAACGAGGGCTGCAAGCGTTAGCTTTTCATTGCAGTGTGAATTTCCCTATAGTAAATTTTTTGTCTATGTTTATGACGTCAGTGACAACTCTCTGTATCCACCTTCCATCCAAATGGACTGCTTTATTGGGAATGAGGTGACAGCAGGACAGAGAATGGAATGGAGAACACTGAGTTAAGGTTCTTCTTCCTAAGATGTTGGCATAGAAAGGCCTTTAAGACTCAAAATGATGAATCAGTCATGGTGTATACTGTTCATTTGGATTCGTACTCTAAATTTGCTACTCAGAGAAGTTATGCGAAGTAGTAGACAAGGTGTGCTTTTGAACTCCAGTTTATAGATAGGGAAACCAAGGCTCTGATGGCTAAGATGGTGAGTGATAGGACCTGGTTCTCACACCCCCTGTCTCTCTCTCTAACTGTGTTGAGTGGGTAACTTCCTATTTCTGAAGTTGCCCCTGGTCTGATTTGGCAGAGAGGAGGAAAGGCAATGTGTGCCTCCCGCTAATTCTTCTATGTCATTTATTGCCACGTCTTTTTTATTGTTCGATTGTACGTGAATGCATGCAACTTTCTAAATAACATAGTGTACTTAGTTGTGGAATTTTGGCCTAATGAAGTCAAGGATAAAGCATTAAAAGGTGGTAAATAGTCAGATATGAGCAAAAGAGAATTCCATCTGCGTGCTAATTTTTTTCCATAGGATTTCTTCTATTCCCACAAATGATAAATATAAATTACTTGACTATTGCTTTAAGTCACAGATGGGAAACTTAGTTTTTCTTTCCTTCTATGAGTCAGATCTGTTCCACCATCAAGGAGCTACCCAATGTCAGACATCACCCTTGGCCTCAGAGCTGCCCTATGCTTCTTCCTGTTTATGTGCTCTGAGCACCTGCTTCACGGGAGAGCCAATCAACACCTGGCCTGTGGCAGCAGGTGGGGTGAGGCCAGATCTCCTGAGAGGACTAAATCAAGTATTTTCTTTAGCCCCCTTAAACCCAATAAAATAAACGTCATTCTCTTGGGTCTCATAGAGGAAAAAGGATAGCCATGAAATGTAGTAGACTGAATTTCACTTGTTTTTCACTTGTTTACCCCCTAAAAAAGAATTTTGAGATTTTTATGGGCCTTTCTAAAATTTACCATTAAAGTTTTTTCATCATAAGTGTAAATAGTTGAAGAGGATATAATTGCTGGCAAATTATAAATATTGGTGTTTTTTCAATAAAACTTTGATCGCCTTTGAAAATGCATTCAGTGAAATCCAAATGTTTTGAGTGAATATTCACCATCATTCATTTTTTAAAATACATGAATAAGCTGTTCTTTAACAGTCAAAAATGTTACATCTTTTTAAAAACTTGTATTTCTATTATATTTCCCCTGAGAAATTTTATCCTGTTACATATTTTTATGTTTAAAAGTCTTTTATTGATACTGCTATCATAATCCTTTGCAATAAAAATGTGTAAAAATAAATTTTAGAAGTTCCGTGATCAAAGGCTCTAAGTAATAGTCTTCTAAATTGATTATTACAATGATTTTTAGTACCAAGTTGATTAAAGCAACATAAGTGTATTAAACATTTTGATAGCTATTAAACACAAGGAGTAAAGATTTATTGGAAATGCGTTTCTTAATGAGATGGATGAGGCTTTACTTCCAATTAGTTTAACCCATGGATGAATATTATTTATTGCTTAAAGGTTCAACACCAGTTCTATTCCTAGTTTTAGTTTTTATGATGTAAGTGGTGAGAAACATTGTCTACATATTACGTGATGGGACAGATGGAGTTCTGTTAGAACAATATCATTTCTATCTTTAAGTTCTGAATTAGCCCAAAACAAACCACCACCAGCAGCGATATTTAGTCATCTCTCAGTTGGTTAGGTCTTGTTTGATTTTGTGAAAAGCAAAGAATTAGTGGGCACCTGACTTCCAAAAGCATTTGTTAACCATTCAACTTTCTCAGTGTATACCAAAAAATGTGTATCAGAAAGGCTATATTACCAAGACATTAAATGGGTAAAATTTATATTCCTTAAATAATTACTCTTTCACTTAGTGACATGCTGCTTAACTTGATCTACTTAGAAAGTGTTGGTAATTTAGAAATGTTGCTAATTTTAATAAACCTTGGCCTGCCAAACAATATTTTTATATAGTTATGGGAAAAAATGCTTTTATCACATTCTATAAATACATATTCCTCAAACCTTGGATCTGCAGATTTAGTTCATTCAGTGCATAGATAATATGCCCTAATTATCTGTCCTCATTATTCTATCAGCCAGCCAAGGCAGATTTATTTTGTGTCAGAAAAAGTCCGACTTCATTTTTCAATGAACATGTTTTTCGATATGTTAATATGCATCCCTGTGACAACCATATCACTTCTGAATTCAGATTGAATTTGACTAAAATGTAGCTCTGTGAGGACAGGGTTTTTTTGATTTTTTAAAAACTAATTTTTATTGGAGTATAGTTGATTTACAATGTGTGTTACTTTCTGCTCTACAGCAAAGTGATTCAGTTATGCATATGCATATACCCACTCTTTTTCAGATTCTTTTCCCTATGAAGGTTATTACAGAGTATTGAGTAGAGTTCCCTGGGCTACATAGTAGGTCCTTACTTTGACTTTTTCTTTTTTAAATTTTTTTAATGAATTAATGAATTTATTTATTTATCTATTTATTTATGGCTGTGTTGGGTCTTCGTTTCTGTGCGAGGGCTTTCTCCAGTTGCGGTGAGTGGGGGCCACTCTTCATCGCGGTGCGCGGGCCTCTCACTATCGCGGCCTCTCTTGTTGCGGAGCACAGGCTCCAGACGCGCAGGCTCAGTAGCTGTGGCTCACGGGCCTAGTTGCTCCGCAGTATGTGGGATCTTCCCAGACCAGGGCTCGAACCCGTGTCCCCCGCACTGGCAGGCGGATTCTCAACCACTGCGCCACCAGGGAAGCCCTGACTTTTTCTTTTTAAGGGAGTAATTGTTCAATAAATATTTGTCAGAGAAAGAGAGTGATTGAGAGAGAGAGAGAGATTTGAGAGAGACAGAGACTGAGACTGAGGAGTGCAGCTGGGGAACCCTGAGCTTGTGGCCTGGCTGTGAGAAGGCTGTACAGCCATCAGTAGTCCTCACTGACTTTCTTGGCTGTAATGGGCTGGGCTGTCTACCTCTTTACAAAAGACTCAAAGCCCTACCCATCATGGCCTTATTAGTCACCTTGATGACAGGAGGCTTACTTCTAACCCATATATCAAGTTGGTCCTTTCTGGGGCCCTCCGGTGCTGTTTGTGGCTCTGGGCAGGGTGGCCCAGTAGATTTGCGATGGGTGAGAGTGATGTCTTTCTGCTGCAAAGTAGGAGAAGGAGGTGTAGAAGGAGTAAGGGGGCAGGTGAGTGTGCTGGAATGAACTCCTCAACACAGGTGCATGCAGACAAATTGAGGACAGAATCTTAGAGAAAGGAAGATTCTGGAAGTTAATTCCCTTAAAACTATGTGTCCATGTCCTTCTTGGAAGGCTTCTTGTGACACTTCAGTTGTATACCTTTCCTAGTTTGAAGACCACTGTAATAGAGAAAGGAATAACCTTTAAAAGACTGAGGACTGTAATTCAAAGAAGGCTGGAATTTGGGAGGGGAGGGACAGGCCAGTCAAATCTAACGGGCATTGATAATCAGGCATTCTTCAGGCAGAATATGTAATATTTCCCTTTGATTTTGAGTCCGTGGTCTTCCCTAAGACAATGAAAACTATGTATTAGGCATAGCTTGGAGAATGCCACTTCTGGGATTGGTGTGTTCCAGAAGACTGGCTAGAGAAAGGGGAAACAGCATTTACTGAGCAAGTATTATATGTGGGGTGCCTTTGCACATTTATTTCTTGCTTTGCATTAGGGGGCTAAGTGACCCTTCCCAGGGCACATGGTCAGTAAGTGGCTGCCTGACTCCAGAGTCCATTTGGGAAGTAGTCTGTCAGCTACTTCCTGCCTCTTCTTGAATCCTCCTGAATCCCAAGGAGTCAGATGATCACAGTCAGAGTATTATCTTGAAAGAAGAGCTCATTTTATTTTTTTCTTAGTTATAACACAGTTGACGTGACCGGTGTCACACTGTTGGGCTCTCAGATTGTTTCCAACCGTTTTCTATTCTAAACAATGCTGGGATGAACATCCCACTGAATATGACTGATACAGTTAACTTCTAAAAGTGTGATTGCTGCACTGGAATCTACACATTTAAGGCATTTTCAACATGTTACCTAATTTAACTTCAGAAAATTCTACTAATTTATATTCCCACTCTAAATAGACATGAGAGTGTCTGTTTGCACAAACCCTCACCGACATTGGTATTATCTTTCTTTTTCATCTTTGCTAATTGGATAAGTTTAAAAAAGTGTAACACATTTTGGTTTGCATTTCTTTGATTATAAGTGAGGTTTGACATTCTTTTTTATTTCTTTGGACTTAAAAAAGAAATCTGACACTGAGAACGCATGCAGGTATTTTTTCTTCTTATGATGCTTACTGTTATTTACTTCCAAGTTTGTATCATCTCTTTTCTGTAGGAGGCATAAAATTAAAGTTCAGCTTTCCTGGAGTAGGTGTGTATGCATAAGAGGTTTAATCAATAACTGACAGAGGAAGTGGGGTTCAGAGTGCCCCCACCCAGGTCTCTGTGGATTCTTTCTCTTGATTCTGGCTGCTGCTTCTCTGACAGGTGTACTTCTTAGCTCCGGGGACCTGGACCAGACAGCCCTCAGCTCTCACTCTGCCCAGTGTGCCTTGGGACTCTGGATGCTGCAGAAATACATATGGTCTGGAGAATGCAAAAGGTCACAGGCTTATTTTTAGATGGGAAAAATAAGACTCCATTTTAAGCATAAAGAATCCTTTAATAGGACGTGCCCCCTTGCTGTGTGGTTTGGATTCTGGTATTAGTCTCTGTCTGTCTCCCTCCCCACCCTACCTGCCCCTCCCTCCCTCTCTCTGTCTCTCTCTGCCTTTCTTTCTGGCAAATTACACTTTCCCATAACAAGAAGTGCCGTCAATACAGAAAGCAAATGCATAACAAGGAATTTAAATAATAGGAAAAAAAAAAGTGCCCTAAACCTAGGAAGACCTTCTTGTTTGTAAACTGACAGGGTGAGAAGAATTTTTCTCGCTTTGCAGAGTTGAAACCTCACCTCATGTGAGTTCTCTTCGCTCTGGGTTCTGAAACCTGTGAGAGAATTCCCTGTTGCTTCAGATCTTCCATGTTGGGATTTTGGTCCCCACCACCAACCAAAAAATTTTTTTGTTTTGGACCTCAAGAAAAGATTTCTCATCTTTGGAGAGATTGAAAGAGCCTTAGAGTGAGTGTGTGTGAGAGAGAGGCGGAGACAGAGAGAGATGGGGAAGTGACAGCCAGGGCAACGCCTGCGCCTTCCTCCCATCAGCTCCCCTGTTTCATTTCCTTCCCACCAGGGACAGAGGCCAGGCCTTGGTAGCCTCTGCTGGAGTGAATTGGAACTATTATCCGTACCTTTTCTCACATTTCAGCCAATTTCTTTCTTCTTCTAAAAGCAATCTGGGATAAGGATAAAGTCTTACTCAAAGCTGGCTCTATTCTCCTCCACTCCCATGGTGACCTTGTTTTGCATTTTGCAGTTGAAAGGACATGAAATAAACTTTAAAACGTGCCTGATTCAATAAATATTCACGGGCCTCACAGATCTGCACAAGCCCACATGGTCAGTTGGACCACACTCAGCATATGAAGGCATCAAAGATAAATCTAGTTTGTCTTTGAATTTGAAAAGTTTGCATCTCCCAGCTGGAACCCTCGAGTGGGCCTGCCTTCATATATATTCAATACCAGCACCAATGGGATCCTAATTAATGAGTTTGTTAATTCTTCTTGCCAGCTGGGGACAAAAACTATTGTTAGGTCTCTAGCCATTGTGTGTGTGTGTGTGTGTGTGTGTGTGTGTGTGTGTGTGTGTGAATTTGGAATCTCCAGATTTCAAATCACTAGATCAGCAGATTATATAGTCTTTTCCATCCCTCAAGATTTTTTTTTTAAAGGGTAGACATTGTTTCTTATAATGGCTAATCATCAGAAGCAACTTTCTTTTAAGGCTGTATGCTATATAATTTTTCATAATGGACACACAATGATAAATGTTAGATAGTTACGTCCTTGTATTTTCAAGTGACTTACAGAAAACCCGTTTTGTGACATTGGTAAGCACAAGATATTTATATTCCCTTGCTGGGTGCATCCAATAACTCCTTTTCAAATTAGAACATCAGCTCCAAGGATGAAAGGATCACTTCTCAGAGTTTAAATCCTAAAGAGGCATCATTCATGAGAACGATTTGCTTGCAGAGATTATCTCTCTGACTAGATGATGTTTTGGATAAAGTAAGAAGTGGGCTGACTAGTTCCTAAATTACAGGTAGGCTGCGCTCCAAAACTCTAAGGTATTTTTTCAATATGATCAGGCCCTTTAATTTCTCTGCATGGCATTGTTTTAGCGCCAAGCAAGGCTTCTCAAAGCCCAAGATTAAATTAGGAGAAATCCCCCCTGCTGCTTCTATTGAATTGAGTTAATATAATGAGTTTATTGTTAAATTAAACAAAATGAAACTTGCCATGTGGAAGAAATACGGCTGAGATCGCTGTGGGATGTTGTTTTTCCCTTCCTACCTTGCTTCTGTGTTACTTAGAGGTAGCTTATGGGCTCAGAGGCTACAACTCCAACATGCTGACGCACCTTTCCCTGGGAGATGAAAGCCGAGAGTTAAAGTTGGCACACGGAGCAGCATGCAACTTCAAGCTTTGAGGATGGTAAAATGTGGTACCCAGCCTTCCTACCACGAACTCCTTCGTAGGTGCGGCTGCCCGTGCAACATGGATGTGGCTTCTGTGTCCCTCCCCTTGCTTCTATTACAAGGGTGAAACCAGCTGACCTACCTCAACAGCCCAGCAGAGAGAGGACCTTATTAGTCAGCAGCCAGCTTCCCAGCTGCCCCTCGTGTCCATTGGCTGCCTCGCCCAGCTACATTCTGTTTGATATTCGCTGTCTCCATCATATAACTGGTACCCTTTTCTCTTGTTCACTTGATCTGACTCTTGCCCAGACCTTTGCATGGCTGGGTCCTTTTTGTCATTCTGTTCTTGGTTAAATGTCACTTCTTCAAAGAGCTGTTTTTCCCTTTGCTACATAGAAGTAGCCCCTCAGTCACACTCTGTCATATTCCCTCGTTTTATTTATGTCATATTTCTTGCTACAGAATATATCTTCATCATTGGCTGGTGTGTTCACAGCTGGTCACCCCTCTCCCCAGTAGAGTCAAAACTCTATCAAGGCACGGGCCATGGTGGCATCGCCCACTGTATCCCACAATGTCTACAATGCAGTAGGCACTCAGTAGATACTTGAGGAAAGGGCGACTTCTCAGTCTGCCTGCGTGACCTGGAGCAGGCTTCTTGACCTCTCTGAACTTTAGATCCCTCACTTAGGACATGGAGATAAAAAAATGTGCTTTCTCTGCCTCTTGGAGCCCAGATCATACTCAGCCAGCAAGTATATTATTAACTGGTTGCTGTTCCCAGATGGGAAGCTGAGCTCTAAGTTGAGTTATTAATGACTTTTCTATAGCGCACTCTTCCCTCCCACAAGGATTTGTAATTCACTTTTCAAAAGCGTCATTTCCTCCAGCAGACCATGGATTAGAAAGTATCGTCTCTATCCCAGCAGTGACTGATATAGTGATGATCTGGCAAGTGGGTGAAAAGGCAGGCCAGAACCAGAATGTTGGGAGGACCTTCAAGAAACTATTGGGTCAAACATTTGTCCTTTAATAAGAAAATTTAAAATGAAGAGTCCTCTGCAACCTACTTGATACTCTTTTTTTTTTTTTTAATTTATTTTTATTTATTTATTTTTGGCTGTGTTGGGTCTTCGTTTCTGTGCGAGGGCTTTCTCTAGTTGCGGCAAGCGGGGGCCACTCTTCATCGCGGTGCGCGGGCCTCTCACTGTCACGGCCTCTCTTGTTGCGGAGCACAGGCTCCAGATGCGCAGGCTCGGTAGTTGTGGCTCACGGGCCTAGTTGCTCCGCGGCATGTGGGATCTTCCCAGACCAGGGCTCGAACCCGTGTTCCCTGCATTAGCAGGCAGATTCTCAACCACTGCACCACCAGGGAAGCCTGATACTCTTTATTAACCTTCTCATTTGAGAGAAGGTTTTTTTATTTTTTAGGTTATTTTTAATTAAACAATTATCTTGAATCTGAATCTGAAAAAGAATATAAAAATATATATGTATAACTGAATCACTTGCTGTACACTTGAAACTAACACAGCATTGTAAAGTATACGTCAGTTTAAGAAAACTCATCAAATTGTACACTGTGAATATATGCTGTTATACCAATTAACCCTCAAAGCTGTAGGAAAACATTTTTTTAAAAATAACTATTACAAGTTTAAAATTTTTTTTAAAAAGATTCTCTTGAGCTGGGAAGAATCTTAGAAATCATTTGCTGCAGACTTCACACCTTACAGATGAGGAAACTGAGGCCTGCAGAGGGTTAGATATTTATCCACGGAGTCCTCACTTGTTTGTGACCAGAGGGTCTACCCAGGCCTCCTTATTCTCTGGCTTATCCCTTCCTTCTTGGCTGGCTTCCCTTCTCAAATGCCCTCCTGAATTTCTCCTGCTTTCACTTAATTTTCCAAAAGCCTCTTATAAAAAGTCATTCGTGTACATGATGATAGTCATCAGGGTGCCCTTTTTCTTTTCTTCTGAAGTCACAACCACCCTAATTCCACTAATCTGTCCTCACTCGATCTGTTTTCCATCTAGTTAGTGATCTGTTTTCCATCTAGTTAGCGGCTTTGTTCCTCCAGAGTAAATCCTGTCTTCTCCCTCTGCCCCTCCCATTGCCGAAATTTGGCCTCTGTGCACCAGTGCTGAATAGAAATGCGGAGGCAGAGTTTTGGGTGAAGGAGAAAAGAATAGCTTTGTTGCTTTGCCAGGCAGAGGGGGGCCACAGCAGGCTAATGCCCTCAACACTGTGTGTCCCACCCTGGAGGCCATAGTGAGGAGTCTTACGGTATTCAAGGAGTAGGATGTGGTCAGCTCATGGACATTCTTCTGATTGGTTGGTGGTGAGGTAATTGGGAGTCAGCATCATCAACCTTCTGGTTCCAACCGGTCTGGGGTCTACGTGCTTGTGGGCAGCAGACAGTTAACTTCTTCCACCTGGTGGAGGTTTCAGTCTCTGCAAAACAGCTCAAAGGATGTGGCTCAGGATATTATCTCTAGCCCTAGAGGAGGAACTAAAGGTCCTTGACTTTGTTTAATGGCTAAAGTCTTATTACTTTGGCTTGCTTGACTGTTTTCCAATCTTTCTGCAGTTTCTTACTTCCCTGATTAAATTTATTCTTTGACTGAAGTTTTTCTACAGACAAGAGGCAGGCAGGGACATGGGTGGAGGTCAGTTCTGGGAAGGCCTCCTAGAGTCTTGCTCGGTTACACTCCTTAGAGGGCAGTGGCCAGATATCACCTCGCCCTGCTCTCCTGAGCATTCTCCTCTGAGCCTGTGATCCCTTGACTTCAGACTTCTCTCACCAGCCTTATTGTCAGTTTCAGCTGTGGAATGTTCACTTTGCATCTGATAGCAAGCCTCGATGCCTCTCATCTTTTCTATTAGTTGGCTGGTCATTAGGGCAGTCTGTTCTCCACCTTAAAATTTGTGTATTTATTGCCTAAAAATGTCCAGTTAATCTTAGGTAAACCTGTATAAACCACATGTTAAGCTGATTAAAGTATGATTTAGTATAATGAACATTTTTATTTAGTGTAACGAACATTTAAAAAATTCTTGCCATCGTCATCAAGAAGGACTAAACATCCAATGTATTTTCCAAAAAGATCTTCTTTAGCTAATAATAAAAAAAACCCTAACTTCTAAGTATATCCTATAATTTTAATCTGTTAAGTGATCCGAACTGTGAAACGTTCATGCTAAAAAACAGTTTGCCTTTCCAGCTGTTGATCTGCTCTAAACATTGAACGTTACTGAACGGGAAGTCTTCCCTGCAGCCTCAAAGTAGTTCTCGCTGTTAGGATGCTTTTTGAGGAGGGATGAGGAGCAGATTAATTTTTTTGTCTGCAGTTCAGCTGTTTTCATTTTCTTTTAACATATAAAGTCTGTTTAGAATTTGCCCCCAGAATCTGATGTAATTCTAAATGGCCACAAGCTGGTTTTCATGGTCCTCTATTGGGAAAGGGTGGAGTCTGCTTTGAAGCTAGCAGAAAAAACAAGAACCCAGGAGCAAAATCCCTTCCTTCCCTCCTTGTCCACATGCACAGTCAAAGGCTCCATGGATCCTTTTGAAGGCTGAGCCCCAACCTACACATGTACACGAAACCATGATAGGACTGGGGACAGGGAGAGGTGGGGAGCAGAGGTGGTTTAAGCTTGGACACCTGTGTGAGGGCAGGTGTGTACACAGCCTGCCATATAATGAAGAGCATGTCTAAAATACAACATACCTGCTCCTTTCAAATATATGAAGATTTCTCCATGTGATATGGGGATATGTTTTATTCGGCTTCTAAGGTAAACTAATATCCATGAATTATGAGCTACCAGGACAAAGATTTCAGCTCTATGTTGGGAAGAAATCCTCTAAGAGTCTGGGCTGCCAGTAGTGGGGTGGACCTTAGTGGTAGAAGCTCCCCCGTCACTAAGAAGAACCTCCACGTTCAGAGTGCTCCAGGAAACCTCCCACAGCAGTGTTTTAAGGCCTCACAAACAAGGGGATGAATCTTTCCATCAAACAGTGAGGATTTTTAATTACTCCACAAACAACCGTTACTCAATTTTGTTTTCTATGCCAGAGGGCCAAATAAGATTTAATTTCAAAAGAAATTCTGCTTAAAAAAAAAAACAAACAAAAAACCTGCTCGGAAACCACCACGCCTTATGATTATTCAGCTCCCTTCTAGCTCTGGGGTGCTGTCACTGTAGTAGAATCCAGGATAGTTGGACATTGGGTTCTGGGTCCCCAAAACAACCACTGTCTCTCAAGTGGGTTCAGTTCTGTGTATGGGCAGTAAGTCACCCATGTTCAATGTGGCTGGTGGAGATCTGAATGTCCTGTTAGTGTCTGTTCATTGTGACTCGCTCTCTCGAGGAACAATATGTTGGAGACATGAGCAAGAGCATTGGTTTTGTTTTGTTTTATTAAACATAAGAATTGGTTTCCATGGGATTATGTTTCTTTTACCTTATCATTGGCAGTTCTTAGAGCTACAGAGAGACGGATGACTTGCCAATCAGTGAAGCACAGTTAAAAGAAACACTGACATCCAAATAGGAGAAAATGTGGGTTTGTGGTGATAAAATTGCCTTTGAGAATATTTATTCTAGGAATGGGGTATCAGCAAACATGAATTAGAGTTTTTAAAAGCCTAACTATTATAGAGAAGATATACACGAGTACCTTCTAAGGAGATAAACGTGTGTAGCTAAGTATAACACTAGACTATCTTAATTTTTAAAAACATACTTTATTTGAGAGGGAAACTTTCTCAGGGGAAAAATATTTCTCTGAAGATGTTTTGAAACACCAAATATTACTGTGTAGAAAGTTGATTATAGATATAAATAACATATTTGTTTTAAAATATTAGTAGAGGACAGCATTTAAAACACAAATAATGAAAAAACTGAAAGGAGAAACAGACTTTGAGAGCCAGATGATCCACATTTGGCAGAAATGGCTACGTATTCTTTGGAAAATTGCTTTCCTTCTCTGAGCCTCAATTTTTTTTTTTTAAAAAACATCTTTTTTGGAGTATAATTGCTTTACAATGGTGTGTTAGTTTCTGCTGTATAACAGAGTGAATCAGCTATACGTATACATATATCCCCATATCCCCTCCCTCTTGCGTCTCCCTCCCACCCTCCCTATCCCACTCCTCTAGGTGGTCACAAAGCATGGAGCTGATCTCCCTGTGCTATGCGGCTGCTTCCCGCTAGCTATCTGTTTTACATTTGGTAGTGTATATATGTCCATGCCACTCTCTCACTTCGTCCCAGCTTCCCCTTCCCCTTCCCCGTGTCCTCAAGTCCATTCTCTACATCTTGAGCCTCAATTTTTATGTTGATTTAATAAGGGAATTAGACCATATAATCCAATGCCTTTTCACCTCTTAAATTCTTTCATTCTCTTCCTGAATTGAGCAAGTGTTCTTATTCCATCTGCAAATCAGTAATAGTTCAAACAAACCAACCACACTACCAGCCAGTACTCCCCACATCAAGGCTTTTGAGACTCACTAAGTCAAGCACCTAATATACTTTACTTTCAGATTATAAGAATAGTAGTAACTGGTCAGCTCACGTGTAACATACAACATTATCATCTCTCCCTCCAAAAAAAAAAAATCTTTCTGAGCTACTCTGGATTATTACAGGCTCCTAAAATGTATCTGAGGATCGTATAGGAATTATTTTCAGTTCTTTTGAAAGTATTCCATTATGTAAAGGATAACTGATGAAGTGACGTAATGTATGTTTTTTCTGTGCATTTTTACAGTGGCAGCCGCTTCAGTAGGCTGGTATAGATGTAGACACAGTACTGGAATGTGAGCCCTTACATTGTAAATTTTTATGCAGATATAATTAAAACAAAATGCACAGATCTTATGATTCAGTTCAGTGAGTTTTGACAGTTGTATAATATGCTCATGTAATCACCACTCAAAATAAGATCTAGAACATTTCCATCCCTATAGAAACTTCCCTTATGTGAGCACTTGTTTTAGTATCTTAGTTGCTAATTTTTGTCCTTTTTATTCAATTATCAAATAATCCATGAACAAGAATTACAGAAAAAGTGGACAGTTCAGTAAGAAACTTGGATTGCTCCTTACAGGAACACTCTCTTTACCTTGAGCTTGATTCAAAGTATTAATTGCTTTCCTTGAACTGAATGTCCAGATGCATGCTCCTTTTGTCATGTTCATATTCTGTGTGTGGACAGAATGTGTAAATAAATATGTGTGGCATACTGTTTTGTCTTAGGGACCATTCACAGAGCAACCTTCACTGTCTTGTGGGGAAACATCAGGGTATTCTGCCAGGGTGTCCACAGACTCCAGTTTGATGCGGTGGTCTGAAAAGTACTATGCATCAGGCATTTTCTGGTGGCCTTGAGTTGGGCCATTACATGTTCACTCAGATACTTGAGGACAAGAGTCCTTGTGTTGCAGGCTTTTCACTGAGTGAGCTAGATGAAACCCCACCAGATTGAAAGCAGAGCTTGTCAATTAGGGGAGGATATTTGGGAGGGCGATGGAGGAACAAGTAGAGGAAGATTCTTCTCCCAAGGGCACCTTTATCAGAACCTGGAGCCCAGAGGTGGAGGGGGCTGCTGGTGAGTTCCTGAAGGCCTGAAGGCCACACACTGGCCAAGAATCTCTCAGCAACAGCTCTGGAAGATCTGCCACACCTGAGGCAGCCCCTCATTTATCTGAGCCTCTGTGCCCAGACTGCTAACAACCAGCTCAAATTGGCTTGATTTTTCCACATTTGTCAGGGAGCCAGCTGCACTGGCTCAGCTGAGCATCTGCAGAAAGGGAAGCAGAGAACTAGGAGAAAAAAAAAAAAGCTTTTAAGTCATTATTCTTATTCATTTCCCTATTCTCTGCCCCACCCCCTTGCAGTCTCCACTGCCATGCCTCTTCTTCTTCTTCGTCTTTTTTTAAAAATCTTTTTATAACAATCTTTTCCTTTATGTGGTGAGAGCCCTTGGCATCCTTCCAGTGACCTGTCTGTAGAGAGATACTCCTCCCTTATAATTAGGCCTTTGTTACACCACTCCTTGATTTTCTCCTCTTTCTTTCCTTTTTAAAGCTTCTGGCCCTTGACACCCCAATGGCCCAGTGGAATAACCACACTTGTTAAAACGAAGGGTCTTCAAAAGGGTGATAAAGTTGGCTTCCTCAAGGAGGCCTGTGAGTTCATTCAGGCCTGTGGTTACAATGGACGAGGGCATGGAAGGACCCAAAGTAAGACACGTGTTGAGATGTCTTCATTCTTGTCGCCACCTCACCTACAGAGCTCGCCTAGCATCCCCGTCCTTATTCTTGGGCCTGTTCATTTCTGGATCACAATTTCTATATTTCATCATTCTTGGGTTATAATCATACAGGTTTCTGGGCAGGAGGATGGGATTTCTCGTTGTCAAATACTTCTGAAAAGACAGAAAGAGCTAAACCCCAAAGAGGCAGGGGGAGCCAGGGATGGAGGTGAATGCAGCTAGACCCCATTCTCCTGGGGCTCAAGCAGTGATGGTCAGAGGAGAAGGGACACACTTGGATTAAGCTCAAGAAGGGAGATACAGATCTGATTATTTACACAAATACTTGGTTGCATTCCATTCAGTCCTCTTAAAGAAAATTGGTACCAGGGTATATGTAGTAACAGCTACTACATTTGAGGGGACTTAGAGTGAAAGCCTGGAAATCTCACAGTCACTGACGTCTTCAGAATATAAAGAAGAAATTATGAGAGGTTTTAGTTTTTCTGCATCAGGATTGGTGATGTTCCATTCTGCTCCCTTTGTTTTGAAATCTGTGGTTCAAAAACAAATAAATGCCAAACAGGCTAGATAGCCACTCTTGGTGATCTCTCTTTCTTGAAGGTGGCTTTTAGAAACGAAAAGCTTGCCCAGTCCAAACTTGGACATGATATCGGATTTTTGTTTGTCCTCAGATTGATTTCCTTATTAACCCAAAGTGTTACCAAGTAACACTTAGTGGGCTTAAATCAGATGAGAGATAAAACTAAGGTTTTGTTCCCACTTTTATGGATTTTAGGGGTTTAGGGTATAGATTGTATTTCATTCCCCTTTGAAAATTATGTGTCTGTGGAGTATTATAAGGAAAAAGTGGGGGGTTTTTTTGGTGGGGCGGGGGTAAACAGAGATCCACCCCCAAGTTGTCTTTATAACCAGCCTCCTAGTAGAACTGTTTATAGGTGTGTAGTTAAAGAATACCAAATGCTCTTCCTGATGGTTTAAGAGATTGAAGTTAGGTCCCTTGGGACAAGTTTGGATTGGGTGAATGAAAATTAAGTAGGGTATTGATTGTAAAGGCATGTCTAAAACATTGAAGCTAGATCCCAGGTTTGTAACTTGCTTTGTAAGTTACTTAGCCAGTCTTTGAAAGGGGATCGTTAATACCTTCGTCACAATAATTTGGTGAAGATTAATGAGATCTCGTGTATGAAGTGCCTGGTAGGATGCTAGAATAATGCACAGACTAGCCATTTTTCAAAGGCCTGCAGTGTGCTTTTTCAACTTAGAAAAGTTACCCCTATCCAAGTAAGAGCTGAGTTTAACGATGAGAAACTGTAGGTAACCAACTGCTATCTATGTTGTTAGGTATCCCATGCCAAGGACAGGTAAGTTTAGAAGAGTGTGACCATGCCTTCCATTTCAAAATAGTCTGGTGACTAGAGGGGAGGGTATAGGTGGGTGAGACATCTCCAGTCTATGGATCACTTGTTTTCTGCTGAAGCACTTGGAGGTTTTGAGTCCAAGAAAGCCTTTTCCTATAAGCACAGTGAAACAGTGTTTTAAGTATCAGCTAAGTACCCAAAGTAAACTTTTTTTTTAAAGCACAGACTGACTTTTGACTTGCTTAGCATCTATAGTATTTTTTTTTTCTGTGAAACAGTGCGTTCTGATGTCTAGATAGAAATAATTCGCCTACATCTCCATAACTTATGTGAGTGGTTCTCTGACAAGTTCTGTGGTGTCACAGGCTCTGACTGTGGGATAAGGGCTGACAACAGATGGGTAGATGCTCATGGAGATAAACTTGAACCTTCTCAACAATTGAGGCTGCCAGAGAGGGAAGCCATCCCACTGTAGTTCCCCAGCTAGATCTAGACCGGATCCTCAACTCTAACTGGGGGCAAAGGGTTCCTGACTATCTTTGTTCCTATTCTTATATATAAGTTATCTATAAATTGAAAGTATGTTGTGTCAGGTAGGACCCACCCTCTGTGAGTTGTAATGACAGATTTGTAATGCACAGGTTATGTAGGTCTGTAATCCTCCGGCAAATGTAGGAAATACAAATACCCAGATTCCCCCTCTGTGAATGCCAACGCTTCTTAAAATATGATCCCTGGACCATCAGCATCTCCTGGGAACTTGTTAGAAATGCAAATTCTAGAGCCTCACCCCAGACCCCCTAAATCAGAAACTGGTGATAGGACCCAGCCTGCTAAGGGTGTCTAGTGGACACTAGAGTTTGAGGGTTACTGGTGTAAGTATAGGATTCTTGTCTATACTGCAGTCTTTGGGGCAAAGGATGCCTGTGGAAAGTGGGCTGAAGAGAGTTCTGTGGACAAGATGAGGGGCTCAGTAAACTTTTATGGCTTTTATTGGGAATTTATTTCTGAAAGTGGGGATGCCAGATAAAATCCAGGAAGCCCAGTTAAATTTGAATTTTAAATAAAAAAATAATTTTTTAGTGTAAGTGTGTCCCATTTGATGTCCTGTGTTTTTATTTGCTAAATCTGGCAACTCTGTCTGGAAGTAAAGTTGGGTTGTGTAGAAACTTGGCAGACACCATCTTAAACAAGTGATCAAGGTTAACATCACCAGTGATAAACCATGTTAATATTATGTGCTCCCTGATAAAACGTGATCAGAAAGGCACTTCACCTCTTGAGCTGTTTTTCTTCAAAGTCCATAACCTTCATTATCATTAGAAAACATCAGACAAACCCAAACTGAGAGACTCTTCAAAAGCGTCAAGGTCATGAAAAACAAAGATTGAGAAACTGTCACTGATTGAAGGAAAAAAGCAGACATGGATGACTAAATGCAATGTGGGATTCTGGACTGGATCCTGGAAAGAAAAAAAGACGTTAATGGGAAAACTGGCAAAAGTTGAATGAAGGTCTAAGGTTCAGTTACTAGTAATGTACTAATGTTAATTTCTTTGTTTTAAGAAATGTACTGTGGTTAGATGTGACGTTAGCGTTAGGGCAAGCTGGGTAAAGGCTATATGGAAACTCTCTGTACCGTGGGTCCTCCTTATTGAAGGGTTCGGAATCCACGGATTCAGCTCCATATCGGTGGATGTGGAACCCGTGGATACAGAGGACCACCTGTACTACACCATTTTATATAAGGGACTTGAGCAGTCGGGAATTTTGATATCTGCAGGGTGTCCTGGAACAAATCCCCCACGGATACTAAGGGACAACTATGCTATTTTTGCAGTTCTTCTGTAGATCTAAAATTATTTCAAACTGAAAAATTTTTTTCAAGTTGGATTGGGTATACATTAAGAGCTTTGTGAGTACCACCTTCCTTTGTTTTCTTATGGAAACAAATATTTTACTTAAATGCTGAACTGTGTGAGAACATTTAGATGAATTACAAACACATGGGACATGGATCATCCAACGCTATAGGGGCCAAAACTGTTGCAGTGGTTTTAAATCTGCCAAAGCAAATGTAGTCTTCTCCATGAGGGTATAATGTGTTTTGCCTGGACATTCATGGGAATCCGTATTTCCTGTTATGGCTTATTCACCCCGAGTTGATTGAGATGGATGGTTGGGAAGGAGGAGAGTTGAGCAGTGGGGTGGCTGTGTAAGAGGACATTGCAAAAGGATGGCTTCTCAGGTATCTTGATTGTTCTGGAAAATTCTGTTAAATTGCCCCAGTTTAGAGTTTTATCTGTGAAGTTTGGTCTGCATAAGCCCATGAGGTTGTGGATGAGACAGTAGATTTTTCAGCCAAAGAGATTTTCACAGAGCCAGCTAGCAAACGGTTGACCAATATTTTCTGGAATTCATGGTTTCAGATAAAAACCTTCTGGTAGTGCCTCTACTTGTAGGCATTTGGAATCAGGGTGTGAGTTTAGTTTATTCCCCATCCCACCCCACCCCACCCCCTTCAGTCGTTCCTGTATTTCCTTGCATGGGGATGTGTATGAAATGATAAGTCCCCAGACCACAAGGACTGTGGTGTCTTCTTCCTAGAAACTGAGATGCTCAGCGCCCTCCCCACCGCAAAAGGTCTAATGACTGCAGTTAGCATCTCTGTGGAGGTTTAGGTTCACTTCATCCCTAGCTCAGTTCTTAAAAATGAGTGTGGCCTCAATCCTCCCATTAGTTGGAACTCTCTGTCTCAGACAAGTCTCATTTTCAAACGGTCCTCACCATCATTCCAAACCCATGGGCCTTTTCAGTGCCATTTCCTCCAGCAGGGATCCATTTTTCTTCCTTGTTTGAAACTCTTGTGCTTATTAATAAAATATATAAAAGCATATATTATAGTACTTAGATTTTTTTTTTAAATATGTACTCATTTGAGTGTGGATTCTTTCACTCAATTTTATTTATTTATTTATTTATTTTAATTTTATTTATTTATTTATTTATTTTTGGCTGTGTTGGGTCTTCGTTTCTGTGCGAGGGCTTTCTCCAGTTGCGGCGAGCGGGGGCCACTCTTCATCGCGGTGCGCGGGCCTCTCACTATCGCGGCCTCTCTTGTTGCGGAGCACAGGCTCCAGAGGCACATGCTCAGTAATTGTGGCTCACGGGCCCATTTGCTCCGCGGCATGTGGGATCCTCCCGGACCAGGGCTCGAACCCGTGTCCCCTGCATTGGCAGGCAGACTCTCAACCACTGCGCCACCAGGGAAGCCCCCAGTACTTAGATTTTTTTTATACTGATTTTTTTCACTTAACACTGGTTCATACCTGCTTCTCCAAAGACTTGATTTTATTTATTCACTTATCATAATTCTCTTATTTCATATTGTTAGATAATAATTTATTACTATTTATTAATATTAAATGTTTTAGATTTATCAGTAATTTATGTTGATATTTCTTATTTGGTTGTTTCTAACTTTTCACCATTTTAAATAACAATGGGATTTATATTTTTAAAACATTACTACTTTTAACTTCTTTTTCATCTTTTGAATCATTTTTATTAGGAAAAACTCTTAGGTATAGTATTATTGGACACAAAAACTCTTAAAATTTTTAGGACTTTTGATATATATTGCCTGTCAATTTAATTTTTGCATGTCTAAAATGACCCAAAATGTCCTCTGTTATCCTCACTAATCCACGCCTATCACCTCTCTGACCACCCACATTGAGACTCCCCTCACCCAGTGTGTAGTTTCCAAATAAGTTCTACCTACTTCTTGATTCCGTCTCTAGTGTTTCTTTCTTTCTTTCATTTATTTATTCATTCAACAAACAGTCCCTCTTGCTTTAATGGTATTATAGTTTTGCTCTTTGGTTTTTGGCTAGAAGTCAACTTGATACCGGAAGTTCTGCTCTCTTCCCACTTGCTTCTGGGAAGAAGAATGAGATGGTTATTTTCTCCTAGGTATAATTGATGTCTTCTCGACAGGGTTTCCATTTGTTTTTAAAATTTTTATTTTTGTAGTATGCATCCAGTAGTTATTGAATAAGACTCATTCTCGCTAATTTGAAAAACAGTTGTAAATATACAGATAAGGATGACCTGGGATTTGGTGACACAGCACTTTTACTTAGTAACTCACTTTAGCTAAGTAGATCTAAGGTTTATAATTTGACTTCTACATGCGTGGTGTTTTGAGATTCCATTTATTTTAACTCCTTTATAACATCTAGTGCTTGGTACCGTCATGTGTTGAATTGGTGCATGTTAAAATAATGGTCCAAGGAAACTTGCTCATGCAGTTGGTGGGTGTTCAGGTGTAGGTGGCTCTATGTTCACACACTGGAGGATATAACTTTGTAATTGCATACATATATATTACCATATTTTAAACTGTTTGTTGCCTCATTCAGAGAACCCAAAATCTTCCAGAGTTCACTGTCTCACAAGTTTACTTTTCTCATGAATGGTCAGGATAAAAGTGTTTACTGTTTGATCAGCCGTTTCTTATCCAGGAATAATAGGCTTTGAAAGAATTACACCATTTCTTAACAGTGTATAGGACTCGCCATTGTATTTTACTTTTTATTGTTTCCACAATTTACTGCAAACAACACAGGAGTAGAAATTTACTGATTTTCTACCTCTTAATGACTGAGTTGCTGCCCAGTCATAATGTGAGACAAGTATAATTATACCTTAAAACAATGGCTAATAAAAAAAAAAATCACACGGAAGCCTTTCTAATTCCAAGCTATCCTAACACTTTTATAGTATTAATTGTCAAATTAAAATTTCATTTATTATCTCATTAAGCCCTCTGAGTACATAAAGTCTGCATTAGGGCATAATTGGAGCTTTTTAAAGTAAAAGTTATATTTGATCTAACAAGATAAAGTCTGTTGCTGCTGATTTGCCTGGGAAACAAAAAGCTCAGATCTCAGCAGGAGCCAAATGAAACTACTGGTTCCACAAGTTCAAATTAGTGTTATTAATCATATGACCTCAGGGTGTTTGGGTTGAGGTTAAAAGTTAGCAATATTCTACAAAATAATTATTCAGTGAATTTTTAGCCCAAGAAGCCCTAGGTTTAGTGGACAGACTATAGAGTTGGCAACCAGGTAGACCTGGGTCCCAATCCTAGCTCCACCAATAACAAGCTGAATGACCCTGGGCAGGGTACCTACTTTCTCTCAGCCTCAGTTTCTCCATCTTATAGCAGCTTACAGCAGCAGTTCTACTGCTAGGTGTATACCCAAGAGAAACAAAAACAAATGTCCTCCCGGAAGTTTATATGTGAATGTTTATCACAGCATCATTCATAATAGCCAAAAAATAGAAACAATCTAAGTGTCAATCTGTTATCTGGTGAATATATAACAAATGTGTATATGTATATATACATACACACATATATATATACACACAATGTAATATTATTCACATAAAAGAATGAAGTACTCATACATGCTACAACTTGGATGGACCTCAAAAACACTCTGCTAAATGAAAGAAGAAGCCATACACATAAGTTCACATATGATATGATTTCTTTTATATGAATTTCCAGGATAGGCCAATCCATAGAGATTCTATCTAAGCAGATTAGTGATGAGGAGAGAGAAGAATGGCAATGATTACCTAAGACATTTGGGGTATTTTTCAGGGGTGGTAAAAATGTTTTGAAACTAGAGAGAGGGATGGTTGCTCAACATAGTGAATGTACTAAATGCCACTGAATTGTACACTGTAAAATGTTTAATTGTATGTTATGTGGATTGCACCTCAATAAAAATAATGCAGTATGGATACCTCTCACTCTGAAGTTTATTAGGATTTAAATAAGGTGACATGCACACAGTAAGCACTCAAAAAAATACCCTTTTCTTTATTCTGCCTTTACCACTGCCCATCCCTCTGCGCTTTCTGGATGATTCCTTCTTGGGTGGAAAAGAAAAGAGTGAGATAATAGTATTTTCAACTGAAAGTGAGTAGAAATGAAGAGGGAGGAGCGCAAATACCAATTTCTGTGCACCTGGAGTAGATCAATCGAGGTCAGCCCTTTAAGATGTTGTGTCTATTAAAGCACATTGTGTACCTCGTCTAGAGTGTTTCAGGTGGCCTTTAAACACCACACCGTAGAGGGATGGGAAAGGATGCAGACAGCTACAGCGTCGAGCACTTCATCAAGAGCAGGCATTTGCCAAAGAAGCAGCGAGTCATAGTTCTAATAGTTTAGCAACAGGATTTGCCATGGTTGATAGGCTGTGACTTTTATATATTCTTTTCAACGGAGGCAGAACAACAAAAATCCCCAAACAGTGCACTCACTTGTCGAAAAATAGGCATTTCCTGAGCCGAATGAAGGTAGTTGCCTTTTGACCCATGAGGTTATCGGTTCATTTCCAGAAGCATCAAATGTGACTCCCCTGCCATTAGTATACTGTGACTGATCATGGGGATGTTTGCTCCTGGTTTTTCCACCCCAAGGGGAATTAATATTTCTACCTGATTCTAGAAATAGGTAAGCTATCACTTAACCACCAGTATCTGCTCTCTCCTAACCGCCCTTTCGACCCTACCAGACCTGCTGGGGGGTTCTGCCTGCACCCTTGATCTTACCTTTCCCACTTAGTTGCCCCATGAAATGTGGTTTGCTAACTGCCTGGGGTCCTTGGAATTGTACAGAATTGTGCTGATGCTCCGTATAGTGGCAGGTGTGAAAACAGAGCTGGAGTGGGTAGGCACTTCTCAACAGCAAGGAGGACAGCAGGCAAAGATGCCATGAAGAGAAGGATGCAATTGGACTAGGGGTATGAGTGCAATCCAGCTAATCAATCAGTCAATATTTGCACTTGAGCATCTTCTGTATAGAGAATACTTCCTATGATTAAAGAGGACTTGAGTTCAAGGCCAGACAGGCTCATTACTAGCTGTGTGGCCTCCAAGAAGTATCAGTGGCTCTGGCCCTCAGTTTCCTAATCTGTAAACAGGGAGTAAAAATCTCTCCTTTTCAGGGCTATTTTGAGAATTAAATGAAAGCAACCCAGTACCATCACAAAGCAAGCATTCCCTAAGTGTACACTCAGCAAAATAGAGTCTCTGCTTCAGAGATATGGGATGCCCTCACAGCCCTTAAGGATTTTGGGGGAGCTAAGGCCAAAACTCCTGAACTATTGCACCATCGTACAAGTAAGTGCTAAAGGATGTGGTTCTGATTGTTGTGTTTTTGGTATTCATGAGAAAAGAGCATTAGCCAAATAGATGATTGGAATAATAAAAGTTATAATACCCACCATATCTTGCACCTCTAATCCTCACAATGATCCAGAATTTTATAGTGATGAGTCTATCACTCAGATTAAATAATTTTAATTATTAAATTAAACCCCTTCGGGTCTGGCCAACCTCAAAGACCACGGTTTTCTTACCACCCAGTAGTGTTTTGGAAAGAAGCCTTTGTAGAAGAGGTAGAGTATGAGTTGAACCTGGAAGAATGAACAGAATTGGATAGACCTTGAGTGTATCTTAGGTAACCATGATGGGAAAGACCATCCTCAGGAAAGGAGGAACACCTGGGACAAAGGCCTGGAGAGGAGAATGACATCACCCAACAATAAAGACACAATCCGTGTGGAGTGGGAGGAAAGAATGAGACCTCACAACCCCGAGTCTTCAGTCTTAAAATCTGTTCTGAGCATTAATTTCCCCAGCTGACCACAGCATGTTGCCAGCATCATCCTTTCCGTTTTATGTGATTATAATCTTTCCATAGAGAGCCTAGTTTAGCCTCCACTAAAGGAATATTTGGCATTTCTGAAGATCAGAAGTAGCCTAATCTAAAGTGTTTCAGTCACCCAGTCTGAGGATTGTGCTAAATGAAAGTCTCAATGACTTTAGGTACTTCTGTGTCCCCCTAAACTGAGACAGAGCCGATATTTCAGCAAAGACTGGAAATTGGTGTGGGCTTATGTAACCCTTCTGGCTCAACCAGACCCCTGTGCAACCAGCTTGGAAAAAGTTGTCCTGCATGTAGAGACAAATATACATCAATAACAACTGCAGCGTGTGATGTGCTTTATGATCTAAGCACTTTTAGTGCCTTTCGAAGACTCAAGGTTTGTGTCTCGCTGGGCAAAGTGAGCTTGAACAGAGGCCTTCACCCTGCCTCTAAGAGCCTTGTATTGCTACCTGGTGAGCCCATGTCTGAAGTTCCAATGGCCAGTGACAATTGCCAGCTTCTTGTCCAGCCAGACTTCTCTGCCCTGACTTGCTGTGATCACCCAGGACTTTGGCTAGTTGACAAGGTGGCCTCAAATTGTTTAGGAATGTGAAAAGCAAGAACCTAGAGACTGATGGTTTGCAATGGCTAATTCTAGTAAGAGAAAACCACACAAGTAAGTGTCATGGGTTAGAAATTAGGGGATCTCATTGCCTTTACTCCCAATCCAGGGTCCTGTGTCCTAGTCCTACCTACCCATTTCTTACACAGGGTCCCCTGGGAAGTCTTAGTTTCTCATGACTGGGACTCTTCATCTCTAAGTTTAAGTGACTTGATTTGGCTTAGCCATGGTGCTCTCCAGTTCCCACAGGCTTCAAATGCTATAGAGGTTTTAATTTAAAGCTTTATGTAAATTCTTGATTTTGAAGAACTCCTTGATTTAAGAAAATGTATCGGACTGAACTCCTTGCCTAGCTTCAGCACAAGATTAATTTTTCATACATGAGCCCAAACATTGTCTTCACCCATTTCCAAATAGAAGTATGGCTTTTGAAAAGAGAGGTACTGAAGTTTAATAAGGGTTTAGTTTTTCTTAATTTGATCAAATATTCTGATTACTTTCAGTGCCAAACATTTTAATTTAGTTTTTTCTTTCTCTTAGGCAGGAGCAAGCTCTCCTATTTAATTTTGAAAATGAGAAGACATTTAATTTATGTTTTCTCCTTCGCTCAAAGAGTCTACCAGTCACACTATTTAAATTCTAAATCTCTTCTTTAAGGAACTTCAAAGCCAAGGAGGAAATGAAAAGATTTTAATCCACTTCCTGATCTTACCCCTCATAATGGAAAGGGTGCCTATATTCAGATAAGAGAGATGCAAAACCTTAGGAGAATTTACAATGCCTTTTGTTTCCCAATTTTAGGCAACTCAATCCTGGGATTTTCTCCCATTCTTCACCTATAATTTGTTACAATTTAAAGTGCCTCTTGTTCCATAAACCCTGCTCAAACCACTGTAGTCTATAGTGATCACTCTGTTCCTCCAAATTCAAATAGTAAATGTTGCCCAAACCTTTCATTTCCCAAACCAAGTAGTACAGATTGTCTAAACTAGCATTTCTCAAACTTTCTGTAGTGAAGTACTTGTTTCTCCCTTCCTCTAATTTATTGCAGACTAATAATTTTGTTTAAAAAGAAAACACACCAAAAAAAAAAAAACCCAATAAAAATGAATTACCAGAAAAATGAAAAAAGAAAAAAGACATGTAAAATACAAGCCTAGATTTTTATTACTAAATTCCATAGTCAACACTTTTCATTTTGGAAGGGATATACCACATTCTCAAAGTATTGTAAGTTTCTAAACACTACTCTCAATTTCTGTATTTATCTTGTCTCAAACCGGTAACAACAAGCTTGTAGATCAGTTCTGAACCATGAACTGTACTTTGAGTAAGTAGCACTGGTTATTACATGCAGTGCCTCATTATTTTTGCATGTGTTACCTTCTATGTTGTGTAAACTACTTGTGGACAGACGTTACACAGTACATATTTCTGTATCCACATCCCCCTACTCTTTCTAGTAAGACTCATAAATAGATAATTGTTATTAGTAATTATAATAATGACGATGACGATAACACTAACTCTTAAAAATAATTAGCACTATCAGTAATATCATTGAATTGCTATTATTATCATTCCTTTTTCTTTTTAAAAACAAAAATATTTTTAGAACTTGCTGTTTTCAACCTCTTTTTCTTAATATTATACTCCAAATATTCAATTGTTTCAACCTAGATTTTAAGGAAAGTGTAATGTTTTAAAAATCTAAAGTAATATAACCATCTTGCTAATTATTATTACTCAATCAGAGTGCTGTATATTCTTAAAAACTAGATCAGGAAATAATTGCATGTGAGAAACTCCATACATGAGCATATTTTCCACATCTTGGTTCTTGTACTGCTAACATATGCTCAAAAAGTTTTTATTATTATCCTCAGTGTGTTCAAGATCCAGGAGTGCTTGGGAAGAAAAATACAGCAGTTACAATTTTGCTATGTAATATACAAAACAAACAGACAAAAATACTGCTTTGCAGAAACCCCCAAGCCCCACTCTTCAGTCTTCTCCAAGGACTATAAAGGTAGCTGGCTTTCTGTGAGACCCGGAAGAAGTAGACACTCTCACATTAATAAGAGGGGAAAAAAACAAAGCAGGGGACATCAGAGAAAATGGTAAAGCAAGGAATTTTATATGTCCATCTCTCCATAAAAGCAAGAAAAAAAATGCGGCAAAAACTATCAGAATCAACCTTTCAAAACTCTGGAATCTAACCAAAGGCTTGCAGTAATCTGGGGAGTGTTTATTTTATAAAATACAAACAGCTGGTTCTTAATAAAAAGAGCAAACTTGGTGGTGTCTTAATTTAACTTACTTTAAGTTAAGGATGGGTTCCCCACTCTCTAACTCAGCAGCAGCCTTGAAAATAGCAGTCCACACTCTCAGTGCAGGTGCCTGAGGGGGCAGAATGGACCTCATTCACAAAGAATTTTTATTTGGTCTGTCTGGTGGCTCTCTGGAAGGAATATCTTTCTCTCTCTTGACTAGGAACTTGCCTAGTACTAAGCCACTCTCCAAGGGGCATGGTCTAAAACATTTAGAGGCAACCAAATAGAAATTCTGGAGTTGAAAATTCAGTAACTGTGAAAGAAAAATGTATTAGAGAGGCTCAACAATAGATTTGATCAGACCAAAGAAAGATCAGTGAACTTGAAATAGGTCAATTGAGATCTTCTAGCCAGAGGAACAAGGAGAAAAAAGAATGAAGAAAATGAGCAGAGTCTAGGAGGCCAAAGGCCATCAAGCATATCAATATACCCATAAGGGGAGTACTAGAAGAAGAGGAGAGAAAAGAGCAGAAAGGTGTTTTGAAGAAATAATGTTGAAACTCCCCCATTTTGATTTTTAAAAAATCTGTCGACACATACAAGAAGCTCAGTGAACTCCAAGTGAGATAAACTCAAAGATATCCACAACTGAGACACATCATAATCAAACCATCGAAAACCAAAGACAAATGGAGAATCTTGAAAGCAGCAAGAGAGAAGCAGTGTTCTAGTCTATATAAGGTATTCTCAATAAGATTAACAGCTGATTTCTTGTCACAACCCATGGAGGCCAAAGCGTTGGGATCATATTCAAAGTGGTAAATGAAAAATACTGTCAACCAAGGATCTTGTACCTGACAAAACTATTTTTCAGAAATGAAGGAGAAATTAAAACATTCCCAGGTAAAAATTGAGACAGTTTGTCAGTAGGACACCTGACCTACATTGAAAAAAGGAAAAAAGAAATCAATAACCTAACCCCCACCTTAAGTAACTAGAAAAAGAGGAGCAAACTAATCCCACAGCAAGCAGAAGGAAGGAAAAACAAAGATTAAACTGCAGAGAAATGAAACAGAGA
Organism: Balaenoptera ricei; assembly: GCF_028023285.1. Lineage (NCBI taxonomy): Eukaryota > Metazoa > Chordata > Mammalia > Artiodactyla > Balaenopteridae > Balaenoptera > Balaenoptera ricei. The sequence continues at coordinate 75,228,370 of NC_082640.1, forward strand.
ATAGAAAACAATAGAAAAAACAAAACCAAAAGTTTGTTATTTGAGAAGATCAACAAAATTGAGAAACCTTTAACAAATGTTGACCAAGAAAAAACAGAGTTGACTAAAATCAGGAATGAATGAGGAGACATTAATACCAATTTTATAGAAATAAAAGGATTGTAAGAGAATACAGTGAACAATTGTTTGTCAACAAACTGGAATAGATGAAATGGACAAATGTCTAGAAACACAAGCTACAAAAACTGACTCAAGAAAAATAGAAAATATGAACAGACTTAAAACAAATGGATAGAGTTAGTAATCAAAAAGCTTTCAATGAAGCGAAAGCCCAGGACCAGATAAATTCATCGATGAAGTCTACCAAACATTTAATTCAAATAAGAATTAACATCTTTCCTTCTCAAAATCTTTCAAAAAATTGAAGAGGAAAGAGCACTTCATAACTCATTCTATGAGGCCAGTACGACCCTGATACCAAAGCCAAAGACACCACAAGAAAAAAGAACGGTAGCCCAATGCCTTTTATGAATATGTATGTAAAAATTCTCAACAGAATACTAGCAAGGTGAATCCAGCAGCATGTTAGAAGTGTTGAGCACCATGACTAAGTCTAATTTATCCCAAGAATGCAAGGTTGGTTGAACATACCAAATTAATCAATATAATACACAATATTATAGAATAAAGGAAAAGAACCTACACAATAATTTGAGTAGATGCAGAAGAGACATTTGACCAAATCCAACATCTTTTCAAGCTAAAAATATTCAACAAACTATATAGAAATAGAAGAAAACTTCCTCAACATGATAGAGGATATCTGTGAAATGCCCACACTTAAAATCATACTGACTGAAAGCTTTCCTTGTAAGATCAGAAACAAGACATGGATGTCTGCTCTCACCACTTTTATTCAACATTGTACTGGAAATTTTAGCCAGGAAAAATAGGCCAAAAAAATTTTTTTTTAATAGAAAGCATCTAGATTAGAAGGAGGAAGTTAAAACTATCTATATTAACAGATGGCATAATCTTACACATATAAAACCATGAAGAACACACACACACACACACACAATTAGAGCTAATAGTTGAGCTTGGCAATGTTGCAGGATACAAAATCAGTGTACAGAAATCAGTTGTTTTTCTATACACTTGCACTGAATAATCCAAACATGAAATGTAAAAACCATTACACTTAAAATAGCATCAAAGGTAAGAAATACTTAGAAATAAATTTAACCAAGCAAGTTGAAAGTCTTGTATACTGAGAACTACAAAAGAGTTTTAAAATAAAGATATCCTGTGTTCATGGAGTAGAAGGCCCAGTACTGTTAAGGTAGCAGTACTCCCCAAAGTCATTTACAGATTCAGTGCAATCCCTATCAAATTCCAACTTTTTTTTTTTTTTCAGAAATAGACAAGCCGATCCTAAAATTCATATGGTAATACAAAGGACACTGCACAGCCAAAACATTCTTGACAAAGAAAGACAAAGTTGGAAGACTCACACTTCCCAATTTCAAAACTTATTGCAAAGCTACAGTAATAAAAACAGGTTGATACTGGCATAAGGATAGACATATAGACCAATGGAATAGAATTGAGGGTCCAAAAATAAATTCATACACGTACACTTGACCAGTTGATTTTTAACAACTGGTTAAATTTTTAATAGTCTGAACAAATGTTGCTGGGATAACTGGATAGCCACATGCAAAAGAATGAAACTGGACGCTTACCTCACACTATGTCCAAAAAAAATGCATCAAGACTTATATGTAAGATGGGACTTCCCTGGCGGTCCAGTGGTTGAGACTTCGCCTTCCATTGCAGGGGGTGTGGGTTTGATCCCTGGTCGGGGAGCTAAGATCCCACATGTCTCAGGGTCAAAAAACCAAAACATAGAACAGAAACAATATTGTAACAAATTCAATAAAAACTTTAAAAATGGTCCACATCAAAAAAAAAAAAAAAAAAAGACTTACATGTAAGAGAGAAAACTATAAAACTCTCAGAAAGGAAACATACATATAAATCTCATGACTTTGGATGAGGCATTGGTTTCTTAACTATGTCTCCAAAAGTACAGACAACAAAAGAAAAAATAACTAATAAGACTTCATCAAAATTAAGACCTTTTGTGCATCGAAAGATACTATCAAGAAAGTGAAAAACAACTCACAGATTAGGAGAAATTGTTTGCAAATCATATATCTCAAAAGGATCTGCTATCCAAAATATGTGAGAACTAATGTAACTCAACAATAAACGATAAACAACCAAATCAAAAAAATAAAATGAGCAAAGGATATGACTACCATTTCTCCAAAGGAGATACTACAAATGGCCACAGAGGATATGGAGTAATTGGAACCCTCATACATTTCTGGTGTGAATGTAAAATGAATGACCCAACCTCTGTAGAAGACAGCTTGGCAGTACCTCAAAAAATTAAACATAGAATTACCGTTTGACCCAATAATTCCACTGCTGGTATATACCTAAGATAAGTGGAAACATGTTCAGACAAAAATTGGTACATGAATCTTCATAGCAACATTACTCATAATAGCAAAGGAAGAAAAACAAACCCAGTGTCCATCAATTGATGAATGGATAAACAAAAACTGGTGTATCCCTACAATGGAATATTATTCAGCTATAAAAAGGAATGAAGTACAGCTACATGGTACAACTTGGGTGAACCTGGAACACATGCTCAGAGGGAAAAAAAAAACAGACTTGACGTGGCACAGATTATATGGTTCTGTCTATATGAAATGTCCAGAAATAGGCAAAACCATAGATACAGAAAGTCAATTAGTGCTTGCCAGGGGTTGGAGGGAGAGGGAAATTGGGACTGTCTGCTAACAGCTATAGGTCTTTTTGGGGTCATGGATATGGTCTAGAGTTAGTTTGGTAGTTGTATAAAACTTTAAAATACTAAAAACTACAGAATTGTTTACTTTAAAATGGTTTAAATGGTGAATTTTATGTTATATGAATTTTCTCATTTAAAAAACAAGAAAACCTTTCTTTTCATAGAAGAATATTTTAAATGAGTATGGATAAACATTTGGTTTTAACACAGTATTGTTAAATACAGGGTGCTTTGTTAAGCTGACAACTGACATTTGTTTTTTAAAAAGGCTACAGAATACCATTCTTGCTTATATATCTTATAACACTAAATTATGTTTAATATCCCCTCCCCATCTCTTCCTTGCACTAAATATATAATAACTTCTATGGGCAAAAACTTCCAGTCTTCCTGGTCTTGGGAAAGTAATCTTAGAATTTAATCATTGATGGTTCTATAGCCTCTTCTCCTTCCCTCTAACACATTTTGAAAACAACTTGGTAGAACCTGTAACCACCTTATTTATGGTCCATATGGGACTCTTTGGTCATGAAAGTGGGCACTAACCATATGGGATGCTCGTACAACAGGCATAAACCAGACTGTCATGGGCAACCCAGGATGTATGGCCACCTGAGCAGAGGTGACGTTTATTTCCAGGCATGGGCTGGATACTCAGAAAGTACTTGGAGTGGGAGGGAGGATTGCTTCCGAGGTAATAGCTGTGCTGCTGTTCCTCCTCCTGCAGCAGGTGGTGGTGCTGAGCTGTGTGGCTTCCTCCCTCCTCAGCGGGAAGCAGTGGCTTCAGTGCAGCCCCCTGTAATCCCAGCTCACTGGGGCCAGGATTTCCGTGGAGGCAGGCAGGGTGATGGTCTTCTAATGGGCCTGAAAGGTGCCTGTCGAGGGTCTCCTCCTGAGATTGTCACCCCTTTCCCTGTTCTGGATCTAAATCAGGGCTTTGGGCTTAGCCTGGGCTGCTTTGCTCACATTTCTCTCTCCATCATCAGCTGGTGTATGTGAGAACATCCACGTGGTCAGATCAAATTGGCCAATTTGAACTGTGCCTGCAGATGTTGGCGGGCCTGGGCTGTTCAGACACAAGCAGAATGGGGGGGGATGTGAAAGAATCCATCTTCATTTAGCTCTGTTCTGATCTGCATTTGTCTGGAGACACTTTGGGATTATTTCATCTGCCTCCCTCATTTTATAAATGAGGAACCTGAGGCTCAGAAATGGTCACGTTGTTTCCATTTAGTAGCCCTTCTACTGGAGTAGGAATTGATCCCCTATCTACTCAGCTTCTGTTTTACTGGGGGTGGGGAGTTGGAGTCTTAAAAGGAAAGAAATTTGCAGAAGTGTTGGGTGAAAATCCAGAGGGTCCAAGGTACTGAGCCCTGAAGGAGTTTTTGCTGTCCAGGGGGCTCAGGTAACCGAGGATGCTAATTCCGCCCCCCGCCGCCTGGCCCCATGCCGCAACCAAGCTCCCACCTGGCCCATCCCATGCCGAGAGCCACAGCTCAGCAATCTCGTTAGTGGAATGGCGATCCTGCGCTCTACCTCCCTGGGCTGGGTTGTGGATTACCTGCTCAGTGATCAGAAAGTACCGTAAAGAAGGAGGGATTACCTGAGTCCTTCCAACTGATCCCATCACCCAGACCAGCTGCACTGTGGGAGTCAAAACTCTCTGAAAAGGCCCCACGCCAGAAAACCTCGCAGACTGCCAGGTCCTAACTGTTGGCTGAAAGTGGAAACTGAGTTAGGGGTGTGTGTGTGTGTTGATCAGTGGTGGTGGCAGCTTTGAATTAAGAGGGGGCACATGCCAGCCATGTAAGCACCAGGGAACTATGATAGAGGCCACATTTTCGGCACCCGCCTGGCACTGTCTTAGTTATTTTTCATCCGTTCACTCTTTTAATCCTCCAAGTTCTTAGACATAGGCGTTCTCCTCCCTACTTCCTAGATGAGAGTGAGTTTGCCCCAGAATACAGCTTAGCCTGGCTGTGGAGGGCGTTTCATTACAGGTGGCCCAGATTCCATATAGTCCTCATGTCCAGAATGTGGTCCCACAGGTTTATTTCAGCGGTTTTCATCATGAGCTGTGGGTTCGGCTTTCCTTATCGTCATTTGAGTAGTGCAAACTGGAAGTGGCCTCCTTCTGGAAGGTCTGTAAGAATCTGTTTGACAAACCCAGGAAGATGCCATGACAGTGGTAGGACTTAGCCTGGAAGGGACTTGACAGGCCAGATGATGTAGGAACAGGAATCCACCGCTTGGTTTGCCCACTTTCTCTTTTCAGACCTGACTTGACGTCTGCCTGCCTTCACGCTATATGCCGTGATAGGTTGCATTGTTGAGGCCTCCTTGCTCCTTGCCCAGATCAGGGCAGTAGCTTCCAAGGGGCACCCACAGGCAGCATCCGTGCTCACCCTGCCCTGCCCCCTTCCTCCGTCCCCTCTCCCCGCAGAGTGATACTCCCCTTGTTGAAATCCCACTGCCCCTCCCCTCCCCTCACTCCCCCCCACCCCACAGATTCAGGGCTGCATGCAGGCTGGCCCTGGCGCATCTCTCTGGCCTGCAGTCTCCAGGCCCACACTCATTCACCCAGCCCAGCCATGAAACACCAGCTGCACCTTGTCCAGACAGGCCTGCCTTTCCCACCCTCTTCCTAATGCCTAGGACGGCCACCTCCCACTCTTCACTGGCTGAATCCAGGCAAATCTCAAATTACCTTCGACGTTCCCCTCCTCCAGAAAAATGTGCCTGGTCCCTTGGTCCCCTCGGGCCCGGGCTAGGAGGGGAGGTTGTCGTATGGTGAGACATGGCGTTTAAGTCACACAATGCTGCCGCTGATCTGTAGGCTCCTTGGGGGCCTGGTGTGCGATTTCTCTCTACCCGTGTCCTTGCACAGAACCTGGGACAGATAACAGGCGCAGTTCACGTGGAATGAATGTGGCCTTCAGAGGGCTATATTTCTCACATATTTTGACTCTCAAGGGTCCTGATAACTCAGGAGCCACAAAGATAAAGCACAGAATGAATAACTTCCCTGCTACCCAAGGGGGCAGGAACACTTTCCTTAGCAGGACATAGCCCTCTGTCCACAATCTCCTGGTGGCTGTGTAAAGGGGAGAGGTGGGCGAGGCAGATATTTTTCCCAGTTTATAGATAAGGAACTTGAGGAGTGGAGCAACTTGATCCACATGAGCTGGCAAAGGGGAGCTGGTCGAGAGAGCTGCTCTGGGGTTCAGTTATGGTACCATTGCCATGCTTCCTACCGCACCCACCTTGAAGCCTGGAAGGACGTGAAATAACCCAAGCTCATGAGAGGCTTCGGGTGAGTCATGGGGAACTGATGCTCCCTTCTGGGGGGGCTCCATGGGAGTCAGGCTGTGGGCATAATCCTCCCAGGTTGTCCACAGACTTTCTCCATAGGGGTCTTCATCTGGGTCACTTAGCCCTGGGACTCAAGGAGCAGCACGTTAGCTAAAGGAAATCAGTGAAAAGTCGTGTGAAATGCAGCGTCCTGCAGGTAGGGGTGGCTAGAATAAGTCCCCTTTAAAACGGCCCCTATTGCTGATTGCTGATAGGGGTTCCACGCAGAAGGGTCTCTCTGGACAGGCCAGAGGCAACGTCTCACATCTGCAACACACAGTTACAAGATGGAGAGGATACAGGAAGCTGGACTGAGTGGCCAGTGGTTTCCAGACCTTCAGAGCCAAGGTGACTTTGCTCTTTGTTCTTCCTGAGGCCCGGCCTTGACAGGGTCACCCCCTCCCCGGGCCTGGCTTCAAGGGTCTTAAGGGCAACTTCTGTTGTAAGCAGAAGAATGTTAACAGCTGGGACGTGCCAGTCTGTCAGAGGTCACTGCTGTTACAAGTTTCGGAGTGAACGTTTTCAGTAGAAGGTGAGACAGGAGAACTGCAGGCTGCGCTTTGAGGCCGCACACTTGAAAAATCAGAGCGTTTTCAGAGCAGCCGGCCAAGGCTGCCCAGCCTTCCCTGTTCATCCCTCACAGGCCCTGGCAGTTCACACAGACCCTGCTCTGGGTAGAACTGGGCAGGTGGCAGGGAAAAGTCAGTGGCCCCTGAAACGGGAGGCAGAAGCTTTTATCCTGCTCTTCCACCAGTGAGCTGTGTTGCCTTAGGCAAGTAATCTAACCTCTCTGGGTCACACTGTTGTGTGGACTGGAAAGAGGGTTCTCACAGATCTTGCTCTGACATTCAGTGAACCTGTCATTCTAGAATTCTCTCATGTTTTGGCATCTTCCACATTCCTTTCCAGAACCTTCCTGATGGCTCTTTCATGTCTCCACCCACTGAGACAAGGCGGGTAGGGCTTTAATTTGTGTCCTCCCCATGCCCAGCTGCCCAAACTGCCTCTACTTTTGAGTTCTAATCCCAGATTTCCTATGAGTCAAGGGATGATTTAGCAAAGCTGCCTCAGTTTTTGATGCTTTTTAATCAGTGAAAGCAGGACACCATCTCTTATCTGAAGAGAGATGAGGATTCTTGAGAAAGCTGGTCAGGTATGATGGAGAATCCTCAGGTCAGAGTATAATGATGACAATAATAATAACAATAATAACAATAATGGCAAGAGCAACAAATATTAAGAGAAGTTATCCTGTGCCTGGCCCTAGGCTGAGGGATTAACACGTTTTACCACATTTAAATCTCCACCAAAAAAACACAAAAAAACAAAAAAACCTATAAAGTAAGTAATTTTATTATTTCCACTTTACAGATGAGGAAACTGAGTTTAGAGAGGTTAAAGGATTTTTCTGAAGTCACACAACCTGTAACTTTTGGAGCAGCATTTGAACCCAGGCTAAACACTCTGAGGCCTTGTTTCCCCAAAGACTAACTAGAAAAATTCTGGACTTTGATTTTAAAGCAGTGAGACTAAACATACACACACACACACACACTTATAGGGTCGATTTATGTACTTGTTCCAACAGTGTCATAAATGCTTGCTTGGGGTTCCCAGGTTCTCCCGGGAACACTTCATGAGCCACACACATGTACAGCGTTTTTATATTATGGCCACAGTCTGCTTTTTTATTCTTTGTGCTCACATATCTTTTCACCAGCCTTGGCTCCAGGTGGCCTTTGGCTGTTTCCAATATGCAGATTCCACCTACCCTTAAAAGAAAGATATGTCACCATTCAACCAATCTGTCTGGCTGTATGCTTTCCCACTCTTCCAGTGGCTCGCAAAATATTTTAGCACCAGAACCATTTTTATTTCCACTGGAATCTTTTAAAGAAGCCCAATTTGTGAGGCAGATAAAAGCGGAGCGTCTGTGTTTGAAGTATGAATGGGAGGCATGACCCCTGTCCACTCTTCTCTCCTGCCCTTCCTGTTCTCCTCCTTGGCCTAGAGGCTACCACCAAGGAAGCTTCAGGTTCCAGGGAACCCAGTTTGAAAACCTCTGCCCTGGCGCGGGCTCCCCAGTGGTGGGAGGGGCAGTGCCAGGAGCTCCATGCCCTCTTGCCGGCCCAACGTGAGCCAGTCCTGTCTATGAACTGAAGGACCATACTTGTCTCTCCTGAAAGTTCTTACTGGCTTCAAGAAAGGAGAACGTGACTCCTTGGTGAAAGCCTCCTCAGGGTCTTTAATCCACCATTCATATTTGTAGAAGAGCTTTAAGGGGTTTGCAGAAATGCTTTAAGGAAGGAAGAAGAGGGAGCTCGGTGGCTATAAATAGAAAGGCTAGTTCTGAGGTCAAGGATGATAAAAGAGGAGAGAAAAAGTGAAGGACTGCAATGGAACGAGGAAAAGAACCACGAAGATATTAAGAAAAAGCACGGAGAGTGGGGATTTCCAGCAGAAAGTAGAAAGCCCAGGGTGTCCCAATCCCAGGCTGAATGGTGGACGTCTGCTCCCCCCCCCCCCACTGATGTGTCCACCCTCCCACTGCAGTCAGGGGAGCACGAAGTTGGGAGGGGGAAGTGCAGACCAGCGAGGATCCCTTTCTTAAGGTCATCACTATCCAGTAGGGCTTACACTCAAAAACTCTCAATTCCAGGAGGAAATCAGGAAAAAGCAGTATGGGAGATACACATGGAGTGTTAGAGGAGATCAGAGGAGGGGCCTTCTGTGAAAATACCTGAGCCAAAGCTGGGCTCCTCTAATGCATGACTTCCTTTCAATGCTTAAATGTGAACTTTGGGTGCATTTTGGACTCTAAAGATTTTATCCCATCAAACTTATTTTGACTCCTTCATCCTAATTTAGTTCTCCTCAAAAAAAAAAAATTAAAAATTAAAAAATTAAAATAGTTACTCCTCTGTTTATACCCCCAGAGGAGGTATAAAGTTATAATCATGGTTTTTCCAACATGAGTCACTTGGACCCTTGCTTTAAGTCATGTTTGCTTGTGCCTCAGGAATTTTTCTGTCCTCCCATCTGAATTTCAGTGGAACACAGCAAGGCCTTTCCACTTTTGCTTAGTTGGTTTAAAGTTGCTTTCTCTTCAGAGTGTCGTTATCTAGTACCTCAGACCAACACGGAGGGGAAAAAAAAATCTCTTTGACAGGCAAGGGAGAAAAAAAAAAGACCTCTGTTAGTTTGCAGGTCTTGAGCCAGTTACTGGTAAGCTGGGGGAAAACTTCGTTACCATATGAATATAAGGAAACCAAGGGAGACTCTGGAGGATTGTCTCATCGTATGACTCACTCATTTTCTCAGCAGCCCAAGGCCTTAAGACAGGTTCCAAACCAAGTTCGTATTTCCTCTGGTGAATCAGTCCCTTTACTACAGATGGAATTTGAAACAACTCCTAACCTAGGGCAACAGTGGGCAGCCTTTCACTCTTGGCTTCGGACCTGAGGCAGTGCCTTGTTGTATTCTGTATCCCCAGGCCTAGTGTAGTGCTGGCACACAGCAGGGACCTGCTCAGACGGTGTTTGTCGGACTGACCTGATCATGAACAAAGGCAGGGAAGTGGGAATGTGCCGGGTGTGGCGGAGGATGAGTCAGGTAATAGAAGTACTCAGGGCCAGTGCCATGCTAAGTACTTGATGTTTTCTTCCCAGCTAAACCTCATCAGACCTCCAGCAGGTAGGACCATTAGTATCTGTTTTTTAGGTGGGAAACAGACTTAGGGTCAGATAAGTTTGCTACAGCTACCATAACAAAACACCATAGACTGGGTGACTTAACAGGAATTTACTTTCTCACTGTTCTGGAGGCTCAGCGTCCAAGATCAAGGTGCCATCAGGGTAGATTTCATTCTGAGGCTTCTTTTTTGGTTCACAGATGGCAGTCATCTTGCTGAGTGCTCACATGTCCTCCTTTTTGTGCGGAAGCATGGTTGGGGGGTCAGGTGGGAGACAGAGAGCTCTGGTGTCTCTTCTTATAATGACGCTGTCCCCTAGGATCAGGGCCCCACCCTTGGGGCTACATTTGACTTTACTTCCTTAGGGGCCCCATGTCTAACTACTGCTACCCTGGAGGTGAGGGCTTCAACGTATGGCTTTCAGTCCATAGTAAGTCATGAGCTTAAGGTTGCACAGCTAGGAAGTGTCGGAGCAGGAACTCAGAGCCCCTTGCCCTGAAGTCCATGCTCTTAACTGGGAGGCAGCACTTCCGTGGTGTGTGGGGTTACGGCCTCGTGTGCTCGGAGGGGTAGGACCTCATTGTTGGAGATGATGATGTTGGGGTAGTCTGGGCCCAAATGAACCCTAAACACTGAATCTCTTGCCACCCCCATCTCCATCCTGCCCGCCAGCCATACTGAAACCTTGCGTTTTCCAGAAGCAGTGCTCATTGTCTTCGGTCCTCTGAATATGATACTTTGCTCTACCTACAGAAGTGGTTCTCAACCTTGGCCTCACGTTAGAATTGCCTGGCAAGCTTTAGAAAAACCAGGAATCAGAGCCAGGTTGAAGGGCTCCCACTGGCTGCAAACAAATAATGATAGTAACAGAGTATAACCTACTGAACAAAATAAGAAACCATGAGTTCATGCTGGTGTAAATTACCTTAACGAGTAAATTGAAAGTTTGATGATAAGCAGGATATTTACATAATTTCAAAGTACCTCCTCCCAAAGGACTGATTAATTACAAAAGGAAAATGAGTAAACTTACAGTGGAGAGAAGCCTGGCAATCACCCCCTTAAGCACGAGACCAAAGTGAACATCATCAGTATTGGGGCAAAGAGAAACCAGGTGCCACCTCGTAGGTTACAATAAGAAGGCACCATGTCAGGCTTCCCTGGTGGCACAGTGGCTAAGAATCTGCCTGCCAATGCAGGGGACACGGGTTCGAGCCCTGATCCGGGAAGATCCCACATGCCACGGAGCAGCTAAGCCCGTGCACCACAACTAGTGAGCCTGTGCTCTAGAGCCTGTGAGCCACAACTGCTGAACCCACGTGCCACAAATACTGAAGCCTATGTGCCTAGAGCCTGTGCTCTGCAACAAGAGAAGCCACCACAATGAGAAGCTTGTGCACCTCAACGAAGAGTAGCCCCTGCTCACGACAACTAGAGAAAGCCCGCGCACAGCAACGAAGACCCAACACAGCCAAAGATAAATTAATTAATTAAATAAATTTTTTTAAAAAAAGAAGGTGGCACCATGTCACAACTGTAATCACCCCGCGAAGATGCATAACCTGGGTCCCGTCACGAGGAAACGTCAGACAACCCAAAATTGAGCGACATTTCTACAAAATAACTGGCTCATAATCTTCAAAATTGTCAAAGGTATAAAAGTTCACGAAAGACTGAGGAACTTTTCCAGAATAAAGGCGACTAAACAGGGACATGACAACTAAAGATAACATGTAATCTGAACTAGGTCCTTTTGCGATAAAAAAAAAAAAACTTTTTATTTGAACATTTGGCAAAACTTGAATGATCATAATACATCAGTGTGGATTTTTTGATTTTGAATACTGCATTTTAGCTAGGAGAATATTCTTGTTTGGAAGAAAATACACACTACAAAGAAGGGAGTAGTGGGACAGTGTCAACAATTCCTTCCAAATGGTTCAGTAAAAAAAAAAAAAAAAAGCTATTTGTACAGTAATTGTAACTTTTCTGTAAGTTTTGAAATTCTTAAAATACAAATGCTCAAAAGCCCTGATATCCAGTTTGCACACCAAACCCATTAAGACAGTCTCTAGCGGGGAGACCCAGCATTCAGGAGCTGTTGAAATTCCCGGTGATTCCAGTGTGAGCCCGGGCTGAGAACCGCTGGCCTTTTCTCAAAACACGGTCCCTGAACCGGCAGAATTGGAATCAGTGGGAAGCTTGTTAGAAACAAAGATTCTTTGGCCCTACTCCAGACCTCCTGAATCAGAAAATCCGAGGGTAGGGCCCAGCAATCTGTACTTGAACAAGCCCTCCAAGTGCTTTTGGTTCATGGTTAAGTTTAAGAACCGTTGGTCAAGAAACTTCCTCACTCTTCTGTACATACTTGCTTCCAATTATGCACACAGAGTCAGGTCAGACCCTCATCGGGTCCCACCCCTGGGGCTGCCTCACTGTCTTAGGGTACACTTCAGGGTTTAGAAATCATCTTATGACACATTTGTCACCCCCACCAGAGCTGGTCCAAGTATCATTCACGCAGTCCCTGGCACAGAGTAGGCACCAATGCATGCTTAATTAATCGATGCTTATCAAATGAATGTCGGAGCGTGGTGTTTCGTGGTGTTCCCCTAGGCCACATTTACTGCCATTTGCATGCCCTATAGAGGCATGCAGTGACATGACTCAAGTTGTTCCGTGATGGGAATTTGATAAGGGGCTCTGTGGAGGCAGGGCACATAGCAAGCGTTTGAAACCACATCAGAATCACCTCTGCCTTTAAGGGAGAGCTGCTGGGCTCTCTAATTAAACCAGATGGACTGGATGATAGCTGATTAGATTCCTGACTTACCGATCCTCTTCCTATTTACTAGCATAAATATGTTGATGAGCCAGAAACCATCTCATTCAGGAAAAGCACCTCACTGAATATTTTCATTCAGGAAAAGCACCTCACTGAATATTTTTAGAAAATTAAACTTTCATGGATGATCCAGTCTGTGAGCAGCTAAAATGCCAAAGTCTGTTTCCTGTGGCACTCGGATGGTTGAGCTTTCAGCAGGGGAACCATGAACGAGTTTGTTTCTGCAAATGTGTGCCAGAATAACAGCAACAACAAATTACAGGCCCACCCGTCATATTGGATGGAGCTGGGAGCATGTCATAGTGATTGACGTAACCGGGGACTTGGGTTCTTTGCTGTACCTGCTGCTGCCTCTTCTAGCTCCATTTGTTGGTGACACATTTTGTGGATGTTGATTCTCAATTCCTTTGCCTCTCTTGATGGGAAATTTTGGGGTGGGGGTGATGAAGGCAGATGCTGCAAAGAACACGTAGAACATTAAAACATGTATTTACAAACACATGCATATAAATATAGCTACATCTGTCCGTGCAGAAATACATATGCATATTTATATCAATAATTATACGTTATACTCTTTAAAAAAATAATCTACTGAAGATGTAGTTACTCAAGTAGCAAGGACCTTAAGTAATGATGGGGTTGAGAGATTCTTCACTTGAGTTCCTGCTAGTGATTGGAATCCATAGGCATGCCCTATAGAAGATGTGTAGGTGGCTCAGATTGGACCCATGGAAGGTCATTCTGTGTAATTCATTGCGTCAGAGTATTTCCAAGATAATTGTGCTGAGATGACAGAAGAATGAGTGGAATATTCTAAAGGTATGACCTGGAATGCATGGGCCTGCAGAAACATCACGGTAGTTGAGAGGACAGACCTCAGTCCTAAGTGCCCAGATTGGCCTTGACCCGGTGAAAACTGACGCTGAGCTGGACTGACTTCCTTGGTGAACTACATAATCAGAATGTTATTCATTCACACTCAAAGAGTATTTCTGACTGCCTGATGGATTGCTAGCATGTGTTTATTTCCGTGGCTGATGCAACATATTTAGAAGTTACCAGGTTTACCAGAAATACAGAAGTATTTCCTTTTACACTGAAAGCCAACATTAAGATTGTTCCCTAAAGGCAAGGTAAGTCTTGGGAAGGTCAGAGGGATGTAATTCCCAGTGTGGAGCTTCCTGGTCCTTTATTCATTCATCTAGTATTTAATGCATTCCTACATGGTGCCAGATACTGTTCTAGGAGTAAACAGTGCTTAATAAGACAGGCACAATCTCTTCTCTCATGGAGACCACAAAATTTTTTTCTTTTTTTTAACTCTTATTTTGTATTGGAGTATAGTTGATTTACAGTGTTGTGTTTCAGGTGTATAGGAAAGTGATTCATTTATACAATACTGTCTCTAGTCTTTTTCAGATTCTTTTCCCGTGTAGTTTATTACCGAGTACTGAGTAGAGTTCCCTGTGCCATACAGTAGGTCCTTGTTGGCTATCTATTATCTATATAGCAGTGTGTATTATGTTCATCACAACCTCCTAATTTATCCCTCCCCCCCACCTTTCCCCTTTGGTAACCGTAAGTTTGTTTTCTATGTCTGTGAGTCTGTTTCTGTTTTGTAAATAAGTTCATTTGTATCATTTTTTTAGATTCCACATATAAGTGATATCATATGATATTTGATACTTAACTTCGCTTAGTATAATAATCTCTAGGTCCATCCATGTTGTTGCAAATGGCATTATTTCATTGTTTTTTATGGCTGAGTAATATTCCATTGTACATATGTACCACATCTTCTTTATCCATTCCTCTGTCAATGGACGCTTAGGTACTTCCATGTCTTGACTATCGTAAATAGTGCTGCAGTGAACATTGGGGTGCGTGTATCTTTTCGAATTATGGTTCTCGTGGAGCTTACAATTTTTGTGTTAACTCACTGTTAAGTTTTGCGAAAATGGAAATGAATGATGTTGGTGGAACTTGCAAACTAGTTGAGGAGGTAAGAATCGCCTTCCAGAAACGTATCAGAAAGCCATCTCTACAGAATATTGTTATGGCCTGAATTGTGTACCCCCCAAAATCCATATGTTGAAGTACTAATTCCCAGTACTGCAGAATGAGACATTATTTGGAGATAGGGTCTTTAAAGAGGTAATTAAGTTAAAAAGAGATTATTAGGATGGGCTCTAATCCAGCATGACTGGTGTCCTTATAAGAAGAAATTTGGACACAGATAACATAGAGGGAGATCATGGGGAAACACAGGGAGAAGATGGCCATCTGCAAGCCAAGGAGAGAGGCCTGGAACAGTTCCATACTTCACAGCTCTCAGGCAGAACCAACCCTGCCTGCCGACACCTTGATAGTGGATAGTTCTTCTAGCCTCCAGAACTGTACGACAATAAATATCTGTTGTTTAACTACCCAGTCTGCAGTACTTTGTTACATTAGCCCTAGTAAACGAATACAAATATATTAACCACTAAAATGTAGACAGGGAATAGACTGGCCTCTTTGGGCAGAACAAATAGGGTGAACTATTGCTCAGGTTTTGAGTAGGGAGGAAGGATGGCATAATTAGTGTCTCGGAGGAAAAAAAGAGAAACCAGTGCTTGCAAAAAAAAAAAAATTGTTCTTGCAAACAGAGAAATCAAGACACAACTCTCCTTGAATCCTAATAACATCATCAATTGGAAAGAGGCTTCTGCCCTCTCCAGAGGGCACCTTCTCCTTGATATCATGTTTATTGAATTGTCTTGTTTTACAACAAAGGCAAATGGCTTCATGTTGGACTACCTCCTTCTTTCGCTCAGATATGTTATCTTCTTGCCATGTAAGACTTGCTTTGTCTCTCGTGATTATACACTTAGTCGTTTCCTTAACGCTGGGACTTAGAGTTTAAGCCCAGTGGGCAGAGACCATCGCTGATTCTGCATTTGGATTTGTGCCCGACCACTCAGGACAACATGAGGATATATACTCGGTGGTGAGAGAAGCGATAGAACTGAGAAGAGGGTGGTATTTTGCTATTCCTTTCCTATTATTGGGATGCTGTATGACGGGGTGTTGAAAATTTAAGCTGGGAAGGAAGGGCGGTGCATGGGCTCAAAGATGTGAGGTCAAACACTACAAATACTTGTGATTGACGTGGTACTGCGCTGGTGCTCAAAGGGCACAGAAATTGGCGCAGTACAAGAGGTCCCTACGTCAGTCCTGCTGGCCTGGAAAGCTGACTTCATGGCGGTCTTTCAGACGTCCATGGGAAAGGGTCTGGTTGCCTTTAGCACTAGCTGAGGAGTCCACTGTCCCTCACTGAATAATAACATAGCTCGTCTTCCTTCACGTCTTGAACCTCCTTCCCACTGGTCATCAGAGAGAGCCACGCAAAGGTGAGAGGCGTCGTTCTGCTCTGAGAGGGGTGGATGCCAGCATGACCATCCCACCGCCACTCGCTCTCCTGTGTTACAATTGCTAATTACTTCACCGTCTCCCCCCAGATGGCAAACACTCACCAACAGGGAGCGTCCTGTAGTTCTCTGAGTGTCTCTGGAATCCAGTCTGTGCCCGGTTCCTACTTGGTGCTCACATGTTTGCTCCAGGAGAGGAGGAGGGAGAGAAGCTTGCTTTCTTTTGGTCTGAGGAACACCCTTGTGGTGTAATTAATATGGTTTAATTCAATGTAACTTATGGTTCCTGGGAGGCTCCAACAAGACCTCGCCCTACGCCCCACCCTCTTGTAACTGCTTCACCCAGAGGTGACTCAGGTGTGTTCCTGAAGCCAGTCCTCCCGGCTGCCATTCCCAGGCCTCCATTCTCCTGTTCTCCCACACCGGCATCTGCCCTGCCCTGTGCTAGTAGGGCTGCAGTGCCTGGAGACAGGGACCGGTGTTCTCCCCTGGTTCCTCCTGGTTACTGAGAAGGGCACCTGGCGAACTGCTCAGGCCGCTGCATTCTGCCCCAGCAGGACCCCACACCCCAACTCCTGCTGGCGATACTTAGCCTATTTGCTACAAGGCAGCACTGCCTTCCTTCCACTCCTCAGGCCCCAGCAGTTTTTCCTGGCTCTTTTCTTCTAGTTTCAGGGCTCAGATATGACGCCACAGGGAATGGAGCTGGATGAAAGCTCTGAATGACTCTCTCCCCTCGGACCCTGGCCCTGGCCCTGGCCCTTAACACCGTGGCTGTCAAGGCTTATTCCCTCAGGAAGCTCCCAGAGCCTCCTGCGATCAGACACAGGTTCCCACCCTACCTTCTACCTGCCAAACCTGAGTCCTGGGATCTGTGCCAATTAGACTCAAGGTGGGATCCCTGCTTCCAGAAGAAAGCAGGCCCGTCCTCCTCAGCCAGAGGCCATACCTCTTCTTACCCAGGAGGGCATATTAATGCCACGGTTGCTGAAAACAATCCATATACACTGCAGAAAGCCTTCAGCAGGATAGGAAGCCCATGCCAGGTGGGACTCAGACGGACTTCTATTTGAAACTAGAGGGTACCACTTGCATGCTGTGTGACCAGGGCAAGTTAGTAGGACTTTTTGGGCTACGGTTTCCCAGACTGTTAAATGGGATCATTCCTACCCCACGGGGCTGTAAGAGCTTTCTATGAGTGAGAACATAGAAAACAAGGGTAGGGTGTTGCTGGCAAATAATAGGTGCTAAATTCACCTTGATTTTCTTGTCTTCTTCCCATTCCCTTAAGTCAGGAGTGAGGACTAACTTGATATAAACCACCCACTGATGAACCTCCCCTTGAATATCCTAGCGGAAGAGGCCCGTGAAAGGGTGGATCCCCCTCCTGACGGCTGAGACGCATAAGTGTCTGAGCTTCATAGTGGTAACCAGGGCTGAGGTCCGTACCTGCCGGTCAGAGCCTCCCAGAACGTGCTGGCAGAGCTAAGTGGGCCATTCTTGCTGAGTTCTGTAGTGTCTGGAAGAACTCTTTCACATTAAGGTACTCAGAAAGGGCTTTGGATGAAGCTGAGGGAAGTACCGTAAGCACAGTGAGCTGGGCAGGGAGCAGAGGGACGGGAGGGGAAGCTCACAAGTAAATGCAGTCTCTTCTTCACCAGCCGACCACCGCCAGGAGGCCAGGGGGCCGGAAAGCAGAGGCTGCCAGCTCCCTGCCCACCACCAGCCAGAAATGGTTAATTGCTCTACGTCCAAAGGGAAATGGACGTAAACCTCTCGAGTTTCCCTCCCAACTTGGCCCTTTACCACCATTTGCTCCCAGCGTCCACCTCCACTGTTCCTCATCGCTGCTGCTTCTACACAGTGGGCAGTGCCTCCTGGGCCTCGCCCCCCACCTGCACTCTGAAGCTCTCCTGCCCCTCCACCACCCACATCAGGCAGGCAGAGTGGAACTTCTAGCTTCCGTGCCTTAGGGCATGAAGAGCTCAGACTTTAGGATCAGACTTCATTGGCTCTTCCATTTGGGGGCTGGTCATTTACCCTCTGAAAGCTTCCATTTCTTTGAAATAGGGATAGTCGTATCCACCTTACAAGTTTGGGAGTGAAATGAGATGGTGTATGTAGGTCATCTGAGTGCATAGCATGTAGTACGATGGCTGTTTACAGCTGCTGTGGTGGTGGAAACCGTGGCAGTTGTTAGATGCATTTATTCGTACCAGGAATACTCTCTCCTCACCTTTTAAAACCCTATCTCTTTTTCATGACCATAGATGGTATCACCTCCATACCATCTTTTTTTTTTTTTTTTTAACTTTGGGTTTATTTATTTAATTAATTAATTTATTTATGGCTGTGTTGGGTCCTCGTTTCTGTGCGAGGGCTTTTTTTTTTTGTTTTTTAAAGGTTTGCATTTTTTTAAATTTATTTATGGCTGTGTTGGGTCTTCGTTTCTGTGCGAGGGCTTTCTCTAGTTGCGGCGAGCAGGGGCCACTCTTCATCGCGGTGCGCGGGCCTCTCACTATCGTGGCCTCTCTTGTTGCGGAGCACAGGCTCCAGACGCCCAGGCTCAGTAATTATGGCTCACGGGCCTAGTTGCTCCGCGGCATGTGGGATCTTCCCAGACCAGGGCTCGAACCCGTGTCCCCTGCATTGGCAGGCAGACTCTCAACCACTGCGCCACCAGGGAAGCCCCCACCTCCATACCATCTTTCCCATCTTCTGTAACCACTTCATTTCTTTTGAATTCATGTTGCACCTACTTTCACCCATTTCTTTGGCCTTTATCTCTTGCTACCAGTTCTTCTGAGCAAGTCTCATATTTTCCCCATTTGACTGTAAGCATCTTCAGACAGAGACCATGCCACCAAATCACCCTTCTAGCAAGTGTTAGAGTACAGGACTCCTGGGGGCTGTGAATATCAGTGAATATCAACATCCATGTTTGGGCAGGTGGACATGTTAAGGCTGCCGAGTGTTCATTTGATGGTGTCCAAGGCAGGGTACTAGCGTGTTGAGGACAGCTCAGAAATGGCTAAGATAAAGTACAAGAGTGGGGAAGCCTCAGACAGAACTGCAAGGGCCATGTCGAGGAACTGCTCTCAGAAAAAGCCGGCTTCTTTGATCTGTGTGTTTCTTTTGGGACCAGGTGATTATAATTTAAGATGGGTCTGGGAATTTCCATGCTGCTGGAGACACCATCTGAGAACCTTCCCAGTACTTGGTTCTGACAGCAAATGCTGAAGTGGAAAAAATATTTCCATCCATCTGCACTAATCTCTTGTTTCTCTAGCAGTTAGAAAGAAAGAGAGGGGGAAAAAATAAATTAAAGGCTGCACCAGAAAAAAAGCTGAAAAACCAGACTTATGTTCAGTCTGCTGCCAGGCCATTTTTTAGTAGGTAAAGGAAATGCCAAACTTTTGCAGCTATTGGGTAGAGGTGCTGGGAATATAATCATTTGAACTGTGATAATTGAAGGCATTAAAGAAGAAAGCCCAACTGAAAAAATTCCAGAAAAGCAAAGGCTCTCAGAATTCAAAGCAACCCACTCACACCCTCCAGCCTCGTGGCCACAGTCAGAAGAAAGCTGCACTAGGTCATTATTGGGACCCCTTTCCAGGTCCCAAAAGAATCCACGCATCTGTGGCTGGTGCCCTGTGCCAAACAAAATCCAGCTCCATCACCTTCCCACATCCTTAGGTGCAGACTTTCCACATTTGTGTGTGTAAACCCATCCACATGGTGCCTGTATCACTTACTGCTTTCAGGCTGGGACCCCAGGGAGCAGAAACCTGCTGAGGGCTTGGCGCTTTCCTTCGGTTATACAATCTGCGTCTTGTTGCGCTGCCCATCAACTTAGCATGTGCTTGTGTTGGCTTGAGCTGGCGGTTCTCTGCTCCTGGAGGTGGGCCAGGCTGACAACATCTACCCGCGGATTAAACCATTAAAACCATAATGGCTTCTTCCCCCTCCTGCCTCCTCCTTGCCCGTGGCCCATTCATAGCCGGAGATGCCTCTGAAAGGGAAGAGGTTCCTGCCCATTCATATCCTAGGCCAGATCTAAAGTAGCACCTCAGGTGCTTCACGATGACAGAAAAGTGGTTGCTTCATAGGATCCACACTTGACTTTGAAGTGTCTGTCATGTACATCGTGGGTGATAAACGTTTTCTTGTTAGGTTGCATGTCTTTCCTTGTGGATCTTGGCTTCCAGGACCAGGTGTGTCTGTGTTGTGGGAATGGGGAGATTGAGTATGGTCCAGTGCCTGCCTAAGGCCGTCAGAGAACTCATCTGTGAACAGGATCCTTTTTGAGCATGATGTGCCATGCACCAAATACTGTGCAGAGCTTTGTAGCAGATGTAGATGTAATACTTTGACTGCTTCCTGACTTGAGGAGGCTCACGGCCAGATCAGAAGCCATTCACACACAAATCGGCATGACACAACAGGAGACAGAGATGGTGAGTGAGAGGGTGTAGCAACAGAACAGGGGGGCTAAGAACTCTGAGAGAGTGTTTCGTGAAAGAGATGGGATTTGTGCTTGACCTCAATGCAGTCATCAGAGTTGGAGAAAATGACAAGACGAACGTAGCCTCTATAAACTGGTAGTTAAGAGTGATGACTCTAGATACGGATGGCTTGGGCTTAAATTCCCGCTGTACCTCTTCCTAGCTGTGTGACCTTGGGCAAGCTACCTACCCTCTTTGTCTCTCGGTTTCCCCAACTGTAAAATGATAATAATAATAGTATCTGTCTCAAAGGGTGGCTTTGAGAATTACCTGAAATAACACCTGGAAAGCACAGAGCTAAACAGTGGCGATAATGGTGATGAGACAAACTTGTGGGAGAGCAAAGGGCAGAACTGTCCAGAGTAAGGGGAATACATTGTAAGTGGAAGGAATCAAGTGAAGCCAGCCTTTGGGGGGCCATAAAAGTCACCCAGAGGAGTTAAGACTTTGTGCAATAGGAAAGGGGAAAGTGTTTTTAGATTTTGTGTGTATTTGTGCACACGCCAGGGTGTGACATGGTGGAAATGGATTTTAAGGGGAAACTAGTGTGTCAGCAGTTTATCTTTACTGGTCATTTAACTCTCCAATCCCTGCCCCATCATTAGATCATCTGGGCAGGCATCTAATCAGACGTCCCAGTGGCCCAAAGCATCAACCAGACGATTTTCGGAGTGATGTTTTATTTTTAATCAGGTGCACAAATGTGTGACCTTAATCAGTGCATAAAGTGCCACGTCATCTCCAGCCCCTGCTTCCTAAGAGAGTCACCCAGCGTTGAGGCTGGCTTCAGGAGGACAGGGAAAACGACAAGTGTATTTGCTCCTGGCAGCCATCTTGGCCACGGGGATTTTGTAAGAGCAACATACTTATTAAATACATCAGCCATAAGTTGATGATTTTATGATAAAGTCAAAATTTTTTCTATCAGCTCATCTCTATGGAGTCATGTAATTTTGGAGTGGGAAGGGGGGTCTCAAAACTAATCTAGTCTCTGTAGCAATGAGAGGGATATGAAGCCAGGTGGCTCCACCAACTGGGAAGAAATATCTAAAACCTGGGTCTCAGTTTCACGAAATGTTTTCCTCATTCCACAGAAAGTCCTGTTTCCATGTAGTCTGGGGACTTCTGAGGAAAATTTTACAATCCCTGTTGGCTGCAAGAAAGTATAGAGGGCAGCCTCTCCTATGGCGAGCTCCCTACCTCCCATTTCCAAACCAAGCAATGGGTGGTGCTGAGGTCTTAGGTGCCGGATGGGAGAGGAATCGAGAGAGACGTTCACAGATCACGTGTCTCTGCCATAAACCTACATGGCAAAAAGGAAACCTTCTCTAGAGGATCATGGGATCCAGCAGCAGAAGGAACCTCCACAAGCATTTAATCCAATATTCCTGAAAGTGTGTTGTACCAGTTTCCCAAGATGTTTAAAGGTGTCACATGTCATGGTCCACTAAATTTGGAAATGGTGGCTTGAAGAACAATAACAGGTCTATTTGCATCAGGAATCTCAGAATCTTTAATAAGCTACCATTAGCACTGTGACACTCCAAGAAAGGGATGTAAACATTAGCCCTATTTATGGGGTTTTGTTGTTGTGTTTTTGTTTTTTATTTTTGTGAAGAACTCTTTTATGTTAAGGCTCCCAGAAACATCTCCCAGCATTTGTGTTCTGTGGAGCTTCAGGACACTCTGATTTTGTCTGATACCTTTGTTGACAGATGAGGAAATTGAAACAAAGTCATTATCAAGTTCATGGTTGAAGTAGGATTCAAGCCCAGGGCTTTTGAGCCTCTCCTTCAGAGTTCCAGAATTCAAATTAGGTAGGCTCAGCTGCCCACTTTAACTGCCATTATCTGAATGTTTCAGGGAAACAATGTTTTTAAAAAATATTTTCTTTGACCTCTTTGGGTCCGTGTTTCTATTCATCACTCTGTCACACAGAGACAAACAGCCACAGAATATCTAATAGAGCCCTCTGTCCAATAGACATAAAGGGAAAGAAAGGGACACTTAATTTCTATTCCCTCTGCACAAAAGTGCCCAATAGGAATGGCTGTACTGCGCAGGCTAGTAATCCTGGTTTTTGAAGTTTCCAAAATCCTGCACATAATTAACCTTGGAACACGTCCATAGGATCTATTAGCAGGTACATGTTTAGTGGGTGTGCCAAGATGCAGACTTTGGCAGTGTCTGAAGAGTTGTGATACTTTGGTTTGTTGGGGGAGAATCTGGCCCACGTGACCCAGAGGGGTGTGGGCCGTTGCCTGTCTTAGGTCTTGCCAGCCGCCCAAGAGTGTCCCGGAGCCAAGGTGCTATGCACACCTGCTGAGCGGACAACAAACATTGTGTCGTATCCTGGCCAACAATCAGGAACCTTCTTCCCCCATGGTACATTTTCCAGGTGATACATTTTGTGGACATGAGCTCTGTTAGATTTTCTTAATGACGACAGTGGCCGCCATTATTGCTTAGCTATCCATCACCATACTAAGCATTTAACGTATGTTTTATCTCATTTATTCTCACAGCAATCATCACTAAATCCTAGTTACCTGACCTTGAATAACATGTTTATTCCCTCTGTGGTTCAGTTTTCTCTGGGGGGAGGAGGGGAGGGTTTAGGAAGTTTAAGTACTATAAGGTATCATTGAATGAGCATCTATCTCACACCTGGCATATACTAGGCAATTAATAAATAGTTGCGTATTGGGGCAGAAGTTATGCTATATAGGTTATTATAAAATTCCACTTCCCTCTTGCCCCACCTCTAGCCAAGGCAATTAGGCCAGAGTAATATTTTCGACAGTCATATGTTTTGGTAAAGAGGCCGTGGACCACATTAGCCTGCTAAATCCAGAATGACTCTCCAGGGCAGCTTCTTATCAGGATGAAATGGAATTTGATTCTCCGTACACGTGAAGACTCAGGTAATTTGAGTCTGATGTTTAATCCAGTATGAACGTCCTTTGTATGAAATCTCTGCCATCACCACTTCAGGAAAATTAATATTTATATCAAACATCTTCTGTAATGAGAGAGGAACCTCTGACCACCAATATTCTAGCTCAGATTTTAGATTCGCATGCTCTCATAGTCAGGTTTCTGAATAATTTATTGGTCCAATTGGAGAAATAAAGTAGATGAACTATTTCAAAGGAGACATTGAATCAAAGCGGATCACTAATTCTTCCCTCTTGGTTCAGGAAAATAAAAGAAGATGATTCTGAAATCAAACACACCTCACAGATAATTTTGACTATTAGTTATGTTTGCAAAGCTCCTTATAAGACAAACCATGAAAAGTAGGTGACATAATGTGATTGTATTTTGAGACCAGGTATTTAGATTCGAGAGGAAAGGTAGCAGTTCACTGGGATAAGTGGTTTTCTCTTGCAGAATAGTTTCTACCTTTTGTTTGTGTTCTTCCCTTTTCTGTCCTACCACCCTGCCCACCATTTTCTTTCCATCTAACTAACGTTTACCCTTTAAGACTAAGATCAGATGTCACCTCTTCTAGGAAGCCTTCTCTGACCTCCAGTTGGGCCAAGGGGCCTTTCACCATTTTCATACTGAGCCCTTTGCTTACCTGTATCTCATCCATGAGCACCTAATTCTGGAATAATTAATATGTGAGTGTGCTTGCCCCACTGAACTGCAGTCCCCTCGGGGTCTGAGCAAAGTGTCTTTTCTGTCTCTGTTTAGCAGACACAAAGGCTGGCACGTAGTAGGTCTTCGGTAAGTGTCTACTTGAACTACAACACATCCTGGGGCATTGGGTCTCACCACTGCCCTGCTGGGGGAAAGAGCCGAGGAGTCACGGGATGTCATAGGCCTGATGGAACTGTAGCTGCAGAGGCCCCCTGCATCCTAGCGCTTCCTCCTAGAAGAAAGGTGACAGGCACAATGGAGTCCTCACCTGCCTTTCTTGGCAAAGTTCCTAAATGTGGGCGTTGAGAGGATGTTAGTCTTTTCTCTCCAACAGGATTGTAGGCGGCATTCACATTTTTAAAGCATTTTTATACCCTTGGAGCCCCCAGGGTATCTATTTCAGTCATCGGCACATTGTAATAATACCTTACATGAGTTCGTATCCTAGTGTAGTCATTTATCATTTTACACGTCTGTCTCCTCTGCCATCCTGAGCATTTTTACATCACCACTGTTCAGCACGGTACTTGGCACTCAGCAGGCATGCTGCCAACAGGCTGTGAATGAATGAATGAATGAATGAATGAATTTGCATCACACCTGGTACACTGCGTAGTGTGTTCCCTTCAAATCTCACTTGGCTTCGTACAGCAACACTGTGAGGCTGCCAGGTCTAGAGTTAACGTCCCGTTTCATAGCAGAAATCGGCCGTCCCAAAGATGGGAGAATTTCTCATGATCTTGAAACTGATAAAGGGCAGAACCAGGACTTACACCCAGGCCTTCAGATGCTTGAGCCATAGGCTCATTTCTCTAACTCATAGCTCCCTCCACTGTTTAAAGCAGACTAGATGTGTAGTATTTCATAATTGAAGGGATGATGGGACCTGCTAAAATACTTTTCCCAGGACAGAAAGAGTAATCATAGTAACAATTACAACTACTATTTATGGAGTCCTTAAGATGGGCACTCAGCTACCCCAAGGTAGCTACTGTTGGTATTTTCATTTCTCACAAGAGGAAACTGAGGCACAGAATGTGTATGTTTCTTGAGTGTGGGCGCAGAGCTAGTTCATAGCAGGGGCACAATTTAAACCAAGGCAGTTAGAGTTTAAAGCCCAAACTCTTAACCACTCTGCCATACTGCCTCCCCTGAAAGACCAGTTTTCTTCTAAATTGTCATTGTGTCCTAACAAGTCAACGCCTTGTGAGCAGTTTTGACCTTGGGCAAATGATCTAACTTATCTGGGCCTCTGCTTCCTGATTTGTAAAATGAAGAAATTAATATCTACCTTTTGGAATTGCGGTGAGAATAAAATGGTAATATACAAAGAATGTGCTTTGTAAGCTGGAAAGCATTATACAAATGGAAGTTATTATTGCCCAGTGGAAAAAAGCAACAAGCTACTGTAATAATAATTCGATTGAACAAGCATTTATCGAGTTCATACTGTGGGCAAATCATGATCAAAATAAGAGAAATACTTCTACTCATCCCTGAACATAATGCTATTAAATTTCTAGGGAGAGACTCTACTTTCCCTGCTTCTTTTTGTTACAAACCTGCCGGTGAAATGATCTAACAAGAAAGAAAACAAAACTAGGTAAAGCAATCTTGTTTAAAATTGTGCCAGCGTTTACAGTGTTGTTTATGATTTTCTGTTTTCAATAATACACTATCCCGCTTAAAAGCTTTGCCTACCATTATTGCAATTTCAGACATCATGTGGCCCCCTTGGAGAGCGTACATATGTAAACTGTCCTTTACTCAGTGGAATAAACAAATGGGATAAACTAAAAACATGTTAGAATGTTGCAGAGAAGAACCAGAGAGGCACTGGGATGTCAGGATTGGAAGTCAGACAGCCTGGCTAGGTCTGATTCCTCCTTTGGTTCCATCCTGGCTCTGTGGCCTTGAGTGACACACTTAACACTGGCTGAGCTTCCATTTCTTCACCAGCAAAACGCAGCAGTTGAAACTTTATAAAAACAGTTCATAAAAATTTTTGCACTGTGTAAATCTGAGTTCTTGTTTCATGTTGAATTTCCGAGAATATTTAGCCTCTTTTTGAAAATATTTGCATGACAGTTGGGACCAGGCATTTTAAAGGCACGAAGTCAATGTCCAGTTAAATTTATATACGGTAACAGTACAACGGCTAACAACTAACACGTATTAAGCACCTATTGTGTAACTGACATATGCTGAAGGTTTTACCTGTACTGTTTAATATAACGTTCGTAGTTCTTAATCTGAAATTTCAGCAGTCGGAAATAATACATGTAAATTAAATCGTCTTTAGAAAAATGGAAAACCCACATAAATGATAAGTCAACACAAGAGATAACTAGAGAAAAATACCCAGTTTTCCTTCATAATTACCTTGAATTAAAATCTGCCAGTTATTGGATGGCTGGCAAGAGAAATGAAATCCCTGTTCTCAAGGAGCTCACCATTCAGCTCAGAGTGTGATGAGAGCTGATTAACACCCATAAAGTGTTTGAGGGGCTCCGGAGAAATAATTAGTTCTGCCCAGGGATCATAGAAAGTATTCACAAAAAGGTAGGTGTTTCTCCTGCCACTTGGAGGTTGAATAGGATTTCTCCTTGAAGTTTGTGGCTGCAGGCTGTTTTCACTTTTGTTAAATCCAGCAGAAACCCCATATAAGCCCATAGGTGTTGGATACCAGATCCATTGAGGACCAAATCGGAACCTTCCTCCCAAAACATACTTCAGCAGAACAAAAACATTCACCATTCTCGTATAAGGAGGATGGGAGTCCTGCCTTTAGGTGTATGGCAAGTTTTCCCCTTTGAGTATATCCAGAGACTCTTTAAATTAAGACTTAGCCTCTAGCCTGCAGAGCTGGAAACTATTCTGAAAGCTTCCATAGCCTTAAACGATTCTTTTCATCCCTTTTGCAAAACCAGTGTTTGTGACACATAACAGATGGTATGAAATTGAAGCTTGACCAGTTGATTTCCCTTATAAACCAAGTGCGGAGAAGGGTGTAGGGAGCTGCAGAGTGGAAAATGTAATGCCGGTGACTTGTAGGAGGGGGTGTGTGGTAAGACCCCCGGTGCCAAGGAGGGAGTTACGAAGCATCCCCTTCATCCGTTCCCTGCATCCTGCAGTGGAGCGTCCAGCTCCAGAGCTCAGAGGAGGCCGCGATGACGAGAACAGAAGTGGAGGGGTGCTTGCGTTGATGTTTTGTGTTCCCTCTCAGAGCAGCTGCTCCGCTGGTCAGGTCCGGAGCTTCATGGCATGCTCCTGAGTGTAGTGACACCAGGTGCCGAATGGAGTGGCGAGGGAACTCTGTTCGGGCAGTTTATTTTTACAGGCTGAACTTTTCACCGTTAGCTCTATACTGAGAGGTTTGATCTCTGTGAGCAGTGCTGGTAAGTAGCCTGACTTGAGAAGCCAAGCAGGATCTGGACCGGGAACTGACCACGTTTTCATAGCGCATAGGAGGAGAAAATTTGGCTGGTCTGCGAATCACGTGGGGTTCAGCCGCCTCCCCACATTAGGCTTTGGGCTTTTTGAGGGAAAGACCACGGCTTAGGTGGATGTATGCTCCTGGACATAGTAGAGGGCCTGGCACATGCTAGGTGCTTTTGGAGTTGTTTGTGAAGGAGAGAATGAGTGGCTGGCCATCATCATTATGTTGAATTCAATCACTCTGGTTCATCTTAGAAAGACTATTCCTATTTTTTCTCCTCATTCACTGCTTAGAATATACTTCGGTTCACCCCTGCCTGTTTTCTATTTGCCTTTTCAAATCTTTATATCTCCCAAGTCTCTGGAACAACTCTCTGACAACTTTCAGTGATATCTTCCTGTCTGAGTTCTGTCACTCTCTTCGGCATCCATCCTTTGGAACCAGGACAGAATATAACCAGGTTCCAGTTTTTCATTGTTTCCTGGGTTTGGGTCTCATGGCTCCTTGAAAGCAGGGAGTAGGGCCCTATTTTTTTTGTACTCTACATGGGGGATTCTTGATCGGGGGAGGGGGAGTGGCAAAAGTCTGGAGCTAGAATTGGAAGATCCAAGTATGTGACCTGGTTCTGTCCCTTGACGTTTGTATGATCTTGGCCAAGCCACTTAACTTCTCTAAGTCTCAGTTTTCCCAGCTTTAAAATAGGAATAAACAGTGCTTGTCACAGTGGGGTCTTGAGGATTAAATGAGGTTGCATATGTTAAAATGTCTGGCATGAATTAAGTGTTGTTTTTGTTGTTGTTGTTATTTATCCCCAAAAGAGGTTAGCACTAGCTGGAAACTTCATCTCTTTTTACTCACTCTTTGTTGAGTGACTGAGGAAATGAACCATGGAGAGTGTTTTGCCTTCCAGGAGAGAGCCCTATAACTCATTTATAAATGCTGGCATTTTGGAGTAGAGAGAAAAAAAAAATGGATTTCGTTTCTTTGAAGTGGATGGTGCCTTGCATTTGCATCACAAGAAGAAGCAGAGAGAATTTTCCATTCAGTTTTCTTTTTCTTCTTTAACTCCTGTAACTTGTATTTCTTGGGTCATATTTGCCTGGGAATAAAAAATAGGGTCACCAAATA
Source organism: Balaenoptera ricei (assembly GCF_028023285.1). Classification (NCBI taxonomy): domain Eukaryota; kingdom Metazoa; phylum Chordata; class Mammalia; order Artiodactyla; family Balaenopteridae; genus Balaenoptera; species Balaenoptera ricei. Next base: position 75,257,274 of record NC_082640.1, read on the forward strand.
GTTTTTGTTCCCATCCATTCTGGAAAGAATTTTAATCCCTCCTCTTCCCAAATATCTTTTAAGTAATTTGGGAGTCTCGGGGCATATCTCTGACCCAGTCATCTTGGCTGCCTTCATGTTCCTTGTGGCTCTAAGTGGTGACACCTTCTGAATCTGCTGATGCTAAAAACAGCAGCTTAGTCGATATCCAAGGAAAGCATCATCCACTGCCAGAGATGCCCATGGGTGGCCAAGGGAATGGGGTTGCTGCTTCCTCTTGCATTGATAGCATTGATGCTACTTCTCATGCCCACAGAGAGCTGCCTCAAAGGCCCTGAGACCCTGTGTCCTGCCCGTTCAAGGTGCCATCAGTGGTGTAGCTCCTGCCAGTAACCTCACTTAGGTACCAGCTCCCTCTGCTGAGGTGCAGGCAGCCAGGATGCCCTTGTGCCCACAAGGTGCCACCCATCTTTTTTGGGAAATAGCTCTTTCGTGTTTCATTTTGTTTTTACTCACCCATGCAGTTGCGGCTGTTCTCCCACGAGGCACAGGACAGTTGGGGCGAGGGATGCTGTGTTCCGCTCAGAACCACCCCTCCCTCTGATCCTGGCCCATTCTCTTTGATTCAGAAAGATGCACTTTGATTCACTGTCTCCTTAGAATGCACCTTCTTCCTGGAGGCTCCTTGGTCCCACTGGCCCACATCCCACGCTGAATATCACGTCTCCTTCAGGCTTGCCTGAAACTTAGGGTGAGCCTAGTGGCTGGAGATGGGGATCCTGCCACAGCCCTGACCTTCGAAGTGTCCAGCTGCCCGGAGAACTCATGACCACCATCACCTGGGCCAAAAGGGCAGGAAGCAGACCCAGTTCGTCTCATGGATTGAAAGTTGGGTTGATAGCCTGGTTTGCTTCTGGCTTTTCAGGCCAGTTGCGTGACTTTAGGTGGTCCTGGCTTTCCCAGAAGCATGGATGACCTCATGATTTCAGGTGTCACCATTTGTTCTGTAATAGGTAGGCATATACACCAATGTGAGCTGTCTTGGGTTTGCCAAGGAGATGCCCCTTGCCTGAACCAGTTATTTCCCCTTCTCCAAAATATAGTTGTGACTATTCCTTTATTTCTAATACCACTTTTTGATGGAACGTCTTTTTTGCATGTCAGGGGTGGGGGCTGGTAAATGGAAGGAGTCTGAAGGAAGAACCCTTTTTCTCCCCTACCAGCAAGAAGCCGTATTTCTTCTAACAAGCTCTGTTCTTGGCAATTGTAGAGTTGTAGCCTGGAGAGCCTCATCCTTCCCCGCACCTCCTTGTGTGCCGCAGCCACAATATAACAGCAGCGTTTCCCCCCTGCAGGAGCTCAGGCAAGCACTGTCTCCTGGATGCGAGCCAGCCTCCTGTGCTGGCCAGTTGGCACTGCCCACCTGCTTGCAAGAAGCCGGCGTTCTGCTCTGTCCCCGGAGATGTCAGCCCGGCAATGCCTAGCTCCTTCCACCAGGAACCTCGGAATACAGATATTTCCCTTATAGAGGAGACCTGAGAGCTCCTGTTTCCCCGCCATGATGTCAGTGGTTGATAGGATCATGAGTTTGGATTTTGGGAGAGACTGGGGAGGGAAATGATATTTTATAGGTTGTCTCTCCATTCCAGCCCCAAATTGCTGGGAATATTCAGCCATAGCCTTCCTCCCCACTCTGCTCTTAAGCCAAGCAGCTCCTGACTTGTTCCGTTCTAAAACCAAAGTGAGCTGTTTGCTTTTGTTGTTGCCGTTACATCCTCTTGATTTTGCTCATCTCCAGCACCTGTTACATATTCTCCCTTTGGACCCTGTGGACACTCTGACGTGACTGTATCCTCTGCCTGTTGCTAAACCCAGGTCACTGTGGGAACTTAGACCCCGCCGGGCGTGTAACATCCTTCTCGCCCGTGGGTCTGGCATGCAGTTTCTCTTGTTGCTGACATATTTCTAGTTTTCTGCGGGAACAGTCACGGGAAAGGGTTTCCTGCCCTCTGGGACTACAGGAAGTATCATTCAGGAATTTGGGGCCAAGCTGCTTACCATGCACACATTTGGGATTTTTCTCCCTGCAACTGTGTCCATTCAGCAGTTTGTGCCATGTCCCCAGTGCCGGGTTCATTCAAGCTGGCCGGGTTTGGGGCAGGGACTCTAGATCTAGATGCACATGAGAATCTCCTGGGGGCTTTGAAATAATACTGATGCCTAAGCCCCATGTCAGACCAGTTAAATCAGACTCCCGGCGACTGGGAGTGTGGTAGGCTGGGCTTCAGGAATTTTTAAAGCTGCCCAGGTGCTTCTCATGTTCAGCCCATGTTGCAGTTCTTCAGTTTATAGGGTTTCTCTGACAGCTGGCTGACCTAGTGTGAGTGTGTATGTGGTTTTCCCTTCACAGTGATGGTCAGCTGACCGACCGTGGCAAAGTCCTCAGTTTTATTTTGTTTAGCTAGAAGCGATATATTTAACCTCATGTTACAGACCCTCTTGCCCGGCTCCCTACATTTCCAGCTGTGGTGAAAGATGTCCTACTTGGAGAACAGGAGTCATGCAGGTCCTCGATGGGCTGAGACCCTCAGTCTTACCCTCTTGAATGCAGTCCTCTAATGAGACCCTCAGTCTTACCCTCTTGAATGCAGTCCTCTAAAACAGTGGCTGAACCTTCATACTGAAAACATTATCATCCCGGAACTCCGATCAAGAAATAACATCCCTTTTTAAGTGTGACCTTGATTACAGCAAAGAACAAGAGCATCTCGGAAGAGTGACTGCCAAAGCCAGAACAAGATGGAATGGAATCACAAATGATGTTCTTAAGCTAATTGAACGTGTAAAAAATAGAAGAAATGTGAAAAATGAAACCCTCAGCCTGGCAGCCCGCTTTTAAAGTGTCCTGCAGAACCTGGCAGTCTGGGTTTCCCCACAGCATCGTAGCAAAGTCGCCCTTCTGAACCACTAGCAAGTCTCAAAAGAAGACACTGCTGTGCATAGCTACTTGGACATAGATTCGAACTTGATGCCAGCAAAGATGGGTACAGGTACCCTGTCTCAGTTTTCTCGGTTTAGGTGAAGGAATTGCAGAAGAGAGTGCACACTAAAAATAGGAAGCTGTTATTCAACCATTCTACAAGGGTAGAAAAGAGAATCTAATAAATTTGACCTTCAGTGAGCTGCTATTTTAACTCTAACAAGGCTTTGTGGGCTCGATAATATCATTAGCCTTGTTTGTTCCATAATATGTAAGAGCAGAAAGGGCCAGCCTTGAAGTTGTGAGTTTTTGCATCTTTTTCTCTCTCGTGATGTGTCTCTGCCTGTGTCCTCCCCACCCCCATCCCAGTATCTGTCTCTCTTATCACTTTTGCACATAAACTTAAAGATGAAAGATAGTGTTTCGAGGGAAGATAGGGAGATCTGGGTTAAAGAGGAAACAAAACGTTGGTAGGTATATGCACATAATAGGCACACAGTGTTCTAGGAACCAAGTTCCAAACATCATCGGTAACAGGAAATTTCTTTTAAGCAGTCATCTTATGAACTGATTACAGGTCACTCATGAATGGCTGCTCACAGGAACGTATGCCTGAGGCTACATTGCTAATGTGAAGTAAAGTGCAAGACATGAAAAACCTACACACACCTTCTTATCCATGGACAAATAATTCCAGAATATTTTGCTTAACACACACAATGAGCCTTGTGATAGAAATGTAAACAGAAGCTGGTTCTCAAATTTGAAAATAAGCAGAGGGAAGAGCATTGAATCTGGATTTGGTCCGACATGGGTGTATATCCCAGTTCTGCTGCTTACAAGCTGGGTTGCCTTGGACTTGGGACATGAACTCACTAGGACTCAGTGTCCACATTCAGTTGTATGGTTTGAAAGATCTACTGTATTCAGAGTACCTGACCGTTATTAGGGGCTCCGTAATTAGTTTTACGATTAGGTATGGCTTTTGCTGATACGTTGGTTTTCAGCCAGATCTATTAAGTAAAAAAAAAGTCAACGCTTTCAGAAAATTAAGAAGAATCTTCCCAAGACATTATGGGTTAAGTTTTCAGTCAACTTTATAGAAAGGAGGGCTTGCTTGAAGACTTAGCAGGTTTTATGACAGAGGAGATTTGCCTGCTCCCTGAACTGGTAGACAATGCAAAGATCAACAATGAACTTTGTAAAAGCTCTGCTTTTGAAAACCATTTTCTTGCTAATAACTGCAATGCTAGTCACCAGTATCAGGTTCTCATGTCTTTTCTATTCAAGGGCAAATATTAAAGCCCTTCCTTACCTGCAGGATCTTTGAAGAGATAAAAGAGTGATAAGAGAGGGGTCTTGGGTTACAGATGCTAATGTATAATAATTGCATAAAAAAGTGAGATAAAAAAATTCCTTGTCTTGAGACCTAAAAGTTTTCTTGGACTACAAAGTAAGCACTCACCAAGGAACTAAAAATAAAGCAGATAAGTCACTGGAGATCTTCCAAGAACCCCTCTTGGTAAGAACATAATAGAATCTGGCCACTGTGTCCACGTAGGGAAGTCAGCCTCGGGGTGTCAGCCTCTCATCATTAGGGTCCACTGTGGACTAAGGCACTGGTAATCTCCCCTCCAAGTGCTGTAGGCCCTCTACCCCATTCTACAAAATGCCCACACTGAGACCAACCAGATTTAGTTGAGGGGGAGGGAGGGGGGATTACAAGAGCTAAATGGCACAACTGCACCATTTTTAAGTTTTAACAGCCATTATGTCCAAATCCTTCATTTTTAGAGACAAGGAGGTCCAGGAAGATGAAACCACTTTCCTGAGACCACACCGCTGGTTATTAATTACTCCATCAGTTTAGTGCCTTTTAGACCCAGCTTGAATTAACCAGAAGTTGAACTGAAACTGACAGCACTTTTCTGTCACAGTGGTGGTCTATGTAGCTTACCATCATACCATAGAGATTATGAAATGCTTGTTCTCTACAAGTTGAGGCCCACAAGATTGGCTTATTCATTTTTACCTAATGAGTATAACTCACTTTCCTATACAATACCAACGCTTGCTTGCTTTTTTTTTGAAGTATAGTTGATTTACAATATTAGTTTCAGGTGTACAACATAGTGATTCAGTATTTTTATAGACGATACACCATTTAAAGTTATTATAAAATATTGGCTATATTCCCTTTCTGTCCTTGTTGATTATTTATTTTATACATACTAGTTAGTACTTCTTAACCCCCTCCCGTACCTGGCCCCTCCTCGCTTCCCTCTCCCCACTAGTAACCATTGGTTTGTTCTCTATATCTATGAGTCTGTTTCTGTTTTGTTAAATTCATTCACTTTATTTTTTAGATTCCACATATAAGTGATAACATACAGTATTTGTCTTTCTCTGTCTGACCTTTAACTTAGCATAATACCCTCTAGGTCCATTCATGTTGTTGCAAGCTGCAAATTTCAGTCTTTTTTCTGGCTGAGTAGTATTCCATTGTATATATACACCACATCTTCTTCATTCATTCATCTGTTGATGGACGCTTAGGTTGTGTCCATGTCTTGGCTATTATAAATAATGCTGCTGTGAACATTGGGGTGCATTTTTTGAATTAGTGATTTTGTTTTCTTCAGATGTATACCCAGGAGTGGAATTGCTGGATCATATGGTAGCTCTATTTTTAGTTTTTTGTGGAACCTCCATACTGTTTTCCTCAGTGGCTGCACCAATTTACATTCCCACCAACAGTGTACTAGGGTTCCCTTTTCTCCACACTCTCATCATTTGTTATTTGTGGTCTTTCTGACGATGGCCATTCTGACAGGTGTGGGGTGATATCTCACTGTGGTTTTGATGTGCATTTCCCTGATGATTAGTGATGTTGATCATCTTTTCATGTATCTGTTGGCCATCTGTGTATCTTTGGAAAAAAATGTCTCTTCAGGTCTTCTGCCCATTTCTTAATTGGGTTGTTTGTTTTTTTGATGTTGAGTTGTATGAGCTGTTTATTTTGGATATTAATCCCTTATCAAATACCATTTCTCTCTTGTAGGCCTTCTGTCACATAGGAGGAAAAAAGTTAGTGCAATTTCTCTTATTCAGTAATCTTTGCTTGTAGGTTTTGTTTTGTTTTGCTATGTTTCCATTTATTAAGGTACTATTTCTATATAATAAAACTCACCAACTTGAAGTGTACGGTTTGATGAATTTCTGTAATTGTGTGTACTTAATATAACCTCCACCAGAATCAATATGTAGAACAGTTCTCGTACCCTAAAACAGCTCCCTTGGGCCCATTTGCTCTCAAGTCCCTCTCCCCACCCCTGGCCTCTGGCAACCACAGATCTGCTTTCTGTCACTGTGGTTTTGCTTTTTTCTAGAACTTCATATAAATGAAGTCATATATATATAGTCTTTGTGTTCAACTTCTTTCTCTTAGCATAATGTTTCTGAGATTCATCCATGTCATTGTGTGTATTAACATTTCATTTCTTTTGATTGCTGGAATGGTATTCTATATTGTATAGGATATAGGATATACAGTTTGTTTATCTGTTCACAAATTGATGGCTATTTGGGTTGCTTCCACTTGGGGGCTATGAGGAATAATCTTTGCTGACAGTTTTATTCTTGATCTCTCCTAGTCACCTAATACCTTGAACCAGTTTTCATTTTTATGATCCTAGACAATTTGCCATTACTATCACAGTGAAACATTTTCAAAAAATGTTGATGGGGTGGCGGTGTCGGCCTCTGATCCTCCCATCTGTGACTTTGGAAGTGATCTTCTACTCATCTTGAAGTAGCAGTGCCAAGGCCCAAAGTTGACGTGATGGCCTATTTAGTGTGCTATAATGTAATTTACCGTCATGACAGGCCTTCGGGGACATGACAGAGTGCAACAAAATGCAGTATCCAATATTTATAGTAGATAGAGTTGAGTGGTTTTTTATCTTGCCTGGTAGAAAAGTGCACCCATTCTGTTTTTCACCCATCCTAAGTGCTCGGGGAGGGAGAAGAGAGAAGACCAGTGGGCAATACCATCCCAGGCTAGTGCAGCCGACTTGGAACAACCTGGGATGAGTTAGCACTTAGACCTAACAGGAGAGACTCTTCTGAAAAATATGCTGTCCCCCTGTTATAATTCACACTAATGAGCAGGGAACAAAAGGTTGTGAAGGAGAGTGGTGACTGATGGCTGATACGGCCGCCCCGTGCTGCAGCTGGCGCGGCTCCCGCTGGCGAAAAGCATAATATATTATTGCTCTAGGTCGCAGAGTGGTAAATGAACACTTACGTCCGCTATGGCAACTGGATTGATTATCGCAGCTACCTCAGGACCAGCCTGGTCCCGGCGTTACAAGTGAGCACGTGCGTCCCTGCCGGGCTTCAGTCAGAAGAGCGCCTCAAAGGCAGTTTGTACAAACTGAAATCTCTGATGACTGCAAATCCCTCCTTTCTAGCCCCCATGTCCAGCGGGGAATTGGGGTCAAGCTGGCCCAGATGGTTGGACCCCTCAGACTAGAGAGGCAGGGCTGCCCTGTCCAAAGAGCGGCTGGTTCATTGTGAGGGTAGGGTCGCTGTTTGTTGGATACAATCAAATAAATGAAATGAATGAATCCAAGAAAAGAATGCCAAGTCAAGGGCGAGGTGGGAAGGGAGGAGGGTGGGGAGGCCAAGGATGGTTATCAGCTGCTGGGATGCCTAGGCAGGAAGTCCAGGAGAAGGAAAGAAGGAAAGCAGGATGTAGCAAGTGGAAACAGACACACTTGATTTCGCCATTGCCAGTGACTGGACTTTTACATGTTGCTGGGAGCATGTCGCATGAATAAGCTTGGTTTGTTTAATAATCAGGGAATGGGCCAGTTCCTTTTCTTTGAATCTACAGATACTGTTTGGAATTTACACATAAATCTCCAATTTTTCCAACAGTAAAGGAAAGGGAGCAATGCATGCCCCCATTGGCAGGTCTAGTTAGAGTTGTAATAATGTTCTAGATTATTTTTCCCAATATTTTATTTAAAATGTTGAAATGAATTATTCTCTCTTCTGGTTTGTGTAAATTGATCTAAATAGGTACCATTGAGGAAGGAGGGTGGGTAGCATTAGGGATGCATTAACTTTCTGTTTTGAATGGCAGAAGATTTACCCTTTGGAATTTAAATACGAAGGTATTTTAATTCTTTGCACATGACCTCTAAGCTAGACCATCCACAATGGCAACTAAAGTGGCAACCACCTTCTCTAGGACCATGTTTGAACCCAGCATCTGATCTTCCATTGTAGGAGCCTAATGGCATGGTAATAATAATCTTTATTAATTATAGGAAATGACATGATGTAGGGAAGTTTGACAAGTATTTCTCAAATTTTTCTTCATTATTGCCTCCCAAGGAGTCTTTTTAGAGGTTGTTTTTCCTAATTGCCTTCCTCATGGAATTTTAATACCACGGATACACAGTATCCTTTCTTTATGTGTTGTATGTATATCTGTGTTGAATACATTGAAAAGTTAGATTATCTTTGCCCCCAAGAACCAATTTTCAACTCTTCTGAAAACGCATGAGTTAGAACAACCTGGGTTTAAATTCCACTTCTGCCAGTTCTGTTTCTCTAAGCCTCACCTTCTTCTTCCTCACCAGCAATGGAGATATTAGTGTCCACTTAATTGCGGTTCTTGGCACATAAGCAGTCAAGAAATGTTATTTATCGTCACTGTTATTGTTATTTATGCTCATATATGTTTTCATATATAGTATCTTCATTGATCCTGATTGTAAACTTCTGAGGTATGTGGGTTTATGTCACTTAAGTACAGATATCATCTCTACTTTACTGATAATAACACAGATGGTCAGAGCAGTTTGGTGATTAGCTCAAGGTCATGCAGAGAGCACTGTTGGTTCGGGCTGAGACTTGAGCCTAGATGTCATAGTTCAAAACTCTCTGGTTCAGGAATCTCTCTGCTGCCCCTTGCTGCCTGTGGTGCTACCAGAATCGATTGTGTTATGAAGACCCAAGTTGGAGTTCGGGGAACTGGAGGAATCACCCACGAGAATAGGCTCTAATGACCAATCGTATATTTTTCTGCCCCTATTATGTAAAAAGTGGAATTATCAAGGCTTTGAACCAACTGGTCACACCCAGTTTCAGGAAATCTATGATAAGCTTTTCCTGTGCTGCTTGGTAACTCATGGGTTTAATGAGGCAGGGTTTCCTCAAGCTTGGAAGAACTTGGCTCTCCAACTGGTTGAGTGTGAGTCCTTTCTCCCCAAGATAAAAGCTTTATGAAACGCACAGTAAGAATCGCTCAGAGAGGACATAGTCTTGAGCATCTCCTGTGTTCAGGCTTGGTGCTGACCATCTAGAAGTATTCAGAGAATGCCTACGCTGGGCCTGGTGCTCTTCTGAGCTCAGCGAAAGGCTTTGTAGCAGAAGGGGACAGTCAGTTCTGGTGTCAGATCTTGGATTCTCCTCCCAGCTTGGCCACCCGCCAGTGGTGTGCCCCAGTTTCCATATCCGTAGTCCAACATAAAGCACTCCATACTGTGCCTGGCACACTGTAGTGGGTAAATGCTTACAATTATAATCAGATTAAAAATGAACGGCATACACCCCTCCCATCACAGAACATGAGATCTACCGCTCCTTTTATCTAATAATCATGCCCTATCTCAACCCAGTGCTTTCTATTTGTTTTTTGTGTTTTAAATATTTATTTATTTATTTGGCTGCATCGGGTCTTAGTTGCAGCATGCAGGATCTTTCACTGTGGTACACGGGCTTCTCTAGTTGTGGCGCGTGGGCTCCGTAGTTGCAATGCGCAGGCTCTAGAGCGCGCGGGCTCAGTAGTTGCAGCGTGCAGGCTTAGTTGCCCCACGGCATGTGGGATCTTAGTTCCCCAACCAGGGATCGAACCTGCATCTCCTGCGTTGGAAGGCGGATTCTTAACCACTGGACCACCAGGGAAGTCCCTCTATTTGTTGAAGTGGTGTTACTTGAGTGGTTTCAGAAACAGAGTCCTTGGCATCTGGAGATTTCTACCATCTTCTCCTGCCCCATCAAAATCCCTGTCTTCCATGTGTATGCATATGGCTGATTCGCTTTGTTGTGCAACAGAAACTAACACGGTATTGTGAAGCAATTATACTCCAATAAAGATCTATTAAAAAAAAAAAATCCCTGTCTTCTACATTTCACCAGTATCAACTGCTCATTTTTATACCTAGCTAAGGAGATATTTAATTCCCTGCACTAGAAAAAGAGGATGTAATGAAGACAAGGGCTGGTTGCTTGACCGCTGCTACCACTTGGTCGAGGGCAGAGCGGTCCATATTGGTTCCTGCACACAGTTGCTTTCAGGGCTGGATAGAGCAACCGTGATCTGCATTTGAGACGCTAGATGGTAGTGAGAGTGATGGGGAGGACGCTGAGGCAAACGTTCTCACTTCTGAAGCTGCAGAGGCTGAAGGCCTGGAAGGTGTGTAAGGATGCCTTCTGCTTCTACATCCAGGCTGTTTCTGGAAACATACCTCTGTGCTGCTCATCACAGCAGTTCTCTCCAGACAAGCCCTTCCACAGGTTGCCTAGCACCAGGTTACACTGAGAACGGGGTGAGAGTAGCCTCGTTTGTTCCAGCTAAGAGAGGGCTATTAGGAGCAGCCAGAAGGAAAACCGTAAGGAGCAAGGCAAGTGACGTTGCTCCCCAAGATGGGCTTCCTCCAGGGCCATAGATCCCACAGGGACATCTGTTAGGCTTGAATCTGGCATAGTTGTCTTTCTGCTGGAACTTTGCATGGAGACTCTGATGACTTCTCTCATGTATGGACTTCCTGCTGGTTGTGTTAATCCTGGTGAACCCTGAGGCTAGGTCACTGCAGGGCAGGCCAGTGGGGAAAGCCCTGGAGATGATCCAGAAACTTCAGCTGGTGATGAACTCAACATCAAGCTCAGTTTACCCAAAGAGATGTGGGTTCAGACTCACTTTGCAACCATCATCTTCCATTCACAGCAAACAAGAATGTTCTCCGGAAGGTCAAAGTGGAATATCCTTGGGGAAGAAGACATACCTTAGGAATGACCTGCCTGGTCTCACAGGCTGGCATTTTGCTGGTCATTTGTATAGTATCCAGCTGGTGAAGGTCACCTCCTCCAAGGCAGTGAGGGATTAAGCTACCAGTTTGAGTCGGACGTTTTATTTATCTGTACTGGTAGCTTTATGTGTGCTGTGTTTTCTCTGTTTGGGCCTGAAGGCTGGTTGAGCAAAAGGCGGGAAACATAAATAAGTAATAGACAGAGAGGGCTGTCCATTTATAGACTTTCAAAGATGACCTGGTTTTCTGTTCCAGTGCAGGCATTAGTGTTGCATTAGAGTAATATGCGTCCGTAGATGTTTTTGCCGGTGCATTTGGTGGTGATGATCAGGAGAGACATATTCATGTTCTATTTTTACACTAAAAATTAAGAAACCTCAGGCCACACCGGAGGCCCTTGTTGGCAGGGTGGGCACCAGGAGCCTGAAGAGACCATTTTTCCTTGGATTGTGTGGGATCGTTGTGTTCCTTTCTGCTCTTCTCCAGTTTCTGGTTATTATTAAACAACCCTTTGTGAGGGAGTATCTCTGGCTTTCCTCCCAGCGAGGAGATGTCTACACAAAGCCAGAATATCCAGCCAATGGCAGGCAAACGGGTTATTTGGTGGAGTGCAGGAACAAATAACTGGTTGACAAGCCAGTTCTTCACTTTTTGCTGGCTTCCCTTGGCATGGAAACAGCCTTCTGTAGTACACGGTGTCAATGCTTATGCGGGTCCCTCTATCCATTCATTCAGAAAATATTTCCTGAGGGCTCACTGTGGGACTCATTATTTCTAAAATGGGGATAATAATAGTACCTGCTGCATAGAATTATGTGGATACAATGAGTTAATATGGGAAAAGGGTTTAGAACAGTGCCTGGCACACAGTTAGAACTTAGTCAATAGGAGCTTGGCTGGGAAGTTGGAGTTTTATTTTATAGGCAAGGAAGAGGCAGTGAAGCCAGTGGTCTAGGCGGGTGTGGACTTCCAAAAGGTGGTTCCTGTGGCAAAGGTGGGGGACCATCTTCATGGGGCAGAGCCTGGAGGCAGAGAGACAGTCACATAACTCTTGTCCAATCTCCGATAGCTTTCACTTGCCTTTCTGGGGGTGGCCTAGAGCAGTGGTTCTCAAAGTTTGGTCCCTGCACCTTGAGCGTCAGCGTCACCTAGGAACTGTTTAGAAATGCAGAGTCCCGGGCCCTGTTCTGCAGCTACTGAATCAGAGGCTCAAGAGTTTTGGCCCAGCAGCCTATGTTTTAGCAACCCCTCCAGGCGACTCTGACCCTTGCTAAAGTATGAAAACATTGGTCTTTCGAGGGCAAGTAGAAAAGAGAGCTTTAGAAAATCTTCCTTCCCTCGCTTGCCCCTCCCCACACATACACATACGATGCCACTGGGCCAGCACGAAGCAGGTGCACAAGCTTTGGGGAGGCTCTCTCCACGTTGCCAGGCAGGCCAGTCTCCTTCTTAGCTGGTCACACAGAAGCGGGAGCCCTGTTAACACAGAGCAAGGCCACCCAGGAGCACAGCAAAACCAAACCTCCAGTCTCCAGCTGGCTCGCTGCCAGGAGGGCACTGTGACCCACCCGTGTTGATTCATGGTGTGTGTAGCTGGAGTGGGGCTCTGCTAAGTGGGTATTTCTTCACCAGGAAGACTGTCAGCTCCAAGATCCCAGTGTGCTTCTCATCATGTTGAGAAATGAGGGAGCCCAGGTGCCCTGGGCCCTTTCAGAGCAGATGCTGCCTCTGGCTCCTGGAAGTCTGTGTACACGCACCCAAAGACATCGCGTGGCCAACAGAGTGGATCACACCGAGGCTTCTGCTTTTTCCCATATGAAAAGCTTGTGGCCAGGCTGCTTTTTATTACTGGTGTGCAGCTCCTGTGGGACCAAGTACCACAGTGTAGATAATTTTAGAACACTTATCTAGAGCTTCTGAATTCATTCATTTATTCATTAGTACAAATTTGTATACACAAGCATAATGGGAAATAGGAATAAGATATCCTCCCGCCTCACTCCCATCATTTTCTAAGGAGCATATGCCATCCAGGAGGAGATGTAAGTCATTCATACAAAGGCCGGCAGTTCAGAACAGGGTGCTGTGTGCCCACAGGAAGGTACCAACACTGTATGGTATGAGATCAAAGGGGCTGCACCAAAGATGACCGGGGGAAGGTGTGGGGGGAGGAGGTGGCGTTTGATCTGGGCCTTGAAGGGTGGGCAGAATTTCAAGAGGCAAAGAGAAGGCATCTCAAGTAAAGGGACCTGCAGAGCACAGGACTAGAAAGGGCACTAGCTCGAGAGAAGAGTGAGTATTCCTCACTCAGTTTGCCCAGAACATAGGCTACGAGTAGACTAGTGGAGGAAGAGGAGGCTTGAAGGATAGACTGGAAGTTAAATAGCAGGCCCAGGAGTTTGGACCTGATTCCATATGCAGGGGGGCCTGTGGAGAGTTTAGGTTAGGAGATTGATGTGATCATCATGGCGCTGGAGGACGATTGAGCTGATGATGAAATTTGGATGGGGAGGACTCGAGGCCTCCGGTGAGTGACTTGCTCAGAGTCCTAACCCAAGGAAGCTAGAACTAGGTATTCTGTGTCCACAAGTTCATGACCCTGGGAGACAACCTGGAAGCTCTAGAAGGAAGAGTGAGCTTTTAAAGTAAAGGTTGCCTGATGTTGAAAGCCACCCAAACTCTCCAGGGCTTGGGAGGCAAGAGAGAAGGGCCACTGAGTGATGTCAGCTGCTCTTCTGGTCACTTGTCAGAGAGAGAGTTCATCCCTCTATAGAGGAACACCAGAGGTCCTCAGTATCTCATGTCAGCCAAGCCCAGAGCATCTCAACAATGGCAGGGAGCCCTGGCACGGGGGCCATGGGCTTGGTCCTGACTCAGAAGAGTCGGAACCACCTACTGAGTCATTTGCAGGAGCTGTGCTTTCCTGGGAGGCTTCCCAATTAGGTCCCCTTCCGCCAAATGGCTGATAGCCTGCGAGATCTGAAGCCGCACGTTTGCCATGCCATGGCTTCAGGCAAACACAAGTTGCATCTCTTGAGCTGTTGCATGGAAATTGTTTCCTTGCTCTGCACAGAGAAACTTGGCACTTGGCAGTGACAGATAAACAGATGAAACTTTTTTACTTACTTACTCACCTGTTCGTTATTTGTTCTTAAGGTGGTCTCAGTTTCCCCAACTATGAATGAACAACTCCTTATGAACAGTTGTGACTTTGGAAAGAACTGATGGTTCCTAATGCTTTCTCTTTAGGAAGGTCCAGAATGCCCCACATTTTACAAAGATCTGCCTTTCCCTGCATGCCACTTGCCTAAGGCTCCTGGCTGGAATGGAATTGGGCCCAAGTCTGCTCATGGCACCTCCGTTTCTTACATCTTTATTTACTGCCTCTCAAGCAACTCTGCCTTCTCAGGTTTCTCCGATTACCCCTTAGTTAGTAACCTTGGAAATTTCAAATACCATGGAATCTTTGCACTCAGAGGGCCACCATGGCTTGTTTTTCAGGGTGAATTCAAAGATTCTGGTACTGCTGTCTTATTCCAAATACAAGTTGCCCCTCCACCATTGGATCTTTGTTTTTTGGAAAACATCTCTTGATTCAGTATTATTCCACAGATTGCTTTTAGGATTCAGGATTAGAATGGGTCCCATGGGTAAATTCCAGACCCTAATTGCCAGCAGGTATTAAGCTGGAGTGCCAAGCCAATACAGTGGGCTTAACATTGCACTGACGTTGATCAGATGAATATTCAGCTGGAGATCTCAGCCAGCTGTTCGAGGTCTAAGCTGTTACCATCATAAGGCAGAAGGGCTTGGGGAGACGGCTGAGAGATTTCCCTTCTTTTCCTGCCCTTCCATTTGGTGGCCTGGGACCCCTAGGGAGTTCTCCTGTAGGACTCTCTCTCTCTCTCTCTCTCCCCCTGCAGGGAGAGGCAGGCAGTTTTGGCCCAGTGCTAGATCCCCGGGAGCCTGAAGTCCTGGCATCAGGAGCACAGCTCTTGCTACCGGTGCCTGTTTTCTGGAGGCAAAGTAAGGCCACTTGATGCAAAGAAAGGAGAATTGAATGTCGGAGACTTGAAAGACTCCAGGAGCCTGGGAGGTTGGCAGAGCGAGACCTCAGCCAGCTGGATCCAGGCGTCTCCTCTCCCTAGCTCTCCCCCCTGCAGCTGTGAGCCGGGGTTTTGCCTGCCCAGGGAGCAGAGGTGTGAGTTAGGAAAAGCGCTTGAGCAGGGAGGGGTTGACTTTGGGTTGTCCCCTCCCTTCTGGAAGGAGGGCTCTCTGCCTCTGGCTAGTGGGCAACCCACCTCCCAAGGCCTCCTCCCTGGTTAGGCCTGGCTGGCCCCCCCTCGCAGGCCTGAACCCTTTCAGCAGCTGCAGTCAGATACACCCTGCACTCTGCCAGGTGGAGTTCTCTCACGGCGGGGAGTTCCTCCTCAGGCCCTCCACCTGTCTCCCTGGCATGTGGATTTTATCCCCCTGTCCTTTAAAATGTATGTGTATGGGGTGCGTCCCTCTCACATCACTGTAAAGGGAGAGAGAACACCTGTGTTCTTTTACCGTCAAGAAACAGACCGCTTTCTGCTTTTCAGGGGCCAGTTGCCCATGTGACTGGCAGCCTTAAGGAGGACGCTGGGAGACCCGCTTCGGTCCGTGTGAGGCCATTTCATTTCAGTATTTACATCTGGTTGTGTTCCAGCAGTGTCAGCCGCTGGGCTAGGCCCTGGGACCCAGAGAGGAGTGCGTCCCCCTCTCTCCCCGCGGGTCACCCAGTCTCTGCAGGCTCACGGGGGAACAGGTGAGGACAGTCACCCAGGCTAAGTGTGGGACCCATCTCAACATGGCGGAGACGGGAAGCAATCTACCTCGGACGCTTCAAGGAAGGAATTTAGTCTGAGTTCTCTCCGTGAATTGGGCACCATTGACGACTAGGTATCTCATGCATGCCACAGTGGGGAAGGTGGGGCTCCTGTCCAGAAGTGCCTACAGCACGAGCTGGGGGCCGGACGCCGGCCCCTTGCTTCTGTAAGTGTCTTCTGTTACCACCCCAGGGCTTGCTCAGAGCGTTGTTGACGCTGTGCCGGCTCACTTGTGTATTGATCTTCTCTCCTGTGTTGGGAAGGGAAGGACCTGGTGCTCAAGGACCAAGACCATGTCTCATCTGAAGGGCTTCCCCACAACCCCACGTAGCAGGTGCTTGAGAAATGAGATCGCTCTGACTCTCCATGTGTATAGACCCGGGGAGTGGAGGAGGGAGGGTATGCAACTCCCTCCTGCTGTTCTGAAGTGACTGGAGAGGGCACCCCCCAGGGCCTTGCAGTATTTTATTAGCTGGCAAATAAGGAGGAGACTGATGTAGTGGGTCTCGCGTGCCTATTGAGCTTTTCAGTTTGTACGTGCTCTTCAGAATTCAGATATGCAGAGTGATGGGCTGGAGCCTTTCTGTCCAATATGGTAGCCACTGACCACATGTGACCTCTTAAATTTCAAGTAATTAAAATGAAATCAAATGAAGAAATTCTCCTCTCACACTCACCACATTTCAAGTGCTCGGGAGCCACAAGTTGACTCTTGGTTACAGTATCAGGCAGCACAGACTTAGGACATTTCTGTCATTGCAGAACTTTCAAATGGACGGCGCTGCAGACGCCAAGCTACGTTTCTTGATCCAAGGTATACACCGCACATCATATGCATCTGAGTTATTTGAAGGCAAAAGGGAAGAAGAGTTTATCAAAATACAAATTCCTGGGTTCCTCCCTAGTCTTCCTGAATCAGAATCTCTAGGGGGTGGGGGAACTGGGAATCTGTATTTTAATAAGCACCCCCAGATGGCTGTTATGCAAACTCACATTCCCACGCTCCAAGGGAAGCCAGAAGTTGAATGGCGAAGCTGGGCAACGTCCTGGTACAGCAATTCTGAGCACCTGAGATGTCTCACGGCACTTTGCACTCCAGCGTTAAGATTTCCCAGCCCGACGTTTCCCAGAGTACGTGACTGGAGCTTCCTGGCTGGCAGCTAAGGGTGCCATCTCAGTAAAATCCTGGCTCTGCTTCCACCAAGCAGTAAATAATGAAGAAAGAGGCTGTCCTAGCATTATCTCCCTCTCTCCTCTTGCAAAACCAGGAGGATGGAAATAACCTCGCTGTTCCCCTTGAGCATGTTTGAATCACAAGTAGTACCTTCTCTCTCAAATAAATTTATCGTCTACTGCCTTCATCCCAACAAAGACCAGCCGGTGATGAATACCAGACTTCAGAGCTTATTTGTCAAAGCTGCACACCTGTGAGGATTCCTGTGGAAGATAAATTTTGGTTTGGGGGAGCGGGGCCTGGAGGAGGAGGGACCCGGCCAGGAATAAATCTTAACATGTTGCCCCAGACGGTGAATGAGCGTTTGCCTCGCCAGGCTTGCCCTCCTGACAAGGTATGATAAATTACCCTCTTTGTTGACACCTCCATTGGGTTATTTATGGCTCATTAATTGAACCGAAAAGGGGCCTTGCAGACCCAGTGGGGGCACCTTACAACACTCCTCCAGTGGACCCGGCTCAGAGAAGAGCAAAGGAGAAATGAGCGGGAGGGACGTACTCACGTTTCTGCTCCTTGTCTGGAGATGCTCTTCGCCGAAGAATTCAAGATTTGTTTTAAAAAAAAAAAACTTTGGAAGCTCAGGTGAACCTCTCTGGGGATAGTTAGCTGGGTACCTCGTACCCAGCCTGTGCTGCTGTATGGCACCTTCTAGAGAAGAGGAAGCCTGTGCTGAGAGCTCTGTGTGTAATGGCCTGCCTTGCTCGAGGCTTGCCTAGGAAGACAGCACAGCACAGAGGAGCCGGACACAGGCCTCGCTTGTTCATGGATTTGCTGTGCTACTCTGGGGAGGTCACAACAATCTCTCTGAGCTTCAGATTCCTCTCTTGTGAAGTGAGGGCGTCAGACGGGATGATCTCTGAGTCTTTCTTCAGTTCTAAAGGGTCTAAGAAAACAGAATAGTTTGCTCTTCACTGACCATTGCATTGGGTTACCCTCTCCATTTCTGGTTACTAATTAGTTTACTCATTTGGCAAATAGTATGTACTGGGGTTCTACCACGTGTCCAGTTCTGAGGGGGATGCAGGCATACTGGGTATGCATGGCTTTGTTGTCGGCTTCCATCCATTTTCAGTCTAGAATTTTGTTTGTGTTTTCAAGAGCTGATTAGCACATAAAAATTAGTTTAATCCTTAAGTAAAGTACTTACAAGATCGTGCCTTGTCATAAACTCTCCTTTACGTGACAGTAAGGGAGCCTGCAGTCTCTCCAGCTGCTTCTCCGGGGGGCCACTATGGTTCATGAGTAAGTTGTAAAAGGCTCTCTTTTAAAGTGCCAGGTGTTCTCCCTGTTGCTGTTGCCTTCTAGAAGGCTCCATCCTGTGGAAAGAACTTGCCAATGAAAGGAATGACAGCATTGTTTCATTCATTTCTATACCCATTCGTCCATTTAGTCATTCTTTTATCCCACAAAATTTTACTGAATAGTTACTCTCATCTTTGTGTCAAGATCTGTGTTCACAAGATGAAGGAATGAGATAAAACTCAAGAATTCAAGGAAATTACACTCTGGTGGGAAGGTAAATGCACTCCACAATTATTGAGTGCTATCATAGAGTCATTCCCAGGAATCTGTGGGAGCATGTGGGAGGGAGCTTGACTGTGTCTGGGGGCTTCGGGAAGGCTTCCAGGATATTTAAGTAGGGTTTTGAAGGAAGACTAGGAGTTTTCTGGGCAAACAAGTTGTAGAAGACTATTCTAGATTGGGCAAAGAGTGTGTGTAGAAGCACAAATATGTACCTTAGCTGCTTGAGAAATTATAAGTAGTGTAGTCTGGTTGGAGTACAGTATGAATTTAGGAGATAGAAGGTGAAGCTGGCACAGGTCCAGATCTTGAAGAGGTTCCTGTGAAATGCTGAGGAACCTGCCCTTTGCCCTGAAGGCCATGAGGAATGTTTGAAGAGATTTATTCAGAAGAGAAACATGGTCAACTTAGTATTTTAGGGAGATCCTCTGGTGCCAGGGTACAGGAGATTAGGGGCGGAAAAACCTGCTAGATGACTTTTTTTTTTAAACATCTTTATTGGAGTATAATTGCTTGACAACGGTGTGTTAGTTTCTGCTTTATAACAAAGTGAATCGGCTATACATATATCCCCATATCCCTTCCCTCTTGCGTCTCCCTCTCACCCTCCCTGTCCCACCCTTCTGGATGGTCACAAAGCACTGAGCAGATCACCCCATGCTATGCAGCTGCTTCCCACTAGTTGCAATAGCCCCAGCAAGAGGAAATACAGGCTTGAAACAAGGGCCTGCGTGTGAGAGAGGTAGAGAGAGCGCAGGAGCTGGCAGACCTGAGTTCTAATCCAGGCTCTGTCAACATCTACCTCGAATTATTTATTTTCTCCAGAATGTATGTCCTACTCTGTAAAATGAGGACATTGGACTGGATGGTTCTAAATCTGACTCTGACATTCGGTAAGGACTGGGTTTTCTGTTAGAAGTGGGGAGAGGAAGGAAGGTGCAGGGTCAGTATTTACAATTGATAGAAGTGTTTCTAATAATAATGGTTGGAATGTCCATCAGCTGTGTCCTGCTGAGGATATAGATGGACCACAGTAAATGCACATTCCAGCAGATAGTAGGGCAGGTTCTTTGCCTCCATGCCAAGACTCACAAGAGAGGGCTTCCTTAGGAGTCGTACAAAAATGGGGGTTTGTTGAACCCTCATTCTGCTTCAGGAATTGATTACCTGGCAGCTAGAAGGGAAAGGCCTTGGAAGAACTGGTCCACACAGGCTCTGTACTTTCTATCTAGTCAGGTGAGGAGGACGAGCATGACTCGTGCCTACAGCCTTAGAAATTCATGTCAACTGTTCGGAGAGAGATCTCCACTCTTTCTTTTTCCTTTCCAAGGTTCCCAGTGAAATTCTTTTTTACTCCAAAATGAAAATGATTATTTTTCTGGTGTTAAAAAAGAACATGCTTATAGTAAAGAGTTCTAGCTGGAAGGGAAGGAAGGAAGGAAGGGAGGAAGGAAGGGGAAGGGAAGGAGGAAGGAAGGAAGAAAGGATGGACGGCGGGGGAGGGGGGAGGGAAGGGAAGGGAAGGGAGGAAGGAAAAAGAAGTACAGAGTAAAATTTATTCCAAATCTCACGATCCAGGTTATAAGTTAACATTTCTGGGAGAATCCTTTTAGTCATCTCTCTATGTATAATAATCTGGATATCTTTACATGTATGGGCTGTATCACATAAACTGTTTCATTCAGTCATCATATCTTGTGCACAGTTTTTGTGATATATTTGTGCATCATCATTTTAGGATGCATAGTGTTTCATCAGTAAATCATAACGTATTCAGCTGATCTATCACTATTAATGGACACTTAGGTTGTTTTCAATTTTTCTTTTATAAACAAGACTAAGGAGCATCCATGTACATTTGTGCACTTGTAAAATTATCTCCTACAAGTGAAACTACAAGGCAAAGTGTATGCATGTTTTTAACTTTTGCTGCATGTTGCCAAACATGCTCTCTGGAAAGATTTCCAAATGCACTTTAAATGTAATTTAATATTTTGTGTGACTGGAGAAGCAGTGTGCCAAGGGTTGGGTTTGGGCAGGATGAAGGCAGGGAGAAGTCTGTGGTTTGCCCAGTGACTCTATTTTCTGAGCACTGCCGAATCCATAGGCCCGATGGGGGTCTGAGACTTTGCCAAGGGCTCATGGAAGGCTCCAGAGAGTCAGGGTGCCAACTGATGCCACGTCAGGTAGAGTGCTTTCCAGGTTCTTCTCCAAGATGGCTAACCCTGGATCTTGGGATCTGTGGCCTTTGAATAGCGATGTGTCACTACACACACAAGCTGTAAGAAATGCAGATGTAGAGAGGCCTCCAACAGCAAAATCTGTACCTGTCTGAAATACTACCTTTTCTGGGCCCCTGTGCAATGTTTCCTGGTCCCTGATTGGGCAGCCTCCTGTCCTGGGTGTTCAAGAGCAGTTCCAGTTCAATATATTCCATCCTGCTGCCTTCAGGGTGCCCGCATGTAGGTCCCACGCAGGCTGGACATGGCTTTAGCATGTCTGGTCATCACTTGACACCATGTGATGGGTTAGAGCAGAATTCCACCATCATTGTGTTTCCATGGGTGACAAGCACGAAGTTTCCATCTGTTTATTCATTGCTCGTTCATTCAACAGATATTACTAAGAACTTACATTATTGCAGGCACTGGGCTGGGCACTGAGCAGAACACAAAAATGAACAAGAATTTACAGGTTCATGGCATTTGGAGCGAGAAGGAATCGTATCAGGCCCAAGCCCCTCATATTCCTGTTGAGGAAACTGAGGTCCAGAGAAGTAAAGTGCTTCACCTCCGATGGTCCATCCGCTGGTCACTGCCCTAGTCGGTGTGGGGTGCTGCTTCTGAGATGTGGAGGGGCTACGCAAAACTCCATGTGGGCCCCTCTGGGGAGGGGATGGCCTAACTCACCCGTGAGGATAGCCAGTCCTGCAGGGCCAGAGTCTTTATGACTGAGCCCTACAGACATGGTGGGGTTGTACTGTGGGATCTGGGAGGTCCAGGGGAAACAGAGCCGAGCTTTGTGGCCCCCGACAATGTGGGTAACTCGGCTTCTCTCGGCTGGCCTTGCTGGACCAGCCATCTTCTGTAGGCTTGAGTGTGGGAGCTCCTTTGGAAGTTGATCCTATTTAGAGAGGCTAGATAGTCTGAAGGTAACCAAATTTGAGCTGGGAGACGTTCCATCATTGAGAAAATGACAACTTTCCAAAAAAAAAAAAAAAAAATACTATTGAGAGAGCATTCTATAATTGTGGCTGCAGCTAGGATCTCCCTGCCAAGATGTGATACAGAGGCACTTTCTCAATGGTTAGATTACCTTTGAATCCTTGAAAACAGTAACACATCTTATCAATAATCACTCTTCATATCTCTATGATCATTAGAGTTTACAAAGTATCTTCCCCCCATTAGCTGGTTCCTTCTTTACACCACCCTGTGTATTAGCGATTCACTAATTAATTTTATTACGTGTTCGTGCTTTTAGGACTCTGAATGAATCAATGAGTGACTTGTCCAAGAGCTAACAAGAGACAGAGTTGGATTTGAAACCAGGTTTTCTTTCTTCCAGTTCCTTTCTTTACCCAGACCTGCCCTTGTTGGTTTCTGGGTTTGTACACTGACCAGTCAGGTGAATGGCTAGCTGAGAGGGTCAGCAGGGAAAGAGGCCTCTCTGCCTGGAGATCTGAAGGTGGGCTAGGAAAGACGCTTTGCCTTCACAAACTGTCCTTACCATGAAACAGTCATTCCTTTGTATCTTAGATGCTTTCTATTATTAAGAATTCCCTTTCAAAATGTAACTCTCCACTTCAGTAAATTAAAAATGCAACCATATAATAGAACTGCATGCATTCTGTTCTATTGGAGTGAGAATGGAACAGAACAGAATAGAATAGAATTTATGTTCCATTAGGAATAAAATAAAATTCAGTAGAACACTGTGGGTAAAATGTGATTATGGACATGTAAAGAAATATACTCACTTAAAAATACATTAAAAAAATAGAGGCTCTGTAATTTCAAAGGCCTCTAGTATGTGGATCATATATGACAGCTGTAGTGTTCTTCTTTATGCCAATCTGCATTTTTATATTTTTCTAGCTTGAGCTTCTATTAGTAGTAGCGGCATAATAGATAGTTTTTAAAAAATTAAGACACTATTCCTTCCAGTTGTCTGTTTAATTTTCAACAAGTGAAAAAGGGTGGAATAAAGATAACTGCGTACCTCCCTTTCATTCTCCCAGCGCCCACACTGGTCACACCGTAAGCCTCGGAGAAGTCATCAGCTGACACTTTCAAGAAATGATTTGTCAACCAGCTAAGAGCCAGAGTTATCTTGTGGAATGGGAGAGTACATAGAGGGTCTGGGATAGATGACAGGGAAGGAAAGTTAGTACCTAGGTGGGTTTCATCCACTTGGTAAGATTTCAGTCGGCCGACCCTTCCTGTGCTCACCTCCACCTGTGCTCACCTCCTGAAATGCAGTGCCCTCTGCCCTCTCTTACTAATGGCCAATGCTCACAGCTCTGTTGACAGCAGAACCAGACATGGACTAAGGGGGAAAGAGGAGGCTTCTTAGTCCCCGCTTACCCCGCTCCAGAGCAACTTGACTGAAGCACGTCCAGCGCATGGCGTGCCGTGGGGTGACTTAGGCAGGCGGGTTTCTCCTGGCCGTCCTGGGTGGGGTTGATAGCGCTGTTATTTGTACTGGGAACACAGTAGGTGCAGAAGCTATAGGGCAACCAGCAAACAGAGTTGCGTTGCTGTAGGGTGTCTGAAAGGCGTCAGGGTTTTGCCCAGCAGTTAGTCCTCAGATGTAAATTAATAGATGGGTCAACACAGCATAGTAGTAAGTAAAGTAAATACATTCTAGAACTGGGGACTCTTTTTGAGTTGGAAGAGATCCTAGGAATTCCTGGAAGCCTGTGGAAGTTAATGGCTTGCCTTGGGTCACCTAGAGGGTCAGAGGCAGAGATAAGGCTGGACTTCAGGCCTCCAACTCCCAATGTGGTACTTTTCCCACGGGCTCTGCTCACTCTTGTTCACTGATTTATCTCACACGCATTTGTTTGGGGGCCTACAATGTGCCAGACACTGTGCCGGGGTAGGGAATCCACAGATGAATAAAATGAGGGCCCTTTCCTCAGGGCACTCATGAGTTAGTTGGAGGAGACAGAAACATGAGCTTGTTATTTCATAAAATACAGGAAGATGCCTCCTTGAAAGGAAGGACCTTGAGATGCATGCAGTCCAGGAGACAATCTATTTTTTCTAAGGCATTAACACAGGATAAAACCCTGGTTGGATCTTGGACCCTGCCTTTGCTTGGACCTCAGAGGATAGCATCCAGGGTGAGAGAGAACCCAGCAAGGATGAAAACGAAAGAGCCGAGGGAAGAGATACAGCATGCAGCTTTCGCCATCATTTGGGCAGTATGTTTATTCGAGGAGCTCGAGACATTTATTTTATCTGAATAGTTGAGACCAGATGCCACACTTCTCTGTCTTCCAGGGGATGTCCTGTACAGGGTTTCTTCTGTATACTGTGTGACAGTAGGAGCTGCTCTCCCATTCGTACTCACAGTCTTGTGCTAGAGGGTCTTTCCTGTATTGTGTTAGGTCTAGTTCTGAGAGTGACAGCAGCCATCCATTGTTCTAAAGAATTCGGAAGAGTGCTGTAGACAGAAAGGAGGGGTGTTTTTAGGAGGCTTCATGACAGCATGCTTTTTTTTTCCTCCACAAAGGCTTCTGTGATTGGTGGGCAAATGTCAGAGACAGACTCTCTGCCCATTGCCCTTGTGATTTGTTAAGAGATCGAATGAAATGAAGAATGAAAAAATATATATATACATCACTATACCTTGTATGGGTTGATTTGAGCGAACCAGTTATAAAAAGACATTTTTGAGGCATTCAGGGAAACTTGGTTAGCTGCTGCAGTTGTAGCAGTACTTAAAGATAACGATATCATGATTATGTGTTTTAAAAGTTATTTTTTAGAGATGCAAAGTGATGTGTCTATAGATAAGAATATATATCTTTAAAATATACTTTTATTTTTTAGTGGTAGGGGAGTCAGATTTAGGTAGAACAAGATTGGCCATCAGTTGATAAGTATTCAAGCTGGATGATGGGACCATGAGGGTTTGTTATACTATTCTCTTTAGTTTTGTGTGTTTTCAATAATTTTCTATTCAAAACATTTAAATAGTGAATATTATTGAGCAGCTATCATTTGTCAGGTTCAAGCCTGGCTGTTTTTTATGCAGCCTCTTATTATATTCTCACAACATCTCTGTAAGTAGGTTGCGTTACACTGATTTCTCAGATGAAAAAGCTGTAACATAAAGGAAAAGTGAATTCCACATGTCACACAGCACATGGCAGAGCTGGGAATTGAACCCTGATCTTTTCCTTTAACTTTTATTTGAAGTGTAACACATATAGAGAAATGTGCACAAATCATATTTGTACATCTCAATGACTTTTTATGTGACCACATCAAATAACCTAGACCAACATGAAAAGAATGGAATAGTAGCAGCATCCCTGAAGCCACCTCATGACCTTGCCAATCACAATCCCTCCTCAGAGGTAACCACTGTCTTGACTCATAGCACCCTGGATGAGTTTCGCATATATTTTGAACGTTATGTAAGTGGAATCATATTCTTTTATGTGTGGCTTCTTTTTCTTAACATTATGTGTGTAAAATTCATCCATGGTGATGCCTCAAACAGATCTTTCCCTTTCATTGCTGTATATTTCATGGTAGAAATATGTCAGAATTTATCTGTTCCATTACTGATGGAAGTATTTCTGCTTTGGGGTTATTATGAGTAATGGATTGTGAACATTTTGGTACATGTCCTGAGTGGACAGAAAGATAGATTTCTGTCGTACTTATTCCTAAGGTGGAATGACAGGCGCACAGGGTAGCATATGTGAACCAGAAGCTCCAGTTTTCTTTCTATCACCCATTTCTCTCTAAACGGATGAAAAAATTAACTACCTAATGTAGTTAGTTCCATAAGACTGGGGATTAACATAGGGTCCTGAAAGGCTCTGAGGTGCAAACAGGATTGAGATTTGAGGCTGAAATGTTCTGGTCCAGCGCTGATGAACCCCAAGTCCCAGTTCAGGCCTTCAGTGTTTCATGAATCTTCCTTGTTTCATGAATCTTCCTTGAAATAAGTTTAATGCAAGGGAAGCACTGGTCTGAAGTGTCCTGCATCTGTGATTTAACATAACAGCCTGTCACTCTAGGATACCAAAAATCAGGTAACAGAAAGAAGTATGACTACTCTTGTCTAAGCCATCAACAAAAGAAAAAATGTTTCATAGATAAAAATTTTAATAAAATCCATCTTGATATTCGGCATACTTGAAGATTTGCCAATATTCTAACAATGATGTCATTACTATTTCATTTTGAAGGATGAAAAATAGCTATTGTAACAGCCCATGGTTAACTATGAACCCCAGGGAATGGGCTTCTCCCCTTGGTTAGCTGGGTCATCCTCATCCTTCACACCTGTAACCCCCAAACTTTTCTTCCTGGGAGTCCAGTTTGGGTGCTGGGAAAGCTTGACCTTAGGCCTGAGAGAGACCTAAAGTGGGTGGCCTACTTTGACAACTTCAGGTGACAGTGATTGTCTGAGGATGTGAGGGATACTGTAGAAGAAAATGTGAGCATCAGATACAAATGGGGATGGGTTCAAACCCCATGTCTACTTATTATTTGACCTTGAAAATATGAATTCCGAACCTCTGCTTCCTCATCTGTAAGAGTAAGGATGTTGATGATACCAGTTTTAGAGAAAAATTAGAAAATGGTTAACTAGAGAGATGATCGAGGTAGTTCACTCCTCAAATTGCACGAGTCCAAGATCTCCAGGAGCCTTTTATTCTGCTTCTGACTGTTCTAGATATAATGGTTAGTGGGGCAAGATGGTGTTTCTGGTTGATAAAGGGAACCAGCCTCTTCTGTCTACTGTTTCTTTTCACAAAAACTGAGCTTTCCTCCTCTTGCATGTTGTATGTGCATAGTGCTGGAGGGCGCAGGATCCTTCCCAGCTTGGCTGTAAATTCTGTGAGATTTAGTTCATTAAACCTTGAACTCCAAGGTTTAAGAGTATTATTGGTTTATTTATATTTATGATTGGTTGATAGCCCCACCTCCATCTGGAAATTTTATAATGAAAGCACAGGTACAAAAAGATCAAAACAACTTACCTAACGTAGAAGCAAGTATCAAGCAAAAGAGAGGAAAAGAAAATGATAATCAAAACTCCTCCCTGAGGAAAGTTTGAGCAAATGAGCCCAAAATGTTGCCCTCAACCCCCTAGCAGCCGGGAGAAAAAGGGGAGTCATTGTGGGCTCCAGAGTTCCCATTATCTCGTGGTGGGAGGCATTTCGGGTGAGGAGAAGCAAATGTCTGTCTGCTCTTGGCCACTGAAAGGATTTGATACGGGAGTCTTTGTGTAAGGTTATTTCAAAAGGCAAGAAAAAAAATGATCCCAGACAGCTTTTAGGATGGATGTAGAGGCACTCCCCATCCGGCTATTATTTGTGTGAGTCTAGTCTCAATATGACAACATCAACTCTTCCCTCACCGTGGAGTTGCATTATGGAAAATCACTTGGAGGTGACAGATGTGCATTCCAGGGCTGGCTCTGCCGTTTTATCTGCTCTGTGACTTGGGCCCACACGTTTACCCCTTCTGGGCTCTAGATTTCACCTCTGTTAAATGAACTCCCCTTGCAGTTCTAAGAGCCCATGCTTGTGTTATTTTACGTGTGCCGAGCAGAGACCCATCCAGAGGTCTGAGAACCGTCGCGTTATGTGGGTTTCTCCTCCCCGTGCCTCCATCTTACAAACAATAAGAGCAGCCTCAGAACTGCCATCTCAAGGGGACAGAGGAAGGAACAAGGAGGACAGTTTTGCCAAGGAAACCAGCCCTGGGATGATTTTTGTTTTCCGCGGGAGAGGAGAGGGGTGGCACATGCCCAGTATATGTTACGTGAGCTGCATGCCATTTCATAGCATCCCTCGCATGTGGAATCCACCATCTCCTCTCCTTCTGGAATCCTTTCTCCGACGTATATTCTCCTGGTCCCACACAGCAGACGACCAGGCAGTCATTCAGCCCCAGGACTCTTGTGCCCTTTAGCCCAAGCGTAGGTTCTCTGAGCTTCCTGACTTGCTCCTTTACAGGTCGATATTTCCCTCCCGTGCCCTGGCTCAGCAGATGTGGAGACGAGCCTGGTACAGCTCAGCGCTTGCACCCTGCACTAAAGCTCAGACATCTCTTTCTGCCCCCTCCCTGTCACCAGAGCACCCCAGACATGCCCACAAACAGGCTAAACCTGCAAGACTGCATCCTAGCCTGCCGGAAGAAGAAGAAAAAGATATTCCTGGTATCTCCGAGGTTCCTGCTTTTTCTGTCAATTGGGAATGCAAACGTCAAGTCCCTTACCATTAACGACCTGTCTTACAAGGCCTCAACTACTCATGTCATTAATGGGTAATTCCAAGGTAGGCAGTTGGTAGTAAACACACACCTCCAAAGTGCCTAGTTGCTACCTGGCAATTCCAATCATAATTACCATGAAGTTATATAACTGCAGATTATCCTGCCGTATGAGTGGTATAAATAAGTATGTTCCTGCTCTGTGACAATAAATTTGAATGACATGGCTAGTTAATTAGTAGCCATTGGAAATTCACTGATGGGCTACTGAAGCAATACATTTCTCCTAAAGGGGGAAGAAGATGGTTGGAGTTTGTTCCTTTTGGTTTAATGAAGGCCTTAGTGCAGGCCTTGATAGTCCCCGTCCTTTCTTTTCTCCTGGTCCCTGATCTTTGAACCGGGAAAGCAAGCCTCTGTTGAGTTGGCAGTGAGCGCTCCCTAGAATGAAAGCAGAACTTGGAGTCCAAAGACGATGAGTCCTGGCTTAGCCATTGACTTGTGTGATTTGGGGACAGTACTTAATCCCTCTGAGCCTCAATTTCCTCCCCTGTAAAATGAGAGCGAGGCTAGGTGCTGGGGACACACACCTCCTGGGGTTGTTGTGAGGATTAGATGGGTTACACACATGGAGGGTGAGGTAACCCCTCCACCCTCGCCAGGGTTAGCTGTTATCATTGACCAAGGCTGGGAGGAAAGCCCCACTTCACAGGCCATGTGACTTCTGTCCTCAGAGGGCTGGGTCTGATTCAGCTGAGTGTGAAGCACTGTCAAAGCAGAGACACGGTCACGCTTTGTCACTTGAGGGTGGCAGATTGAACCCAGCTCTGAACTTTTGCCATTTTCTAAAGGGAGAGTATAACTCCATTTCCATCAGGCAAAAAGGGGCAGTGCCTCAGACGCGTGAGAGGAAGGGATTACACCCAGAGAAATTTAACTCCCGAGAGATTATGTTCTCAGCCTTTAGCTGAGAAATAAATCAGCCAAGAGTAAACAGTCTAGTAACACCTCCAGCTGTGCAACAGGAGGGCTCTGGCCTGGCAGCGAGAGCTGCCCATCGCCAACTTTTCTGACCTTCTGCCAGCTAGCTCTTCTTATGGGTGCCTCACTCAGGCAGGAAAATCCCCTGAGGGAGAAAGTGGGACAGCGCCCAGCAATTTCCAAGGAGTGCGTCTACACTGGGCTCAGAGGACTTTCAAATACAATTTGGCCAAGAAAGGCCGCTTTCCTTAAGACAGAAAACGAATGCCACTGCTCAGCTTGCTTTTCCATGCGCGTAAGGGCTGCACCTTGACAAATAGGAGGCTGCTTTCGGGAGATGATAGATTTATATTCCAAAGTACTGCCTAACTCGTAACCATAGTAACAAACAAAGCTATTACATAAAATGGCTTCACCATGTGAAAGCAATAATTATATTAACCAGATGGGAGGAAAAAGGAGAAGGAAGTCTGATCAATGTGGAAGGCACCGGTAAATGGATTGAAAATGCATGACATTTTCCGAAATTACATCTCTTTGGGGGAGGGGGCGGGAGCCCAAGAAGGAGGGGCCGTGATCAAGTTGGGAGTGGCCCCACCAGGTGGCAGCAGGCAAAAGTGGTTGAAGTAGCTCTTCTGTTGATGGTTTCTGGGCTCCGGAAGCGGGCTTAATACTTCTGCAAGGCTTGATTTTAAAGCACCAGCCCCTCACATCACCAATTCAGTGGGGGATTTCCCTGTCAACTCTAACAATGTGGAAATGGCCCAAATTTGACTTTATTAAAGAGCGAGTTGGTTGAGAAAGATCCCCGTTGCCGTAAGCAACGTGAGCTAAATAGAACATCAGCGTTATCTGATGAGGCCTGGAGTGTATGATATAGATCAGAGCTCCCCGTAGACTTAAAACTCCTGAGTTTCTGCCCAGATCACTCCCTCTGAACGCTTGGTGCTCAAATGTAGCTGCACGTTAGAATCATCTGGGACACTTTAAAAAGTACTGATGCCTGGCTCCCACCCTCGCCATTTCTGATTTCATCGTAGGTGGTAGAGCCTGGGCATTGGCATTTTTAAAGATCCTCCAAATGATTTAAAGGAGGTTTGCAAGGGTCAGATGGATAGGAAGCTATTTATTTATTTATTTATTTATTTATTTATTTATTTTTAAATTAGCTAATTTTTAAAATATTTATTTATTTATTTTTGGCTGTGTTGGGTCTTCGTTTCTGTGCAAGGGCTTTCTCTAGTGGCGGCGAGCGGGGGCCACTCTTCATCGCATTGCGCGGGCCTCTCACTATCGCGGCCTCTCTTGTTGCGGAGCACAGGCTCCAGACGCACAGGCTCAGTAGTTGTGGCTCACGGGCCTAGTTGCTCCGCGGCATGTGGGATCTTCCCAGACCAGGGCTCGAACCCGTGTCCCCTGCATTGGCAGGCAGATTCTCAACCACTGCGCCACCAGGGAAGCCCAGCTATTTATTAAGATGGAGGTGATGCGAATTACTCACAGTTGGCAACTTTGGGAGCCACAGGAGTAGGAGACTGACTTTCTTACTACCTGCTTTTGCTTTAGACTAGTGGGTAGGTCTCTGGTTAATTATTCTAGCTAGAAAATAGCAGCTAAATAGCACAGAAAGTGTCATCCTGATGTTTCAGACCATTTGTGCGTTTGTCATAGAATGTCAAGGACCCTTCCCTTGTTTCTCATGAACTAAAAATCTCAGTGAAGATGCCTCCTGTAAAATCCCTGGCTAGTCAGATCTGTTCGTTTACAAGGCTGGGAAGATTACACAACACAGACACGTCTGAGGGAATCTGAATATCTACCTAGATCTTGTGTAATTTGACCCAATCAGTCAAACAACACATACAGGGACAGCCCTGGGAAAAACGTGAAGTAGGCAAAACTGCCTTTCCTTCCCTGGCTCATCCCTCCCCTCCCCTCCTTCAGGGGCCTACCCAGTGGATTTTAAACCTTTCTCTCCTTCCACTCAATCTTCCATGTGACATCTTGGTGAATGAAACAGTGGATTAATCAGAGAAAGAAACTCCCCCATGCCTTCATGTGTAGAGCCCTCATCATGTGATAGACAGTACATAAAGAGCTTTATCTCATTCAATTTTCAGAGCACATTTGTATGGAAGCCATTAGTATCTCCATTTTATAAGAGAAGAAACCAAGGCTTAAAGAGGTTAAATATCTTGGACTTGGCCCCATAGCTAGCAAGTGGCAGGATGGGATTTGAACCCACATCACGTGTGAGCTGGAACACTTAATATCCTACCTTAAGCTGCTTCCTTCTCTGCTTCTCAGAGCTGAAGGTTTCTTCTTGCTTCTCTGTCCAATAGGGAGCCACTAGCCACGTGTGGCTATTTAAATCTAAATTAGTTAAAATTATGTAATATTAAAATGTCAGTTCCTGAATCACACTAACCACATTTCAAGTACTTAGTGTGTGTGTGTGTGTACACATAGATAGATTAATAGATACAGATAGCTAGTGACTACCATATTGGGAAGTACAGAAAGTAGAATATTTGCGTCATCATAGAAAGTTCTACAATGCTTAGGCAGTATCTGTCAAGTCTTTTCAATGGGCAGTCGAGGAACTAAGGGCCAGGGAGGAAAAGTGATTTGCCTCAGAACCAGCCCTCCCGTGCTATACCCCTCCCCCCACCGGTGGTAAAGCAGAGGCTGGAACCTGGGCTTCCTGATGCTGACCCCTTGCGACCTTCACACTAGACCAAACGTGCCACTCGAAACCATTCTCGAACGTTGACTAAAGGAAGTCAGCACAAAGCGGGGGGGGGCTCTGCATTGTCTGTGCTGGGCAGGCAGGGTAGGTGTAGGGAGGAGACTTTGAATGCTGCCATTCAGAAGTCCAGAAGGAACTCCTCAAGCCCCCAGGGTTATTGCTGCTAAGGTTGAGTCACAAGGGTCTGTGTAATAGCAAGGAAACATCTCTGCAGAGAAGCCCGCACTCCATCAGTGAAATCAGTGCTGCCTGAGCACTTCCTGCAGGGCCAGTGCTGTGTCCTCCCTCAGGGTGGCTGGCTAGAGTCAGATTACTTCTCAGTCAAGAAGTGTCAGTGCCTGTGACCTGGGCTGCAGCTCAGGAAACACGTGTTAGGGCTTCTCCTGGTCCAAACCAAGGAGAGAAGTCTCCAGAGATGAGTAAGACACGTGCCTGCCCTGTGGGACTCCAAATCCAGAGGAATGCTAGGGGACAGATACATGGTAGACTGGAGAGAGTGTCAGCTTTAGAGTTAGATAGGTCTGTGTTCCACTTCTGACGTGGCCACTTTCTAGCTGGGTGACCGTGGGTAGGATATGTAGTCTCTTTGAGCCTTCTCTCAATGATACGGTCACGATGACCATAACCATCTGGTAGGTTCTGTTATCAGAACTGAAATGAGAAATGGGAGTATGTGGCCAGATGCCTGACTCAGAGTAGGTGCCAAAGAAGCCTTAGTTCCCTTCCCTCCCCTTCATTCCTGCTTCTTCCTGGATGTCTCACCAGCCCCCAGCGTCCTCTGACATTTCTTCTTTCAAAAGGTGGATACTCACTTTAGCATGGCTGAGATTTTGAGTCTTCCCTGCATTTCTTTTCTAAATGGTGGAACTCCCAGGCCTTGGTACGCGTGGATTTGCTTATTTCCCATTTGTTAACGTGTTCATGGATTGCTTCCTAGACGAGAGTGATGGTCAATGGAAAATTCATTCCAGGACACTTGTGTTTTTAGAGCACAAAGGAACCAAATATACACATTTTGTGGGGAAAGAAGCCAGCCAGAATATGAAATATTCATTCACATCTCGAGTATCTCCTAAGTGCTTTCTGTGTTCTGGGTACTGGGGATGCAACAGTGAACATGAGAGACAAAATTAAAATCGTGAAGGCAATTTCATAAGCCACAAATGGAAAGCACACCTTTATATTGCTTGTTGTGGATATAGCTCTGACTATAGACATTTGTGAGGAGGATTGGTTGCCTTATTCTTCCAAAGCATAGCTGGGGCGTTATAAATGTCTTCTCTTCCGCTAGAAGGCCGCACTCCCTTGGCCTTCCCAGTGGACAAGTACTTTGGGAAAGCTCCTTCCCCAAAGCCTGCAGCCCTTTCTCTTGCAATCCAGCATTGCCATTTACATTTGGTGCTTCTTGAGTTCAAAACAATTTCTTAATTCACAAAATTATCATACATTGTTCCCTGGTCATGTAAAGTCTGGCAAATTAGCACAGCTGCCCGCAGAAGGAAATACTTGCTTGGCATGTGAGCCCCTATTTGTTTTCATGGTCCTTTCTTAGTCATTTGAGTGCAGATCATCTTTTGAGTGTCTTTTATATACCAGATACAGTGTTAGACACCAGGGTTGAATAAGACATGGTCCCCTTCCTGTAAGACTTACAGGGTAGAAGTGTGACAGACACCAAACAGAAACACTTGATCCATCAGCCTGAGTTCCACAGGAAGGGGTGACATGGGGAAAAGGCATGGTCATTTGTTTGTGTTTGGAGGACGGTGAGCTGGAAGGACAGACAGGAGAAGGAAAGAGGATTCTCCAAAGAGAGAATAGCATGTGTAAAGGCACACATACCTTTTGTTCAGACTCTCTTTAATAGACTCCCACTCCACAACTGTTACTTTGAACCTAAACAGTCAATCTGCAGTGTTGAAGTGGGTTCTGTACTTAACCAAATATTTGCTCATACTCATTCTTTACCCATGTCTACTGCTAACAGATGGCAGCCACAGCAGTGTCTTTGTTCTAGCGTTTTGCCTTAAACTAGGGCTGCCTTTCTGTCTTGCACTTGACTGCAGTGAAACAGAAAGACCTGGAATGAGGTAAGTCATTGATTTGGTCCCCTGAGATAAAGGACAGCATAGCCTGTCACATGACGGGCAGGGGGGCGGCTGGAGGTGGGGGAGTTGTGCTGACAGTCTCTAAGAAGTGCAAACACAGTAAGGTGACTTGGCAACCAGACAGGAATGCCACGATGTTGGCCAGTTTCCTTCAGGCTTTCCCAGGAGGGGGTGGGTGTAGGAAGCTGGGGTGGAGGGGCTGATCACATGCTTGTTCTCCTGGTTCTGGAAACTGGAGGTGTGACCAAGAGCTCTCTGTAACTTTCCAAGTAGTGGGTGTGGAGGCTATGGAAGTGATGGTGGACCAGGGGCCTCTCCTTGAGTCTGAGTAGTGGGTGGTTGGGCTCTGAGTTCACCCCAAATCCCAGCATGCAGAAGCCAGGAAAAGAAGGCAGATCTGTTAAAAGCATGGCTGCCTTGATCCAGTGTTACAGTGGGGCCTCACTGAGGCAGATGATCATAAGAATAAATCCTTGAGTCCAAAGGGCAAAAGGAAATACTCCTTGTGATGGGAAAGGAGTACTACCTTTTCAAAATACTATTTCTTCAAATTGAACTTGTTTCTAAAACTAGATTCTGGTGATGGTTATACTACTTGATAAGTTTACTAAATATCATTGAATCGTACACTTGCGGTGTATGGATTTTATGGTATGTAGTTTTATCTCAATAAAGCTGCATAAAAATATTTTTTAAAATCCAACCTGTTAACAGATCCTCAAACCACTTCTCTAGTGCCTAGAATATTCAAGAGGCATTGCCTTAAGCCAAATAATGCAGTCAGTGTACTGTCTTGAGGGTTCCTAGTACACTTGCTCTGCCCTGTTCCCACCTCTGTGGCCTCTCCCCACATCAGCTGCCTGAGACCCTCCTCTTTCGTCTCAGCCCCTCTTGCTCCCCAAAAGAATTGCTTAGTATTTTACTTATTCATTAGTGAATGAGCCCATTGCCCTGAATTGATTCTTTAATACATTTGTACTTTAAACCTGTGTCTCATTGTAGAATGATTATTTTTAAATCCCCATTCAAGGGATTTAAAACCTTAGGGGAAGGGATAGAAGAGAATTGGAGAGGTGCTTTCTCCTAAGAACCTGGAAATCACAACAGGAAGGCAGCCTCGTGTTTTGTCTACAAGTAAAATCAACAGACCAAGCATGATGAAAGATTGTGCTGGTCCGATGTTCTTGGACCTGGCCATGTAAATGACCTTGGGAGCAGAGGGTATGCTGCAGGACTGGTCCAGCCGTTTCATCCATCCATCAATGAACCAGACACAGCCAGGTGCTGCCAGAGCTAGCTGGAGTCATACAAGGATGATTTATGTCTCTGGAGAGGAGCATGGACTGCTAAATAGTGATGTGACTGACAGGGTGGGGCTGACTTTAATTAGTTATTACAGCGTCGCTCTTTTTAACCTTTCAAAGCATTGTGCGTGTACCAAGATAGAAGCATTGTGATTCCATGCAGAGAGAATTGGTTGTGGAACCAGCCAATCTAGGTTTGTCCCTTCCTCGTTGTTCCCTAGCTGTGTGACTTAGATGAGCCACCTAACCCCTCTGAGCCTCAGCACTGTCATCTCTAAAATGGGACTGTTACCGCCAGCTACACAGGGTTGTGTTTGAGGCAGGTGATATTCACCTGTTTACAGATATTACAGGGAATAATTGAGGTTGAGTAAAGGGGTTTTTACAAGTTAAAATGCTCTACAAATAGAAAGTAGTGTTATTTACTCAAGCTTCCCGATCAATTTCAGAAAAAGATAGTGTAGATGGTTATTACCTATCTGTTTGATGGCAAAGCAGGGTACCCATAGCTAAGTGACTTCCCTGCCCAGGATTAATATTCACAAGAAACATGAGGCTTTCTGGATGGCAACATTTTTAAGATTCAGGGTTAGTTTCCACTGTGATTCAGGGAAGCTAGACTGGGGACGTCAACACTGACATGTCAGAACCCTTCCAATTAGTCTCAAGAGTTCAAATAGCTCTCTGTTCAGTACAACCAGGAGTGTAATCGTTTCTTGGTAATAACCTAGCCCTTGTTTAGCTTCCTAGATCTGACTTTGAACCTGGACATCCCATGGACAAAAACATCACTTGCTTTTTATTGGCATGTTGGGTGGAATGGCTCCACACAGCTAGGAAACAATTTTATTTTTCCCCTTTGCAACTCAATTATAAGGCTGAAGGGCATATATAGATTTTTCTGCAGGACGCAAAGGGCTTTCAGGCTTACTTTATTGGTAGATTTCTGCATCACCTGGTGGAGGGTTAGCTGCTTTTGAGAGGCAGAAATGCCCGGACTGAAACAAAGAAGGGAAAAATAGTAATATGTTCCAACTCGCCTTGTAAAAAAAAAAAAGAGGGAGGTGTTCTAAATCTTGGCCTTTCACTCCTGTCCCACCTGAGGCCCCTTTCTTTCTGGAGGCTCCATGAATCAAACCAGAAACCACAACAAGGGCCCTGGATGGTGGTAAGAACTCTGAATTAGGAGCCAGAAGCCCCGGCTGGAGCACCATCCCCAGCTCCAACACGTGCCGTGCGGGCCTGTTCAGAACCTTCAGGCTCTGTTCTCAGTTTGTCTATGAAATGAAGGAAGTGGACCGGCTGCTTTATAAATGCCCCTCTGTGACTCTGTTTTCTGCAGATTTTCTCAGAGTACACATCTTCCTCCATTTATTTATGTGCGTGATTAAATATTGTGATAAAGTTTGCGAGAAGATGCACAAGTGGGAATAAACATTGGCCCTGGGATTACTGCTCGCTTGGCCTTTGCCTGCTAGCCCACCTTAGGTGCTGGGCCCCTAAGGAGCCCAGGTGTCCAAAGCATGGACACCTGGGACTTGGGGCTTGGCGGGCTATTCTTGCTCTCTTTCTGTTTTTCTGTTCAAATCCCAGAAATGCCCAGATGCCTCAGAGCAGCTCAGCTGGGAGTCCGTGGCTGAGGCTGGCAGATGCGTCCAGCGTGGCATCAGGAACAGAACCCAAAACTGGGGGAATATTGGGAGCCAGTGTCGTTGCAGTGTGAATATTTGCGATCCGTCTCCTAGCCCAGTAGAGCTGTCGATGGCTGGCATGACCCTCCGGGACGTGTTTCGACCTGCCCTGAGATCAGTGGTGTGGGCAGACCCCCCTCCTCCGCCCCCTCCCCGAGGTCACGATGGCAGGGGAGAGCAAAACAGACTGGAAAGGGCATCTGAGTCCGAGGGGGACAGGCTTTCTCTCCAGCACTGGCTTGTCTGTGTAACCTTAGAACTCTCCGTAAAACATAAAATTAAACTAAAGGAAAACAATTCTCATCCCCAGTACAGCAAGCAGCAAGCAGCAAGCAGCAAGCGGGGCATAGTGGCCCCAGTGACATGGCATCTGGCACAAGATTCATTTGGCAGAAACACACTGCCTCGTATGGGTAATAAGCTCGCTATCCAGCCTGCATTACTGGGGCAGTGGTGACGGGAGGGCTGGGAGGGGGACAAAATGGGAGAGAGACCACTACGGAAATGAATATTGAATCCAGAGTATTACTGTTGGACTCTGGAGGAAATGGCTTCTGAACATACAGGATTTTCAGTACAGTTTAAAAAAGGAATGACTTCTGGTTTTTCCATTTATTGTAGCTTCCCCAAGCTTATTTTTAGTAGCACTAATAGTGCCGCCTACCCCTGTACTCATTTTCTACAGATTTTAAAATTTGGTATTATCCTGTCTCTCTAGAGGTGCCTTCTATTTCTAAAACAGTAGTACCATGGAGGAGGGGAAAATAGGGCATTTCTGAGAAAAAGGAGCCTTGGATATTTGCATTCCATTTTGATTAGTATTTTTGCTTCTCTCAGTTCATTCTGAATCGAGGGAAAAACATTTTTAAATGGAAATAAATTGATGCCAAGGATCTCTGGACACCAAAGGTTCCCTTTGCCCCTGACACACAAACAACACAGTTAACTCAGGCACGGGTGTCCCCTCAGAGCTGAGCTGATGGTGGCCCTGACACTGGGGCTTCACCAGGATGCAACGACTATAACCCAACTGCAGAAGGCACCCCGTACCCAGGGTGAGCTTTGGGCTGGAAAGAAACCACCTGAGCATGTGGCCTGTGTGTTTCTGGGTGGATGTGGGGACTTCTGTGCTGTCAGGCAGACTCCAGGCACAGGCTCAGAGGCCAGCACTAGGCATCTATGAATGGAGGAAGTCAAGAAACTGCTATTATAGCAGGACCCTCTGTGTTTATTGTGCACCTGGGAGCAGGATTCTGACAACAGAGCCTGCAGCTGAAGGATGACAAGACTTCCAATTGAAGTTGCAGAACTCAGTGACTTTGCAAAGACCTCTTCACAAACTGGGCAGCTTTGCCCATTGACACATGGGAACTAAAGGGAGTGAAGCGTATGCTCTCTCTCCCTATTGGCTCCCGGAGTGGCTGATTATTCCTGAAAGTAAGCTAACCGTGGGCATCCTCAGCCCATCACTCCTCCTTTTATAAAGCAATGGCTTTGTGACAACATAGTTATCTGGGTTCTAAGAGAGACATTACAGGTCAAGTTTTGAGAAACTAATGCTATGTTAGATTTCTATGTATGGCCTCTCCTAGCTCGAAGAATTCACAATTAACCTAAAATGGTAGATCTGGAAGGGGCCAAGAGAGCTTTTATCTAACTCCCTGTTTTGGAGTTGAGGTCCCCGAGCCTAGAGAGGGGGCACCTGTGGCTGAAAATCTTGTACAGTTTGATAGGCTATGTCTCCGGACTCTTCTGTTACTCCTTCTGTTACCAAATAAAGTCATAAGTCATAAGTCATAGGGACCCTGCTCAGGCCCTAGCCCAGCAAGGCTCTCTGCCTTGGCGTGGGAGGGTTCTTTTTCTGTTTGGGTTGGAGTAGGCGAATAACGAAACCAAAGCTGAGATCAACACAGCACAAGCTTTAGTCAGTGGCCAAAGAATGAAGCGGGGAACTAAGTTCACAGATCGACTTCTCGCCCACCTGGTAAGAGAGATTTAATTTTAAAGAGTGAAGACAAAGGGAGGAGGAGTGCGGCTAATGATGGGGAGGCATATGCCTTAGACTACTGGGAAGGGGCAGGGCTTTTTCCGAGGGAGTGGGGTGCCACCCCCTTTTATCCTTCTTTGGTCCTTAATGTCTCATCATGGCCGCTGGTAGGTGTGTCGTATTTAATATGCTAATGTAGTCAAAACACCGTATAATGAGCCTGAGGGTTTGTGGGAGGTCAGATTCCTTGCCATCTTGGTCCCAGCTGGTTCCATTTGGGTTTTTTGTTGTTGTTCGTAGATTCCTTTCTTACCTCTGGACCCTTTAACTTAAAGATTTATGTTTACCCCTGCTAAAAGTGAGGGGCGGGGAGTTGGCAGGTTCTGAGCAAGGGCACTCCTGCTAAAGCAGGCGGCCGGTGGGGGGAGGGGGGGGTTGATGGATTTTGAGCAAAGACCTGGAGCAGCTCTGGCAACACGTCCATTGGTTGTTGAACAAGACAGACAGGAAGGCTACTGTGATGTACGTTTAGAGAGTCAGAGATTCCACTAACCCCCATGACTGGCTCTTCCCTCTCCTTCGAAACTCTTCCTTGCTGAGTATCCCTGAGTAAGTGGCTTTACCTCTCTGTGCTTCGTTTACCACGTGTGTAAAATGCTGATGTTGCTGATGGTGGTGGTGATGATGATCCCTCCCTCCCAAAGTGGTTCACGGGTCCAGAATGAGCTTTAGAGTCAGAACATTGTGTTCAAATTCTGGTGCTTCCTTATTCTAGCTGCTTGGAGCATTTGGAGTCAGGCTCTCTGAGCCTCAACCTCCTTGATTTTAAAACAGGGGTAATAATTCCTAACTCAAAGTTGTTGTGAGAATTCAATGATAAAATGTGTATGTAAAGCTCTTGATCCAAGTGGTCAATAAATGGCCACTGCTCTTATTATAATCACCAATGATAATAATAAATTAGAAAGATGTAGGTAAAAGTCCTTAAAAAGTCCTAACGAGTAGTAAAAATATTAGTTATTA
Source organism: Balaenoptera ricei (assembly GCF_028023285.1). Taxonomy (NCBI): domain Eukaryota; kingdom Metazoa; phylum Chordata; class Mammalia; order Artiodactyla; family Balaenopteridae; genus Balaenoptera; species Balaenoptera ricei. The sequence continues at coordinate 75,297,250 of NC_082640.1, forward strand.
TTAACCAAAGTGACCACAGCATCCATTCCAAGCTGCCGTCAAGTAAGATTCCTGCATATCTAGCAGCCAGATCAGCCCAAAGCTGGGTGCTAGATTTGCTTGTTAAGACAGCTTAAATCACTTGTTTGCCTCTGACACAGTCTGGCTATTTCTGACATGGCCAAAGAGACCACAGAGGGCATTAAGCTGCAGAAGAGAAACTACAAACAAGATTTCAGAGAGGAAGAGATTTCGTATAATGGTCAGGACCACCTCCCTGCCAGTTGGATCTCCTGTGTAGGTGAGTATGTTGAAAAGATTGACGTGGGCACGACCTTCAGACCTTGTTTGGAAATTACCATGTACAAATGGTACTCTAATGGTACATGTGGCGGTTGGGGGCTTGTGTTAATTACATTTGAATAGCGAGATGGTGATAACTCACTAGCTCAGCCCCTGGTAGTTAATTTTGTTACATCCACGGGAAAGTTCTGTTGGGGTCTATGAGTAGCTGTGGTGCAATTAGGCGGCCAGAAGGTTTTTGTCGGCACAGTTGCTATTGATTAGTATTTACTTTTAAAAGAGTAAAAGCTATTCCCTCGCTCCAGAGCTGCCTAATCTGTCAGGGACGAGGCTACACATCTCAGACTTGCATTGCAGCCTTTTTCATATATTATCACCCCCCCCCCCCCACAAAAGAGAGTCCAGTATAAAAATCTCCCCAACTGGTTTTAATGATACTCAAATAAAAGGCATATACCACAGCCAAGATCTCATTAAAAGAGGGAAGTCTTTTTGTAGACTTGCTTATTTATTTATGAAACGCCTCTGAAATATTTATAAATGCTTCCCTGATATTTGTCTGAAAATACGTTTTAGGGCTTCTTTGGTGGAGGGCAAAGGGAGGGGGAGAGTGGAGGAGAGGATGTGAGTAGAAGAAAAAGAAGTGAATTCGGCCCAATTCCTTTCTGTAGTGAAGGAGTGGATGCGCCAGGGTATACAGATGTGTCGCTAGGGGGTGCCTCAGGAACCAGACAGAATAACCTGCTCAGCACAGGTGACCCACTCGCTTGGATCTCTTAAACAGAGGCAATGGCAATCACAAGTACTCTGTTTAATTTTCCTGACAGAACCGGGGCAGATACAGACGCTCTTGAGGGCTTTATCACTTCCTTCACTTTTAGAGCTATTTATTAATTGAAATAATAGTTATGCTACCCCTTGCCTCAGACCTACTTTCATCTGTTTAGCAATTGCTTTCTACAAAATACAAAAGAGCTCAGCGATGACACCAGTATCTTAATTAACCACTGAATACTTTATAGAGCAGCTGTCACAACTCTTGTCACTTGAAAGAAGGCACAGTGGTCCCTGTTTTAAAAAAAAACAACACATACACAGGAAAAAACAAAAAAAAAGTTGATCTAATGAGCTGTCTTTGACGTGCCTGAAGAATTATACTTTTTTATTGTTGGGCTTTGCACTCTCAGAGCAATGCAAATGAGAGAATCGCAGGCCACTCTGGAGGAAACCTATGAATCTACTTTTCTCCCCACCTTGCAGAAAAGAAGAACTTGGTTGCACAGTGGCTCAGGGAAGTGGTCCAAGATCAGAGATGATAGCAGGGCTAAGACTGCATGTCAGTTAAAAAAGAGGAGGGGCTGATGTAAACTTATGTAACCACAATGTTTCCAAGCCTTTCCAGCCAGGGGTATGAATGCCTCTCATTAACATTAAGATCAGAGCCTCAAGCCCTCACCTGTTAGTTCAGGTAATACAATCCCTTACAAAGCTCATCCCAACCTCAACATTTCTTTGAGTTCCCAAAGTGGTGTTTTACGTGCCTTGAGGAATTAGTCTGGGCTTCCACTCATCACTAGACTCTACTTGCTATTCCAAGTTCCACTAGTGCCATCAACATGGGCTTTGCCCACCCCAAACCACACCACTCTTATTTTTCTTGACTGTTACTTATGGGCTTCTGCTCCTTCGCATGGTTGATTGCTGGCCCCTGCTACCAACCCGTTCAGATCTTTCATTACCATGACAATTGAATATCAGTCTATGTTCAAGTGAGGAAGAAGGTTTCTGTCTCCGGGCTCATATAGGAGCACATCGCCTTAGTAAAGTAATTTGAGCCCCGAGTGCTCTGGAATTGGATGAGAGAGTTCTTTTCTCCCCCAGAGTATACGCAGCCCCTGGAAAATAGGGCTGGATGGGTTTAAACACCATCCTGGAGGGGAACATCCAACCCAGCTGAACATCTTCCCATCTAACTCCCAGACTTGTGGCCAGATTCTCCCATGGTGACCCTTGCTTTTCATCCTCATCTCCTGACTTTTGTCCCCGCACCGTTCGTTCCTCAGGCCATCATATTTGTCTATACATATCTGAATCCCCAGTGTCACTAAAGTTCAAGTCTGCCTCCCCTCACGAGGAAGTTCCTTAGCCGCCATGCAAATCAATGCTTAGGGGAAAGACTTGTCTGACTCCATACACCCTGTATCTGAAGCTCCACACTGTCCCGAAGAGGACCTCCAAATCACAAAAGTAAACCTAACGAGAGAGGAGGCTTTTAGGAAAACCCAGAGTAAATCTTGGGGGCATAAATGTGTAAATGGCGTAATAAATTGGCTTGTTTCTAATACATTACTACAGTTACATTTGCACCGTTACAAAGGACATTGACACCAAGTAACTGGTCTGCAAACTCCTCAAGAGCAAAACAAATGCTGTTCCCAACACTGAGCTTAAAGTCCAGAATTAGTGGGCGCTCAATACGAGAACGGCAGGGAAATCATGGCAACTCAAGGATTGTTATTATTGGCCTCTTGTTTTTCAAAGCAAACAAGATACTTGATATAACACTGTGTATGAAAGCAAAATGCGCCCCTGCAGGCTTATCAAATCAATGGAACAGCAAAGCCTTTTATAACAGGACTTTGCCATGGAAATTTTAACGTGTTAGAGGGTAGTGTACTCATTGCTACCTTATTTAAATCACTGTTAGGAGAACTTTGGCCTTCTTCTGTTTTGCATAATTCCAAATTCAGGGTCCCTGGGAAGGTAACCACCCCTGTAATAACAATTGCGTTTCTGTTTATTTCTTTCTGTGTGCCCTCATCTGTGAATTCGCATTGGGATAGCATGGTGCATTCTGAATGGCGCGTCTCTGAATTTGCCACCTTAAGTTGCACAGCACTTGGGGAAGGAGTTGGTGGAATATAATAGTTTTGCCAGTTAAATTTCAAAATAAAGCAGAGCTTTGGCAATGGGTACCAGATCCTATGCCTGGGGCCTAGAGCAACTGAGGAGGCCTGGTGCAAAGTGGACAGAGCTAGGACCCTGAAGCCCGTGACTCACACTGGACAGAATGATTCTGGAAGTCATTTTATATAAAGCTTCTTGCCAAATAGGCCAATAGGGCCCCATAAATGTGTCCATCAGTAGGGACAGTGGGTCCTGCTGGTCTCTGCCAATCGAAGACAGTGTTGCTTGATTTACTTTAAAGTTGCAGTGAGAAGAGTCTGGAGCTGGGTTTCTCTCACTTCTCATATAGTAAGCCTCTGCTCCCAGTGACCTTTTCCACTCCTCAGGACAGAGTCTACACTGTCTTCTCCTGGGACCCTCCAAAACAACTAATAGAAATACTGGGCCTCTGATTGGTGCCTCATAAACACCAGTCCACTTGATTTCCCTGGGCTGCAAGGCTCAGCCGGCAAGGTCAGGATGGTTCCTCACACACAGAGGGGAGGGCCAGGATTCACCCGCTCTATAAAATGCTTCCGATTAGCCTACTTTCTCTCCACAGTGCACTTTTTTTTTTCTTCGATTTGATTTATTGTGTCTGGGAGAAGTCCTCAATTAGGAGCTAATAAACTTGAACATTTGCATATCTTCCTTTCAGCCAAGAGCACGTCCCTCAATTCAGAGCATTCTGCAGGCAGCCATAGAAGGGGAGGAAACCCTTCTGCCTGGTGGTGGGATGACGGTGTGCTGCTTCTCCCCACCTTGAACTCAGGGACCTTACTCCTCCTAGCTGGGGGTTTCTGTAACAGAGAAATCACAACGCTACAAAGCAGGGCTTTTCCTCTTAGCCTTTGTCGAGCACGTGTGGCATATACGTTCTGCGCCACCTCTCCTTACCACTCTCTTCCTGAGCAAGGTCTAAGCCATCTTTCAGCTCTGTAGACACGCCTATAACACAACATAGAGTCTGAATAGGAACAGGGCCAGCCCTGTTGCTTCCCTAGGCCTGGATTCTAGATGCCGAACAGCATACGTGCCAGCAGAGTTCGTAGATATTGAGCTGTTTTCACATGTGAAAGGAGAGTCCCTTCCTTCATCTCGAATGACCCTACATGGAGCTGATCCACAACAGCTCACAAGTTACTGCTAATGAGAAGGATCCTCCGGTAAACTTTGCATTACTGTATGGTTTTTGAAGTAAGTAAACATTTGAGATCAAGATAAGTAGACGTTTGTCTGTTTGAAGCCCCAGAACCTTCACTGCAGAATCGATCTGGTGACCAGAGGACACTAGTCAGACATCTTTGAATGGGTGAAATATTAAAGGCTGAAAGGTGTAATAGAAATACAGAGCTCCATTATAACAAGTCTTGTTATTATTTAGGTTTATTTATAATGTTGTCCCAATTCATATTTCTGTGATACAGTAGCAGAGAAGAAGAATCTGATTTGATGTAATTGATTAGCCTTTTGGTTCCCAGACAATGAGCCAAGGCACCCTGGGTGTTGCAGCAAACTCAAAAGAGTGCTGGGAAATGCTTTAAATAGTTGAGGAAAATACGTCAATTCTTGACATCTGTCAGACAGTGTGTGAACTACTAGCTCAAGGTAGTTCATAGTTTCACTACTGGAATGCACAACATTTTTTTCAGTGATGTCATACCTTTGCAAAGCTAGGGTTTTGGCAGTTGCTATCATGCAAAGCAGTACCACGTGGTACAATGTGGAGCAGGAAATAGGGGGTGGAGGTTTCCAGTCTAATGCCAAGGTTTGAGAAGTTGTGAAGTGCCCACCAGACACAGGCATCTCTTTAGTAAATACTTGTGATTATTTCACAATGAAATGAAAATATTATTTTCTTTACATTTATTGGATATTTTTTCAAAAAACTACGTTGTTAGGACATAAACACTTCTTAAGTTATTTGGGTCTAATTAATTAATAAACTGAACTGTTAGGTATTTCTTTTTAACCTAGGGGTGCTGTAAAACAATTACCAATACGTTAATCATGAAACAAGAATGTTTGGGAACTTCTGGGTCAGGCAGTACAAAAGGTAAATAATCAATGTTTGTTATTGAATAAATGACAAGAAGTATTTATTGTGTGCCTATTACATGTAGGCATGACTTCAAAGCTAAATGCATACACACACGAGATCTCTCTGCCCAAAATGTTTGGGGGGGCAGGAATAATCCTAAGGTTGTAGTGTGTGCCAGGTCCAGATACTATACATGTAATCTTATTGTATCTGTATAAAAACCTATGAGGAAGGTCATATGGTCAGCATTTTATAGCTTCTGAGATAGTTTCAGAAGTAAGATTGTTGCCCCAAATCACACGTTGGTAATGAGTGTGTAGGCTAGTATCAGACTCAGCTCTATTTGATTCTGAAGCATATCCAGCCTTGTTGTACAAGTGTCCTGGACTATATGATGGCAATATTGAAATAGCAGTCCGCGTGTTTCCACATAGATCAAGAAGATGTCATTTTTTTTTAAAAATTATTTTATATTTTTATAATATAAAATCAAGCATAGCTGATTAACAATATTGTGTTAGTTTTAGGTGTACAGCAAAGTGATTCCATTATACATATACATGTCCATTTTTAGACTTCCGTGACAATCCATGTAACTGTGTACTCTTGGGCTACTGCTGTTTATATTTTCCTGTGTTGATCATTTTATGAGCATACTTAATTCTGTATGTGAGCATACATCTTAATTCTTTCTTCTTCCCCTAATGGTGTGACTGAACCATTTCACTTTGAAACATTCCATTTGGCAGACAATAAATGACCCTTGTAATCTTGGACTTTGTAGGTTGTACCCAGTTAAAAGTTAAAAAGCACCAGATGATCCCAGCTGTATTGTGGTTGTGAAGTTGTGTGATGTTCAAGCTTAACCCACATCAATTAAAGCAGCTCAGAGAAGGAGAATTCCATTCAGACTAATGGGAAAAGGCAACTTGCTCTTTCCAGGAAACAACTAAAATAACTGCAGAAAATTTGCTTTCCTGCTCTTTGTGTAAGGAAAATCAGGCTGGAGGGTGGAAGCTAGCAGACCCTGGGCCTCCCCTGCTCTCCTATGTTGGATAGATTAGGGAGTCCTTACTAGCATCTCAAAAAAGGAGTTTGACTTTGTGATCTGACATTTGTATAACGGATATTCTGTACACATATTCCCCAGACTTTGTTGATTCAGAGATTACTCAAACTCCATCCTGATAAAGCTGTATTTAATCTGGGTTTACTTAGTCATTTGTTTAGTTTGAAGTGTAGAGAGTTGTTTTGGAAAGTGTGTTGCTACTTGCTCTGAAAAGGCTTTTTTTGCTGATGTCCCTACCTGGTGAAATGGCAAGAGGTGGTTTTAGTAGATGGTCAAGCGCTGGGTGAGTGCAGATATCTATCAACCTAAATTGAAAAGAGCGCCATGAAAGAAGTGTGGCTAAAAGCTGCTGGGTTATGCTTGCTCAGGAAACTCCCTGTCTGGGTTACTTACCTTTTATTACTAACTTTTTACCCAGTCATTCTACTGGATTTCCCCTTTTTCCCCCTCAGAAAATTAGTAATCATGACATTTCTAATCCACTTTTGTGCATTTCAATCAGATAAGAGCTGTGAGGGTACCATGTGCATATTCACGCTTTGACTTACTGCATGATGATCTGCTTTCCACCTATCCAGGTGGCTGAATGCAGAGTTGTATGTTCTCTATGTTGAGGACTTTTGAATATGATGTGTTCATATTCATGTCTCGGAGATCTTGCCTAGGAGATCCTAAAGCTCGGTAGATGAAAATGAGGTGGGAAAATGGCATTTGTAAAACGTGTTTGCATACTGGCTGCCCTGTCAAGCTCAGGCAGGGTTTCTATTGCACTGTGGACGACCCTTGGTAGTCTGGAGATGAAACGCTGCTTACTGTTCTCCTAAGTAGGATGTGGACCACCCCTGACCCCCATGCTGGTTAACAGTGGCATGAGGGTCAGTTGCTGCCCATGGGACTCTTTGCTGAATGTTTCTAGGGAGTATCTACCATGGTCTCATCCATCAATGAGCCTAAGATCATGGCTTGGCCTCCATCCCATCCCCTATACCCTCCTATCAGAGCCCTGAAAACTGTATGCTAGAGAGAATGTCTTCACATTAATTTTGAATAGTTGTTCTTGGAGCACTTCCCCATCCAACCCCATGTGATATTTCTCAAAAAAATATTGCCTTGTTTTCTGAAGGGTTCTGCCCTGCCTGCCTCCATTTTAACCCCAGAGGACCTGAGACATACAGAGGTTCACCAGTTCTGTCTACTTCTAGTCCTTGAGCCCATGCCTCCAGTAAACAGAAGACCTCCAAAACCTAAAGACCATCCTGACCCCACCCCACATGTGCTTTGGAGTCACCAGAACTCAGTTTGAATGAGTTCTGTCACTTACTAATATGAACAAGAAGTAGAGCTTCCTTTTCTAATCTTCCAGTTTCTTGACTCCTACTTAAGATCCATCTTCAACATTGTTCATCCAGGATAAGAAGGATGTAGGGGGGGAGGGAAACATCAAATCCTTTCTCTAACTCACTGTGGGCCTTGTCTATCCTTTTCGCAAGGTCTTCCTCTCTTTCTTATGGGCAGTTTTGCTTTCCCAACTGAATGACCTTGTGCTTAAGAGGAGGCTCAAGAAGATTGACGTGAATGAGTGAAGATGTGAGGCGAACAGTTGTCACGAGTAAGCATTATCTGTGTACGCATTATCTATAGACAGACATTGTAATATTTCCGGGTTCATCTCTTTCATTTAAGCATCATCTTTTCAATAAAAGTGCTATTTTATAAGAAACATCCACATAAATAAAATTCACAAATCATTTGGAAAACAAGTGCCTTAATTCTGGGCTCAGAAATATGTCTTTAGCTACAGTGGATCTACCCAGTGGGTGTGGATCACAAAAAACGATTCTTCCCTGAACAATGGTAGATCAGACTGTTGGAAACTTTCATCCTCACCCCCCAAAACAGGCATTCGTGGTCTCTGGACAAGTCATCAAGATAATTGGTTCATGCTTTCCTGTACATATCCATCTAGTGTTCATACCCCCTCCATACAAGAAAAAGATTTGAGGCAACTCTTTAATTTGATCTTTAGTGAAGATTGATGTGTACATCCTGATGACTCATTAATCCCACAGGCAAAGATCTCAAGATGTCATTTTTGAGATAATGCGTATGAGGCCCTTATATATAATCAAGTTAGGGCAGAACTGGAGTGAAACTCATAAAACTGTGGGTAGTGCTGGCAACCAGCTGACGAATGGGGTAGGCAAAAGGCTGTCCTCTCTCCTTTTTGTGGCTGTTTCCTCGGCTCTGCAATCTGCTCTCCCAAGTGACTAATATTCTTCTTGTTTCCACTGCTGTCGGTTAAACAGCACGCGCGTGCTTGCACACACACACACACACACACACACACACACACACACACACACACACACACACACCGGGTAGCCCCCTCCTGGAGCTGCCTTTCCAGGATATACCCTGTTTCTGTTATCTTTTGTTAACCTTAGGAGGATAATCTACCCTGACCTCGCTCTCCCTGCCCAGCCGGCCCCTGAGAAACAGAATTCACATTAGTGAGCACTGCCCAGGGGGCAGACCCCATGTAGAGGGCTCTTCCTGTTTCTTTATTTACTCCTTGCAGGTAGGTCTTATTATTGCCCTTCTATAAATGATAAAGCTGAGCCTCTTAGAGTTGAAGTGACTTGGCCAAGTTCCCAGGGCTAGAAGACCATGGCTCTTGGATTCCAGCTCAGGTCTATATAATCCCAAGCCTAAATTCTCTTGGCTATGCAACCAAAATAAAAGACTTGCTAAATTCTTTAGAGTCTTACTGATTAGATAGATTAAATAGGTTGCCTCTTGGAATAATTTAATACAAAAAGGATATTCCTGAGCATAAAATATCTTAAAGGATTTTTCAGTGGCAAAATTTTAAGCATAAGGTAGGTTGGGAAGTGAACGGTTTTGGGGTTGGACTTTTTGGTCACCCCCTCATATATACTATGCTAAGGGATGGCTGAGTATATTAATGCCTAAAACCAGGTTTGTAACTAAGACTTGCTGTATGGGTGTCAGGAGAAATGTTTTTGTCTGGCAGATGGATGTTTTGAAGGGGTCTAATAGTGGAAATGGGAAATTTGAAACATAGTCTGTATCCGAGGGGGTAGAATCAATCCTAATTCACATGGGGAGCGTTTTGCAAGTGTGTTAGCTTTCCATCGATTGGCACCAGTCACATCCAGGATGTGTTAGCTCTGAGAGCTGATATGAGAACAAAGATTTGGGCAGAAAAACTGGAGCGTAACCGTCTAAGAGGCAGATAGGAAAATGGCCTTGCCTGGTCCCCCTCTCGTGGGGATAAATGCCAGTGTCTCTAAGTGCTTACGGTGTGAGTGGGTCTTTTCTACACACAAGCTTAAGACCTCCACACAGAGACAGACCTCCATAATCTAGTGATAGGAGCTCCAGAGAAGACTGTTCAGAAGTAGAACACAAGTCCTGATGATGGTTTTGAGAGAGTAAATCAGATGACCCTTTACTGATAGAATTAAAATGTGTACGCTTCAAAGGCTGCCAGCGGAAAAAGTTGAGTATTAACAGGGTTTGCCTTTTTCTAATTAAAAAAAGTAATCAGCTACCCACGTTCAAGGATGAAATTTAAATTTAAGCTCTTGCCCTTCCCAAAAGAACAAAGTGAGCAGTTAAACCTTAAGGAAAGAGTCCAAAATGAAAAAAGGTAAAAAGCTGAAGTAAGAGTATTAGCTTCTAACAGCCCTATGTAAATTTTTCTCAGGGAAACTGCCAAGAAAAGAAAGGACCATACTTGAACATGTGTGTTGTATGGGCAAGCCTCTGAAATACGGTGCCTGTAACGATTTCTTTCCAGCCACTGACTCTGCTGTGAATGACAGAGTTTATTTTAGTTTATTTTTAAAGAAGAAGCCTCAGCCTAAGGAAACACTGTGCTTCCACAAGATGCCAAGCTATTGAAAGAGCTGTTCTGAGAGGATGGTGGGGGGCAGGGGAAGTATATTTTCTAAGATTTTCCGATACTAAAACCCATTTACGACTGTTGAGAAAAATCTCTCTGACGGAGGATTTAGCTCTCACTAATCCTTAAGTGACTTGTTTTGACAGAGCCTTTATAGGAGATTTTCTCAGTAACTTTGGTTTGCTCTAAAGGAGCAATTACTGATTTGTCCTCCAGCACCATCTTTTTTTTTTTTTTTAACTTTTTCCTGTTTAATGTATGCCAGTTAATGAACTTCATGTATGTTCCAAAATAGCAAGAGAATCCAATCAGAACTGTTTACTGTAGAAATTCAGGAACGTTTGGATTTTCTTGGATCTTCTGTTCCCTTTCTTGCCTCCGGGTATCAAGGACCTGGATTTCATTTCGCGTGTCATGTGGCCTTCTCAGCAGATTCTTTGACTCGGGCTGGTGGAAATCGAGCCCTACTTTCTATTTACACTGCACTTTCTCTACATAAAGATATTTTCTCCTGCTTGAGGAACGAGCACGGGGACCCCGGGTTTTTAAGCCTCCCGGTGTTTGCTTTTGCTCAGATAGGCATTATCTTTTTAGAGGTGACTCAAGGAGCTGGAGTACACCGCTCACATCCTGTAAAAGGGACCGCTCGATGCTGATGCTAGGACAATGGGGCCTTCACATCTGTGCGCTTTTCCTACCCTACCTGCTGCATCTGTGAAGGGATTTTTAAAATCCACCTAGCATCCTATCTTGCACCTTGTAATTCAGTCCCACCCCACTGGAGGCCTGAGGGGGTCTTTCCAGCCCAGAGATTCTCAGCGTGTGGTCTTCAGACCCAGCAGCATCAGCACATCCTAGGAACTTGTTGGAAATGCAGATTCTCAGGTCCCACCCCAGACCTGCTGAATCAGAAAGTCAAGGATGGCAGGGGGGTGGGGATGGGGGGCGGCTGGCAATCTGAGTTTTAACACACTCTCTTGGTGATTCTGATGCAGGCTGAGTTTGAGAAGTACTATTTCCTAGTCCAATTCCCATCTTATTTGCAGGGAAAAACCGCTAAGGAACCATGCTCCAAAAGAACTACCACCTCCTGCCTCAGAAATCCCCAGATTTGTGATCCCACACTCCATTTTGGCTTGTGTCTTGCAAAGCTTCCTCAGCACAATTAGGTGTCTGGTCCTAATTTATGGCTGGGTTCACTCTATTTTTTTTTTTTTTCCCTAATTTCAATAAACCATGCCAGTGATGGGACTGCTGATAGGGTGTGGCAGGAGAGATTTATGAGTTTTCACGAAAGTGTACAAAACTCTGGACAAGCATTAAAATATTGCGTTTTAAATTATTCTTGAGACTTTTTGAAAGCTGCCTGCTTTAATCCTCTTGTCAGAGAGCTGCCGTGCTAAAAAAAAAAAAAAAAAAATGATCACCGAAGCGGCTTTGCCAGCTTCACAGAAAAAAATCAGCTGTGAGAGCTCTTCGCAGGGAAAGCTGTCTCTGGGCCCACGTGGCTGATGGAGATAATTTTTAGAGAAAGTGGGCAGCCGTGACATTGTTTTTTGAGGAGAGGAGCATTGTGGGTGGCCTCTTGGGGTTGGACGTGGGGTCCTCCTGTAGGACCTTGGAGTTCCCATGACCGTTTGGGGGGGGGACTGTGAAGAAGGCCCTGGATGGGGACCTGGGAGAGCTGGATCTGGGTCCTGGTTCTCCCTTCACAAGTTTTGTAACCTTGGGCAGATCCCTCAGCATGTCTGACTTTTAGTTTCCTCATTTATAAAATAGAGGAGGTTATACCGGGTGACCTCTGAGGTCCGTTCATCCTCAAAATTTGTGTCTCTGGGATCCTGTCTCCCATCTGCCTCCCTGCGCTGTCCTTCCACCGAGGCAGGAACAGTCGAATATATTGATCCCTCAGAGGCTCTGTCATCCATTCTTCTTCCTCCAAGCCCCCGTACCCTTCGGAGACTCTTTCAGGGCTTGAAAAAAAATAAAGACAGATACAACAGCATCTTCTTCTTTTCAGCCGCTGGGAAATTTCACTACAAATTGGCTGCTTTGATCTCTTGTGCAGAAGTAAGGTGGGCACCCAAAGATGATAGCGCCTGGGTCAGGGTAGGGGTTTGGTTGTCCAGAAACCCTTCAGAGAAACTCGAAATGAGAATGTGTAATACCCTCTTCCCTCTGAAAATCAGGGCTCCCAGCTTAATCCCATTCCCTCTTGCCCTGTCCTCTGAAGAAACCAAGCTGCTAAAAACACAGCAGAGGTGAGACAAAGGACACAGTTGCTAATTGCTGGAGAGCATCCTAGGATAGGGGTTCGAGGGGAACGTCCTATCATCATCTCTCATTTGCTTCCAGTTCTGGGAATTCTCCCATCTTTGGTCAGAGCCGTGTCCTTAGGTAACCTGGCAAAGCAGGTCATTTGATGTCAAAGCGCTTCGCAGGGGGACATCCTGGTGATTCTCTTCAGCCCCGTTCACGGAACTGAAGTTGAAAGGTTAGATGATCCTTTGCCAAGTCGAGCCATGCTGGGGGACTTCATCTCTAATCGCAGACTCTCACGGAAGCACGGGCTGTGGGAGAGGGGATGGGCAGGCAAGCGATTCGCGTTTCTCACCATTTAACGTCTCAGGAAAGTGCATTATAGGATCCGACAAGCTGTTCCAGCTAAATTTAAGTACAGTGGTAATGTGACAACCCCTTGTCAGACTGAGAGTGTGCCGGCTTTCCTTCCCTTATACCTTGTAACCTTCTGAAGCTGGAACCCTCTGGAAAATTCCTTTCACAGTAAGACAGGGAAAGAGTTCATTGAATGAAACCGTTCCAAGTATATTTCTTTCTCAGGAAAGTTTCAGGTTCCAGAGTGAGGAGTGAAAGATGAAGCTGAAAAGGTGGCTTCAACTTCCTCCACTTTCTTGCCTGACCCCAGGGACTGTGCACCTTCTTGATGGTGTATTTGTGACATCGGAAGAGTCAGCTCAGAAGTCTTCATTTTAACTTGGGTAACAGGCACTGGCAGTACCGACAGCGCTGACTAGAGAAGAGCAGGAAGGCAGGGCCTTGCGGAGGATTAGGCTGGAGAGAACATCATAAGACACGGGGGCTCAGGTGAGGGGCGTCCAAGCAAAATGGCCAAACCTCTAAGCTTTTCCTCGTGGCTCCATCACTATATAATTATCTTCCTCATCTGGGAAGGGCTAAGAATCTGTTAAGAGTTTCAATATTCCAGGTTTAGAATTAGGGGTAATCTTATCACTTAAAAGGAGCACTTGGTAAGGAATCACAAGCCCTGGAATTCCTTTCCTGATCTGGCTGTTAACTAGCCTTTGAAAGCTAAGCGGGTATTTCCTGTCTTTCAGCCTCAGATGCCTCATCTGGCAAATGAGATGCTGCTCTAGAGCAAGAATGGCAAACTGTGGCCCGTGCCTCTAAGTGGCAGGTGTCCTTAAGTAACTGCAGTATCCTTTCCAAATGGCTCCAGGTGAGGCCTCAGAATCCTTCTCAACACAGTACTCTAGGCAGCCCATGAGCCTTGCAGAGTTCACAGCTGACCCTTTACATGAAACATCTTTGCCATCTTCCTTAGGTGGAAGCTTGGAAATTGGTATGATGTCATCAGAGCATGTAGGTGTGGTACTTCACCCAGCCTAAAGTTTGGGGGAGCAAGGAAGGCTGCCGGGAGGAGGTGACTCTAAAGCTAAATCTTGGAAGATGAGAGACATTATTAGGAGAAAGGAGAAAAGGTTGTCTAGGTACAGAGGACAGAAAGAGCACAGGCAAGAATGGAGACCAGCACAGAGTCTGCTGCGTGTTTAATGTGGTGACATATAAGATGTCACATGGGGGACAGCAGGAGATGAGGCTGGAAAGACAGGCAGAGAACACATGATGGAGGATGTTGGAGGCCAGGCTTTCATTGACCCGTTCCTCTAGTCCTTCACGCTCCTGCCTTGCTCCCCACTTGGTGACTATTAGTTTCTGAGTCTGTACCTCTCTGCTTCTGTCTCTTGTTGCCTTCATTCGTCCCTGGCTCTGACTCTCTGCAGCTAACTTTTTTCCTCTTACAACCTCCATCCGTGTGTCCCAACTAGGTGCTAACCTCTTGATCCAAGGCGCACCCCGGATGCTTGTCTGTTCTTGTACTTTTTGGGCAGCTCCCCATCCAGTTTCTCTACTTTGTACGTACATCTTATTCTTTGCTGCCCCCTCACACTCTCCACTGTGCACACACATGCACGGGCGCACGCACACACACACACACACACACACACCAGATCTGAAGCTTCCATCAAGGGTGCTTGGGAAATATTACATAATGACAGCTTCCTTCAGATACAGTTTAGGCCGGTAAGAAAAAGAAAAATGGGCTCATTTGCAGGATCATATCAGCTCGCTCATGGAAGAGGGTCTTTTGAGGCTCTAATGGGCAGGCGGCTGATTCTGACAGCAGAATTCTGGGTCCTTGATCTTCCCAAGACATCGCCCCCCCGTTTTGAACATCAGCAGTGGTGTGGGTCCTTCCCACGGAGAACTGTGAATCCTATTCAGCCGCCTCCTTGTGATTTGGACACGAACAGGGAGCTTTCTCTGTCTACTTAATTCCCTTTGAAAGCTTTCTCGTCCCCCTATTGGGCACTTCAGAGAGAGCACTGCATTAATATCTTCTGCTCTGGTTTCAACTTGGTATGGTTTTGTGATCTTAAAATAGACGGAATTACCACGGCAAGCATTGTTCTGCCTTGAACTTAAAGTCTCAAGAGCAAGTCCTTCTAAAAAAGTTAATCCTTTTCTTATTTGCAAGGATTCTGGACTGCAGTTTACAAAGAAATATGCTAAATTATTTATAATCCAGGATTATTGCAATACCGAAGATTTCCTTGCATAACATCACAGCTCCACTAAACTGACACAAAGAGAGCAGCCCTTAGCCCCACCTTATGACAGCTGTTCTCTGCAGTCCCTGTGACGGGGCCCTGGAGCATGCGAGGGTGGCCTCAGGAACACATGTTCTTTGAAGCAACACCTTCCACGGCTCACATGCTCATGATTCTACTGCTGGGCCCTCTGGGGCAAAGAGAAAAGCTGAGATGGTGTGGACAAGCAGTATTCCTCTTAATGGCTAATGTGTAATTTCTTTCTTATTTAAGATCTGTACCCTGTATCCTTGTGAGAGGAGTTAGGATCGTCAGTAGTTAAAGAGTGGCATTAGATTAGACATTTCCGAAACATGCAGTGTTCTAGGCCCACCTCTACTAAAACTTTGAGAAAACTCATTGAGCTCCCAGTTTTCCCAAATATAAACTAAAGGGGTTAAAATAAATCATCACAAAAGGGCCTTCGGCTCTAACATCGGATGACTTAAAACAAGTACTGATACCATGCAGGCATGTTTACATGTATGGCGCAGACAACTGGAAAATAAGACAGTGACCTCTGAGTTTCTTATTATAGAAAGATGGAGGGCTTCCCTGGTGATGCAGTGGTTAAGAATCCACCTGCCAATGCAGGGGACACGGGTTCAAGCCCTGGTCCAGGAAGATCCCACATGCCACGGAGCAACTAAGCCCGTGCGCCGCAACTACTGAGCCTGCGCTCTAGAGCCCACAAGCCACAACTACTGAAGCCTGTGCTTCACAACAAGAGAAGCCACCGCAGTGAGAAGCCTGTGCGCACCGCAATGAAGAGTAGCCCCCGCTCACCGGAACTAGAGAAAGCCCGCGCGCAGCAACAAAGACCCAACGCAGCCAAAAAGAAATTAATTAATTTAAAAAAAAAAGAAAAAATGGAGCCTGAGAATTATAATAGGGCCTGCTTTGAGCAGTGAGCCTTCTGGCATACATGCACATATGTATAATAGATTTCCCTCTCTTTTCAGAATTGGGAAATTACTTCATGCTCTTTTAGAATCTCTTACTCTTTCTAAGTTGTCCCCAGTTTTCAGAAGTAATCTTCTTATATTTTGAAGATATTCTTATATCTGTTGCTATCCACAAGGGTTGTCGTGTTTCCCATTTCCAGCAGCGGTGCATTTTGGTTTTTATGTATGAGTTCCACCTAGTATAAAAATTAAACTCTGCCAACGGGCAAAGGTGAAGGGGGCAAGGTAGAAACCCGCATTTCTCGGTTTGGGTCTGTTGCCCTTTAACATTTTAACTTCAGGGATTCTGCATCTTTGCCCACGAGGCAGGCCAAATTTAAATTCCAGGAGGACTTGGTTCCTCTCAGACTTTCTCCCCTACACAGCCCTGCTCTCATTCTAGTTCGCCGTGAGGCTTGTGACACTGGTCTCTCCCATGGTCACTGTCCCCAACTATTCAGCCTTTCATTTTCATGCAACCTTGCATTTTGTTCTCTCCCAAGTAAATGTGTGTCCCAGCGCCCACGAGCAAGTCTGCAGAGCAGGGAGACCTAATTCACTGGGGTTCTGGGAGGAGCTGAACTATTGAATGTCAGATGCCTAAGATATTCTCTGTCCTGTGGGTTTTCCAGAAAGGTTGGATTCTTTGCCTCCCTGCTTCCTTCCCTTTCTCTCTCTCGAAGCACCAGCTTCCTCCTCTGCAAAAGGATGCTTTACAAAACAATCAGTCTTTTTTTTTTTTTTTTTTTAACAATCAGTCTTTCAACAAACGCTTAGGGAGCGCGTCTCTCTGTTGGAACCGTGCAGGGTGCTGGAAGCACAGCCCTGGAGGACCTAGCTCCTGCCATCAGGAGTTGCTAGTCTGGTGGGAAGTAGCCAGCTACGGGCCAGGATGCTGGCGGGGGAAACACTGCATGCTTGAGGGACCCTGGGAGCAGACCTAACTCAAGTCATGGTAACGAAGACTCAGAAAGGTGCCTCAGAGGCGGCCTCCTCGATCTTAGACGTCCTTCCCGGTGCCATCACCTTCTAGGCTCCAGGGATTCTCCATGCGTTGAAGACACATTGCCTTTCCTTCTATAGTGAAGGCCGGATCTCTGCTCCCACCCTCCTGCCTCTCAGAGCAGAGGGAATGTGAGGGTCCAGTCCAGTCTCTCTGCCCGTCCCCTCAGGGCAAGAGACTCGCTGCCAAGTCAGGAAGGACTTGCAGAGTGGCGCACTCACATCCCAGAGGGCGAGGACAGCTTCTGTCTCTCTGCTCACTGGAACTGATAGGCACCTGCCTGGAATCTGAAAGGGAAAGAGAGTCTGGGGAGAGCCAGAAACAGCAACAGTGGAAGGAGCTGCAGGGCAAAGGCTGCCACCGGCTACACTGTGCCCAGAAATACCATGCGTGGGTGGGGCCGGCAGCTGCTGTTACCTGGCGGGTCGGTCTAGTGTCATTCAGTAGAGGAAGAAATGGCCATGAGCTGCTGAGCCCTGGAAGATCATCCGTGTGTGTGCACGTGTGTGCATGCGTGCGCACGTGTACGCGTGTCTGCACGCCTTCCTCTGCCTGCCTGCCCTGGCTCCCATGCCCTGTAACTCTTGATGTCGCTCGCGTGTTCTCTTCTCCACACTGAAGGAATTGTTAGTAAACCTACTCCAGAGATCAGTGCCACCCGGGACCAGAGGCACAGCCCTGCTGCCCTGGTGTCAGCTCAGTCCAGTGCCCCTGGAGGGCATCCCTGACAGGCATGCCAGCCACCGTCCGACTGGGCCTGAAATGCCCACCTCGAGTGGTTGGAGCAAGAGGGCACGTGAAACAGCAACAGCAAAACCAGACACACGTGCCCAGATGAAGGGCTGCGAAATCAAGGCAGTGAAGCGGCCGTGTGGCGGGGTGTGTGTGAGGCTGGGAGAGGGAACAGCAGGGCTGGAGAGAGGCGACCCTGGGCTTCCTCCCATCCGCAGGCTGGGGTGTCTCAGGATAACTTTGTTGGCTGAATAGGGCTGATTTTTAGTTTATCTTTGTTTTGGTTCTCACTCGCCTTCTTTCTTAGATGCCCATGATTAGACTACATAAAGTACTAGACTATGTGAAGGAAGATGTCAGGAATCTGGTTGGTTTTGAGTGAAACAAAACATCACCGCTGGGACCCAGAGGGCATCTCTTACTCATCACTGCAGCCAGGCGCAGGTCATGGTGTGGTACTTACGTGAGGACAACCCAACATTCTGTACTAGTAGTTTGGAACAACCAACCTTTCATGCTAGTACTGTGTCTTGTGCCAGAGAGAGTGGGCTAGTTTTTAAAACCCCTTTGCTACTCAAATGCCAAATAACCACGGACGTATAACCACGAAGAAAGAAATAGATGTCCCCAGAGTTACATCGACGGTGCATAAAAAGAGACTTCTTTTCCTACCGATTTTGTACTCCTGCTTCTTGGCCTTTTCATTCTCTTTCTTCCTGCTCCTCTGCTCTTGTCTCTAATATGTAGAAGAACACTTTGGTTTGCCGAACTCAGGTCTAATCCTGGTAAGGGTCTCCAGTAATACTGAGACTCCTGAAATTCCTGTAAAAACCCAGTTTGGCTTCCTTTTATCATGAAGCAGGCATGCACCCTAGTGACAGCATGACAGAGTAGGAACAAGAGAATGTCTTCACAACTGACCAAATAACTAGATCCCTTCAGGCCAGGAAGGGTTGCAAATCTGATATGCTTTACATCTCTCTTAAAAGATCACAGACGTCAGAGAGGTACTTGAAACCTTTTTTCTAATTCCAGCAATCGGTAGGTCTCTCTCTCTCTCTCAGCTCTGGCAAAGGAAAGTATCTTGCTGACAAAGAAGCCAGCCCTCTTCTGACCTGTCTTGGTTTTCATTTGTGATAACCTGATGAAAAGCAAATCACTTCCAGAAGCAGTAAAAACTATCGAGGAAGGCAGTCTTGTGGTCCAGGAGCAAAAGAGAGAGTCACAGATGATGCTATTTTAGTGGGCTTTTAGGTTTAAATGTGGTGACCACGAATCTTGTCTGGTCTTTACAATGGCAGGGATTTTAATGTTTTTAGTTGTCTTCCAAGTCTGTGCCACAAACAGCAGGTATGCCAAACCATTTCAGAAATAGACCTGGTTGTCTAGGAAGAAGTTGTAGCTGTAAAATATATTCATTGCTCAACCTGGATGAGGACATAGTAATTTCAGTAACATCTTAAGTTGTCTTTTAAGGCTTTTCATCCTTTCATCATACTTATAATTGTTTATGCAGGCAGAGTTGCTTTTTTTATTACCGTCGACCCACCTCAGATGGAGATCAAAGCTGTGTAGATTGATTAAGCCAATGGGTTGACATTTTTTGCAGGAGGAATTGAAATCCATGGTTGTAACTGGGTGGCCCTTGGCAGGCAGACTCTATAAGGAGTTTAACATAAGCAAGTGTAAGGAATGCTTCCCAGGAACCACCCAAGCATGGAGGTGGGGCCTTTTGTGTGAGATATTTCTGCACTTGGTCATAGGCAAAAGACATTGCAGTGGAAAGCCTTTGAGACCTAGTTATGCCTTAACCTTCGTGCGCTGTGGAATGAGATAAAATAACAGATACAGAGGGGTCCTGAGTTGCTCATCTTTCTCTAGTCTCTTAACTAAAATCCCCTATTAGGACCTTCTAGTTCTCTTTCTTACCATCTCATTCTCAGGGCTCCTCTACCTCTTTTTGTGGTTTTCTGATGCCTCTACATCTATTTTGGTTTTCAGATGCTCTGCCTTCTATCAGATCATGTTGTCTGATTTTGTTGGGGAAACGCTACCTCCCTATATAACCAGGTCTTGCCTCTTTCACTTTAAGGACCTTCCGCATACCAGATGGGGTTCTTTTTAAGACACCCTCTATTTGCTAACATTCTAACAGTGAGTCAGGTTGAGATATAAACAAGACAAAGAGTGAGGCAGTCATTCACCAGGAAAAGTCAGAGTGTCCAGGAAATAAGGTGGCAGAAAAACTAGCTGAGATTTGGAAACCGGAGGCAAGGATAGGCAAGATGGTGCAGGGATCATGGACCGTGGAAGCCCCTGCCTGTGAGCCAGCTGCCGTGCTGTGTGCCTTACATTTGCTTACATATAACAGCACAACAAGTAGGTGTTGTTATTCCTGTTTTACAGATGAGGAAGTTGAGGATTAAAGTGGTTAATGATTTGCCTGAGTCGTACTACCAGGCAAGTGAGACTGCTGAAACTTAAGCCAAGACAGACACTATTTGCATTGCATTGCATTCCATAAAGAGCACAGACTATATTTTATCTCATATTTCAGATAGATAGATAGATAGATAGATAGGAAGAAAGAAGATAGATAGATAACATTGATTTATGTTTGAGGCAAAGCCAATATTGAAAATGGACGAACATGATCACCGTCTTCTCTGGACCACACTATCATTGTATAACATGCTACCCCAAAACTTTGGATCTTATAAACACAACCATTTTATAAAGAAGATATATATATATCTCTCAACATATGCATATATATGTGTGTATATATACGTATGTATATATATATATAACGGAATATTACTCAGCCATTAAAAAGAATGAAATAATGCCATTTGCAGCAACATGGCTGGACCTAGAGATTATCATATTAAGCGAAGGAAGTTAGACAAAGAAAGACAAATACCACATGATATCACTTATATGTGGAATCTAAAATATGACAGAAATGAACTTATCTATGAAACAGAAACAGACTAACAGACATAAAGAATAGATGTGTGGTTGCCAAGGGGGAGGGATGGATTGAGAGTTTGGGATTAGCAGATGCAAACTATTATATATGTATAAACAATAAGGTCCTACTGTATAGCACAGGGAAGTGTATTCAATGTCCTGTGATAAACCATAATGGAAAAGAATATATATATATATATATATATATATATATATATATATAACTGAGCCACTTTGCTATACAGCAGAAATTAACACAACATTGTAAATCAACTATACTTTGATAAAATTTTTTTAAAAAACACAACCATTTTATTCCATCTCACAATTTTTTGTGGGTTAGGAATTCAGGCGAGACTAGGCTGTGTTTTTCTTCTGTTCCACGTGGCATCAATTGGAGTCACTTGTTGGTTTTCATCTGTAGCCAGGCTGGTCTGAAGGGTCCAAGGTAGCTATACTCATGTGTCCAGTAACTTGGAAGGGACAGCTGGAAGCCTGGGGCCTAGCTGTACCCACCCCCCAACCCTTTTCACGTGTTCTTAAGTCATCTCCACATGGTCCTACCACAGAGTACTAGGGGCTTCTTACATGGCAGTTCAGGGCTCCAAGACAGCATGGTGGAAGCTACCGTCCTCTTATAGGCTGAGCCCCAAACAGGCATAGATAGCGTCACTTCTGCTGTACTCTGTTGGTCAGATCCTCATAGGCCAGCCCACGTTCAAGGTGAGATGAAATTGAGCCCACTTGTGACTGGAGGGAGTGCCAAAGATATACTGCCACCTTTAATCTAGGGAGGCAAACATCCCTCCTTTCCATAGAGTCAAGTGAAAAGCCTCCTTTTTAAGACAGTGTTTGCTGTGGGCCAAACTATGAAGAAAACAGCACTCATTTTTGTGGCCTATTATCCTTTCTGTGACTCCCAGCTTCCTCTCACCCTTCCCCTATGTCCCTAAAACCTGCACTTAAGAAAGATGAGATACCCACGACCCACATGCCCTTTTGGGGGCCATTTTCATCTTGAGCTGTATCTCTAATTAGAGAATGAAAGGATTTTTCTCTTTTTGAAGAAATGTGTTGCTTCTCAAAGTCTTGGGGAGAAAAAGAAGGCAAGAGAGAACAAGTTTGGGCAGAGGGTCCTTGACAGATCCAGTAACCTGCAGACCACTCCAGTAACTGCTAATTCTACCCCGAGACAGTGATGGCTGCGTCCACTCAGTTTTATAAGCTTTCCTATCCCTGTCTCTCTCTCGCTCTCTGTATCCCTCTGTTTTTTTCCTTCACTCTCACTCTTTTACTCTGTCACCATACATACATGTGGATTTATTTATATATTTTTATATATTTTTAAATATATTTTATATATATATATGAAATTTTTATATGTATATAAATTTTATATATATTTTTTAGATTTGTTTATTTTCTTCAATCACCCCACCAGCATAACCACAAGTAGTCAAATAGATAAAATCACCATTTTTTTTTTTTTTTTCTACCTCGGTGACATAAGGATCCAGCCATTCCAGGAAAGGGGCAGATGACATTTTTCAGGGTTGCGGTCCCAATGAGGCATTTGTGAAAAGGGAAAAAAAAAAGTTCTACAAAAGATGTGAGAATTATATTCATGGGTCTGGCTTAACATTGGTCTTTTTAGGTTGTTCCAGAAGCTAGCCTCTCATGTCTGTGTCATTTTCTTCTTCTTCTCTCTCTCTCTTTGGGATACTTTTTTCTGTTCTATTTTGAGCTCCGCAGCACAGCTCTTTTATTCCATTTGTCAGCCGCAGATGCACATCCAGTTGAAAAGCATCCCCAGCCTCCATCGCCACAATGCCTCTGATCTTGTGGCCACTGGAGCCTCTGACCACACGAGTCTGTTGATCTGTGGCTGCTCTGTTGTTTTAGTTCTTGGTGTTACCAGTGGGAGAAATGCTTAGATGAGGGAAGAATGCTGGAAGAGTAAACCAGTTATGACCAAGGGCTGCTGCCCGTCCAGTGGGGTGTATACAATCCCCATATTTTGAATC
The DNA here is from genome assembly GCF_028023285.1 of Balaenoptera ricei. NCBI lineage: Eukaryota > Metazoa > Chordata > Mammalia > Artiodactyla > Balaenopteridae > Balaenoptera > Balaenoptera ricei. Next base: position 75,320,102 of record NC_082640.1, read on the forward strand.
CATGGTAGCTGTATCATGGCATCCCTCAGGTACGTCATGGAGTGGGCTGTCCAAGTACCAAATGCTGTTTCCGATGACCCTTCCTACTGACCTCTTTCTTTTTCCCCCTTTCGTCCTTAAGTTCTACTGTGTTCTTTTACTTTTTGCATCAACAAAACAATCTATATATTTTTTTTCCTGTTTTTAAAAGTAACACATGCTCATTGGAGAATCTTTGAAAAATAGAAAAAAAATTAAAAGATGCTGATTATCTTTAATATCGTCACTGACTAGTAACCATATTCACTGATGCATTGCATTCATTCAACAATAACGATAATACTTACCTATTGTGTGAACTGCCTTTGGATACCAAGAATGCAGAAGGAATTGAAAAGGCAGGATCCCTGGACTCATAGACTTTAGTTTAATGGAGAGACCAACACTGAAATAATAAAGAACATGATTTTTAGCAGCTGCATGACATTCCATAATTTTCACATATTTGGGGTTAGGTTAACACTTTTTTTTTTTTTTAGTAATTTATGTATTATGTTAAGCCAAACTAGAATTTATTAATCACCTGTATTAGATATTTGCATTATTCCCAGTGTTTTGTTATTATAAATAAAACTTCACTTCACATTCTTATACATAAATATTTGAAACTCTTTCTTTCCTTGGCATAAATTTCTTAAGGGATGATTACTAGGTGAAAGACTGACATTTTTTAAGACTGTGAACACATGTTATCAATTTGTTTTCTAGAAGAGTCCACTACCAATCCGCACCGTACCACCTTGTAATGCTGGTCTTGCCATACTCTTGCCAGCAATAAATATTAAGCAATGAAGTGAAATCTTACTACATTTCATATAGTTTTTCAAAATGAAAACCGTTTCTCATTTTTTCGGCTTATAAAAGCAGTCAATGCTTATTGTAAAAGCAAAACAAAAAGAACAAACCAAATAAATCCAAGCTGGACATACCAGAAAAAAAGAAAAATCTGTGCAATCTTATTCAGACGTAATCCCAGATTACCCTTCGGTGTGTATCCTTCCAGGCTTTCTTTTTTGTGAGGTGAAGGGCCATTTTAAGAGTAAGTCCTTTTAGAATAAACATACTATAGGGAAAGCATAGAACCAGCTAACCTGGGCGCCGTGCTCAGCTGTGCTACTACCTGGCTGAGTTCCTGGCAGATCCTAGCCTCCCTCCCCCTCCCCGGGCTTCAGTATCTTCATCTGTGAAATGAGAGGTTGGCCTAACAGATTTTTATTCCTGTGTTTCTTGTAGGCCAGAGATTCTCAACCTCAGTGATGTTGACATTTCGGGCAGGATTATTCTTTGTTCTGGGGGCCACCCGGTGCATTGTGGGATGTTTAGCAGGATCCCTGGCCTCTCCTCACTAGATGTCAGTAGCTACTACCACCCCCAGTCGTATCAATCAAATATGTCTCCAGACAATGCCAAGTGTACCTGGGGGGCAAAATTGCCCCCGACTGAGAAGCTAAAAAATACTATAATTCCACATCTAGTGAATTTTAATGGTTACTGCAAAGCAAAACTTTGGGTGGTAGCCAGCATGCTTTGTGTCAGGAGAAGGAAGGGATGGTAGATACAAGAACAGCAGGGCTGGTGGAGAAGGAAACACCACCTCGGTGCTGGCCTGGACAGCGGGTTGGGGACAGTTCTGGAACACGTTTAGGAACATGAGGACAATGCTCTGAGCCACATTTAAAGTTTCAGGTGTCCATTCATGGTCAGCGGGTAGGAAAACAAATTTCTTTTGGAGTACTTATATTGTACGCCAGCAAGGTGATGAATTATTGAATGGGTCCTTTTTCTGTAAACATATTTATCATCTTTCTTTTTCATCCGTCCTGTGGTGAACAAGGAGAGGCAGAAATGGGGAAGCATTTTGCAAAGAGCTTCGAACGTTACCTCCCTTTGTGAATAGCTCCCTGGTTTGAGGTGTTATTTCCTTCCCAAGGGGTCTCTCTGCCTCAGGGACAACTTTTAATGCCACTATTGTTCAGAAAAAGAGTCACCCTGTTTTCTAACACTTTCTCTTTCACTCGCTGTCTGTTTCACTTTGGTGGTAAAAGGAAGCCCAGGGGTTCATTAAAAGATGGGATGACAGTGGCCATTTTGTGTGCTTTGAAATGCGCTTTGAGCCTCAGCTGTAACGGCCAGCCTAGCAATGGAAGCAGCATCCTGATTTTCGAAGTAATGGCATTGAGCTTTACTGAATGTTAAAATGGTGTTTCATCCAGTGGGTGGAATGGGGACTTGAGGATAGTGGGATATATTGAGCACACCCTTCTGGAGCAATGATGGGGCAGCACTGGGTCCTGCTGGGACTGGTCAGCCTGTGTCTGTTTGGACCTCCTGGCCAGGTGAGGGACCTCTCTCCAGCAGAGACAGCCATGGTGAGAGTGCCCAGGAGGCGTGCAGTGCAAGAGGCCACGGAGGGTTTAGGATCTCAGGGGGAAGAGAGGCAGGTGCAGCCAAAGAAGCAGAGGCCATGCCGACAGTGATAAAGATGCACCAAGAGTCTAAAGGTCATGATGAAGTTAGGAGTCTGTAAGACTCATTGAGGGAAAGGCAGAGTACAGGGAGGGCATTGTTCCCGAATCTGTCTTGTAATTAATGTTATCTGTTACAACTATTTGTTTAGATCACTGTTGTTCAGATGGTGCTTTGAGGAGACCTCAGGGGGGTCCACGGAACAGGCCTCAAGGTTAAAACGGGGTTGGGAGATGGTGGCTCAGGTGTTGAATGGGCAGGGGAATGGCAATATGTTTTGTATGTTAGTACTTGCCTCAGTTTTCATTTAAAGAGAGAAATCCTATAATTAAGGGGGAAAAAAGTTAAACCCATTGGCAGATTTTTGTATTTCTGGTTTTCTCAAAGTAGACACGTATTAAGTTTAACCATTTTGTTCCATAATTTTAACGTCTTTAAAAATCAAACCATTCATTTATACCTTATCCCCTTTTACAGAGGCTTTGATTGGCCTACAGCATTACTATGAACTAAAAATGGAAAAAGTATGTTGAATCAAATGAAGTTGTTAAAATTCAATGACCTTTGACCTACAAAAGTGGTGATAGCTTTAACCGAATAGAAATAATCGTTTAGAGATGAGGACCAAGGAAACGTGAAGAGAAGGATGCCGAACCGATGCCAAGGAGAGGATGGGGTGGGAGATAGAAATGCACAGACTTGTGGACCTGCAGCGTTGCTAGCCATTGAGCCTTAAATGTTCCTGGAAACGAAGGAGAAATTGAGAGGTGGTTGGTTAGGTGAAAGTATTTCAATCTCTGAGGGAGGCAAACCTGCTCCTTACACTTTTATCTAAAAGAAATTCTGTGTGTAGGCCCTCTTAGGGGACTCAAGGGTGATGGAGTAGATTATTTCTTCAAAGCATGCTAACAGGAAATACAGCTGCACATTTCATAAATCTCCTTCTTCTAATGACTCAGATGACAATACCACATTCATGATGCTGGCTTGCATATTTGTTTTTAAAGGAAATAGGATTCTAGAATGGCACATAGAGGTGGAAGGTTTATGTTTGTGTCTTCTTTGACAAATGGTGAAAAAGGAAATTTTTTGCTTCTGTTAAATAACATTTAAAAGCATTTCCTCTAAGTGTGTGAGGAATTTCCAGAACCCTGACCCTAAACCCCAATTGCATCAGTCTGTTAGAGACAGACTTTATTGATGTCCTCTTATATCTGGTATCCACTGATGTCACTTCATGTTGTCTTAAAGGGAGTCCTTATAATTTGTTTCTGTAATCCAGATAATTGATCGTGGAAACTAAATGTTGTTTTTGGGAAAAATGCTTCAAGTCATATTAATAGTGCATTTATATGATGATCAGATTGTATCTAAGTAGATGCTTGGTGTGTCATTTTATTGACTTTGGATAGTTGTTTGCTTTTTCTTCTCCAGTTAACACTAACGTCTAATATTTCTGAGCATTTACTGTGTGCCAGTCTCTGTTTATAAGGGCTTTACATACATCATCTCATGTACTCTACCCAACATTCCCATGAAGTAGGTACTATAATTATTCCCGTGTTATTGATAAACAAACTGAAGTTCAGAAAGGCTTAAGAATAAAAAGCAGACGGAGACCTTCCCAAGGCTACCGAGCAACTAGCAAAGCCAGTATTCACACTCAGCACTGGACCACACAACCCTTGTTCCTCATTGTGGTACACTCCAAGGCGTAGATGACTGTTCTTTGCTGCTGCTTTAATAGAGGTGAAGCATGTGTTTCTAACACACAGAAACAGCTTGACCTTGTCACACAGGAACTTGGGCAGTAGATGGACTGAGAAGCCGAGAGGACCAAGGGCAGCTGGATCCCAAAGAGAATGATCCCAAGAGCCAGCAGGGTCATTGGAGGTATTTGGGTCCTGTTTTGAAACCAGCTCCAGCAGATGGGTGGCTGAGATGGAGCTTGAAGAGCTTGTAGGTCCCTGGTGAAGGTCTGGAGGTCTGGAATCCCAGGAGCTCAAATGGAGAAAAGGAGGACTAAAGATGGTAGGACAAGGCACCAGTTCTGGATACCTAGAGGGAGGGCTACATAATGGGAATTTTCCTTTAACCAACCCGCTGCAGTAACTTGGGGAAAAGAACCTTACGTCTGGCACAAGTTAACTTCATCTGGAAAAGTAAGCCCAGTAGGTCACTACAGTGACATTGCTTCGGATAGCTGCTGCTTCTGTGGGACCAGGCTTTCAGACAGAGGAACTCGGAAGTTAGCCACAAAGCTAAACGGACAAAGTACTCATGGAGGAACAGAGCTTCCCTCCAAGCAGGGCTTTCAGGAGCCAGGCCTGGCCTCAGAGGGTGGCCAGGACTCAGCTGCTGTCGGCCAAACAGGCAGACCCACGAAGGAACAAGGCAGTTTCAGCACATCTTGAGTTTCTGAGCTCTGAATTTGCTCCCTTCACACAAGCCACCAGCAGGGCCATGCCGAATCCGCAGCTCTAGCTGCGTCCTGAGAGGGTGAGTGCTGGTGGGGGGAATGTCACTCTGTCCTCCTTAACGTGGGAAAATTCTCTTAGCTTAATTTAGGCTCCACACTAGATTCTTTACCAGCCCAAACTCATTTCAATGGATTCTGTTTTGAAAGTTTGTGTACTATGGTGAGCTGTTAGAAGTAGGGCATTTTACACGTTTAGTTTGCCTTGAATAGAAATGAATCCAAATCAGGTCTCATTAGAGCACGACTAGTGTATGATTTAGGCAGTTTTACCGTTATATGCAAAGAGAAGAAATCGTGGGTACACTAAGGTGTAATTCTGTAGCATAAAAGTGAAATTTCCCTTTTACTACTTTGACTGCTGGATTTTATTTATTTATCTTACTTGCACTTCTGAAATAGTAAGCATCAAGAACCAGGGAGTAGGACCTCAAATTCTTAATGAATTTTTAGACCTTGGAATGGCTGAATGATTTTAAGGGTGAACTTAGGTGTTTTTATTTAAAAATTCTTGGTTATTTCTTGAATTCAGAAGAGACACTGGCTTTTTGATACTAGTCAAAAAATATTTACTGAATTCCACTCTGGGCCCAGGCCTGGGCAAGGCACTGGGGAAAGATAACCAAAGAGATAGAAGATATAGGCTGCTCTAAAACAAAGTCCCCGTGGGCTCAAGTTTCAAAGGAGAAATCCAATCTGTAGTTGTTTTGTAAAGACTTCCACTAGCATGAAGTCACTGCTCAGTGACATTTGATACAGTAATGGTAACAGTGATGGTAATTATGAAGGAGATAACATCTACCATGGTTTTTTAAAAATGGCAGCTCTATTGAGATATAATTCACATACCATAAAATTCACCCTAATAAATTTTACAATGCAGTGGGATAGTCAGAGTGCAACCATCCTATCGTGATTTCAAAATATTTCCATCACCCCAAAAAGAAGCTCTAGTATCCACTAACAGTCATTTCCCATGCTCCCTCCCTTTAGCTCCTAGCAACCACTCATCTACTTTGTGTCTCAATGGATTTGCCTATTCTAAACATTTTGCATGAATGGAATGATAGGATATGTGGCCTTTTATGACTCTATTCTTTCATTAGCCTATTTATGAGGTTCATCTGTCTTGTTACATGTGTCAGTACTTCATTTTTATTGCCTAATAATATTCCGTTGGATGGATATGCCACATTTTGTTTATCCATTCATCAGTTGATGGACATTTGGGTTTATTTCCATTTTTTTACTATTATGAATAATGTTGCTATGAATATCCACATACAACTTTTTGCATGGACATGTGTTTTCAGTTCTCTTGGTTTGACACCTAGGAGTAGAATTGCTGGGTCACATGGTAACTCTTTGTTCAATATTTTGAGCAACTGCCAGACTGTTTTCCAAAGTGACCACGCTATTTTATAAGTTCCCCAGAAAAGTATGAGAGTTCCAGTTTCTCCATATCTCCTCCAACAGTTATTACTGTCTGTCATTTGGATTTTAGTCTATTCTAGTGGATGTGAAATGGTATCTCATTGTAGTTTTGATTTGCATAATCATTAATGACACTGAGTATATTTTATGTGCTTATTGGCCTTTTGCTTATCTTCTTTGGCGAAATGTATGTTTAAATCCTTTGCTTCTTTTTTAAATTTTTTAAACTTTTTTTAAAATTTAATTTTGTTTATTTTTTGGCTGTGCTGGGTCTTTGTTGCTGCATGGGGGCTTTCTCTAGTTGTGGCGAGCGGGGGCTACTCTTCGTTGTGGTACGCGGGCTTCTCATTGCGGTGGCTTCTCTTGTTGTGGAGCACGCGCTATGGGCACGCGGGCTTCAGTAGTTGTGGTGCACGGGCTTAGTTGCTCTGCGGCATGTGGGATCTTCCCAGACCAGGGCTCAAACCTGCATCCCCTGCATTGGCAGATGGATTCTTAACCACTGCGCCACCAGGAAGTCCCTTTCAGCATTTTTTTTTTTTTTTTTGGTCATTTTTACATTGATTTGTTTGTCTTTTTTCTATAGAGTTACCGGAATTCTTTACATATTGTGGATATAAATCCCTTTCTGATATATGACTTGCCAAAATTTTCTCCCATTCCGTGAGTTGTCTTTTCACTTTCCTCTTTTTTTTTTTTTTAAGTTTTTTTGATGTGGACCATTTTTTAAATCTTTATTGAATTTGTTACAATACTGCTTGTGTTTTATGTTTTGGTTTTTTAGCCGCAAGGCATGTGGGATCTTAGCTCCCAGACTAGGGATTGAACCCACACCCCCTGCATTGGAAGGCAAAGTCTTAACCAATGGACCACCAGGGAAGTCCCTTTTCACTTTCTTGACTGTGTCCTTTGAAGCACATATATTTTGTTTTGACAGAGTCCAATTTTTCTGTTGTTTTCCTTTGTCATTTGTGCTTATCTTATCAAATCTAAGGGACCATAGCCTAATCCAAAGTCACAAAGATTTACTCCCACGTTTTCTTCTAAGAGTTTTATAGCTTTAGCTCTTATAGTTAGGTCTATGATTCATTTTCAGTTAATTTTTATGTACAGTATGAGGTAGGGGTCTAGCTTAATTCTTTTGTACGTAGATACACAGATGTTTTAGAACTGTTGTTGAAAAGACAATTCTTTGTCTGTTGAATTGGCTTGGAATCCTTGTTTAAACCTTGATTGTTTTTTACTCATCAACTAGGTATCTTAGGATCACATCAAAATAGTCCCATTCCCTATCTTCAGAGAACTTGTCATCTCCAAGGGAGAAATGCTTGTGAAACAAATCATAACATTCATTCATTCATTCCACATCATTACTGTATTTTTACAAAATAGCAGGTACCTCGCTAGACCCTGGGGAGACTGTGATATATAAAAAGGATAAGAGTGTACCACACTGAAGCAGGTGAAGAAAACACAAGCTTTAAATTTATAGTAAGACCACCTTAGGTCCCAAGAAGTTCTAGAATCTGTATTAGTGTTTGTACATGCTCAGCCTGGCAGGTGCTTGCCTGTTTACTTGCCTTGGTGAACTATTTCTCACCCTCAAATTCAGATGTCATTTCTTCTAAAAGGTTTTCACCAATATCCCCAGAGTTGTAAATACCTCTATAATAGCACTTAGCACATGCACCTAGGTGTCTCTCAGTCTCATTCATCTTTGAGGAAAGAACCATGTTTTTATGACATCGTTTCCCTGATAATTCTCAAGAAGATGTCTCATACCTATATATTAAACAAATGAATATTTGAATCATGAATGCTAGACAGAGGTACTCTTTGAAAACTTCCTGGAAGTAAGAATTTGCAGATCTTCCAAGTGATCTCAGAAAAGATAGTAACAAAAATCTCAACAAGTATAATACGTTGTGTTACGAGTGGACTGAAGTCATGTGATTCTCTCACATTGTCTTGATTTGATAACGAAGGTTTTAAATCTGGGTAAGGAGATGGTGCGTAAGGGCACCAGTGCGGTGATGTATAGAAATTCCAAAGAGAACATTGTCTTTGGCTTGGCAAGAAAGACTTTAAAATCAAATTAAAACCCAATATGACCCAGATGTCTCAAGTCAGCAAAATCATTTGTCAAAATGATAATTCTACCAACTCTAAAAGTGCCGTGGTCTTCTAGCCCTTCTACTTTCTGTCAGAACCCACAAATGATAGATCCCAGAAAGCAGCAACCTCAAGAAAAAACTTTTTTTTTTTTTGCACCAGCCTCAGGAAGTTAATTCTCTGCAGTCTGTCACATTCACGATTAATTAGCTTAAAGTTCCTTGAGAGAATATTTATGTTGTTGTGGCTGATTTGTTTGAAATAGTAGAAATATGTGGGCCTTCAGAAAGGTGTAGTGGTACAAAACCCTTGGCTCTCATGGCTCTAGTTTTTTTTTTCTTTCCCTGAGCATAACTTTCATTCAATACACTGAACAACTGTGGTCTTCAAAGGAGTTTTTGGAGAACCTGATCCCTAACTGAAACAAGTGAAAGGTTGAAAATAATTACCATGAAAAGTAACATTTTGAAGGGCTCATTGGGTGGTCACAACAGCCCACAGGCCAAATCAGGCCCCCTGCCTGTTTGTATTAGTAAAGTTTTATTGGAACACATCCACACTTATTCTTTTACATATTGCCTACGGCTGCTTGTGTACTACAGTGGCAAGTATTAGAGTGTTGCAAAAGATAGTCTGGCTGTGGCGCCAAAATATTTACTCTCCTGACCCTTTACAGAAGAAATTGGCTGACCCCTGTGCTAGAATGTAAGTCTATAAAGCTGGGGACTTTATTCTGTTTACAACTATATTCCCAGCACCTAGAACAATGCTTGGTACATAGTAGGCACTTGATAAATAGTTTCAGGAAAAAATGAATGAGATAAAATCTTTTGTTTGTAACTTCTTCAACCTTGCCCTAGCAGACACAGCTTCAGTCTGCAAATAAGCAGAATTTTAGTACAAGCTATCCCCCCAAAGCTGAAAACCTATAAAATTTAATGTTCAAATATATAAATTTTATGAGCAGTGAACTCATAAAATGAGACTTTTATCAATTTTCTTGAGTATTTACTGAAGGCTGGGAAATGCTAGATGTAAAATAAGCAGTTAGGTTAGGTTTTTCTATCCCCCCGGCCCTGCTTCAGGACCTGCTGCCTTGGCTTGCTAAAATTAATATTGACACTGAAAGCTAGTTTGTTTTAGGTGGAGTCCCTGTAAAGCTAATCAGCAAATATGTCTAGGATAGACAGACTGCTTTGCATTCTGTATTTACCCCTTCTTTTATGAATTACTTTGCAAAAGATAAATTCCCTGGTATTTTACACCTGTCAATTACCTGCAAATTTTGTTTTTTGCTCCAGAATGTATTATTTGGGGATGTTTTGAACAACAGCTGGGTATGTCTAGCTGTAGGTTGAATAGAGCTAATACAGCTAATAGGAGGTGGGAGTTGCTCAGTGGAAGGTACTTTGTATTCCAGAACAAACTTAGAAACATAATAGCTGTGGTGGCTTTCTTACAGTCATTTATCTTAGCAGTGAATTAATTAATATCTGGTACTTAGTCATAAAATGTTGTCATTCTCATTATGTCATTCTGCAGAATGCTCTGTACATAATGTTAGAACTATATGAGCTCACTGCTGTCGCATGAGTGCATTTGGAAATTAATCCAGTAGAAATAACATGTAACATTTAATACCAAGTTTTTCTGGCCTTAGAACTACATACATACTTGTAAAATAGATCTGAGTGGCTTGACCATTTTATTCACTGATTTATTTATTCCTGTAACCTACTTTGTGCTGAATACTTGGCTAAATGATTAGGATACTAGAAACACACACACACATCCTTTACCCACAGAAGATTGCAGTCTGTTGTGAAAGGTGCTTGGAAGACAGCAAGAATATTGGATGAACAGTTTAATCAGGGACTGGGGGGAGGCACCAGCTGAAGTTGGGGGAGGGAAAGATCAGGGAAGAAACTTTTAGGACTTGACATTTGATGTGAAACCTGAAAACCAAGAAAGAAAAATGGGAAAGCCTGGGAGACCATGGAGAAAGGATTATGAAAAATGGAAAAGAAAGAAAAGAGGAGTCGGGATTATTCTGGTGAGAAAGTAGGGAAGAGGAGAAGCAGGTGAAGGGCACATAGCCTTAAACCATATGTGTACTTGAGAAACAGCAAATGGGAGATAACAGCTGGATGTAAGGAGGAGAGAACAGGAGCTGAGTAAAGGTGAAGGACCTTTGGGCCATGCTAAGCAGTTGAATTTGACAGTCTGGGTGCTGGGGAGCTCTGGAAGAATGACCAGATGTTCTGCCAGAGGGAGAGGACTAACTTGTTGGAATGACAGTTCAATAAGCAGTGCTGCTAGCATTTGGGGCAGCAAGAGTCCCTCTGCCTGTGAAGGAACCACCTCTTCAATCACTAGATGTTGGGGTGATTTCACTCCGGAGTTCCAGAGCTTCCAGGAGATGGTAAAGAAAACCTTTGCTTCTGTCACTGCCCAGTTTTGCGCTTGGTCGCTGAATCCCCTCTGTGTGCCTCAAAGCCGCCCTGGTGTCTTCTCTCGGGCACCATTTGAAAACTTTCTCTTGTGCAGTTTCCAGAGTTGAGATCAAACAATTCCTGCCTACACATTTGCGCATAGATCGTGTCTCTAAAAGTTATCAAGATACTCAGTGGCTTGTTAAATTTTTAGGACTTGACACTTGATGTGAAACCTGAAAACCAAGAAAGAAAAATGGGAAAGCCTGGGAGACCATGAATAAAGGATTATGAAAAATGGAAAAGGAGGTGTTAAGACCACCTTTCCAGTTTGTTGTGTTTTTAAGTTTTCAGTGAATTCTCTAAGGCATCTTTGCATTTGGTCCTCATAACGCCCCTGTGAGAGATGCAGACCCTCTCACAGATGCATGCTACAGGAGCTTACATGGCTGATCCAAGGTCATGGCTTTAATTATAGGTAGACCTGGGTCTTTGACACAGAGCTCCTACCTCCTACACTGGTGCTTCTCTGCTCTGTCACACTTCCTTTCTGGTATAGAGATTCCCTCAGAACCAGTGACTTATCCTCCAAAGTATAAGTTCATCCATAAAGTTTTGTAATAAACTGTTTATTTTAGAACAATTTTAGATTTACACAGAGCTGCAAAGATAATGCAGAGAGTTCCTATATACCCTTCACCCAGTTTCCCCTATTGTTCATGTCATAACTATGATTCATTTGTTAAAATTCAGAAATTAACACTGGCACATTACTATTAACCGAAGTCCAGACTTGATTTGGATTCCTTTAGTTTTTATATCAATGTCCTTTTTCTATTCCAGGATTCAGTCCAAGGCATCTCATGACATTTATACATTTATTTACTTCATTGCATCCTTAAGATTTTTAATTATATGCGATTGTGGTTTATGGCAACTGACTATTCTGCGTAAGAGGCTTTAAACCTGGCAAGACTGGAGAGAGACATTTCTGTAAAAGGAAAAGGTTTTCCTTTATAAGTGGAAAAACCAGCCACCCTTTGGGATGTAGATGTAACATTCCCTTCATAAACTCTCCTAGACTGAATGGTTTTAACAAGACAGACAAGAATTGGATGAGTCAAAATCTGACATGGTGATATGGGTGTGTTATGGGTCTGGCTGGCCATGACCTCTTGAAACAAATGGTGCTCATAAAAATACTTCAAACCTCAGGCAGATGTAGTCCTCTGGTCCCATAAGCAGTGCTTTGTTTGCTAGGTCACTTAGTACACCTTGGGCTTGTAAGCTGAACTCCAAATTTAACAGGAAAGTTACCAAATACCTCTTAAGTGCCTTGAAGAGTTTGGCCTCCAAACGTGTGTTTTGGTGTGGTTGGGGAAAAAAAAAACAACTTTGATCTGCAGCAGGAATGTAATTTGGGAACGTGTACACGATATCTGTTGCCTGAATCTCTCCAGCCTGTCTTTTTCCCTAGACCTGAGCTGTTGTGCACTGGAGCCCATTCGAATTACCACTTGCCATGCTGCTTCTGATGTGCCATTTCCCAAAGTTCTCACTTTGGAGAAAAGAGGATATGGCTGTGTTTCCACAGCCGAGCAGAGCCCCTCCAGCTTTAATTTTCTGACAAAGCAGCCAGGTGTGTCTTCTGACAGGACCAGCGGAGTAACTGAAAGGGTTCAGAAGTTGTTTAAAAAATACTTCTTGACAGAAAGATCACATTGATTGCCTTGGAAAAGAATGATATGTTGAGGAGGTGTCTCCCACGAGGGTCGCAGTCAGGCGTGTTCTACTGTCACAGGGACAGATAATCTGCGCTCTCAATGATGCACCTCTGACTGGTGGGGGTGAGGACTGAGCTAGCACAAAATGCAGGTAACCACGGAGAACCAGCATGCTCAATGAGGAGAAAACTCAGGCCACTGCCCAGGTCTTATGCTTTTGTGACAATAGGCAGGTTTCTAAGCAAACGCGTTTGAGCGTCACCTGCACACACAATCATCAACTGACTGCCTCATGCAGCAGTAAAGTGTCTTCCTGCCTTCAGGACCCAGACGTTTCCTGGCAGCAGATCCCTCTGCCCCATCATGGCTGACCCTGCACCTCCACCACCACCACCTTCCCATGTCCAGGTTCTTTTGATGCATTAAGGACCAGCATCTGAGCTCCCTCTTCCATGCAAGCTGGGGGATGTCCGTAGGAACAAGTTATCATTGCCTCCTCTAACGTCCTCCAAATCTCTGCCCATGGCTCTTAGACGCACTTCTTACTCTCCGGTTATGTAAGTAGGTATCTAATTCCTCCTCATTTAGTGCAGTTAATTTGGGCACAGGATTTATGTTTAGCTCACCTTTGTACTCATTCCCCCACCGTGCTTAGCATGCTGCTGGGCACATACCAGCCATTCAAGAAATATCTCACTAAATAGCACCTGGTTTCTGTAGCCAGTTCCGCCGATAACAGAATAACCCTAGCCCTGCTCATCACCTTCTGAGCGAAATCATGAATAATAAGAATTACTGGCCAGATGTCTGATTGAATTCTAATGCCGTTGTTGCTCAGATCACTTCATGGAGATCTTTTCTTTAGCCTAATCAACCACGATGAGCTTTCAGCAGCAGGTGAGAAAAGATAAGCAGGCAACAGAAGAAGACAGAGTATCCCAAAGTCACTTTTTATTGCCGTGGCTGGGAATTCAGAGTCCAACACTGTGTCATAGCCGAGCTGCCTCCAGTCTCTGGGATGTGGGGAGGGGAGCATGGAAGGAGGGGGAGTGAAGGCAACACACTCAAAAGCCAGAGGGGACCAGAGGAGGATGACACGGGTGTCGGGCCAGCGTTCTCCGTGGGCCAGCATCACCTACTCGATTTCTTATCTATTTTATGGTTTTCCAAGGAGAGAGGGAGCTGTAGTCTCCTGCTTGCCCTTTAAGGTTTCTTCCCACCCCCTCTTACCCCCATCGGAAGACTGGAGAATCTCCTATATAAGAGCTTTCAGAAAGCCCTAACCTGGATTAGGTGGGGCAGTTTGAGACTTCTAACAAAGATTTATAGCACCTATCGTATGGCTGGACACTGCTTGTCACCAGTCCTGCCCACTCGCATTTCAAGAGGCTCTACCAACAAGAAATTGCCAGTCCTGTTTCCAACCAAAGAATTGACTGACCCAGGAGTATTAAGTTGAAACCTGTCCTTCATGACCGAGGCTGCCATTTCTTCTCCACTTAGACACAGGTTACACCTGGACCATCTACATTGTGGACTACCTGGGGTGACACCTGTAGTCCCAACCTCTATAATAGATGCCCCTCCTGGGATTTCCATGGAAAAGAAAAATCTATCTTTAAAATCATGAAATCAGTGCATGGCCTCTGTATCTCTGGAGAATTTCCCACCAGTTCATTCTGCCCCATTCAGGTACCTGACAACTCCTTAGACAAAGGTCACTGGAAAATGGTTTCCGTGGTTGTGTTGGGAATCTGCAATTTTATGGTCATTCCAGCCAAAATGCTGAGAGTTGGTGGGTTCCTTTTCCTAGACGTGGCACGTTTTCTGAAGGACGCCGCCATCAAAATCCAGGTATCCTCTGCTTTTCGAAAGTTCAGCTTATACCAGTTAACTTTTACAAAAGACCTATATTAGTACCTGTTTTCACTAACCAAAAGAAATCTGAAGAGGATTTTCTCTTTTAGAGAGAAGGGTGAAAAGTGAAAACAGCGTTCAGTGTTTGTTTTGCAGTGAGCCGTTATAGAGGCAGCGCGTACCCCTGAGCACAGAGGGCGGCCCCGCCAAGCTCCTTCCCCGGGAACCACACGCAGCGTCTTAGCGTCCAGCCGCCATAGCTTCGAACTGTCTGTGAGCATCTGTGCTTTCCTGGGGCTTCTTTTGCCTACCCGTTAGCAAGATGTGTCCTAAGGCAACTGCTTCTTCACTTTACGCCATCTCCGTTTTCGAAAGATTTCATAGGAATGCTCTACTTTCGCATAGCGGGGGGAACCTTGACTGTAAAATAGCAGGGATGCATAATGGAGCAATTCAGCGTGAGGCTGCCAGTAATGAAACTGGGACGCCCATCACGTTCGGCATGCGTTCTGGACGGTTTCACTGTTGGAAGTGTGCTGTCTGTGCCTTCCCGGAAATAATCAGGTTGCCAGCCTGTGTGTGGCACGCCATGGAGAAAGCAGCTCTTTCCTTAGTTAGACAGCAAGGCATGAAGTGCTCTCCGACATTTCCTCCACTCCTCTCTTCCTGGGTATTTTTCCCTGGAAAATGCTTTAATATCCAATTGATAAGGTCCCAAATGAAATTTACACATGAAAGAACAAAGACCTTCTCATTAAATGACACTAGAATCCTTTTCTTCCCCCAACACCCTTATGATACCTCTGAATGAACAGATTTGAAACGTGAGTATCGTGAATTTGGGGTTGGAAAGACGCCTAAAAGTTACCTCATCCAGCCCCTCATCTGCTGTGGAAATCCTCCTCACAGTGGCCACACAAGCAAGGTTGGTCCATGACTACACGTTCGAGATTCTTCTGCTGACTGTGGGCTTGCTCACCCAACAAAACAGTCGGGTTTGGAAGTGAACGTAAGCTAATAAAACAGCTTTTAATGCATGAGTCCTCTTAGTGATAACCTCTGCTTGTTTTTCAAGTGCTCACGATATGTGTCAGACACTGTGCTAAGAGCTAAAGTGCTGGACATGCACTAACTCATACACTATTCACAACAACCTCAAAGGGAGATACTATTACTCCCATTTTATAGATAAAGATACTGAAGCTCAGTAAGCTGGCTGAAGTGCTTATCCAGTTTTTTCACAGACACCTCCAGTGACAGTGACAGGAATCATGCATCTCTTCTCTAAGCAGCTCCGACTCTCAGAAAGTGCTTTTTTATAAGGTGAGATGTAGCTCCCTATAAATCAAGCAGTATGTATTTACTGAGTATTTGCTGAATTTCAGGCATGACGCCCCCATTTCAGATTCAAAGAAATGACGGGTTTTATTTATGTATTTATATTTACCTCATTTGAAGGAATATTGGGGGCAAATTGAAAGGAAACTTCTGATATACAACAGTGGCAAAATACAAGAGGGGCCAGAGAAAGTATAAGTAAAATTGAAAACTATCATGACCAAATTAAAGAATAGACTATACAGAGTATATGGAACAAAAAAGATGATATCGATTCATTTCGTGTTTGACCTGGCCTTCCTGGCAGCCAAAGCAAAAGAGGAGACACTCTGTCAATTCACAGTTCTTAATATCAAAATGATCATCAAAATGGGATAGCTGTATTCCTGAAATTAAATAGTGAAAGAAATCTCATAGGGAACATTGAGAGGCTGACTTAGCTATAGTCTCAGCAGAATTCCTAAAAGATATGGATTAATCTACTTAGGGTGGTAGTTTTTGCAGCATCTTTTGTTACAACCCAAGAGCAGAGCATTCAAATAAATGTGGCAAACAGGGCAATACAGGTCACATATGTAGCCTGTGGCCTTCAGTCCATATTCCCACCCCCTTCCCAAAGCATAAAACATTGCCTCTGGCACAAAGGATCTTCATTATAGATCTCAGATATTGAAACATATAGACATGTCTGAGTCCCGGACTATAAATGTTAAGAGTAATAGAGAGCAGGAACCCTCCTGAGGTTCAGAGAGACAACCCATCACTGGGGGCTGAGCCTTAAAGGGGCCATTTCTAGGATGGCTTGGCATTTGGACTGAGCTGGACTGAACAAGCATTGGGAAGGCGATGGATGAAAGATGAGTCAGGCTGAATGTGGCTGATTTGATTTATTCCTTTTACTTAAACTGTGTTGTGCCTCACTTTTGTGTTTCTGCGGAGGATACTCATCCTTGGCACCAACTGGAAAGTGAAACTGCAGGGCGTTCATGGGCTGTGGCCAAGGAGCCATCAGCAATGCCATTACCAATGCTTAGAGTGAGTCTCCTAAGGCAGATTTGGCTCCAAGCAGCAACCACAGCTCTGTTTTCATAACGTAATTTCACTTATTTGCCCCAGTTAATATTAATAAGCCCAGGGCTACATGCTTCTACTTATCAGAGCACAAAGATAATAGAATAATGGAATGTTCAAGCTGAAATAGACCTTGGAGATCATCTCGTTCAACCTCCTCACTTGACAGATGAGGAAACAGAGGTGCAAGGAAGTGGAGGGCCAGGTTTCAGATTTACAGACTGGCTGGAACCCAGTTCCTCTGACCACTAGCCCTGTGCATGGTTCATCAGTTCTGTCTGACATCTTCCTACCTCATCTCTGAGAACTAGAGTGTGGTGGAAAGAGACTGGACCAGGCAGTGGGAAAACTACGATTGAAACATACCTTCATTCATTTCATCTTGAGTTTCTCTAGCCTCTTAATTTCTCCCCACAACAGCAAGCTCATTGTGAAAATGGATGCCTGATACCGTTCCCAAAGGAAGAGATGCGATAAGGCCAAGTGTCCACGGTACTGGTAGCATAGCATCATGGTCCTTTTTTTTAAAATTTATTTTATTGAAGTATAGTTGATTTACGATGTGTTCATTTCTGCTGTATAGCAAAGGGATTCAATTATACATATATATATATATTCTTTTTCATATTCTTTTCTGTTATGGTTTATCATAGGATACTGAATATAGTTTCCCATGCTGTACAGTAGGACCTTGTTGTTTATCCATTTTATATACAATGGTTTGCAATGCTAATCCCAAACTCCCACTCCTTCCCTCCCCCCACTCCTCCCCCACCCCACCCCGGCAACCACAAGTCAGTTCTCTATGTCTGTGAGTCTGTTTCTGTTTCGTAGATAAGTTCATTTGTGTTATATTTTAGATTCTGCTTATAAGTAATATCATACGGTATTTGTCGTTCTCTTTCTAACTTACTTCACTTAGTACCATGGTCCTTTTGAATCAGCCCAAACTTGGGACAAACCCAGTGCTGGCAGTACTTAGTGGTCTGTGACGTTGAACACATATTCTAGCCTTGGTCACCCTAAGCTTCACTGGACTGTTCCGATTACTGAGTGAGTAAATACATACAAAGCACAAGTACAAGGCCTAGCACTGAGATGCTCTTATTGTGCTCCTGCTTCCTTCCTTCCTGATAGATCACATGTAAGTCCATGTGTATCTCTAAGGCACATGAATCATCCAGAACTCCATGTAGTCAGAATGTAGAGTGATCTAATGTTCCTAAGTTACTTATGTCTTTCCACTAAGTCAGCCTGCGAGTCTCATTTCCATTTCTCTTCAACTACCCAAACATCCATTTTCACCTACATGGAACCTTCTACTGGCCCAGGGACAAATAAATCACATTTTGAGTGGTCCCAGGACAATTCAGCGTTACAGAAAAAGAAAGGATGGCAACGTGAAGGACATTCGCTGTGTTGGGCTGTCACCAGGTCCCCATCAGAACCATGAAAAATTATGGCCAATAAAATAACATTTTTCAAAATGTGACACTACCCTTCAATTTATCTTGGGCAATAAATGGATTTTGAAGAGAATATTTGAGGCAAATTCATTCTTCAAGCACTCAACAACACATCAAAAATGAATTGCATTATTAATTTATAGTAGCATCATTTTTTTTTTCTCTCAATAGTCATCTTTACAAACTCTGGTGTAAATTTTCTCTTTCTCTTAAAACATCTCAAAATATTAGCACATGCACCGCCGCCAGCATGCCACCCAATCGTCTTCACCTCCTGCTACAAATATAAAAATGGTTCCGATTGGTTGGCATGCAGAATCTTCTAGCCATCCTTTTGTGATAATGAAGAGAATAAGAACAAAAGCAGGTCACATTGATTGAGATTGACTGTCTGCCAGATAGTATTCTAAACAAGTTTAACTGTATTATTTAATCTTCCCAACAATCCTGTGACGTAGGTGCCATTCTTTTTTTTTAAATAAATTTATTTATTTATTTTATTTTTGGCTGCATTGGGTCTTTGTTGCTGTGCACGGCTTTCTCTAGTTTCTGCGAGCGGGGCTACTCTTCCTTGTGGTGCACGGGCTTCTCATTGTGGTGGCTTCTCTCGTTGCGGAGCACGGGCTCTAGGCGCGCGGGCTTCAGTAGCTGTGGCTTGCGGGCTCTAGAGTGCAAGCTCAGTAGTTGTGGCGCATGGCCTTAGTTGCTCTGCGGCATGTGGGGTCTTCCCAGACCAGGGCTCGAACCCGTGTCTCCTGCATTGGCAGGCGGATTCTTAACCACTGCGCCACCAGGGAAACCCCTGTAGGTGCCATTCTTATGTCACTTTTACGTATTAGGAAACTGATGCAGAGAATCCTTTCCTAAAGCAAAAAAAATAAACATCATCCCCACCTATGAGGTCTCATGAATACACGTTTCCTAGACCAGATTTGCTTAAATCAGAATATGTTTGAGTGCTATTTCTTTTATTTAACTCAAAGTGTAATTATCCTCTTTAACTGTTTCCAAGTCTAAATAGTGAAGAGCAGAGAAAAATTAAGTAAAGTACCTATTGAGTTAAGACCAACACAACAATGTCTTTGGAAGGGAATTCTCTCTCTTTTTTTTTTAAATGAATTATACCATTGGGTTACTTGCCTATGTTTTAGTGTTAAGATGACCTTACTATGACATATACAAGTGTTTTGATTGTTTTGCTCTTGGAGAGTCAGGACTCCTGGGTGCCAGCCCTGGTTCTGTCACTATCTGTACCATATCAGGTAGGTCACTTCATCTTCCAGAAAACTGAATCTCAGTTTTCTCAATTGTGAAAGATTAACCCTACGATCCCAACATTCCCAGAGGTTTATAATGACCACAGGGTAGATCCAAGCAGCTGTTTGCAAACTCATCATGAAGATGATGAGGAGAAAACTACCCATCTTTAATGCACAGTCATCAACCTTCAAAACTCAGCGTTGCATTTCGACCTGTCTGAAGGGAGGACAGTATAATTGGACTGCAGAGAGGAAAAAGCCTGTATGAAAGCTTAATAATAACAATAATCAAAAAAAAAAAGGCAGTCTTGAGGCATCACGACACAAAAAGCTCATTAAGATCTCTGTCCCAGCTATTACACTCCTAATTGAACAGTTACCCAAATAGATGTACAATACAATCGTGCCTCTAATTAAGGCTTCAACCTCAGAATCTAGTAAAAGCTCGTACAGTTCCTGCTCCCCCTTTAAAAAGCTGTTCTGGGCAAGCTTTGGGAAGAGAAACTGTCCTATTGTGACTTCACTAAAATAACATGAAAACTCATACAAGTCGCTCTTTTTGTTTCTTTTCCTACTGCAAAGCACACCTCTCACTATCTGCTTCTTTCCTTTGAGTGCCTTTTGTTTCTTTGGTGGAAGAGGATGCAGTTTGCCAACTCCAATGGTGCCTGCCATGTCGCGGTCAGCATTTTTCTACAGTGCCCTCTTCCAGCAGGGCCTTGGTCCGCAAGACTGTGGGTCTGAGAGAGTCCTGTCTTGCCCTCTGAAGCAAAGCTCTCTCCCTATTGGATAATTGATTTCTTGCCTATGTATTGGTTTTGCTTTCTCTTGCCAGGTTGTCCTTGCCCATATATACATCTCAGCTAAGAATTTTAACAGGTAAACAGTTTTGAGTTTCTCTCTACTTTTCCCTCTTCCCTCTTGTCCTGACCTTTACAGGGAAGAGGGATGCCAGGACCCATAGGAGGGAACCTTGGGAGGAGTAAAAGTCAAGGGCTGCCTTTGAATAAGGGAGAGTCCACAGGCTTAGAAAATCCTCAAAGAGGTTTAAGATTTGTACATAGAAGATATTCATAAAATGCTCATTTCCTGTCTCTCTGGGCTGGTCACCTTCCATGTTAATGGAATTTGGAATAGTCATCAGCTGGACCCAAGATGAAATCTAGAGTGAAAATAATTTAACTGTCAAATTACGTAAAGAGGAAGGCAGTTTAGAGAGATGCTTCATTCCTTGGAATTTCAAAAAAAGGATTTCTAACACTTTTAAAGTGAGGAGTAGCTGCCTTTTGCTTGCCTCCCAACTCCCAGCACGGTATAAGACAGTTCACATCTCAACCCTGCACATACTGTCCATGTCACATTACAGCAAGCCACCAACTACCCAGGGTGACTCTGAGGGCCCGATGAGTAAACACTTAGGAAAGTGCTCTTAACTAGAAAGGTGGCTTATCAATGTAAGTGGTTGAGTCTACAGACATACCCAGCTCCTCTACTGGGAATTGATTTACAAAAATTAAGAGGGAAGCACATTTTTCTGAGCTGTGTGATTGGCATTATTAAACTACCTCTGTTATAGATGGTTGACCTCTTTATCAACTCTGATATGCATGTGATTTCCTCACGAATTTTCAGTTCCAGTAAGGACATAGCAGTGGAATGGTGTCTTTGGGATCTAGTTTTATTGTTGGCATCCTCAGTTGCAACCAACAGGTCTTTTTTCAGAGACTGAAGCTGGAGCATAATTGTTAAGGATATCTCTAAGGACCGTGTGCTCATCGTGTGCCCAGTAAATATACATTGAATTAATAGCTTTGATATCTGTACCAGATATTTTAGAATTTTGTACTTCGATAATACTTAGT
Source organism: Balaenoptera ricei (assembly GCF_028023285.1). Classification (NCBI taxonomy): domain Eukaryota; kingdom Metazoa; phylum Chordata; class Mammalia; order Artiodactyla; family Balaenopteridae; genus Balaenoptera; species Balaenoptera ricei. The sequence continues at coordinate 75,341,638 of NC_082640.1, forward strand.
AGCATGTCAGTTTGGGGAAATTTAGGAGATAAAGCTGAAGACTTTGGCTTTACTTTTTGGATTTCAACAATATCTCCACATCTCGTGGGGCCATAGCTGTGGGTTGCTGTGTCTTGAACCGTAGATGGGCTATCGTCTTCTGGGGCAGAAGGCACTGCTTAGGTTGTTGCTTCCTTAACATTCTGGCAAACACTTCCACTATTTTTAAGGCACAGTATCGTTCATGCCTATTTGTGCTGGACTTTGGGTCGAATGGCCTCTATTTACCTCGGATGGTTTGACTGAAAGCCTTTATTATTGAAACCTTGAGGTTTGGCACATTCTCAAAGGTGTCAAGTTTCTCTTGCAACTTTTGACCTTTGATGCTACAATTAGATTTTCCATTGATGAGCAAATGATGCGTCTGCTATTAGAGAAATGACTCTACTCTCTTGGATTGGGTTATACGGCAAACTCTAACCGGTGATCAACACATTTAGAATGGTTTGAGAACACAGATTTGGTTTCAATCCCCAGCTAAAGGTTTGGATGATAATCTGAACTGGACTCGTCAGATCTCGATCCGGACCATTGAGTTTGCAACACAAAGCTCAAAACCTCGAGAGGGAAGCCTCTTGACATTTCTGTTCATGCCAGCTTCCCATCAGGAAGTTCAACGAAATGTCCTCAGGCCTTTTGGCACATCCGGTTCTGTTCCAGGTCCAGGTTGTGGTTTCTTTGAAAGTAGTAGGTGTAGGTGGTAGGTACATGGTACGTGGAAGCTGGCCACCAAACTCTGCAGAGTTCATGTTTCAGAACCACTGCAGGCCTAGGAGAGAGGGCTAAAGGATTTGCATTCCCTTAACCCTTCATTGTGTCCTCTTGGAAGAGAGAGAACTTCATCAGGAATGATTGGTTGCTTCAGGTAAATTACAGAAACACTGATCCAGTGTTCCCCACCCCATCCCGTCCAGTGTCTTAAACTTGAATGTGGCTGCGTATTACCTGGGTATCTTGTGAAATGGAAGATTCAGATTTAGTAGTTCTGGGCGGAGCCTGAGATGACACTTCTCACAAGCTCCAGGTAATGTCGATTCTGCTGGACCATAAACTGTGAATATTTTTGAGAAGCAGAGCCCCATTTTCAAAGCATTGTGCCAAGTGTAGGGAATACAAATGTGAATAGAAGCGGAAGACAAGGCTGTTACCTTTAGGCAACCGCCTGGTGGCCGGGAGACAGCCAGGTAAACGGTATTCGTTCCACAAGTACTCAGGGCAGAGACTGAGCTGAAGGGAGCCCAGGTGGGCTCTGAACTGAGCCTTAGAGGTGAATAGGAGGAGACCAGGTAGGGAAGCCAGAAAAGAATATCTTAGGCAGAAATAAGAACCTGGGTAAGAAGAGGAATCAAATACAAGCTTGTCATCTTTCTGCAGAGGAGACCTCTAAAATAGTGCCCAGCTCATTCCCAGGCCTGGGTGGGGGGGTGGTGGGAGGGGGGATGAAACCTATGAAAGCACAGCACCTTCCTGTGGCAAGTAGGCAATCGCTCACATCCAAGGGCACCAGGCCGTCCTTCTGCTGCGCAGTATAATTAGAGCATTTGAGACGTGGAATCGGGAGAGGCACCAAGCGGAGGGGATTGTGAGCCAGCCGAAGCTGTGAAAAAGTCCAGCAATCCCACTCTCAGCACTGTTTGCGACCTTGCTGTTATTTCTTGTGGAGTGACCAAACGGATGTTTCGCTTTTTGCTTTATTTTTTGGTGTATTTTCTTCCTCCTTTCCTCCCTTCCTCCCTCCCTCCCCCACCTTCCTCCCTTTCTCCCTCCCTCCCCCCCTTCCTCCCTCCCTCCCTTCCTCCCTCCCTCCCTCCCCCCCTTCCTCCCTTTCTCCCTCCCTCCCCCCCTTCCTCCCTCCCTTCCTCCCTTCCTCCCTTCCTCCCTTCCTTATCTGAAAACTCAGAGTGAAACTCGGGCAGAGTGTACCATTTCCCCAGGTTTTCTCCTCTCCTTCCTGCTGCCCACCTCTGCTTCACTCCAATCCCACCATCCCCTGGAATTCCACCCAGAAATGAGAACAGTTTACATTGCACGTACTTGCAGGTCTCTTCTCACATTTGAGCTCCACACCGTCCCATCAAACTCTCTGATCTGACAGGGAGAGTCCAAGCATTGCAATCCAACAGGTGCTCAGAAAAAAATCTCCCCTGGTCTTTCTCTTTTACTGTGTATGTCTGGCCTTGCCTGCCCACTAACCAGTAGGGTGGCCCAGAACATACCTTGCCATACTGTAGCAGCAACAATTTGCTTGGAAACTTACACAGCTCTCATTTTCAAGCCTTGCACTGGCAAGTAATTAGGGCAGGAACCAGCACTCTTATCCGCATTTAACAGGTGGAAAAACTGAGGCCCAGGAAGCCACAGCTCCTAAGTGGTGGTCCAAGGATATGAATACAGTGTTCTGACCTTCTGTCATACACGATCCGGCCCTGCAGTAATCTTTAGTCCACCCTCACAGCAATCCAGGTTTCAAAGAGGCTGAGAGAGGCTAAAGAACTTTCCTGAGGTCAGTGAATTGCAAACTTAGGATGCAAACCCCACACTTTCTGATCTCAGAGTCTCCACTCTTACCCTGAGGCCATAGAGCTTCCTATATCATTCTGCAGTCCACTCTGCCTTCAGTTCACTTCTCTGGGCCTTATTTTCTCATCTGTGAAATGGAGACACTGTCTGTGATCTGTGAGACCTCTTCCCAGCTGTAATAGGCTGTGATCCTGTCATTTCGGCTCGGAAACCAGAGTTCTTCGCTGCCAGCTTCTATTCAGTGCTAATCATTGTGCTTAATTATGTTTAACTCGGAGCGTGTTTCACCGCAGCTGTCAACACACTTCAGTTTGTCGCGCTGATGAAGTCGATAGCTGCATGATAGCACCTGTGTGCCATTTTGCAGGGTGTATTCAGCAGCCAGCCAGACCTTCTCCTTGGCTACATGCTACCCTGTTCTGTCTTGATGCCAGCTTAGTTCCTCTGTTTACACTGGAAAGAAACGGGCATACCTTCAGCTACAAATACCCGGAAAGCAACATCGGTAACTTTTGGCCGAGTGTAAACCACTGGCTGTATTCCAAAGTCTGGCAGGCTGTGTCAATGGGGTGCTCAAGGTGAAAGAGCAAAAACTCATATATGACACATTACTTCCATGTTGAGGGCACAAGCAAAGAGAATTTCAGTCTCGGGCTTCTCCATGGTAACTCCACCTCCTGGGTAGCTCCCCCTGTGATTGAAATCTCTGCCCATTGTTTGCCTTCAAGCTTCAGGGGGTGCCACCTTATCTAGAAAGCTCTCCCCCGACACGTTCTGTCTGTGCTCACAGTTTGCCTGTATGTCCCTGAATTTCCATGCATCACAGCCCTTGCCCCACTGTAATGAAAATGTCTTTCATTATTTTTCTGGCTGAGGGTACCAGCCATATGTCATTTACCCTTGGATGTATTCCCACTAAATGTTTGTTGAATGAAGAGTGAATGAATGAATGAAGCCATCACTTTCTCAGTGTTCAGATTAGGAATAAGATTTTCCTTTGTCTTTCTGATGTTCTTCCATTTTTCCTCCTCCTTCCTCTTCTGGCAGATTTGCTCAAAGTTTATCCAGTCACTTGATCTCTGCTGTGAGCCTTCTTCCAAGCTCCTCTACAGACAGAATAGCATCCCTTTTCCCTCTGTTTTCTTACCCCGTACACTCCTCTGATGGACCAGGCTCTCTGTCCTCCACCTCTGAAATGATACCTCAAACTTTGCCAATTCGCTGTGTTCTCTGGCCAGAAAAGGGACAGCACTTTCTCTGTTACCCTATTTGAAATAAACATGCAATTTCCAGGACTAGTCTGTCTTCACACTCTACAGGATACTCTGTTCTTTCCCCTCGATCCAGACACAATGTGAAATACTATACATATGTATTTTTCAAGTTGTAAAATTACCGGTTCATTTGCATCAGTGACTTTTCTAAAATCTGTCTTTTTCAATTAATATTTTGGTATTATCTAGGGACCTTTCTAGTTCTAAAACAAAAATTTTTAAGTCAGTAACTCTGCAGATCAGGGATGGCTCTCCATTCAGGGGATCTGCTACCAGACCTTCTATCTTAATAGGTGACTTGTTGGTCGAAGGGAGACCTGGTCAGTGTGAATACATAGGGTGTTATTGCCAGGGAGAGAGTTGGAAGGGAAATAAGTTATTGAGTAGTGAGAGGCCTCTGGGGGGTCTTCCTCCTTAAGATACAAAACCTACCATGTCACTTAATCGTGGCCTCAAGTGTGCCAGGAAGGGAGTCTTATCCGAGCTTTTCTCATCGTCTCCCATAATTTCCTTCTCCACCTGACGGGTTTCCTGGGTTGGTGGTGATGATCTTCAGACCTTTTAAGGGCTGTGGTTGGTGAGGAGGAATCATGCAGCCATATTTACCTTCAGTGGGTTTAAGGATCTCTTGATATTGCCAAAAGTTTAAGATTCCCAGGCCCTTCATCAGGATTCCTGATTCAATATACATGGAATCAGCCCAGAAATCTGCATTTTAGTTATTTGCAGTTCAAATTTAATACAGGAACAAGTTTTTGAAATTTATTTATTTATTTATTTATTTTTGGCTGTGTTGGGTCTTCGTTTCTGTGCGAGGGCTTTCTCTACTTGTGGCAAGTGGGGGCCACTCTTCATCGCGGTGCGCGGGCCTCTCACTATCGCGGCCTCTCTTGTTGCGGAGCACAGGCTCCAGACGCGCAGGGTCAGTAGTTGTGGCTCACGGGCCCAGTTGTTCCACAGCATGTGGGATCTTCCCAGACCAGGGCTCGAACCCGTGTCCCCTGCATTAGCAGGCAGATTCTCAACCACTGCGCCACTGGGGAAGCCCAGGAACGAGTTTTTTTAATAAGCAAACCTTGCAGAAGAATGAGCGATAAAATGTAAGACACCACACGTTTGTCCTCCAAAACTGCAATTACAGTCTACCTGCACGACGGGAGAACCATGGCAGCGTAAACTCAAACGTAACTCTGAAATTCAAAAATTCAAAAAAAAAAAAAACCAAACATAACTCTGCATCAGTTTCTGCTGGTGCCCTCCTTCATAATTATATCACTAAATCTGACCAGTTCCACCAGGTGGAATTCTACTGCACTGATTCTTAACTTTTAGGGGACAGGTTAGAGCAGGGTGGCAAAGACCCGTTGGAAAATCTGGTGAAGGCACAAACATCTTAAGCCCGAAGTATGGATTCCTTTGGCGAGGGGTATGGGAAAGATAAGGAATCCATATATGTCAAGTGAAAAAATCTTGCCCCTGACGAGCATTGCTTATCTCCTCAATACGGTTCCCTGTAGCTATAGACAGAAGAAGCGCCAAGGAATGAATCAGAAGTTATGCAGGCGCGTAGACAGTCTGTCACGTGGTTTCCATGTTACCGTAAAAGTCGATTCTAAATTTTCGCAGCCCTGCTAGGCTGTGTTTCTCTCGCTCTCGTTTGCAGCATGAAAGGCCAGGAGACATCTCATTCCTTTGATAGCCAGTGCTCCAGGAAACTTGAAAGAACAGATTTCTCCCATGTCTTACCAAATAGCTTGTGTCTACCAATGAGTTATATGCAGGCTAGTAAAGCACCCGGTGCCAGCAGCCTCCTCAGTGTGGTCGGTCACACAGACGAATGTGATCTTAAGCTCTGCCCCAGATCCCGAGCCCGAGTCAGCTACTTTCAGATTACTATGCTATGCTCAAAACTTCTACAAGCATCTTTTCCAGATGTATTTACCGGGGTCAAGTTCAGAACTTTAGAAAGAAAAATCCTGGTTGCTATGTTGGGTGATTCTCTATGTTTGGGAGTGTCGCTGATACTACAATTGATTTCCTTCTGGTAAGAAAGGGGACAAATATTTTTAAACTACCAAACTATCGTTCCTGCTTTATTCTCTATACTTTGCAGGTTTAAAGTATCAGATTCTTCATTGCTGGGTGAGTTGCAAAATGCCAGATACCTTTAGATAGACCACACTTGGAGGGACCAATTTTACTGTGTTTGTTATTTGTGTATTTCTGTTGCTAGGAGGCTTAGCGGAAGGGCTACAAGTTGCTAATTTTGTTTCTGATACCCACCCACCGAAGGCCACATTCAGCCATACATCATATATGTGCTGTGTGCCTTGGTTTACTTTTCTTCTTGTGTTTTATGTATCATCCCATCTAAATAGTTGTGTGTGTAGCATTTCCTAGATAGCATTTAGTCATCAACAGCAGAAGATCCTCTCTCCTCGGAGTGTCTAATATAGAAAAGCAGCCTTACCTCAGTGTGTACAGGGATTACCTCAGAGTGGACATTATCACTAGCTAATAATAATAATTATTATGATTTGTATTTATATCATACCTGATCATTTATAAAGTACATTTCCATCGTTTAATCTTCACTAGGACCTTAAGCTGTAGATACTCAGATCATTACAACTTTCCAGATAAACACTGTGTTCACAGTACAGGAATGATAAAAGATGATATAAATTGCCCATCACATGGGGACTATAGCCGAGGTTTGAATGTTGGTCTGTCTGACTCCAAGTCCAGTGTCCTTCAATTCATCTACGTTTAAATTCCTGAAAGTTTTGCAATGACATAGGGGTACTGTTGCCCGTGCTGGGCCACAGTGATTGCACTCTTCCTAGAACCACGTGGTAAACGCCCTGCATTATTGTGTCAAGACCTGTCCAGATATACAGTGAGCCCGTTTCCACAACAAGGTGGCATCGCGAGATGTTTTAATCGCTGCTTTCTCCTTCTTCTTCGATGTCTTCTTGTTGACAATAGTATAGCCATTTGCTACGCTACCCACTTAAGTCAGCAGCCTTGTAGTCTTTTGTAGAATGTGGAAGCTTCTCGTTTTATGCCTTGTGACGCTGCTTCATGGAGCCGACAAGAGAGATGGTGGAAAAGGTTACAGTCACTCCATTTCCCTATTATCATCTTCTCCTCAGAGCTTATCACTAATTTCGGTGTCAGAGCCATAGTCATTTTGAGGCCTCATGAAAGCCAGCATACTCCCCAGAAATGCAGACAGCCCCCCTGACCTTTGCGGCTGGAGATAATGGCCAAGGCAGAGGCGCAGTGACCTTTAGGCCACGTGTGGGTGGCAGCACTTTCTTTTCTGTGACATTCGTGTTGCTTTTTCCTCTGTCTGTGTTTTTAATTGGAAGCGTGTACAGTGTGAATCTTCCTGGTTCCCTCCACACACACCCTGAACTCTGAGAGATTGAGTGTATCTGATTCCCTTCATAAAGGAATGCTCTTGATGCTAAGCTGGGGGCATTACTAATTGCCACCGTTAGAGACACAAAAGATATTATGGGCGACCTTTCAGGGGGAAATGCTGTTTGCAGAACAGGGCCTTTGTGCCACCTGGCCCAGCCCATGCTTCTTTCTCATATTCATTTTACCCTCATGATCCCATGAGAGAAATCTGGCACTTGGAGTTTTTTTTCAATCGGCGTGTTTTGTTGCCCCAGAACTCTTATTATTCAAGGGGAACCACAGTCACTTAAGTGTCTTCCTCAAGTTCCATCTCAGGTTTTTTGTCTGTTTGTTTGTTTGTTTTTAACTTCTTTACTGGAGTATAATTGCTTTACAATGGTGTGTTAATTTCTGCTGTATAACAAAGTGAATCAGCTATACATATACATATATCCCCATATCTCCTCCCTCTTGTGTCTCCCTCCCTCCCTCCCTATCCCACCCCTGTAGGTGGTCACAAAGCACCGAGCTGATCTCCCTGTGCTATGTGGCTGCTTCCCACTAGCTATCTATTTTACATTTGGTAGTGTATATATGTCCATGCCATTCTCTCACTTCGTCTCAGCTTACCCTTCCCCCTCCCCATGTCCTCAAGTCCATTCTCTACGTCTGCGTCTTTATTCCTGTCCTGCCCCTAGGCTCTTCAGAACCATCTTTTTTTTTTTTTAGATTCCATATATATGTGTTAGCATACAGTATTTGTTTTTCTCTTTCTGACTTACTTCACTGTGTATGACAGTCTCTAGATCCATCCACGTCTCTACAAATGACCCAATTTCATTCCTGTTTATGGCTCAGTATTATTTCATTGTATATATGTGCCACATCTTCTTTATCCATTCATCTGTCGCTGGGCATTTAGGTTGCTTCCATGACCTGGCTATTGTAAATAGTGCTGCAGTGAACATTGGGGTGCATGTGTCTTTTTGAATTATGGTTTTCTCAGGGTATATGCCCAGTAGTGGGATTGCTAGGTAGTATGGTAATTCTATTTTTAGTTTTTTAAGGAACCTCCATACTGTTCTCCCTAGTGGCTGTATCACTTTACATTCCCACCAACGGTGCAAGAGGGTTCCCTTTTCTCAGGTTTGTGTCCTCCGAGAAGCTGTTTTCTGCAGGCTCATCCAGCACCTTCGTTCCCCCTCTGGCCTACAGACAGCTTAGCCCACACCAAAGAGCGTGTCATTTATTCTATTTCATTCTTTATTATTTACTGACTCTATCCTGTTCCCAAATGACTTTCTACGTGTTCATCTTGTTTCCTGAGATAGATTTTTTTTTATTACTTGTCAAAGAAAAGTTGGCCACCAGAATTTCCTAAGCATCTACTGTGGACTGGGCCTGTGTTAGGTGCTCTGTACATGGTTTCGTCAAATCCTCACAACACACCTGGGAGTTGGGTGTTGCTGTCTGCATTTTATAAATGAGAGACTGGAACTTATACCCAGTGTACACGTTAGAAACTTGTCAGGGGTCGCAGACAGCTAGTAAGCAAGGGAGCCGTGCTGCCGGGCTGCTCCGTGTGCCAAACCCTGGACCCCCGGTGGGGATGGGCGAGGGAGGCTCAAAGCTTTACAGTGATGGGCTCCTGGAGGCCCCCAGACACGGGTTATGTTGCCTGTGTATCCCACACTCCACGGTGCTGGGCCCGTGGCGGGTGTTCTGTAAGAGCATCTAGGGTGGTGTTCTTAAAGGTGACACTGTTATGGCCGAATCACATAGGGACAGGCTGCCCACTGAGGGTCAAGTAGCTGGGGCAGGGGTCCATAGCGACTGAAATCAGAAAAATGCCACAGTGATGCTGATCTTTCAACAGTTCCCTCAGCAAATACAGTGTTGGCACATGCTGGACCCTGGGGGGACCTCATGGGAAATGTGGTGGAGCCCTGGCCCTCAGGCAGCAAAGACATTATCAAGAACCACTTCCCCCTTCTTCAGAACCGTCCAGTGATGCAGAAGAAAAGTTCTCGACCTTCTGTCTGGTTGGCACAGTGATCTTTTTGACAAAAGTTGGAGAGAGGAAAACTGTTGTGAGGAAGAAAAATCGCACACACACAGGAGCCTTCAACCAAAGCCACTGAATTGTCCTTAATAAAGGAAAACTTGCAGAATACCAAGATTTACTTCCTCCCCCTATTTGACATTGCTTTTTATCTTCAGAAAACTCTGGGTAGGAGACAGTGGCTCTCTCTTACTTTGAGTTATGTGATGTGGACAGCCGAGACCTAGAACACCCCAATAAATACCCAAGTACGTCAAAACCACCACCCCCAGCCCGGCTCCAGGCACGAGGCTGCCAGCCCTCCCAGCCACTCACACGCATGCCCAGGGCCCCTGGTGCATCAGGAATCGAGCAATCCTGCCTTCTTCCTCAGGGGCAAGAGGAACACTGTTTCCCAGGTGGCAGGATTGACGCTTAAAATTGTCAAAGGGGATGACAAGGTGCCAAGGTCTTAGAAGAACACTGCGCTTTTATGTTCTGCCGACTTTTGAAATCCAGCTCCCGCTCGTAAATCGTCATGTAACCATGTCAGGGATTATGTAGGGTTTTTATATTTATATAAAAATGTGTGCACTGTTCTTCCTGATGATTCAAGCAGTGGGACTGGCAGGCAGGCTTGGTCCACCTCACAGAGCACTGAACAAGAGACCTGACAACAGCAATATGTTACTTCTTTTGTTTGTACCACGTCTTCACACCCACTCACTGGGCTACAGCCTGAATGAAGAGTGCTCCGGTGCTTTGTGTGAGGGAGAAAGAGTGAAAATAATGGCCATTCAGGCAAAAGAAAGCTTTTTAGTGCTTTTCAGAAAGCAGTCTTGTTTTCATTGTTGCCCCTGTGTTCACATAATGGCCTCATCCTTGTCCTTCATTGAAACACACCCAAAGCAAGGAAAACATCTCCCCTGCACACAGCAAATGCGTGCTCTTAAAGTGATCAACCTGGAAGGTGTGGGCCTGTGAGGGCTGTCAGACTTGGTGTGTAGAGGGGTGTGAGGAGAGGGCTTCCTTCTCAGAGCGAAGGCAGTGGACGGGTGGCTCTGGATGGCAGGACCTGGAGAAACAGAATTACATGATTTTTACCATTATCACCATCATTGTGCATACTGACCGGCCACTTACTATGCCCCAGGCGTGGTGCTGCATGTATTTTTATGCATCTTGTAATCCTCACGTAACTGTCTGAGAAAGATATTATTATTCCCATTTTCCATATGAGGAACCTAAAGCCTAGAGAGATCAAGACACCTCCCTACTGTCACTTATTTGGGAAGTGGCAGTCAGGATTTGAATCCAGGTACCATCTGACCCTGTACACCAACCTCGTAAATACCACCCTAGGATCCTCAGAACCAAATCTCCCAGCCTTACAAATTACAGGGGACGCTGCCTGGATGAGGATGGAGATTTCAGGGAGGGTTACTTTGAGAACCTTGGGTGGATTGTCCCAAGTTCGCTTGACAGCTCATGTTTAGGCTGGGACTGCAGAGAGCTGCATGCATGTTGTATTGATATCAATCGAACGAATGTGCAAGAGGCAGAATGCGTGAGGGCATCAGCCTGGTTCAGGTCTGGGTGTCCTATCCCCGGGTCAGCGAACACAGACTGTTCACTGCTCGTCCCTCACCGTTGGTTGCCTGCGATCTTAGCTCTACCCCATCTCATTAAATTAGTGCTGGGCCGGAGTATCACCACAGTCCTCCTGGCAACAAGATTCTCTGCTCCTGCATCTCTGCAGACAGCCCTCTTCTGGGAGAGTTCTGTTAGTTGCTTTTTTCTGTTTGTCTCAAGGACAGGAAACCCACTGGAGCCACAAGGACCATTGACCCCACTTTGCCAGCCCTGAAGAGATTCTTGCCTTTGTGTGCAGCAGACCTCCTGCCCCCTCCTGAGGCCAGCCCCAGCCCACCAACACTTTTACATCCAGTCGAAATCCCACCTCTCAACAAGACCCTGCTTGTGTACAGCTCTTCCCAGTGCCACGTTCAGAGACGTTATAATGGTGGCTTGAAATCAGTCATTGTAGGGGTATTTACACCACAGAAATTGGCAGGCGCTACAGATCATGCCTCTGTTGTTGTCATTATTGTTGTTTTGAGAGCTGCTTTGCCAGCACGCCACGGTTCATACCTAATGCCCCGCCAGTCATTTGATCCCAACCATTCAGCACACCCGCCAGTCATTGTTGTATCATGTGCATGTCTCTCTACAGAGACTGTAGGAGGGATAGGATTAGTGGATTCTTTGTATTTCTGCAGCACCATCATGGTACCCTGTCAATAGTAAGCACACTCCAGTATCTATCAGTGTTCTTCATTTCATTTACTTGGGTGTAATTTTTCTCTAAAAATGTTCAGATGTTATTCATTTGGTTGAAAGTAAATCTTTCTTTTTTAAAATTTACTTATGTATTTATTTATTGGTAACGTTGGGTCTTAGTGCAGCACACAGGATCTTTCATTGCGGCACGTGGGCTCTTCGTTGAGGTGCGCAGGCTTCTCTCTAGTTGTGGCGCGCAGGCTCCAGAGTGCGCGGGCTCTCTAGTTGTGGCGCGAGGGCTCTCTAGTTGTGGTGCAGGGGCTCTCTAGTTGCAGCACGTGGGCTTAGTTGCCCCTCGGCATGTGGGATCTTAGTTCCCCGACCAGGAATCAAACCGGCGTCCCCTGCATTGCAAGACGGATTCTTAACCACTGGACCACCAGGGAAGTCCCAAAAGTAAATCATTCCCATAGCCAGTTGTCTGTCATTCTTTTATTCATTCATTCATCAACCATTTATTCATGCCAAGGAGCATCGACTATGTGTCAGGCACTAGTTCAAAGGGCAGAGTCTGATAGCAGTAAATGATATGGAAAGAACAACCTAGAAGAATGGAATAGAGGAGCCTGGGGGCTGGGTGCTACGTAGTCTCAGATGAGGATGTGTATTAGTTTCCTATTGCTACTGTAACAAATTACCACAATTATTTTGGATTAAGACAATAGAGATTTATTGTCTTATAATTCTGGAGGTCAGAAGTCTAAAATGGGTTGGCAGGTCTGTGTTCCTTTTGGAGGTTCTAGGGAGGAATCCATTTCTCACCTTTTCCATCTTCCGGAGGTTGCCTGCATTCCTTGGCACTGGGCCCTGCATCTCGCTGACCTCTGCTTGTGTCATCACATCGCCTTCTCTGACTCTGACTCTCTTGGCTCCTTCTTTTCCTCATAAGAACCCCTCTGATGACTCTGGGTCTGCTCAGATAATCCAGGATAATATTCTCATCTCAAAATCCTTAACTTCATCGTATCTGGAAATTCTCTTTTGCCTTGTAAGATAACATAACAACAGATTCCAGGGAGTAGGACATGGACCTCTTTGCAGGGTCATTATCCTGCCTACCACAGGAAGGAAGGGAAGGCCTCTCTGAGGAAGTGACATTTGAGATGAGACTCAGATGATGAAAACATATGGGGGAAAAGTATCTCAGATAGCGAGAACAGCCTGCAAAGCCCTCGAACCTGGTGCAAACCTGGAGATTCTGAGAAAGATGCCAGCATGACTGAAGTGAGCAACCAGAGGGAGGCTGGAGAGGTAAGCAGAGCCCAGGTAGCTCAGCATCATCTACCTCTCTACCTCACAGGCAGGAGCATGGATTTCATTCTCAGTGTGACGAGGAGCTGAGAGTTGTGTTTTTCACTGGATTGATATGTACTTGAATGAAAACAACTTTTCTGATAATTGTCTAGAGTGGTGCCCTCCAGTAGAAATATAATGCAAGCCACATTTGTAATTTTGAATGTTCTCGTAGCCATATTTTAAAAAGTAAAAAGCAGAGGAAATTAATCTTAATAAAACATTTAACCCAGTGCATTCAAAATATTATCATTTCCACATGTAATCAATATAAAAAAATATTGACATAGTTTACATTCTTTTTTGTTTTGGTACTGTGTTGTCAACATCTGATGTTTGTTTTATATTTACAGCACTTCTCGGTTTGGACTAGCCACATTTTAACTGCTCTGTAGCCATCTGTCGTGACTGTTTTGGGCAGTACCTATCCAGACAGGGTCCTCAGGGTCCTGTGCAAAGTCTACACAGGCAGTGTTTGAAAAAGTGGTGAACGGTGAGGTGTCACAGAAAATATGGGACAGGTGTCACAGAAAATGTGGGACATGTGTCACGCCCATTAACCATCCCCAACTTCGGAGGCTCTGAGTAGGCCATGGGAAGCGAGGGGTGGATTCGCAGATTCTAGAAAGGAGTATGTCCCCTGGTGGGGATGGTGGGACAGGCGGGGCTCAGTCCCAGACCCAGAGTGGACTCCTGTGTCCTGGAGCCCCCAAGGAACACCTGTCTCTACCCATGTGATTGGTCTTAAGGTTCCCCTCACTGTTCACTCCTCATATCTTTAATCCCCTGAAGGAGTTTTGGCCAAAGCCAGAATTCTCCCATTTCTTTATAGACCGGGCCATTTTATTCATCTCATTAGACCAATATTACTGAAAACAAGGGCAGAGGTCAAGAACAGGAAAAATTCAGTGAAGCAACGAGAGGGCGTCAGTTGCTAGGGCAAGAACTATATCCCAGGCACTTCCCATACTCTCTTGTGCTCTTGTGGTGACCCCAATATTAACTGTAAAAGTCTAGCCTGGAAAGTTTAGTACCGACAGAACATCATGTACATTCATTTGGATTTTTACAGTGATGTTAGATTAAAAGTGCTTATGAAACAGAAAATAAAGATCTGAATTAAACACGTAGGTCATGGTGGTTTACATAAAGGCCAACTTATGAGAAACATATTCAACACTGCACAAGACAATACAAATCACAGCAGCATTTATTAAAATATGTAGAGCCAGTGATCTGCACAACACGCTCGGCTTTCAGAAGGGATGGTGCCGCGTTCCCTTCAGATGATGGATTTTGTGGGCTGGCATCTGGACCCTCACATCTGGTCTATGGGAACCAGCAGCCCCATCAAAAGGCAGCTTGCCCATTTTGACATGTAGTGACAAAAAATCTACTCTGCAAGAACAAAGGTGTCTTCAGTGAGTGCTTTGGGGTTTTAGAGCATCAGTCAAATTACCAGTGTCTCTGGTTATTGTGTCTGCAATCTGGAGCAATCTATATCTTCCTTCCAAAACAGGGTGGAATGTTTCCCTCTGACAGCACATTAGCACGAGTTCCCCCTTGGATGAGTTTTCCAAAATTATAAGGATGTGGTAGCGTGGGGAAGAAGCAGCTATGACGTAGAAACCTGTTGCCTTGAAAATCAGCTGTGATCTCTGCAAACTATCAGCTGATTAACAAATATTTATCTAGTACCTATAAAGTGCTGCACTCTGGAGGAACTTCAGAAGCACAAGGTCCCTACTTTTCATGGGCTTAAGACGTGGTTGGGAAAAAATGACTATGCAATGAGAAATTTAACAGTACATGGTGCCAATGTGGTGCATATGTTCAGGCTCTGGCCTGCGAATCAGTAGATCTGAGTTCTGCCCCTAACTCAGCCACTTACTATGGTACTACCTTCAATCTAGTCATTGTCTAGCAGGGCCAGTAACTACTGGATCACTCAAGATTAATTTCCTGGGGATAAATCTCCTTACCTTCCTCAGGATCCTCTTCTGGACATCAGAAGGGTTTGAATGGATTATAATGATGGTGATAATAATAATAGCTCCATTTAGTAAGGTCTAACTTTGTGCTCATGATTGTGCTGCGTACTTTATTTTTTTATATATTTTTAATATTTATTTATTTATTTATTTGGCTGCACCGGGTCTTAGTTGCAGCATGCGGCATCTTTAGTTGCGGCATGTGGGATCTAGTTCCCTGACCAAGGAGCGAACCCAGACCCCCTGCATTGGGAGCACGGAGTCTTAACCACTGGACTACCAGGGAAGTCCCTGTGCTATGTACTTTACAGGAATTAACTCATATTTTCTAAAGGAGACTTAACTAGGAGAGGGGTTCTGTTATAGCCATTTTATAGATGAGAAAGTTGAGATGTAGGCTAATAACTTACCCAAAATCAAAGAGCTTTGACTAACGCAGAGCTGGGATTCAGTAGCAAGTCTTTGAGCCTGTAAAGTTTGGGGTCTCAATGCCCTGAAGCCCATCCCAGCTGTCACATTCTTTAGCTGTGGGAACCTTCCCAATCATGGGGAGGTTACTTGGAGGACTGAAAAGAGTGAAGGCTGATAAAGGAAACCATGTTGCCGTAAAACATGGACCAGGTGTGAGCAGAGCTTCAAAGAGGAGAAAGTCCATCGTCTGTGGCTTGGAGAACTCAGACCTACCTACCTCAGAACACCAGGATGCTGAAGTTCAGCATCCGGATCAGTCATTGCTGGTTTCTCAGGTTGCATTCACGGGGCACTGGTCATTCAGCAAGCGAGTCACACACCAGAAAGGGACTTCAAGGCTGCTGAATGACAAGTCTCACCTTTTCAACCTTTTCATTTTATACCCATCTCAGCCACAGATGGGAGGCTGTTAATTTCACTTCAGCCATCATGTTTAGTTGAGGACACACACGCACACAGATTGGCACCCACAGAGTCTTCACTTTGAGACAAGGGTGGATTCGGTCGCCTCTGCTTACGCCCCAAATTAACCAGTGCTGCCTGAGGACACTTGGGTTTAGATGGCGTTGGCCACAAGCTGTTTGGTTATGTGTTGCCCGGTGCCCTTGGCTTCCTGCACATTCTCTTGAGCAGATAGTTCATCTCCTTATCTCAGAGAATTGTTTCCCCAAGTGTAGGCCCAGAGTCCATAGCTTTGATACCATCGAGGCAAAAAGGTATTAAACCACCTTTTGTGTAATTGTTTTAGTCGTATTTTTTCATGTCTGCTTCATGAAAAGATGATGTGGTTAGATATGAGCTGGGCCTTGCCGAAGGTATCGTGTGTGCCTGGGGTTACCCACATCATCACGTGGCTTACCTTCCTTTGCAGCGAGTAGATCTTATCTTCTTTGCTGCACTTTGCCATCGAGCACCAGCTTCTCCCATCTTCGGTGTGTGTGTGTACACCCACGTGCATTCAGGTGTGCATGGACGTATGCTCATGGCAGCAACTTGTAAAATGATACTTTACCATTCATTTAGAATGAGGCCTTTCCTGTACTCTTAGGAAAAAAAGAAAAACACCTTTGCTGGCTTTTCCACTTAAGAATCTGGAGCAAAATTTTCCTTAAGCAGACACATTTTTATTTAATTTAAGCTAATAATTCTGCTGTTCCTTCTATGTGCCAGGAATTGACTGGCTACTCAGGGTACAAAGATAAATGTGACTGAGGTCCTTGAGAGATTGTCTGTGTAGCCATGGAAAGAGGATGTGTTAGCAAACAGCTAGAATTAGACCCAGCAGGAGCCAGGGAGGTGCCATGAACAGAGATGTGAGGGAAAACAGTTGAGGGGGACTAAGAGGGAAGGACCAGGGGATGCTATGACAAGGAGGAGGAGGTTAAACTCCATATTCAAAGTCAAGTACAAGCCTTGCAGTTAAAGAGGGAAAAAATATTCCTGGCAGAGGAAACAGCAAAAGAAGTGATAAAGATGTGAAGGTGTGGGCCGTGTTTAGTGTGGCTTGAGCAGAGCAGGTGAATGAGGGTGA
This sequence comes from Balaenoptera ricei, assembly GCF_028023285.1. Classification (NCBI taxonomy): domain Eukaryota; kingdom Metazoa; phylum Chordata; class Mammalia; order Artiodactyla; family Balaenopteridae; genus Balaenoptera; species Balaenoptera ricei. The sequence goes on from NC_082640.1 coordinate 75,358,546, forward strand.
GGCTGGAGAAAGATGGGCTAGTCCAGCCAGGGAAGGACTTCGTGCGCCATCCTGGTGGATGCTTTAAGATTCGAAGCCAGTGAGTGTACCAGAGACCCCAGGAAAATCAAGAGAAAACCTCAGAAACTTCTCCAAACTGAAGAGGTTTGCTTTCCCAGCCAGACAGGGCCATGCCTGCAGGTCTGTCCCTTGTTCTGACCCAGCCCAGGGTTCTCCTTTCACAGGTGACTTAACCCTCCTAGGACCGGGCCTGCCATGGTCAGAATGTGAATCTTCAAAGCATCCTCGACTCCTACTGACCACTTAAAAGACACATGGGAAGAACTGTTTTTATATCTCCTCTGGCCCTTGGGAAGCCAGTGGACACTCAGCTCTGACCACCGCCCCCCCCCCCCAGTAGGAGCAGCTGTTGGTTTGTGTGACCACAGCTGCAAGGTTGCAGGACGAGGGGAAGAGCTCGATGCCTGGGAGAGACCGGCACCCACAGTCTTGTCTGGCCTCTGCCACTCTCACGCTGAATGACCTTGGACACATAATTTCTCTCCAGGCTCCAGTGAGCTCATCTGTAAAACGAGGGGCTGGACTCTGCAGCTTCTAAGGGGCCTCTCCTGCCTCGTCTGAGTCTTTCTTACCTCTTTAATTTTTAGGAAGTCCGAGTGGGAAGTGTTTCATCTTAACAAGGCGGTTCTGGTGGTTTTGTGCCCTGAGCGGGTTGCGGGGGGGAGTTGGAATCATCCAGTGGCCCAGTGGGGACACTCCTCCCTCCATCTCCCTGGGGGGCAAAGCAGCAGGGGACGGAAAATCAGCACCCCACTTCCTGCCTGAGTAGTCCTTGGGTTTGGAAGTTTGGAGAGCTCGCCCTGGGGATGGAGCTTCTTCAGGGAAACAGGAGGTGACAAAGGAGGATGGAGTGAGAAGGAGGTGGCAGCCTTAGGACTGTGTGGAGGGCAGAGCACAGGAGTGGTTGGGCCGCCTCCCATGGGACCCTGGTTCGGACAGAAGGGGCAGTGGCGAGAGGTGGTCACGAGCGTGGGTTTTGATATCATAAGATCCAGTTTCAAATGCTGGGCCCGCCACTGACTTGAGGTCCAGCCTTCCGTTCATGGTTCCTTCACTGCTGCCGGCCTCATTTTCTCACCTGTGAAGTAGGACTCTCCTACTTCATCTCATCTCATCGTAGGACTCTCCTGAGAACAAACTCAGATAAAGCGCTTAACGCTGTTCCTGGCTTGTAGAAGTATCCCACAAACGGTAGCTTTAAAAAACTCTCTTATTTTTAAGGTCTAGAAAAGTAATTTAGGGCCAGAATGTAGAGGCTCCTGTCTGCCAAGGCAAGGAATTTGGACATTGTCCTGTAGCCCGTGGGCAGCCAGTGAAGGTCCTCCAGCAGAGAATGGCATTAAAGAAGCTGGTGTTTGGGGAGATCTCCGCCTGTCATCAGTTTAGGGCAGCTCGGAAGAAAGAAGGAGTGTTGGTGAGGAGCCTCTGTCAGTGTCCAAGTGCAGTGAATGGGGGACCGGGGAGGTGGCAGAGGGGATGGAATGACACCAGCAGGAACAAGCGCTTTAAACAGGAGGGTGGCTGCGCAATCAGGGATGGGCGCTCAGCTTGCAGACAGCAGAGGAGGGTGAAGGAGGGATGGGCGCTCAGCTTGCAGACAGCAGAGGAGGGTGAAGGAGGGATGGGCGCTCAGCTTGCAGACAGCAGAGGAGGGTGAAGGAGGGATGGGCGCTCAGCTTGCAGACAGCAGAGGAGGGTGAAGGAGGGATGGGCGCTCAGCTTGCAGACAGCAGAGGAGGGTGAAGGAGGGATGGGCGCTCAGCTTGCAGACAGCAGAGGAGGGTGAAGGAGGGATCCAAGTTTGTTCTGAGGATGCACCCTTGCGGCATGCGCCCAGACGGAGGTGTGAACAGAAGGATGGCGCTCTTCTCTGTCCTGGGGTGGTGCTGCCATCTGGGGGGACGGGACCCTGGTCCTGAAACCCCGAGGGCATCTTTGGCACATTGATTGGTCTGTACGTTTGTGCCTGGCTTTGTCTCAAACCCGAAAAGCGTTTGAGACGGTTTTATACCTGAGGGAGTAGGTAGTTTACACTTTCCTCATAAGTGAAAATGAACTGAAACAGTAATCACTAAAGAAAAGAGGAGAGAGAAAACAGAGTAAAATGCTGAGGCATGGAGAGTGAGGTTATGACCGACAAGGGAGGGAGTGGTGTTGAGTCCCCGAATGTCGACTCTTGGCCTTAAAATTAAGATTGTACCATTTCTCATCTCCCTTTCTGAAGGAAGAATCCCTCCCAAAGGGACAGAAAAACCAGGTCCTTTGATACTTCTCAATGGTATTTTTAATCTTCCTTTTCTTTGCCGTGGAGAAAGCAACAGCAGTTGCTTCTTCTCCAGAACCAGTACAGCTCCCAGGAAGGGATGAGAGGGAGGGAGAGAGAGAAGAAGCCAGCAAGAGCAGCAAAAAGGGAGAAAGAGGGAGGGACCCATCGCCAGGAGGCACTGCCAGGTGAACCGCTGGTTGGATGGAGGTGGAGGTTGCTGCCACAGTTATCCAGCTTGTGGCTTTGCTTCCTCTTTCTCTCTCTCTCTCGTAGCACAGAATCACTCAACCCTTGATCCCTCAGGGTTTCACGACCTAAGAGGTCTGGGAGGGCACCTTGCAGTGCCTGAGGCCCCGAGAGGGTTCACAGCGGCCGCAAAATGCTTAGATGCTGTGGGCAAGTGGCCTTTCTGCGGACGGGGTCAGCTGCTGGAGGCCCGGGAGAAAACAAAAACAAGTTGTGTTCTGCAGGTCTCTGCTGCAGTTGCTAACAGAGAGTCACCCAACATTTGGTATGTGCAGTGAATGTGTTTACTTTCGGTGCCCAAATTTCTCTGGGTTCCGGGAGCTGCTGTTATCGAGGAAGGAGGTGGTATGATCGCCCCCTCCCTCCCCGCATGGTGTGACAGTGCAGAGATGGTTATCTCCACACCCAACTCAGTGTTGCTTTTTTTTGGGTAACAGCTTTTGAAAAACCATCCACTAGGCTCTAGCCGGTCAGGTTTCCAGGGCAGTTGCCACAGTGTGAAAAGGCGGGTGGCTTTGTCAGGCAGGCTGCGGACCACCGATGCAGGCTTTGGGAGATAATGAATGCATCCTCTCCTGTCACAGACTAGAATCTAGACCCACCCATTCCTGGGACATGGAGAGAGAAGGGCTGGGTGAGGGTTGTGCTGGTTAACCCAGACCTCCTTCCCGTCTCTGCTCTGCCAGTCTGGTGATGGCTAGACTTGTGCGTGGTCCCTTTCCGGAGAGGGTCGCAGCTTAGCAAACATCTAGCTCTCGTGACCCTCTTCCTAATGGGATCCCTGAGGCCCAGAGTAGTGAACTCGCTTTCCCAAGGTCAAGCCATTGCCACCCAGAGCTGGAACAGGATTTCAGGGGCCATGACTCTGAATCCAGTGTTCAAAGACTTTTTGGTTAAGAGCAAAGAGCCTGGCTTTGCAGCCAGATGGACTCGGACCAAATCTAGCCTAAGGACCTGGGAGATTTTGTCTTCACCCAGTGCCACGCTGAGCACTCAGTCCTCCCCACCCCCACCAAGAAACCAAGAGATGCCCAGGACACCTGGATAGGAGGACAAGGCATCTGGTGCCAGTGAGTCATTAGAAAGGGGACTCCCTCTTCCCCCTCCCCTACTAGGCTCAAATGGACCACCGAGAACAGGGCAGCCTAACGAAACCAAGGCGGGCCCCATGTTAAGGTAGCAGTTGGCAGCATCAATGCCCAGCAAGTAGGGTTCACCCCAGAAGCAGTTCTCGTTGCTGCTGCAGACCCAGGCCTCCCTCTGCCCACTGGGAGCCGTCTCAGGGCGGCTCTGAGGCTGAGCCCCCTACCTGTCTTCACGGCTCCCATCTCTTAGATGATCCTTCTGTGAAGAGACCTCTCTTGCCTGACCCTGCCCCAGACTGCCAACCACAGAAGAATATGACTCTTAGCTCTTCTTCCAGTTTGGGCATCCTCCTTCTCCATTTACCTTTTTAAATGTATTCATTTAATTAAGCAAGCAGCAAACCTGTTTGAGCACCTCCTGATGGCCAGCCTCCATATTAGAGACAACTGGTGATACAAAGACTTACATAGCCGTCCCTATACAGGATTTTTTCTCCAGCACTGCTAAAGCCTCTAAGTGAGCCAGGATGGATCCGCTTTGTCTCACAGCTTGGGACAAAGGGGGGGGACGTCGTTTTCCTTGTGTCCTGTAGAGCACTTGACTCCTGCAGTGCCAGTGACATGGAATACCATGCATGGTGCCCCCCCGAGCTGTGGAATCATCATACCGACCCAGGGTCCTCTCTGCCACGTGTGCTGTGCACGTGTGTGATGATAATGCAGTGGCTGAGTGTGTGGTCTCCAGACTCAAGCAGATGTAGATTTTCCACTGTCTATAAGCTGTGTGGCTTTGGGTCAGTTACTTAATCTGAGCTTCCAAGGAGATAATAATTGTATATATATTTTAGAGTGGTTTGATAAATTCAAGGAAAAATACAAATAAAGAGATTATTATTCAGTGAGGCACATAAAGGGTCAATACCTATTAGCAATTATTATTATTATCAACATCATTAATGTAATTACTGCTTAGTCTTATTGTCATTATGTCCTTTAAAGGTAGGATATACTATGCTGACAATGCCCAACACATAAGCACTTAATAAATATGTGCTGAATGGATGTTTTTCAAGGATGATCAGGTGGAAATCCAAATGCTCTCTTGCATGAAAAAGAAAATTGTTCAGGGGAGCTGAGTTAGAAGCAGAAGACACTAAGCTTTTTAATGTGGTTTTGGTTAAACTGTGTTCCCTGGGAACTGAAAGCAGAGAGGGAAATCTTGACGTGGCCACGCTTGGGGTACCTACAAGTATGAGCCAATTTTATCTGGTTGGGTGAGGTTAGTTGTGAAGACTGCTGGCATTCCCCTGACCCCATCCCACCCCCCTCCATGCTTCTTTTCTAAAGGAAACTTCCAGAATGAGAGGCTTTAGATCTGTAGTCTTCAGGGCGGATTTCGTCCTGCACAGAGATGAGGTGGCAGCCCTGGACCTCAGGGGTCTGACTCCACAGCCAACATGGGGTACCAGTCAGCCAAGCCCTGGGACCTCTGCCCTTCTGCTTGAACAGTCCATCCTGGTTGGTGGGATAGTTGCCAGGATGTTCCCTATTCCCCATGCCAGACAGCTGGATGTTTAGGAACAGCTGTTTAGCTTTCTTTTTTTTCATTATGTTCCAGATACTTGGTGCTATGCAGTCACAGACAGGGTAAAATCCTACACCCAGGTACTGTGCCTTGGTCAACCTGTGTTTGGGGGTGAAATCAGGATGAGAATCCAGGACTCTTACAGGCCAGGCCAGGCTTAAATCAGCAGGTAGGAATCAGGTCTGAGCTGGTGGGGAGGACAGTGCACCTGTTTCCTAGGGTTGTTAGTAGATGAAGCAGACTGTGGGTGTGGTTCCAGAGGAGCTGTGTGCTGGGGAGAGGGATGGTGTCAGGGGCGTCTGTGGGACAGGAGACCGAAGTCATCCTGTAGCCTTTGAAGGCTCGAGGATCTCAAAGATCGACATAGTCAAGAACAGAACCTCTATTCAGAGGAGAGCTGGGATGCCAAACCTTGAAAGATCTGGAGGGCCAGCAATGCTCCACCTCACAGCATATGGCTTAGCTTATTTGTTTATAAGGTCCCTTCCTAGGCATTCATGGGCATTTCCTCTAACAACCTGTACTCCAGGGAACAGGGACACAAAGATGAGGCAGACAACCCCATCCTTCAAGATGCACCTTCACAATGCCAAGTGCCCGCATGCAAATTGAACAGGTAGCTGCCTCCAGAAGCTTGCAGATGTCCAGGCTTTGGGCACCATGAGAAGAAACAATCAGACGCTAAATTGTTTGGTGGGGCCCTTTGTGACTTCAAAGCAAATGGGGACAATGAAGGCTTTGCCCCCACTTAGCTCTTTAGAGGAGTAAATGGTGCACTATCTCCAACTTTGTGGTCCACATGGAAACCAAAGGCAAGACTCCACACCAACATGAGACATGACTTGGGGTGGGTACATCTCTGCACTCCAGATGGCTCCCCGTGGAAGGAGGTGGCTGTTTCCTTTTTGTTTTTCACATGTTCGACTTGTAGTACCTGCTACCAAGCCTGTGATGATATGAGCAGGGAGGGGTTGGCAGTGTGTAGTGCCCATTGATTGATATACGTGCATCCTCCTCACTGCATAATTATCAGAGCCCCACCTTTGGATGAGCTTGTATTAGCCAAGCTCCCTCCCATATCTAGAATCTCCTCAGTCAAACAACCTTCATTTTTTAATCCTGCTCACTTTCTTTTCCTATTACAATGTATTGACCAAAAAATAGAAAATATGGGATAGAGAACAAACAAGAAAGAAATGGGTTGTGTGATAAGAATTTAAGATGGGAAGATAAGTTTTCGGGGCTCTAGCCCAAGATCTACCTCTAACTTGCCATGTCCCTTCATTGCCTTGGTCCCCATTCAAGGAGCCTGGGGAGAGGGGGAAAGACAATGTTGTAGAGGACCTTAAAGTCAAGGTAAGGATTTCATACTTGATCATGAGTATAGGGAGTTGTTGAAGGATTTTTCAATAGAGAGGGTCCTGCTCAGATTTACCTTCTAGAAGCCTCCCTGGCTGTAGTATTCACAGGGGTTTGGATTGTAGACTATATGGGAGACATGATGGGCCTGACCTAGAACAGGGTGGATGGGGAGACCGAAGAGAGGACTGACAGGGGAATCTAGGAGATAAAAAACCCTCGGGGACTTAGTGACTGATGAATATGAGCTATGATGTTGGAAAGAGTCTCAACTTTCCTGCTGGGGTTGAATGGAATGTTTCCAGCCAAGATGGAGAACCCAGGAGGCAGTAGGTTAGGCAAGAAGGCCATGAATTTGATTCTGAAAATGGTACATTTGGAGTCCCCACTGGACCCGGGGGTGGAAATGTTCAGGGAACCAAAGGAGAGTGAGTCTAAGATTGGGAGGAGGCTCTGGTTCAGAGATTGACACTAGGGATTCACTGATTGCCCAGGGAGAGTGTGGAGCATGGAATGCCAGCCTGTTGATGAAGGAAACCTGTGGGACCACAATCAGGCGCAGGTGGACGAGGGCAAACCTGTGTGGAGATGAAGAAAGAATGGCAGAGAGGTTCAAGGACAACTAGTGTAACCTTTCAAGTCTCTTCTCATCCTGTCATTATCAGTATGTGAAAAATCAAGAGCAAGAATGAAGTTTCTCCGTACAAAATTTGTATGGAAACACAAAAGACCCTGAGTAGCCAAAACAATCTTCAGAAAGAAAAACAGAACTGGAAGAATCAGGCTCCCTGGCTTCAGACTATGCTACAAAGCTACGGTCATCAAAACAGTATAGTACCAGCACAAAATAGACATATAGATCAATGAAACAGGATAGAAAGCCCAGAAATAAACCCACGCACTTATGGTCAATTAATCTATGACAGAGGAGGCAAGAACACAGAGTGGAGAAAAGACATTCTCTTCAATAAGTGGTGCTGGGAAAAGTGGACAGCTACATGTAAAAGAATGAAAGTAGAATATTCTCTAACACCATATACAAAAATAAACTCAAAATGGGTTAAAGACCTAAATGTAAGACTGAATACTAGAAAATTCCTAGAGGAAAACATAGGCAGAACACTCTTTGACATAAATTGCAGCAATATTTTTTTGGATCCGTCTCCTAGAATAATGGAAATAAAAGCAAAAATAAACAAATGGGACCTAATTAAACTTAAAAGCTTTTACACAGCAAAGGAAACCATAAACAAAATGAAAAGACAACCTGTGTACTGGGATAAAATATTTGCAACTATGCTACTGACAAGGGATTAATTTCCAAAATATACAAACAGGTCATACAGCTTAATATCAAAAAAACAACCCAATCCAAAAATGGGCAGAAGACCTAAACAGACATTTCTCCAAAGATGACACAGATGGCCAACAGGCACACGAAAAGATGCTCAATATCGCTAATTATTAGAGAAATGCATATCAAAACTACAATGAGGTATCACCTCACACCAGTCAGAATGGCCATTATTAAAAAGTCTACAAGTAATAAATGCTGGAGAGGGTGTGGAGAAAAGGGAACCCTCCTACACTGTTGGTGGGAATGTAAATTGGTGTAGCCACCATGGAAAACAGTATGGAGGTTCCTTAAAAAACTAAAAATAGAGTTACCATATGATCCTACAATCCCACTCCTGGGCATATATCCAGAGAAAACCATAGTTCTCAAAGATACATGCACCCCAGTGTTCATAGCAGCACTATTTACAATAGCCAAGAAATGGAAGCAACCAAATGTCCATTGACAGATGAATGGATAAAGAAGATGTGGTATATATATATGGTGGAATATTACTCAGCCATAAAAAAGAATGGAATAATGCCCTTTGCAGCAACATGGATGGACCTAGAGATTGTCATACTGACTGCAGTAAGTCAGAGAAGGACAAGTATCATATGATATCACTTATATGTGGAATCTAAAAAGAAATATGCAAATGAACTTATTTACAAAACAGAAACAGACTCACAGACATAGAAAACAAACTTATGGTTACCAAAGCAGATAGCGGTGGTGGGGGCCGGGGGGGATAAAACAGGAGTTTAGGATTAACATATACACACTACTATATATATAATAGATAAACAACAAGGACCTATAATGGAAAATAATCTGAAAAAGAATATATATGTATATATGTATAACTGAATCACTTTGCTGTACACCTGAAACTAACACAACATTAAAAATTAACTATATACTTCAATTTTTAAAAATGGTTAAAAAAAAGAAATAAAGTACAAAAGGAAGAAAAAGAAATATACCCATTGATGGACACATTAAAAAGGATCAGTGTAGTGGAGTTAATAAGTGTTTGGACAACACCCTGGGTATTGAATACCACAGAACTTGACAGTCCTTTAGACAAAGACAGATAAGCACCAGGGAGGCTGTTTGCTTTTAAATTGGTAGCAAGTTTTTATCTCAATGCTAATTTTTGGAGGTAAAATAGGTTTAATAATCTTTCCTACCTTTGAAGTTGAATCAAATGACACAGAGCAGTCATCTTCTAGGTTGCATCTGAGGATACTAAACTGAAACAGAGCATTGTAGTGATTAAACAGACAGTTCAAGTTTAAAATACAAATAAGTCACTGAGGAATTAGTGGAAGGAGGAGGGAGTCAGAAGACCTGGGATCAGGTTCCCCCACCACCACCTCTCTGACCCTCAAGCTCCTCATCTGTAAAATAGGGATGATAATAAAATAAAATCACAGGTTGTCATGACAGTTAACTGTGTATGAAAATGCTTTGCTATGTGAAGTGCGTTGGACACAGGTTGCTTTTATTGGTAACTGATCTTGGGAGAAAGACTTCACTTCCAGGTATGTTTCAAGCCCCTAAGAGGGCCAATCAGAGAGCTGATGGTCTTTCTGCAGGTTATGTTTTTGAAACCTTCTTTGGTCCACAAGGTTTTTGCTAACCCTCTCCACTTTACAAACGTCAGGAAGATTATATGATTGGCTGATAGAACACCAGCAACCCGGAGAGATACTGCATCACAGCCCAGGGCTATACTTTCCATTTTTATTAAAATTCTTATTAACTCATAGCCCAAGAGCTTTTAAGCCAAGCCTGATCTCCTTTAGGGCCCCTTGGTTTGATCAGAGCAATTTGTGTGCAGTGTTCTGGTCCCACTTTGTGGCAAGGCAGTGCAGACATCAGTCGTGTGATGTTATTCTGAAAATGCTGGGGTCTTCTCTGCATCCAAAATCACCTTCCCTTACAGCAGCACTCCCACCCTCACCATATAGACACACTTGAGTGCCACAGTGAACAAATCTGCTCCCTGACTTTAAGACCTCCTATCCCTTTGAAATTCTAAATATTTCTAGGAAAAAGAACTATCAGTCATTTGTAGCTCAGTGATGCTGAGTTTGTTGACGCCAGTTTTGAGTGCCAAGAGAGCTCAGTGGAGGGGGGGATCCTGAAAAGATAGAGTCCTGAGGGAAAATATACCATCACAAGGTACAAGGGGAAAAGGGGATCAAGAAGGGACCTGGCAGCACTGGGCCAGCTCGGAGCCTCATTGAGCGGGAGCTATATCTGGGATGCTCTTGTCGTTCTTTGGGGCCAACAAGTGGCTTTCTCTCAACAAATGAGCGGAAGCTCTGCATGCGTCTGTGATGGGATCAGGTCCATCATCTGAGCTGTTGCGTGAAACAGCTTCTCTCTTCTTCCCCCTCGGGCTTCGTGGTGATTTTTATCCTTCAACTGCTATTTGTTGAAGAGGCCACCCTGAATTACTCACATTTATCTTTCCATTAATAGATAGTCTTAAACTTAATGTCATCACCTTGGTAATCTGCTAAACTATAGAGCACCTGAAAATAGCAGCTCTTTTTTGCAGCTTGCTGAGTAGAAGCCATTTCTTTCCTGACATAAAATATATCTGGACCCCTTTTGATTTTTCCTCATGTCGTGTTGAAGTAAAGGACACACAGAATTGAGGCTGAGGAGGGAGGTGCCGCTGTTCATGGAAACTAATCTCGTATCACTAAATTGTGCATTTAGACTGTATTGCTGTGAATTAATTAGTAATGTGGTGTTTTAGAACCTCTCACAGTTGCAGATTTGTGTCTGAGGTCTCAGTTTGATATATGCCCAATATTTTGTGCCTTCTTTGCATTTGAATGAGTAGATGTCCCGGAAAAGCCTTATTTTGTAATATTTAAGGAATGATTATATTTACCTTTTTCCCCCTCCTTTATTGATTCTATTCAGATTCGTGGAGTTGTCATGTACTCTGTCCCTGGCACTATGATAGCCTGTTAGGGATATCTGGTGACTATTAGAGAACCAATTCTCAAGAACAGTTAACATGGTCATGGCGCTTGATGGTTGATGAACTATTCTCATAGTATTTAATCTCAAAACAACAAAGTATAATAGGCAGAGGCAGTATTATAATCACTGCCACCTTACAGATGAGGAAACTGTCACTCAGGATCTCCCATGTAGCAAGTCCTGGAACTCAAACTTGAACCCAGATCTTCTAAACCCTAAGCTCTGTTCTGTCAACCACATTGCATCCCTGGATATTAGAATCTTTCCAGGAGACAGAGCTTAAACATGTAAATAAGATAAATGACTATACAAAGAAGTCTGTGATTAATTATCAAAGGTGTGGTAAAGACAGGTGTTGCCAGAATCCAAAAAAAGGGCAAAATCATCATGGTAGCCAAAAATGGTAAAAGAGACGGGGCTTAGTGGGTTAGATTAGCTGGAGAGAAAGTAGTAGAGACCTTTAGCGAGAGAGAAGCTGATTTGTCTTTCACGTAAAAGTCTGAGCTGGTGTGGCAACTGAGCTGCATGAAGTTGGTGCAGACCCAGCTCCTTCTGCCATTCTCAGCATTTCCCTTCTTCTCCACGTCCAAGATGGCTCACCGCCTTGTCCATATTCCAGGAAATAGGCTGAAGAAAGGGGTAGTGGGGAGATAATGGCCAAATATTCCACTTATGCCCGGAACTGGAACATTTTCCAGGATTTTCAATGCCAAAACCAGGAAAGTCCCTGGAAAACGAGGGGCGTTGTCAAGCTAGTTCTAGGGCTCTACCTGAAAGTCACATGCTTCACCCTTGGTCACATCCCACTGGCTAGAACTTAGTCACGTGGTCACACCTAGCGGCATGTGAGGCTGGGAAATAAAATCTTTATTCTGGGTGACCCTGGGCCCAGCTAAAGTCTTCATACCTACGGAAGAAGGGGGTAGGGGTAGATGATATTTGAGCCATAACTAGCTATATGTGCAGTAACACAGAAATATTTTTGTTGGCAGAAGAGAATAGTGTTAACAAAGGTTAACAAGCATTTGTGTGAGCGCCGGTGCTGTATCAGTAATGGTAGATCTGTAAATACTGTCCCCGGAGTCAGGCTGTGAGCTTTGTGTACATCCTACCATATTAGCTGCAACTTCCCCCTTTTCCCAATCCAGGAGACATATCTGAGAGTGATGTTTTACAGGGATAACATTGGACTCTACTAGCTTATAAAAAGAAAAAGTATTAATGGGTCACAAATGTTTCTTGTAACATCCTCACAATTGATTGCAACACACCAATGTGGCCAGATATGGAAACTCAGATGCACTCTGACAGGTCCTCAGTCTGGTTTTGAGTTCAGTAGTCATGAAATGACGCGATGCAAAAGTACTGGAGAAAGAGTCATCTGGAGGGGCGGTGTGTGTCTCTACTTAATCCCAAAATAGCTAAATGAGGTGGGGATAAATGCATGGATCTAGAGTTTTGTATTTAAGTGTTATCAGAGGTATGTAACTGTGTGCTTCTAGAAGACTCCACCGTAAGAAATTGAGGACTTACCTCAACCCTGCCCTCTGGAGAGGACTGTCCGTTTAACTAGCTAGTTAGCCCCCCAGAGCAACTTTCAGAAAAAGGTCTGCTCTGTGCCCCACGCTGTTAGGAGGTGATACCAACCCTGAAGCTGATGTGTCGGAGATGGGGTGGGTACTATTGTACACAGGTGTGACCACTAAGTGGGGAGGGCAGTCACCTCCGCCCTGCCAGACATGCCATCCAGCCTTGTTCCGCTGGCTATACCGGGGTGAGCGGGTGAGTTTTCCATGCAAAACCCTCCTAATCAGAGTTTCAAATTCACCTAACCAAACACTCCTGCTACAAGGCAAAGAAGACTGGATAGGGGTAGGGTGGGACCCAAGGAGTGAAAGAGCCTATGGCAACATTGGGAAGCCAGTAATTCAGTGGAAGAGAACCCAGGACTCAACTCATTCGGGGCTTCGCAGTCTGGTCAAGGCCCTTCATTACCTCCTCTGTCCTCATGGCCTTACCCGTGTTCCCAGTCTCACACCGATGACACAAGCCTGTGACCGACCATGGGTCGACTTGAAATTATTTTTTCTCTTCCTGATGGCTTAAGATAATGTTTTTTAGCAAAATCACTTTGTGGTAGAGAACGAAAATATTTCTGTTCCTGAAACGAGGTGTGGTCCCTCCTGCCCAAGTAAGTCTCAAGTGTTTTGTGAACCAACTAGACTCTTGCCATGTGTTTCTCATCATGCTCTGTGCCTGTTTTCTTGTGTACCCTGGAGCCTCCAACTTGAAGGGAATAAACATTCCAAAGGCATTAGCCTGCTGGTATGAATTAGTAACTTTGAGGAGGGAAAAGCCAAAGATGAGATCCAGCCATACTTGCAACAGCTTTACTTGCCTGGAAGTATGTATTTGTCATTTTGTAAAGGTTTTCAGTCCGCATCAGCCGCTAGGATGGTTACGGAAGCCTGGGAACAATTTTGATTGTGCAGTGATTCAGGGAGTTATTAAGGACAATAAATCTGTATTAGTTAAAAATTGAAGAGCTGTAATGTAATATTATGCAGCCATTAAGTGTAACATTTTCAAAGAATATTTAATGGGTGGTAAAATGCTCATGGTAGAATGTTCAGTGGAAAAATCAAGATCTAAAACTGCATATACGGCATGACTCCAACTTCATCTATTTGTACATACAGAAAAAAACCTAGAAGGAAATTCTTCACAATGTTAACCGTATTGGTGAGATTATGGACAACTGGTTTTGTCCTTAAAATGATCGATCTTTTCCACGTTAAGTAAACAACTATCCCTTCTATTTTAGTGCAAACACATGCCACACTTATAACTATAGAAAGCTATTTACTTTAAAAGAATAAAGAAGTGTCGTTTTATGAATATGGGAAGAGATTGGTGAAAGTAGATAAGTTTCTGCAAAAATCCAAGGCAAATGTTTTGACTCCTCGCCTTTGAATGAGTTCTAACACACAAGTCATGTGCTCAGTGGGATATCTTTAAATTTGTTTATTCATTTATTCATTCATTCATTCATTCATAAACTACTTATTATGCTCCCACTATATGCCAGGCACAGTGCTAAACTGGCCAGGCTTTGGTCCCACCCTTGAGAAGCCAGCTATACGGTCAGGATGGGTTAACTACTACTAAGATATCATGTTCATTGGCTTATAGTGTTGTGAATGAGGTACGTGTTTACTGAATGAATGAATCAATGGATCAGTTAATGAACAGAACAAGAGTTTGTCCCCCGTGTTGTCCTCCCCTTCAGGAGTTTTCTGGTGCTCTGTGAGATTTCTCCCATCTCCTTGTAGAATCTCAAGTATCTGGGCCCTACCCTTTCAGTTAATTGCTTCATAAAATGACAAAAGCTCATGGAAGAACTGACCAGCTCTTCCCATGTGCTGTCCTGGAGAGCTTGTACCGATTAAAGAATGGATGATTCTGGAAGGAGTCAGAGTTGGAGGCCTCCAGATGTGCAGAGTTTCTCCCCAGTTATTGCAGGGTTCCTGGAACGAGAACTCAAGCCAGAGACATGAACGGACCACTACTTTTTAGCAGAATTGGGCCCAGCAGGAGATAGAAGTTAGTATCTCTACGGTGTGATCACAAAGCTCCTGAAAAAGCCCTTCTGTCACCCCCACTGTCTCCTGATCACTGATGCAATAACTGAGGACAGCATCTTCCACTCCAGTTGAGGGATAGAGTTTAACAGGTCAGTGCCCCAGGGAGCAGCGACCCACTGAATTCCATCAGCCCTAAGGTATAAATAAATGCCAAGGGAGACTAACACTTCCTGCTTTGAAACTCCCTGGGGCAAATCCTGTCTCCAGACTGGCAATAATCCAAGTAAGCAAAGGTGAGGCCTGAACCAGGTTGGGCCAGAGGAAAGACATCCCCTCCCTGGTAGAGTCTCACTAAATGCTCTGCCTGACTGGCTCTCTCGCTCTCTGGGACATCCCACCTCCCCCCAGAGGGGCTATCAATTCTTTGGAAAGTCTTGTGGGGCAGGGGGATTCCTAATACCTTCTTTGAAGGACTCCTGGAAATCCTTAAATGATCTAAGTAAATGAGTAACTCTTTGGATATTGTAAGATGAAAGTAAATGAGTTGCCCAGGGACCGTAATGAATGCAAATGAATTCTGCACCTTTGCACAGGTTTGAGAGAGACTAGAGGAGCTTCCGGTGGCAAGACGTTGTCTGTAGATGAGAGAGAATCAAAATCAGTGGGAATCAGGAAGAAGAGAGGGAAGGAGAGTGTAAAGTAGTAGTCCTTGGAGAAGCTATTAACCAAGGCTTGGCTTTTATTACTTTATTCCTAAGGTTATAAAAAATATCCTGGGTGATTTCTGCCAAGTGCCTCCCAAGAGCTTTCTCTTCAAGGGTCCCACGTCTCCTGTGGGTCTGGACCAGCGTAGAGGGTGCATCCATTTGCTGAGCAGGAGGATGCAGGTGCCTGGAGGTGCAGGAGGTGAACAGAGACACACACACACACACACACCCCCCAGCCCCGCCCACTGTGGCTGAGTCCAGATTTGACCGTCACTAAAGAGTCTCTCCACCTCCCCTTTCATCGTCCTCCTCTTAGACTCTCTTTCCTTCTGGGAGCCTCGTGATGCCCTCTGGGGCCCCAACCCAAGCCTTCCTTACCAGGAACAGACCACTGCATTGGCAGGACCGACTTCCTGTCCTACCTGCCTCTTCCCCTTTGCTCCAGGCAGAGGTCTGGAGTCAAGGCTGAAAGGGTAGGGAAGTGAATCTCTCCCCAGCCGTGCTCCCTGCTCCTCACACCGACCACCACTCCTCCCTGGCTGTCTGCTCTATTCTCAGCTCCCTCCCCACGTCCTCCTTCATACCTTCTTCAGGAAGCTTCTTCAGCCAGTTCCTTTCCCCACCGCTCCTGACATCTGTCACCTGTGCTTCACCCTCATGACCCCCTACAATGAAATGCCCCACATAGTTGGTACTGGTTTGTCTCTGAAATGTGCACAAATCTTTCTTACATCATCCAGTTCTTGCTGAGCACCTAGCACCTGCCATCCGCTGTACCAGGGGTTCCAAACCTGAACAAGAGGTTGCGTCTGGCTGCTTAGAACACAGTGGCTACAATACAGTTTTCCGACTGCTATAATAGTACTGACTGCTCTAAAGGAGGCTTTAAGAATCCTGACCGGAAGCAGCGGTAATAAGGGACAGTCAGTAACCCCTGGGGTCCTGGGAAGCAGACACCCACAGATGAACCTGGCCTGTTCTCAGGGACCAACATAGGCATCTCCTTCCCCCTCCTGGATTCCTTCAAGAACCCCTCTCTCCCAGGAGGCAGCTCTGTGTCCCCCACGTAACTGCACCACGAAGATGGAGTACTGGCCCCCATGCTGGTCCCTGAACACACTTCGCTGTGGAAGCCTCGCCATGAAGGGTGGTTTGGGGATACCTTCAGGATTGTACTTCAAGTACATTGTGGTTGAAACATACTTTTTTAGACTGCCCTTTGGGAACATAACCACCCTTCACAATTTTGCATTTCTGGGAAAAAGCTTTCAAATAACAAATGAACAAATGAGTTCATTTGGGATTTTATATACACCAGACGTTTTTGTACTAGCCCTAGATCCTTCAAAACTCTCATTCTCTCAGGGCTCCATTTCTACAACCTAACTCATCTTTCGAAGTCATTTATGTCAAGGTATTATTGGGTTAAAATGTTCCTTTCTTAAGTAAGAAACAGTTTAGCAGAGGCTTCTGATGGACTAATGCCTTAACTCTAGAAAAGAAAAGATTTCTTCACTCTAGTAATTCTCTCCATAGCTGTAATAGAGGGGATCTCAGATAAGACAGTAAGGCAAGTCAGTAATAGAAACATTTGGGAAGAGGAGATTTAGGGCACTCTGAAAGTATATACTTTGAGTCTGGTGCCCAGTATATGTAAGCACAACATTAATACTGTTTTCCAGTTAGGCTTACTGTTACACTTTACGAGATACTTGACATTATATCTGTATCACAGGTATGGGAGGGGAGGGGTTGGTCTACCCAGGTAGATGCCTCTAATTCGGAAATGTAATTGAAGGTTGTGAAGTTTCTGAACTGAGGTTGCACACCTTTTCCTTTCTGTGGTTGGTTAGGGCTTGGGAACTAAAGCTAAACACAATAAATAATCCTAAGTTTGAAATCTGATGGGGAAAAAAAAAAAGAGTATGTCTTTAAAAAAAAGAGAGCAGGTAGAATAATGTCCCCAGGCCAGGAAAGTACCAGTCATTTTCAGATAAATTATACCTTCCTCCTCCTCCATGGGAAAAAAAAAAAAAATCATACTCAGACTTAACTGTCCCTTTGGCACTTTTGTCAAATGAGTTTTAGTAGCAGGAGCTGCTAAAAATACAAGCCAATTTCTTTCTTCATTTAAATCAAGCTGCTTAAAAAAAAGTGTAGCGCCTAGAACTGGTGCAGGGCTCAGCATAGCAGCGTCTGGTCTGCCAGAGTCCCTGAATAGTCCGCAGTGACAGGCCAGCACCCTCTCAGAGCTAAGGGGAGGCAGCGGAGAGCCTGGAAATTGCCTTTCCAGAGTGGGGCTGTTTTTAGCACCTGGGACCTAAGTTGAAAAGGTGCTCTTGGGTACATACTGACCAGGTCAGATGCAGGAGGTACTCTCAAGAATACTTTCTTGTTTGGACATTCATTAGTCCTTCCTCCCTTCCTTCCTTCCCTCCCTCCTTCCCTCCTTCTCTCCTTCCTTCCTTCCCTCCTTCCTTCCTCCCTTCCTTCCCTCTTTCCTTCCTTCCCTCCTTCCTTCCTCCCTTCCTTCCCTCCTTTCCTCCTTCCCTCCTCCCTTCCTCCCTTCCTTCCCTCCTTCCCTCCTCCCTTCCTCACTTCCTTCCCTCCTTCCTCCCTTCCTCCCTTCCTTCCCTCCTTCCTTCCTTCCTCCCTTCCTTCCCTCCTTCTTCCTTCCTTCCTCCCTTCCTTCCCTCTTTCCTTCCTTCCCTCCTTCCCTCCTTCCCTCCTCCCTTCCTCCCTTCCTTCCCTCCTTCCCTCCTCCCTTCCTCCCTTCCTTCCCTCCTTCCTTCCTTCCTCCCTTCCTTCCCTCCTCCCTTCCTCCCTCCTTCTTCCTTCCTTTGTTCTTTCCTTCCTTTTTCCCTTATTTTTTCCTTCCATTCTTCCTTCTTTTCTTCCTTCTAAAAACACAAAAACATTTTAAAATATCAAGCATGTGCCCTAACAGGACTTAGGGTTATGAATGCAACCAAGTCCACACTCTCAGGTAGAATGGGACCCACCCCATCCCCATCCAGCGTTCCGTTCCCATAGGGCTTTTCTCTTAGTCATGTTTGGAGAGGCATCTGACCAATTGGCCCTGCCTATAAGGTGAGAACTTGTAAAGGCTTAAATTGCTTTCAGAGTTACTTGCCTTTTAAGAGAAGACTCTTAAGAATGTACAAAGCCTTTGAAGACCAAGTAATATATTCATCATGGTAAAATGTCAGGAACTGTGACAGGGAGAGGGGGAGATGTGTTTTCAGTGGGGAGACTCTTCATGTTATCATTTGTGACAGCTGTTGTGCCCAAGAATCATATAAATTAGATCTAAATTATGCATATCAGAGATCCCCTTAGATTCACATTTCGGAAGTGGAAGGGTCTTAGAAATTACCTAATCCAATTGCATATTTTTACAGATAAGCAAATTCTGGAAGGGTCAGGATCCCAGTATGCAGTCTGCTGTTGTCTCTTCCCTGCCGTGCTTTCTGCCAAGGGGAGGGGCAGCACCCCACTTGGAGGATGGAGATGTAAGGTGGGGAAGCAGGCCTACTCGGAGCTGACTGTGGATTCTGCTAGGAGTTCACTGGCCTTGGGACGTTTAAATGAGGCCACCTTGAATCAAACCCCTTATGGAGCTCCAGTGATTCAAACAAACCTCCTGAATGAGGCTCTGAGATAGCTTTGCCATAGTTCAAATTCTGGTCTCTAATGAATAGTGAACATAGTTATTAATGTCACAGTGACTTCCATGGAAAAGCTTCATTTTTACCACCCTTATCCAACCTGACTTTCCTATACGATAATTGCATTAACGCCTTCCGTGTGTATGGAGGGTGCAGATTTAGAAGTACCTACACGTGTGCTAGAAGCAGTGATGGATTGTGATGAGCCATCCCCACTATGCTTTCTTCCAGTTCTACTTGGTGACAGTGGCACAGAAATTTAGAAGGCTACCCAGATAACCCTGTTACCACAGCACAGGGGGAAGTCAACTGATTCCAATTAGGATTAACTCTGTAACCCTTTGTTCCACCTGAGCTAATACTCAGGCATCAGCGTGAGACAACTCCAGAAGTTCTGGGCTGCCCTGTCCTACTTTAACCTGTTTGGACCCTCTTTATTTGTGATGTTTTATATTCAGGTTATTTTGTCCTTGATCAGCTGCTATCCTGTCCCTTAGCTGAGTTGCAGTTCATTGTGGGTGGTTTTTGGATAAGCAAATAGATCTAAACAACAGATTGCATGGGTTTGAGATTGAGTTTGGTTTCTAAATAGTGATTTCTAACACTTCTGTAGCATTTCTTATGTGTCAGGCACCGTTCTGAAATTTTATATAAATTATCTCAGTGCATCTTCACAGTAACAATCGTACAAGCAAGGTACTGTTATTAGCTCCATTTTACAGATGAGGACACTGAGGTAAAGGGAGGTTATGTAATTTTTCCAAGGTCATACAGCTATTAAGTGGCAGAGCTGATATCTGAATCTGGCCAGTCTGCTTTAATCACTACAGTATACGGCCACTAGCTCACTAAGGTTTGAAACACTGATTTTATTATTGAATGTAACACCCCAGTTGCTGGCACTTTAGGATCCCTTTTACAAGGGAAGATGTCTCTGAAAAGAGCCAGTTGGCCTCTGTCAGCAAAACGGTATTTAAAGTTCACAGAGACAATTGTTTCTCTTCACTTGAACCCCCAAATCCCATCCAAGAACAAAGTTTATCTTGACTTCATAGATGAGGCCTGTTCTCCACGCAGTGCTAGGGAGAATTGTTGACTAGGTTAACTTCCAAAGCCCGGCGGGGTCAAGATGTTTCCACATCCCAGACCTCTTCCTCCTCCACAAAGGCCCCCCCTGATTATGCCAACATGTCCTGCGCCCTCTCTCTGTGGATCTCTTCCTTGGGTCTCCTGTGAACCTGAATCAGGACAGCTGATTTGACCAGCACTCATATTTGTAAGCATTCAACAGATCTGCAAATTGGAAATCACACTTCACTACTCACTAACTTATGTTAACCTCTTTATAATTCCACATCAATAAGCTCTGTTTTCACAACAGCTTAAAGGCCATGAACCATGTCTTTAAACGTCACTATTTTTCACGAAGGGCTTATTAATATTCTGGCTGCCCCAAAGCTACATTTAATAAATAGTTAGGGACCTGACCTAAAACAGCAGTAGTGTCTTAGGCAAGCCAGTCTTTTAGCCAGAGTTTTTACATTGATTTTTTTTTTTCTCGTCAATATCAATTCTTTACTTTTTTTTTTTTTTTTTTGGTCTTTTCCTTTTCTTGGTAGTTGTCTAAAAATTCCTAGCTGCTTGCTACCTTGAGTTAAACTTCCTTGCTTATTTCTGAGGGAGGTAAACATGTTATTACATATGCTTGTGTTCTACCCAGTAAGGCCACAGCAATGAATTCTGAAAAATGGAAAATGCAATAACACATCTGTCTTGCCTATACATACCTAACATTCATTCACTCATTAAATCTGTATTTGTTGTGTCTCCCCGCTGTGTGCCAGGCAATCTGAGTAACACAATAGGCATGGTTAGAACCTCCATTCATGAAAGCTACTGTCTAAAGTAGAGGGGGGTAGGCAAGGACAGTAAATAAAGGTATAATTTCACATCCTGCCGAATGGTGTGAAAACTAACAATAGAGTTATGATGAGAGGAAATGATAGACGGCACCTAATGTAGAATCTGGATTTCTAATACAAAGCCCAGTGACGCTGCTGGTTTGCGGACCACCCTCTGAGAACCACTACCCTAGTATATTATGGGTGGAGGACATTTCACTTGCCTTACGGATTATCTCAGGACTTATTAGAATCACCTGGAGGCCTTTAAAAAATGATGATGCCTGGCCCCATCCCAAGAGATTCTGTTATCGTTGGTTTGGGCTGGGCTCTGGGTATCTACATTTTCAAAGGCACCTAATGCACATCGCGGATAAAGAACCACTGATGCTAGATGGCCCCAGGGAGGGTGAGTGTTGCTTGCCGGTGGAGTGCTGGCTAGAGTATATATCCTTGGATAGTTTGCAACATAAATGCTGACTCACTCGCTCACCGGTCAGCCTGCTGGTGGGGAGTTCTGCCTACTTCCAGTGCAGATCTCACAAATCCCCAGTTGCAATGTGATTCTGTAATTCTACCCACCTGTCATGTGAAAGAACTGGATCTTGATGGACTTGCTTCTGTGAATTTGAGCTCCAGCATGGAGTGTTTCTACTAAACCTGAGTCGTGGACAGTTGGACTCGCTGTTCCTGAGCTGAGAAGCCTGGGACCCGTGGGTGGTTCTGTGGGCGTGCAGCTGAAGTCAGGAGACCCAGGTTTGCTTCCAACTCTGCTTTGACGGGGTGGAGACTTTGGCCAGTTGTCTGACTCCTTGGGCTTCTTCATTCGCAAGATGAGGGCATGGAACTAGGAGGTCCCCAGGCTTTTTAAAAAATGATCAAATCCTAGCGTTTCTAGTTGTGAAAGTAAACATAGAACTCAAGCCCCATTTCCTCGTTGATAAAATCAGAGTTGGACTTAATGACTTCCAAGGCTATTGTCAGCCCCGAGTGCTGTGATTCTACTAATAATGACGAAACAGCTAACATTGAAAGAGCGTTGCTATATACCAGACACTGTTCTGAGAAATTTGCGTTATCTCATTTAATCCTCACAACAACACAATGAGATAAATTCTGGTATTATTATCCCCATTTCATAGATGAAGAAACTGAGGAACAAGGAGGCTAAGTAACTTGCCGGTCACACAGAGAGCAGGTGACAGAGTTGTATTCTGACCCAGGCCATCTCGTCCACAGCCGGGGGCCCCTCGTCACCACAATATTTTACCTTGGACACCTTGTTTCACTGCTCTGACCCTCAGTTTCTCCAGCAATAAAATCAGGGTTTAGACTAAATGGTCTCGAAGTTCCTTTTAGCTCCAAAATGCAGTGCTTCTGCAGCTGCTTCCTCTTGCTCATTTGTTCCTATTTCCTTTATTTATTTAGCAAACTTTGAATGAGCTCTTACCGTGGAAGTCAAGAGTCGGACTGCTGGGATTCCAATCCTAACCTGACTGCTTACTGGCTGTGTGACTTGGGTCAAGTTACCTAAACTCTTTGGCCTCATTTATTCACATGGGATTAATGAAAGTGTCGCTCTTGGAGGGTTGTCGTGAGGGTAAGGTGGCACAGTGCCTGAAAGCACCTAGCACAGGGCCTGCCCAGTAGTAAGTGCTCAATAAATGTTTCTATCAGTATCACGAGGCCCCACATTCGTTGCCAAGGACGCAAAGATGAGTGAGTCACAGTCTTGGGCATCATAGATCTCACAGCCTCAGCAGGGAGGACAGATGGATACAAATAATTAGAGCATGATGTGAAATGATAGATGTGTGTCCTGAGCCTTTGGGGAATGCAGTGGAGGGAGTGATTATTTCAGGGATGGGGGTAAACATGGTGAGTTGCCAGTCACATGGAAGCCTTCAGGACACTTTGGTGAGGAGAGAAAGTCTAGAAGGCTATCCTTTTCATGTGAGCCTCGCCTTCTGGAGGGCCGAAGGCTTTGGGGACCCCTAGCACTGCGATCTGGGCAGCTCAAGGAGTGAAGCACTGAGGCTAGGAGCCCCTGGTCCAAACAGCCAAGGAGGCACAGACCACATTGCTGATCAGAGGAGCAAGTCAACAGTCACCCTGAAGGAGACGGGCAGACCGCCAGGAGCGGGGAGGTAGGAGGAAGCTGCAGCGAGGCAGGGAGTTGCCTAGGAGTGGAGCGCACAGCACCTCCGATGATCAGAAAGCCTGGAGGCATTGAAGGCGTCTTCGGTGGAGGATAGATGCCTTACACAGCCAGCTGGCCCTGCTTCTGGGCTCTTCTTTGGGGCTGGTGGCAGGAGCCGATCTTGGCCAAGGCTGGAGGGCCTGCAGGGGAGCCTAGGTAATCGGTGACACCTGGCAGAGGTGAGGTGCACTCTGGCAGCAGGGTAGCTGCAGTTCTGGTGGTGCTTGTTTCCAGAAAGTCTAGACTCTTAGGGCAACAGAGCTGGGGTGGGGATTAGAAATCTGCTGCCCCCTTTACAGATCCCTGGACCATACCCAGCATCCTTTGGGGCGAGGCCTGGGAGCATGCATTTTCACAAGCTTCCCTCGTCGTCGTTCTCGTGTCTGTGAACTGCAACTTGGCTTCAAAACACGCGTGGTCGAGGGAAGCTCAGAAATGAAAAACCGAGACGAGGCTGACTGATAGTGAAGTAGGGACCTCCGGACATGCAGTTTTCACAGCTTAGGGGAAACCTGTGTTGTTTTCCTCCACATTTCCTTTAAGATCTATACACCTGCCCCCTCCACCCCACCCCCGTGCTCATTCTCACTGTGAAAGCTACAGGCCAGAAGAATCACATTTGGCTTAAAAATCATTTTTAAAAAATTTTACAGGTAAGAGAATCCACCTCTTTGACCTCAAATCTGAAACCCCCTTCAAGCAATGCAGGCCTCATTCTCACCAGCTCTTTCCCAAGCGTGAAATGTTTAATAAAGGGTTCACTTTCTGTGAGACCTCTGGCACACTCAGGGCTGTCGGAGAGGCTCTGTCTTTTCCCCACTTTTGTCAGCCCCTTGCAAGCCAGCTCCTGATACTGTCTAGTCTCTTATAACTTAAGGGAACTGGCATATAGTTTTGATGGGCAATGTTTACCTATCTCTGGGAAGGAAAAAAAAAAGGTTACTTTCAGAACACATGCTGGAACCTGCGTGAGCAAAGAGAAACCCTATAAATTCCCCGAACTACCCTCAGGTCGCTGGAAGGCAGAGGGCAGCGTCCTGACTTGTAGCATCACTTGTCAACTTGTCCCAAACAACGAGTTTCCCAATCGCAAGATAGCAGGATGGCTTCAGACTTCGGTGGCCCAGGGGAGGACAGAGTTGTGTGAAATGCACGCGCGCGCACACACACACACACACACACACACACACACACACACACGCACACGCTTTTCCTTTAGGTTGTCAGGGAGGGGAGGGGCTGTGTGAGAGAGGTTTCCTCCCAGGTTGCCCTGGAGCATTCACAGGGGTGGAGTCACCATCCCAGAAGCAGGCAGGATGCTTCTAGCATCCCTTCTCCCCCAAGGAACCTCCCTCCTGCCTCATTTGGGGTGCCGGGTCCTCACTCTGAGACAGGATGGAGAGGCAGGCCGTGAGCTCCACCCACGAGAAGATGACCTTTTGCTGTGTCTGGTGTGACCTCAGTCCCCAGATGATAGTATTCCCACAGCTCTCAGAAGTCCCTTACTGGAATTCAAGTGTCCAGCCAGCCAATGGTCCCAGGGAAGAAGGAGGGGGCTCGCACTGCCTGCCTTTCACTCCGCAGACAAGCCCCAGCCTCCGAAGGGCACCGGCAGCAGCCTAGACGCTGTGGAAAGTTCTCTAGGGAAATCTCACAAGCCTGTCAGAAACTTGACCTCATTTGCATTTTCTGATTGAATCACAGATAGGTTTTGGTTCTCTCTCTTCCCTTTACAGAGCCAGGCCCAGGAATGAAGAAAGGCGAAGTAACCTAGTATTTTTCAGGAGAAATGTGTTATTATTGATGATAAACTTGGTTCTCTTACACATGGTATTTCTAGGCCTTGACTCATTCCACAGTAGATGTGTGCCTGTATCGTGTTACTTAAAAATCTTCCTTTCTTATACATCATTGTTTCATGAAAAGTTCAACAGCATCAGGGCATGCTCCTGAAGGATTTATTTGTTAACTGCATCTTCGTCCTCATGATGGTAGTGATGGAATTTCTTTCAAGGACCACAGTTCCTGTGATAGCATAAATCAAAGACAAGACAGTTGCCCGCTCTATGTGGGACTTTTGTTTTTAATCTCGTTTTCCAAAGGGAGGGGAAATTTAGACCTCGGAAAGCAGAGAGTACGACCAAGTTATTTAGATGTCAGTAAGCATCTGGACTTCTGGCATCTATTAATTGGTGTCACAGAGCCTTTCGAAAGGCAAACAGTGGTGGAGGGCGTATGCTGCTGGGCTTCGTCGTGCTGGTTTTGCGAAAGTGCATAAGCACAGTTGTGTCTGCCAGGCCCAAACCATGGCAGAAAATGTTGCTGTGACAAGGGATTAACAACTTGCTTGGTGGGCCTACTTATGCAAAGAGACTCAGAGACATGTACCTAATAACAGGAAAGACAAACCAAGAGCCAAGGAAAATCAGTTCAGTTCCTTTTCCTTCTGATGAAAAAAAATAGGAATTTTTTTTTTCATGCAAATGTAAGAAACCACTCTTCGAAGTGCAGCATTTAACACCGTAGCTGGATGCTAAGGGTTTTTTTTTTCTTTTTAGTTTTGTTACCCCCTTTCTCTTCTGCATCTCAAAGAGAAGGGACAGTTGAGGGCCTCAGAATCCCAGAGGAAGTATGCTCCATCAGTGGAGCGGGCATCCTGCTCTCCTAAATGGATGGGATTCGGACACATTCGGGTTTCATGTTGGGTTTTGCCACTTATTAAGCTGTGTGACCTAGAGCAGGACACTCTAACTCTCTGAGCTTTTCTGCTTTCCTCTGTTACCTGTTGCAAAATTTACTGTCTAATACGGTGAGTGGAATAATAAAGGAGATAATGTATGTAAAGAATCCTAACAGTTTCCCCCTGCCCTCCCCATTCTCTTATGCGAAGAATTCCTGAAAAAGAACATTTAAGGATGGTTTTAATCTAATCTTAAACATATTAGAATCCATGTACCTGTCCCCTGCTTTCATTTTAGATCTTCCCCTCCCAGATATCCCTCTTCCTTTCTCACTTTGCCTTGTTCCTCATCCCTCCCACCTGCAGTATTTCTCTCCTTTCAGGAATCTATTCCTTCTTTTCTTTTCTCCCTTTTTTTACCCATTTTCCTTGCCCATGATTGGTATAGGGGAGGAGTAGAAAAGGATAAGGATGAGAGTCAGGGCATTGCATATAAGTGAATGGAATAGAAGAGAAAAAAGAGTGAAACGCTATTCTTTCATGCATTCAACAAATACTGATGAAGCACCTACTGTACGCAGACTTAGGGCACAAGAGCGGCACACTTGGTGCTCCCACACGGTTTCATGCGCAAACCCGGAATTCAACAGGAAAGTGCGATTCTCTCTGCCAAGTCTTTGACCCAGGATACAAAGGATGTGGTGGGACACTGGGGAGGGCTGGGGAAGGAGGAACCGTCTACCTGAGAGCTAGAGGTAAGGACAGAAAAGATGGGGTTTGGAGAGGCTGCAGAGTAGCTGGTTAAGGACCGAGGAGAGAGAGACCCTGGTGTGTTTGGAGAAATAAAAATCAGGATGGAGACACAGAGCTCACAAGGGAGGGTGTCTAGAGGTGAAGTGGAGGGGCAGTCAGGGTACCACTCGAAAGATTTGCATGACTTGGGGAAGCATTTAGACTTGACTCTGAGAACCAGAGGAAATCGGTGGCAAAAGTAGGGGGGCAGCAGCGATCGGATCTGTGATACAGGCGCCTTGCTCTGGCTGCAGCGGGGAGGCTGGGCCTGCTTATCTTGGCTCTGCGCCTATCTTTTCAGGGCTAGGTTGGGCCCTCAGAGTTGTCAAGTCCTCGCTTTGAAAGCCAGCCGCCTTGCAAAAGTCTAGTGCTTTCAGTGGTCCAACGAACCGCGATCAAAAGAGGTCCCCCTTGGCCAGGCGCTCTTTTAAGGACTCTGCTGAGGGTTTGAACTGACTAGTTTTGAAATGTAAGACAAACCGTAATCACTGGGCAATGCTCCCTTGTTTTGCTAGGGAGAGACATTTATAGGTATTAAACTAGATCCAGAAGGCCCCTAATACAGTTCCTTAAATGCAATAATAACACACGATTATTAGGGGGAACTATTATTATTATTCCAAGTAATAACATAATTTTGTGCCCATGGAGAGCATCCAAAGTGCTGAAAGAAATGAGCATTGGGTAATGAAGCCTCGCCACTCCTCCACGAGTTGGGCGAAGTATCATTAGATTCCTTTATAGAGGAGTCAATCGAAACGCTGTTGGCTTAGTTGACTTCCTTGAGGTCAAACCGTGGGAAGAGAAACTGGGGATTTTTATGTTTTATCAACCCCTTTTGCTTCATGTGTCCCACTTATGAACACAGATTCAGATTTTCCCAGTGCCTAAGCAAAGAATACTCCTTAAGGGTTAGGAGAGACCTTTGGGGAGAAGCACTCAGAACCTATCCTAATAACTGCACCCCCTGCTCTTCCACACTCGAGGGTTCTCTGCACACAGAGAAGCTGATTCACCGCCCTGCCAAAGGCGGCCCTTTGGAGGAGAATCACAGCACCGGTCAAGTCAGAAATGGTGAACAAAGCCCAACAGCACAGGGAGGGGGGTGAAAGAATAGAGAGGTTGCTGTTGGGGGGCTTCATGTTCAGGTAACAGGAGTACAGACCCCAGACATTTGTATGCATCTGCTGGCGCAGCCCCTTTCTTCTCTTCCACCCATTTTCTTTAGCTCTGGTCTCCTGCCTCCAAAATTCTAGAATTCAAACTTAGGAAAGACACCTAAGGGACTATATTGGGCATCTTGGGAAGCTCTGTGCTCTCTTCCAGATCATTTGTTTTTTTCATTCCATGAACTTTTAACTCATGTCAGGAACCACACTGGGCCCTGGGGATGCAGAGCAGGAAAAGGCTTGATTCCCACCTTCAGGAAATCAAAGACTTCCCTGAAGGAGAAAAAGATACCATACATCCCCTCCATCCTGTCCGTCTCCACCCAAAATCAACAGCCTGAACACACGTGTGATTTGTGCTCAGTACAGAAGAGGCAGGTGCAGGGCGCCTCGGAGGGGGCAGACTGGAGAGCTTGGAGAAGACCTTGGGGGAAGGGAGTAGCATTTGAACCAGCAGTAGACAGATGAGATTACTCTGCTAAGATCTAAGAGAAAGTCCTCTGTGTGGAAGGAACAGCCTGGGCAAGGACATGGAGACATGAGGCTGTATGAGGTTTGGGAGCCATTTAAATACTCCATCTTTGTTGCGCAAAATTGTCCTTTTGGACCGGAAGAACTAAATTAATCCCTAATTATATATTCTCTCCTAATTTTTATAGATTGTTTTATGAAATGTGGTAGGCCTCTTTATCCAGATGGATTCTAAATTACTTAAGTTCAAAGACTTTGTTTGCCCCATAGTACAGAACAGAGCAATAATGCGTGTCCAACAACTACCTAAGACACACAAAGGAAAAGTCCAAGTTAGACACGAGTGAGAAGACCCGGTCTCCAGGGTCACTTCCAGCAACGGCTCACTGAGTGATTTTTTTGTTTTGTTTTGTTTTTGACTTCACTGGGTCTTCGTTGCTGTGTGCGGGCTTTCTCTAGTTGCGGCGAGCAGGGGCTACTCTTTGTTGCGGTATGCAGGCTTCTCATTGCGGTGGCTTCTCTTGTTGTGGAGCATGGGCTCTAGGTGCATGGGCTTCAATAGTTGCAGCATGCAGGCTCCATAGTTGCGGCACATGGGCTCAGTAGTTGTGACACACGGGCTTAGTTGCTCCATGGCATGTGGGATCTTCCCGGACCAGGGATCGAACCCGTGTCCCCTGCATTGGCAGGCGGATTCTTAACCATTGTGCCACCAGGGAAGTCCCCACTGAGTGATTCTGAATGTGATGCTTCCATTCTCTGAGCCTTCATTTTCTCGTAGGTAAAATTATGATAATTCTGCTACTTCTTAAATGATTTTGATGATAAAATAAGGCATCAGAGATAAAACTACTTTGTATAAACTATGATATACAAAATATTGTTGTTCTTAGGTCTGACCTGATAAATAATTATAATAAAGATATAATATTCTAGAGTAATTTCTTTTCTTTCTATTCCCTCAGCTGTCACCCATTAGAATCTCTAAGTTCAGCTGCAAGGCAGAACTGATGGAATGATGGGCAAGGGATACAGTTGAGTAGGACTCATTTTGAAGACCAGGTTTTAGTCAACAGATTCCAGACCCCACTCACCACTAGAGGTGGAGCTCCAACCATATTGTCTGCCTAGATTCTCACTGCCTTGAGTACTAGGATGGCTAAGCACATAGGTTTCAGGTCTTGGCCACCTATGGGTTCTATGGGACTTGAGCAAAGAGACTGGCAGCCCACCATGCACAACCGTGGGTACTCAGTGAATAGATAGAAAAGTGTTCCCTGGAGAAAGCAGCTGGCTGTCCAGACAGATCTCCACAAAGGGAGTGTCCTGCATGAGGCTCTGTACTCACCACCCTGTCTGCTCTTCCTGGGCACACAAGATATGACATTTCCCTGTCTCCTCACAGTTAGGTTGGGGCCAAAAGACTGAGTTCTGGCAAATAGAACGTTAGTAGATGCGGTACGAGTTCTAGCGCAAGGCACTGGAGAATCATTGTGCCTTTTCTCTCTCCCTTCTCCCTTCTGTTGGAGACCTTGGAGACCGTGTGTTCCAGATGGTAGAGAAACAAGATGGGGAAGGACTATTGATCCACATCAGACTTGGTGGAATCAAGAAATAAAGCTTCTTCTGTTAAGCTACTGAGATAAGGATTTCTTTGTTACCACAGAGCCTAGCCTTTTCTGGTTGGTGCAGTGGAAATGCCTTGGCTATTGTCACCATAGTTCAGACTCTGGCAGTATCCTTTTTAAATATAATAGCAGGACATGCTTCTGGATGATGTTCATCCATCCATTGTGTACGTTCCATCAGTCATATCCCACTAGGGCTCTCTGACCTGAGAACTCTTTCTACCAGACTGTGTATTTCTTCTCAAATCCACCAGGTGCTGAATTTATCATTTAACCGTCACATGACACTATTATTTCTCTTATATCACTGAAGAGTGAAGGAATGTCTCATTATCAAGCCAAGTTACAGTTAATGCATATCTATTAATTTTATTCCTAAGGCCTTAAGAATATGGGATAATAATGATTAGAATTAGCTAACATCTATTGAGTTTTTTCTATGTGTCAGTCACTAGGAAAAGTGCTTTATCTATATTTCCATTTAGTTTTCCCAATAAACTTACAGGGTAGGTGCTATTGTTGCTCTTTTACAGATGGGGAAACCAAAGTACAGAGAAGTTAATCAGTTTTTTCAAGGTCGCATAGGGGGAAACAGAGATTCAAATGTAGGCAGTATGATACCAGAGGCCATGCTTGTCAACACACTGTGCTTTTCCACAATTTGCACAATTCTTCAAAATTAAAGAATTCTACCACTTGATTCAACTTTGGGGTTTGGGGTTTTTAAGCAGGTAAGGAATAGCCATTTCAGAATTAAAATAATGAACATGCAAATGACTCAACTTTCGTAAATAACCTGAGATGGAAAATTGTTCCTTGCCCAAGAGACAGTAAATGAAATTGACATCATTTGGTCTTGGCTGACTTTGTACATGGCTCACCACAGATTAATGGTCAAATAGATATTTAAAAGGCTCCGATTACAAATCCACTGGACAGGACCAGGCCTACAGATATGTACTAGGCAGAAATGAGAATTGAGATATGGGCAATAATAAATGACATAAAGAAACTGTCAGTTTTCCAGTGGATTAAGATTTCTTTTCAGACAATGTTATTATATTGTTGGTCCAAAGTATATTTGACTATTTTACTATGTTAAAGACAGAATGAAGGAGCTTAGACAAAATGGTTAGTAACAGATAGCAGATTAAACACACATATTTAATTCTGTTCTCAAAATCCACTAGAATCCTTTGTAAAGAGTCTTTTTAAAGGATAACTCATAAGGCCACACATGAGAATACATCAGCAACTATTTTGGAAGCTAGAAAGCCAATGGAATACAGGTCTGTGCCTTACCAGATAAGAAAGCTGAATCCTGGGACTTCCCTGGTGGTGCAGTGGTTAAGAATCTGCCTGCCGACGCAAGGGACACGGGTTCAATCGCTGGTCCAGGAAGATCCCACATGCCGCAAAGCAACTAAGCCCACGAGCCACAACTACTGAGCCTGTGCTCTAGATGCTGTGAGCCACAACTACTGAAGCCCGTGCGCCTAGAGCCCGTCCTCCACGACAAGAGAAGCCACCGCAATGAGAAGACCACGCACCGCAACGAAGAGTAGCCCCCACTTGCCGCAACTAGAGAAAGCCCGCGTGCAGCAATGAAGACCCAACGCAGTCAAAAATTTTTTAAAAAGAAAAAGAAAAGAAAAGAAAACTGAATCCCAATCCAGTAATGGGGAAAATCTAGAACATCACAGAACTCACTGCCAAGAATTGATGGCACCAGTTATCTCTGAAAGTGGGGTAGGATGTGGGCTAACAATAGAATATTGTTTAAAAATCTGTTTAAGTAGCAATTTGATCCTAAATTCCCTCTGAGAAACTGCCCCAGCCCTTCTCTGAATAGAGTTATTCTTTGGATATATGAACTGGTGGTCCCTCGACTTGGGACACCATGCACAAGCAGTGGAGTTAAGGGTACATGTATGTGTTTAACTGAAGACTCCCTGCTTTCTTCCTCCAACCCGGCTCCCACACAAGGGCAGCCAGCTGTATACCTCTTAGCAGGAGCTGGAGTCTTTGCTGGGGTATCTTACGGGCCTAAGAGGAATAAAACACTGAACAAACTGGCTTTGGAGTTCCCCAAGGAAATGGCCCAATCATTTATTATAGCAGTGAATGAACCCCTCTCATGAACCTCGAAGTCATACTCAGCTTTTTAATGCCCCACTCTTAAATATAAGCAAATAACCAAGAATTACCAGGCATTTGAGGAAAGCATCTAATATGAAAGACAGAGTTTTTTTTAAGTAGCAAATTAGAAGAAACAGAAACTAGGAAGGGAGAAAAAAAAAAAACCTGTGTTTGTGTTTAACAAACACAGAAAGATAAATGGAGATATGACATCATAGAAGAATAATAGAATGTTCTAAAAGAAAAAAGGAACGCTCAAAAATAAAAGAGAGCTGTAACAAATTAAAAATCTTCACTACCAAATGTAAAACCAATAGCTAGTGGGAAGCAGCCGCATAGCACAGGGAGATCAGCTAGGTGCTTTGTGACCACCTAGAGAGGTGGGATAGGGAGGGTGGGAGGGAGGGAGACGCAAGAGGGAAGACATATGGGTATATATGTATATCTATAGCTGATTCACTTTGTTAGAAAGCAGAAACTAACACACCATTGTAAAGCAATTATACTCCAATAAAGATGTTAAAAAAAAAATCTAAGAGTAGAAATGAAAACCAATACAGAGAAAAGGAATGGGGGAATGGAAAGGATAAAATAATTCAAGAGATGACTCAGAAAATTTTGAAAGTGATGGACACGAGTTTTCCATTGAATCTATTGAATACCTATTATAATGGATGAAATTAGATCGATACTAAGGCAGGATCATTATGAAATTTCAGAACACCAAAGGCAAGGAGAAGACGCTTGGTTTCCAAAGAGAAACAACAGGTTTCCCATAAAAGATCAAGAATTAGACTGGTATTAGGCTTCTGAACGACAATTTTGGAAACTAAAAGATGATGGAGCAAGGTTTTTAAAATTCTAAGGGAAAATGATTTCCAGTGTAGAATTCTGTATCCCACCAAACTATCAATTACACATGAGGTTAGATTAAAACATTTTCAGGTATATGAGACCTCCAAAGTTTTACCTCACATACATCCTCTCTCAGGAGACTATGGAAGGAAGCTCCATCAAAATGAGAACATAAACCAAGAGAGACACAGACTCTGAGAACAAGGCAGTCAACAAAATAGAGAGTGAAGAGAGTTCCAGGATCAGGGGAAAGAGAAATCACAAGACAACAGCTGTGCAACAGCCCAGAGAAGAGCTAGTCCAGATTAGAGTTGGTCAGAGGCTCCTGGAGAAACCACTTCGAGAAGGTGAAATGGGTAAAATACCTGATGTGTTTGAATGTATTGAGACTTATGCAACCAGGGGAGAGTTTGGGGTTGAATAAAGTAATCAGTAGATAGAAAATTAAGCAAACCAGTTCATGATTAACTCCAGAGAAACAATAT